>NW_017728910.1:20999180-21029747 GCF_001723895.1 Crocodylus porosus | reverse complement strand
GTTTACCAAGGGTTTAAGGGTGCTGGATCTTGAGGAACAGCCAACAGATTGAGCTCTTTGCTGTTGCACAGCTTGTAATGTATGATTTAGCAGGATTTTTCCAGCCCCTTACTTTTGTGTTGGTGTCAGGATCTCAGGGCTAGGTCAAAACCACAGTCTACCCCAGCTGGGTTAATACAGTAATATTTGGGTGAGCTAATCCCCATAGCTGTGCCTAAGGATACCACAAGATTGGTTTCAGGGAAACACTCCTAGGAATTTCGGGTCTCACTTGGCAGTAGGGCTCAGGCAAGGTATTATTGAGTCCTGATGCTTGGGTACTTGCATTTCATTTGTATTTAGCTCCAGACCTTGGTCCTAACCGGTGGTATGGACTGGCCAGGCCCTGGTTGTTGCACTTGGAAACAGTCGTCTTTAATATGCATCTTTAAAACTTGAAAGGCTTCATCTTAACATTTTGTGGGCTTGCCTTTCTTTTAATTTATATAGTCCTTCTTCTGTTACCGGCCAGATTATCCCAAGCCCTGTATCCCAAATCAGAAGGAACCAGATTCTCACCTGGTATAAATCATTATGATTCATTCTCACCTGGTATAAATCATTATGAAGCTGAAGATGTGTCTCACCCCGCAGAAACAAGGGGAGCAACTCTGCTATATGCTTTTGTATTGTTAGAACAGCAGAGACGAATTGTACAGACAGACTTACTTATGTATTTCTGATACCCTGATCTACTCTACTGTTCATTCAAAAAGTGCGGTTGCCTTAGAAACCAGGAAAGCACAGGATAATTCTCTAAGGAACGTAACTGATAGGTTCACTCATCAGTGCCTGGTGTGAAAACAGTATTTCCATGAGCCCAAAAAGAGCCATTCTGCCAAAATTGAGCATGTTTTCTAATTTGAAATTGGGGTGGAGAAGGATCCTGATCAACCTATTGAAGAGCACAGATATCTGTGTCATGTTAAATATGAATTTGGTTTATAGACTGGGAAATGCCACTATTCAAGAGTTAAACCTGTGGGAAGAAGCAAATTGTAGATGATTGGCTGGGCTGAAAGTCCGAGGAGGCTGTGGTCTTCTGGGTCAGTATTTAGTTGCAGCTCTGGAAGCATGTAGCAAACCCACGTGTCTTTCTTGAATCCCAGATGCTCTTTATCTAACAGGCCCTCTCTGTCTGCTTATGCTGGAGGCATTTCCCTATTCACGTCAAATGCTTAATTTAAAGAGCATATGTATGCTTGTACCCCATGTAAACCTTCCAGAACCACTGACGCTTGTCTGCAGAAAGGGGATTTTCTGTCTGAAGAATGTAAGTGAGCTTGTGAATAAAATGTGACCTAATCTACCTAGGGCGAGTTGTAAAACTAGTGGAATAACAACAAGAACGAACCATGGGCCAAATCCTCAACTGATGTAAATCAGCATTGTTTGGCTCCATGAAGAGTCTTCCCTTACAGTTCAAGACCAACTGAGAATTGGGCCTTTCCAAAGGCATGCATAACACTCATCGAATATTTTACAGCCATAAAAATCTCTTTTTTTCCCCCTTGCAGAACAAGGCAAATATCACCCGCCATCCTCTTTTTCCAGGCCCAGCTGCACTGTGATATATTCAGGACCATCAGGTTCTATATGTCCCTATCTGCTAACATGCCTGATCCCCTCTTTCCACCCCTGCCTTTGAGTCTTCATTGTACACAGCCCTTCCACTTCCACACCACATCCAACATCAGACCAAGCAGTCCATGCGTGTGCTTCAGAGGAAGGTGCGAAGATAAGTGGGATCATCCGTCTTGGGGGGACAGTCCACTCAACTGCTCTTGCTTAGATTTTTTCAGCATTTACTACAGCAACTCTAACTGTTCAGATAATCCACAGCAGCCTCTAATCCATTTTTGAATCCTGACAAACTCTTGGCTTCAAGTGACTCCTTGTGGCTTACGGCATGTCTATACCACTTTCATAGCACCCTTGGGAGCAGCATGCTCAAGTGTGCCCTGCCTGCTCATTCCCACTCTATAGGCAGTAAACCCGACAGAGCAGGTGCCCTGAGAGCACCTCCTTGCTCCTGCTCTTGAGCAAGCCAGACATAGAGATCTGGACAGCAATGGTGGGGCATGCCCCCCCCCAGCAGCTTCACTTCCAGGGCTGGCATGGGAACAGACGGGAGGTATATGCTTGGGAGCAGTGATCCTGGGAGCCCTGTCAATATGCTCTACAACTTCCACAAGCTAAATATGCATCAAGTCCACAAAGGACCCCGCTTTTATCCGTTTTAAGGGTACCGCTATCTTCAACTGGACTGCAAGGTCTTTAGGCCAGAGCCTCCTGCCTTCAATGTAAAGGCAAATTCCCTTTGCAGTGCGTAGCAGCACAGAAACATGAACCACATGCTGCCAGTAATAAATACATACTGCAAACAGCAGTTGGTCACACTACCATCCTGTGTCTCCCCTGCTTTCGGCACACCTGAGCAGATGGATTTCTACTCCCAACAATCCTCGTGGAAGCTGAATTTTAAGCTGATTTGGGGGAAAGTTTGCATTTTATATGAGCTGTGACACTCCCTAATAAAGCAGGGCAATCTGAGCCTCTCAGACCTCTTCACTTGATCCCTGGCTCAGCAAGAATTGAATGAATAAGGCTAGGATTGGATCTGGCTGACTACACTCTTGCCAACACAAAACCTGTATGAGAGTGAGCGAGCATGTTAACACTAGAATCCTGTCTGCAGCTCTTGCAAATCTTAGGGGACCTCATTTTTTTCTTTTTAAGGAATGGTCCCCTCAGATAAGCCTCAGGAAGCAACGGATTTTTTTTTCAGTTCTTGTACTTCTGATGAAAAATCAAAGCAAAGTATTTTGTTAATGGTTTCCAACATCTATGGCTCTGGACATATGAAACAATTATTTCACGATCAAATTATGCTGATATGCTCTTATGATATAGCTGCAACAATGGCATACTCCTGTAGTGATGCAAGTAAAGGAAAGCCATTGCAATTTTAACCCTCTAGCTCATTGGTTTTCAACCTTCTTTTCATTTGTGGACCCCTAAGCATTTTGAATGGAGTTGCGGACCCCTTGGGAATTTCAAATTGAGGTGCAAAACTCTTTGAATGGTAAGTGTTGGTACTCACATACTTTTGCTTGATCATAGTCATGTTCTGCAGACCCCTTAGAGAAGTCTGCAGACCCCAGTGGGGGTCCACAGACTATGTCTAACTTTATTTATTCAGGATTAAATGTTATCAGCAAAGCTACATTGTATCACTGCAGGATCATGCAGGCTTAGCACTAGCTAACATGAAGTCCCCCCCTCTTTTTAAAGTGGTTAAAAGTTGCATTTATTGGTGGCCTACAGCCTGAGCAACTCGAAGTCCCCAGGGTTTTCTGTAAACCTTCCTTGTGCTCACGCTCCTTCAGTGAAGGAACAGGTCTATGGATAAGGACTGTCCACCACTTGAAGTCTGCAAGCTCTGAGATAGCTTTATCTTTCTAAAAGCCGGGCTACAGCTGAAACAAGTTTGGGGTTCGATGTAGAAATGACTAGGCGAGGTTCTGTGATTCATGTTATTCGGTGGGCCCGATGAGAGGATCAAACCGGGCTCTTCTGGCCTGAGAGGTCTCTGTGAAGCTGGGCGACTCATGCCTGAGGAAGCCAATGCACAGGGCAAAGATCAATCTTGAGTTGTGAATAAGTGCAGCAAACTGGCAACAATGCACAAAGTTAAGGAACAACTTGGCAAAAAAGATGGACTGACTTCATAGCTTCATTTAAAAACGACAAGATTTCCCCAAGCAGAAAATGAAACTGGATCCCCAAAGGTATTTTTTCCCTATACGATGTTCAATAAAGGATCTCTCATTTTGTAGAGTGACCTGCCTAGCAAGGGATCCAACGTACTTTCCGAACTACGCGCAGCAGCCGGTTCAACATACCAGGAACTGCAGCCATGAAGAGCCGCAGTGAGTTGCAGACGCTTATGGCAGGATCTGAATTTGGTTCAGAGAGAAAGGCCTGCTTGCAATCTGAACAGGAAGGTAAAGGCTGAAAGAGAGAGGCCTTACATAGGGAAGATCTGGAATGGAAAGAGTACTGCCTAGCAGAGAGATGGCCTGGAGGATAAAGAGTGCCATGGATTCCCAGGTGTCCGGGGCCTTTTATCTGCCAAGTATATTGGTACCTCTTGGGTACAATTTGCTCCTGTGGGAGCATCTGGTTTCATGCAGCAAGATCAAGGAAATTGCTTTTTGCCTCAATATGTACAGTATCTGGAGATCAAAGCCCTGCGGAAAGTTGGTAAATAGTATATTCTCACTTTGATGCGTGTGCGACTCCCGCGATGCGTGTACGCATCCAGAGGAGAATGCGTCCTTTATGCAACAGAGCCTGGGCCCTTCTGCCCACATACTTTGCTGGCAAACAGGAACGGATTTAAAGGACAGATTTAGCAAAATATTTTCCCTTTGTTCTTTAGCTTCACTATTACAGTGCTTTTCCATGGGCAATGAAGGATCTCTTCCCACCCCTCACCTCCTTCCTCAGCTCAATAGCTTTCCAAGCCAGGTAATATATAACTACCCTCATTGTGATGCTAAAGAGTTCTATTTAGCTGTATTTAACTGGATATCATGACTCCATGCGATGACCTTTCACTCCTGGGAAGTAGTTTTAAATTCAATCCACAGCAAAGGAAAATCCTTCCAATTCATTGGCTGTGAAAGGTCACAAGTGAAATGTGTTTTGATGGTATCTGCTCAGTGGTTTAGTTCTCAGTATATGTGAGCATCAGGCTGGTCTGAATTGCCTTTTGTCTTGGCAGTCCAAGTACCAAGAAGCCTGAGAAAGCAGAGTGTGGAAAAGATAGCCAAGTAGCTGGCAATGCCACATCGGTGCAGCCAGAGTGGGGCGACAAGGTATCGGGTTGATCCTGAGCCATAACGCACGGCAGAAGAAAAGGCTGGGCTTCTCCCCACGCATGGAAAGATATTTTGCGGTTTAAGTTACTGGGTGTTTCTAGAGGCAGAAAATACAAAATAAATATTGACCGGGCTTCCCATACACTCAAAAGGATGGTCTCCTATGGCTCGTATACAAACTCTGTGCAAACTGGACAGCGAATTTATAGAGCAGCACATACATAGAGACTTACCTTTCAGATCACAAACTGAAATGGAGGGAGAGAGGGCAAAACAAAAGCTGCGTGAAGACTGCAGTATGGTACTTTCTTGGCATAATAACCCAACATGCCCCCAGTTTGCAAAATGCCTTGAAAACTATTGACCTGACACATCAGACCAGAAGATTACAAGAGGATTTGGTCCTTTTTTCCCCATGTTGCTTAGCATTCCCGATTTAGCAGGTTGAATGCTTATTTATCTACGCAGGACTTTATATACAGTGATCATCACTATGGTATGGGTACCCTTAAAAAGCTAAAAGGCATTATAGATGTAAGGCTTCTTTCTCATATTCCCGCTGCCCTTAATTCCCTGTTATTTGGAAAGCAGGAACCCCAGTGCTCTCAGCATTACAAACACATATAATAAGACACATACCTCAAACATCTTCCACTCTGCACAGACAAGAGAGCTCAAGGAAGTATTGTGCCCCCCATTTTACAGAAGGGGAAACAGAGGCACAAAGGGGTGAAGTGATTTGCTTCATAGGATGCTTGTGCCAAAGCTGGACCCTGAACCTAGATCATCTCAGTCTGAGACCACGGGCTTAACCAAAAAACCCCTTAGGCTCCCTAGCGTCTTAAAGCAGAGAAGAGCATTGTGAGGATGCTGATCTCTTCCACGGACAGATTTACATGGTTGCAAGGCATGCGACTTGGGCTGCAGCCAGGTATTTATTTAGTTGAAACACCACACAAAGCCTAGGTAAAGCTGGCTCTGAGACCCTGTCTCGAAGGGCAAACTATGTTTTCTCCCTCAATCATTTTGGTTCAATTGAGCCAGCTTAACACGCTTAGCAAGCCTATTAATATGCAGACTAGCACATTTGGAGCCATATTATTATCCAACTCAATTGAGCTAAAACAATTGCAAAGAACCCCCTTTGCTGATCAAGATGCACCCTTACCACTTGACTTATTTAAACTGTGATCAAAAGGTGAACATTGTGACTCGGTGAAACCTTAGCTGATTTCTGACTGGAAACGCAGTGTGTGTGCTTAGGGGCACGTCTGAGCCCAGATTTCTTTACTGGCTGAGCAGCGTCATAATTCAAAGTAACTGTTCCAGTTATTAAAATACCCCCTTCCTGCCTTTGACATCACGTATAAAGCTGTTCTCAGGAAGGACATTTCTGGCAGATAGGTTTGGGCGCTTGCAAGGTCTCTTATCCTAAGCTCTGACCTGCTCAATTAACTACTATCAGTAATAAGGCCCTGTAGCCCTAGCCATTTCGTTTAAGTTGGGAAGGGTGATGTACAACCATAAAGCACATTGGGAGAGTGTATAAGAGAACTTCCTCATCGCACTAGTGTATGGGTGAAAAAATGAATTTGATTAAAAAGCACACGTGCCCCACAAGTCACTGGAGAATATACTGTGGAGGAAAAGGAAAAGGCAACTTGTCCAACTCTTGTGGTTTTACCTTCGCTAAAAAATCCCCGGGGCCAGGAGAGTTCTTGGTGGGTGGCCAAAATTCAGCACTTTTGTGCTGCCCAAGAAGTTAAACGCAACTGGGTCCAGTTTGATAATTTGGCTCTAAAGTTTATTTAGGTGTTTCTGCCATATATATGAAATGAAAAAGCCGAGCAATGAAAACCAGGCCTTGAGGTCTGCATGCAAAGAGACATGAGAAATGCAGGGGGAAGGTGAAGGAAGAAAGCATGCATGCAGTACCTGCTTTCTGAGACACACCCCAGTGTTTGTCTTCTGTCTTTTGATTGTCAAATCCTCAGCCCCTGCTGCTGAACAGGCAGCACCATTTCCATCTCAAATCTGCAAATAAGGGTACAGAAAAAAAAAATTAATAACCTCAAGAGCACCATTTTTTTTGGAAAACACTTTTTCTAGCTTATAAAGCTGTCAGACAGCGTTTATTAATTTCACTGAAAACATGCTCCTGTGTTAAATCCTTGGATGTCAAATTTTAGCCATCAGCGAATTTTTCCAGGAAAGCGCTAAACTCCAGAAAGTCAGGGTTCGACATAAATTCCAACACATCTTTAATTACAGGGCTGGGAGCAGGTGCAGCTAAATTATTAAACTATGTCAGCTGGAAGTTTCTCATTGTTCAAATGTCATTAAATACTCAGTTATATCACTGATGTCATGTTTTCAAGCTACTGATCACGCATACATTTTACTGCTTCGGGGCTTACATGGATGAGGAGTGACGGCATCCTGGGGAGGTCTTACCTTTCTTATCTTAGGAGCGTGGGCACATGATAGTTTTCTCTTGAGTAGTTGGATAGGTTGACGAAGTGTAGCCATCTGGCCAAACCAACCATAGCCATTGTCTGCCAGGTGAAGGGGACATCTAAATGCAACATACAGCCGTGATATTCCCCAGGCAACAGTTTTCCCCCTGCTTATGCAGAGCTGGTCAATGGTTGCAGCAGTCTACACTCGGACTCCAAGTTCAGTCACTTTGGGCCTTGTGTCTGCTCTTCTGGACATGCCAGGGTGACCCCGCCAACCCGCAAGCACCAGCTACGCACCCCAAAATCCTTCTTGTCTCAGGTCCTCTCCACTTTTTACTTATAGCCTCTTTCTTCCCTTACTTCTCTCCGTCCCAGAAGTCATCTTTATCCTTTTCCAGGCCTCTCCCCAAACCTTCTCATAGTCCTCCTGAACAGCCCGTCCCTTCCCTCCATAGTTGTCTTGAGCTAGACCCCCAAGCTCGCCACACTTCTGACCTCCCCCCACGTCTTACAGGAGGTTGATCATCATACTTCCCAGCATGCTTTGCAGAAACCTTGATGCCCCCCCCCTAGGAATGTAGTTTATTCTCTTGCTCCGTGCTGGACCCAGACCACAGCTTTTCACATCCTCGTAAAGGGCCAATGCGCACCCTCTTACAGACACGACAGGTGACCTGATCTGGCTTTTATCTGATATTTTCACAACTCTAAAAAATGCCACATGGCCCGTTACTGTCCCTGATTCTGTTTTGAAAACTAAAATTAGAAATCATCCCTAGCTGCAGATGCTGCACACCAGGCTCTCCAGCCCAGCCCGGCTTCATGATGTTGAGAACAAATAGTTGAGTCCAAATAAAAGCCAGATGCTGCTCTCTCTGGGTATGTGTGTACTGCGGTTGGCAGTGTAGGTGGAAATGCCAGGGATAGCTACACAACCCAGGGCGGGTACCAAAAGCAGACCAGTCCTAGGAGGGGAGGATAAAGAAATCCAGGGCTGGCCCACAGGCTGCATTCATATCATAAAGGGGCAAGTCGCTGCCCTTAGATCCCTGCCTGGCTGCGGTTCCCCACCATTGCTCTGGCTGCAATAGCAGCTGGAGTCTCCAGGCTCCCTCCTCCAGATTTTGATGCCAAGAGGCAGGGAGCAAAGGGTGATCCTGGGGCCATGGGGGTGCATGTGGGGGGGGGCGGGAGGGGAAGGGAGTCCTACGTATGATGCAGCAGTCATGGTGAGAGGGCATGCAAAAGCAGAGTGCAGCAGGGCAGGAAGGAGGGGTGTCCATGCAGCCTGTGGTCTGGGGGCCCATGGCTTATCCTGGAGGGGCCCACGGGTGTTGGGCATTTGGCCGCTTGGAAGCTGGACAGCCCTGAACTAACGCGTTTGGCATCCCGTGCTGCTGTCGCTCGACTGCTGTTGCTACCTGAGCTAGATCATTAGCGTGACCTTTGGTATCGCTGTACTCAAGCACAGTGTTGCTATCAGCGTTAGCATTACCACGTGCCACGGGTTACCTGTATAATGCCTGTCATCTTGGTTAACGTTGGGGACCAAACCCGAGATCTCCCTGTCAAGAGCACGAGCTCCTGGAAACATAATGGACACACATCTGGATCCTCAGAGGTACTGGTGCCCCTCACCCTTCATTGACTGCAGTGGAAGTTCAGTGCTTGGGCTTTGTCGGACTGAGCTCCAGGTCTCCTGGAAGGGTGATGCTGGCGAAGGAATATGCCCTGTGAAGCAAGGAGAGAGAGGAACACATCCATTTCTGGGTTAAAACTCATCCACATCTAGCCTGGTAGGAATGCATTTGGAGATAATTTAGGAGACTTCCAGCCCAGCTTTCAAGGTCAGGGCAAAAGGTTGCTGACTGGCACTCTGTAGTGCTGGCAGTTCACTACTGCAGTATAAAGATCTCCTCTTCCATGCTGCTCTCCCAGTTCCAGCTCACATAAAGATCCCCCTGTAATACTGGTGAGACCAGTGTGCCCTTGGGCTTTCTGCCAAGCAAAGAAGCTTTCTGCCACCCAGAGAAGTTGCAGTGCCCTGCAGCTAGCTTCAACTTGCATGTCCCACTTAAAAAAAAAAAATCTACTGTAAGTTTTGCGTTCATAAACTGAAGGGCCCTTTTGACTTCCTCCTCTGCTCTCTGTGACTTCTGCCCCCATCCCTCAGCTACCATGAGAGTGTGCCATTGTGTGTAAAAATGCCCGACAGTTTGCATGAGTTAACTAGAAACGACACAGTCAGCCACTTTCCCTCTAAATGGCTTAATTCTCTTCTTTTTTCTAGAGAAAACGTTACATCCTTGGGAAAACACAATTCAGAACCTCGTCTTTTTGCCATCCTCTTGAATTCTTTGCACCACGACAGTGCAAACATGATCTGTTTTACACGCTTGTTGTAAACTGGGCAATCCACTTGACTGCACAGCATTTGCAATAAATTGGGTAGGACTAAATACTTTCACGGCTTTGGAAAATTCATGTTTTTCCCACAGCATTTTCCCTTTTCCCCTAGATTTATTTTCTGCTCTGGCTTGGTTCTGTTGATCACATCAGATGGGGCTGTCATAGCTGGGGAGTCTCATGGGGATCACGAGAGGAAGGCCAAGTCATGCAGGCACATACTGCAGTTGAATGGTATGACAGCTGTCCTGTCCACATAGACTCAGCCAGGCTGTTGGTCCAAAGACCCAGGGTCCTACAAATACAGAGCATTTTCAACTAAATGTATGCAGTTATTCTTTGAAAAAAAATGGAAGACACGAACAATTAAAGAAACAAAACCGGCAAATCAAGACCAAAGCTAAAAATACAAACTATACAAACTAGATCTGAATTTCAGACCACTGAATCCCATTTGGTGCCAAGTGTGCTCTCAAGATAGGGGTCATCTGCAATTTTTTGTAATCATCTGGATGCAGGTTTCAATGATAAACACTCAAAATTCTGGGATTTTGGTCCAAGTCCCTCTCTAGTTAAAATAGCATTGATGCTTGGCTTCACCCAAGTTGAGATCTCAGACCTTCAGGCCACCACTAACCCAGATCTCTTGCTAGAACATGGGTTTTGTGTCTGAATGTCACCTAAACATCTCTTTTGGGAGGAAACCGGGGAGGGTAAGGGACAGGGATGGGTCAAGCTGCAGGTATGAAATCAAAACCAGTGCTAATGGGGGGAGTTCTGTCTGGGATTCCCTGAGGACAAAAATAATCAAGGAGCACTGTCCCGTTTACATCAGCTGGCCACAAATTGCTGGAGGTTTTACACAAGGATGGACTCTTTGGAATTTGGCCCTATGTATTTTTAATACTGTCAATAAACTACTTCCTCAAGACACAGAAGGGCAATAATGGAAGCTGTTAACAAAGTGTGAAAAGAAATGGGCCAGCAAAGGTTAATCACATGGCTGTCCACTAATGACCTCTCCAGCCCTGAGTCTAAACCCTCCGCTACTTGTAAAGACCAATCACGTGAATAATTTCCTGTCTGAGGTAGTCTTTATGGTTAAGAATAAAAGCTGAGCTTATTGTGAAAAGAAAGCTCTCAGCAGGGGTGGAGGGTATTTTTTTTAAGCTGATCTAAACACCTGGGTTTCCCAGTCGGCCCTATTAAACTTTCTCCAAGAAGTCTAAATATTTCAGTTGTTCCTACCTCAGTAGTAAATCAGCGTGTCAGTCCCTAAAGCATATCAGCCACAACGATGGGAACATCAGAAGCTGACCCGAAGTCACCCAAGTTGAGTAGGTGCCCATACAAACAGGTATCCCGATCCGTCCTTCCCTGCGAGTAAACCAACAGGGTACCAAGGGTACGATTCCCTTTCATGCAGAAGGTGCAAGAATACCAGTTATGGAGCAGCGGCCGCTGGTCGTGTCTTGGTGGCCAGGAGAGCAGGAGCAACGACTGCTATTTTTATGCTCCCCACATTGGCACCTGGAGCTGGTGCCTCAATCGCTTCTGTACAATATTGGCTCCATGCAAGCATATAGTCAAGACAGAGCTTTCTCTTGCTCTGACAGCAAGACCTGGGCCATACCTTCACTGATGCTACAGTGCAGCCTAACTAGTGGCCTGATCCAATACTTCCCTACTGCCACCCATGGAGCCTACTACTATACTATCTGCGCACCTGCTGATTTCCAATACTTTCATCTGCACAACTCCCCAGCGAGAGACAGACATGCTATTACGCCCATTTTACAGACCATGAACTGATACACAGTGACTGGATTGGGGTATATGAGAGAGCTGTGGCCAAGTAAGGTCTTCACCTTGGGCCTACTTGAGTCCTAGCCCATCCTTCACTTCACTTGTTTTTTTAAAGGTAGAAGAACCGTTGAAAACATGAAATCACTCGGGTCCACAGGCCCCAGCTGAGCAAGTTCTCGGAAGCAGTAATGTACAGCGAAGTCTCCCAGCTCTGCAGTGTTGCTTGTGAACTCCTGCCTCTCTCACACACACAGGGCGATACATTTATACTTGCAAGCCCTAATGAGTTGATCTTGTTGATCTTTACGTGCTCATTCATATGCAAATCCTGGCTTCCTCGTTCTGCTAAATAGTCTTTTTATTAACACATGAAATTAACAAGGAAGAAAAAAAAAAGCCAGCCTGCGATAAACCCTCATACTTTACATTGATTTGTTTGCATTTGGATAAATGATCCTGGCTTTCATGTGAAATTATTGCCTCTCTTCCCCTTCCTTAAAAACCGGAGACAATAATAAGCCCAACTTTTTAACCCTTCCAAGATCAGTGGTGAAAAACTCCCGTTCAGGAGAGAATTATCTCCAAGGACTGGAAGGTAAAAAAATTCAAAAATCATGTTAAACGCCATGGTACAAATGTATCCTTTTTCAGTCCCCCTTTTTTTTTTTTTTTACCATAAATATATGAGCGCTTGTAAGTTCAGTGTCATTTGCTAGACAGAGAATTTTCCTTTAAAGGTTCAGCATGGGCCTGATACAGCCAGAAGCCCGTTAACTTCAGTTTTGCTTAATGAAGAATGCAGTTAATGGGTGTGTGTGTGTGTGTCTGGAGAGATGCACACATACATTATACTGCCACGTGAGAACAGACTGTTGAAGACATGTTAGCTGAAATCCTGACCCAACTGAAAGTCCCTGGAAAAGCACTCATTCACTTCAAAGGACCCAGGATTTCACCTACTGTTTTGCACAGCTGAAGTTCACTGTCAGTAGATGTTTACTAGGAACAGAACCGAAGGGTGTAATGTAGTAAAAAAACAAAATCATATATGACTTTCATTCAACTTCAGTCAGAACAGAGCGGTATTGTCTCAGAGGAAACTCGTTCCAGTTTAGCCGTGTATAGACCTAAATGACATATAGAAAAACCCAAACTGTTAAAAATCCAGGACAGCTATTGTAGGGCCTTGATCACACAGATATAGTGAGCACACAAATATGTCACGATATCCCGTATATATGCACACACGTATAATCACACAGATACAGTGATCTCCACATTTTAAAGTCTCCAAAGAGTTCTGCCTTATTTCAAACCACTTGGTGCATGGCAGGCAAATTCAATTTGCCAAAGAGAAGCAAGGCTCAAGTTTCCAGGTTGCAGCAAAATGTTAAGAACAAACTGTCCGGGTTCTTCCTCCGCAACAATCCCACGCGCCACCACGCTCACTGCAGAATAAAGTGGTCGTGCAAACACCTAATTAAAAAAACGGCTTGTATTTGGAGTTACTAATTAAAAATCCTCATGCTATCCCAACCTTTTTTTCCCCCCCCCCCGTGGAAATCTGCAAGTTATTTAATTGAAGCCCCACTTTGTTGGTGCAGATGCACGAAGTGTCTGAATCATCAAACAGATTTAGCGTGTTTCGATTGTTGTGTGCGCCTCATTGCTATTCCCCAAATGTCGGGCTGAGCTTATGTTGATCGGCAGGACTTAGAAGCATGAAACAGTAAAAGAGTCCTTTCTTCTCGGCCCAGCCCCACCCCCCTCGTGCCCCCTGGATTTACATTGAAACTTTGCCAAAATCAGATCGCGCTCTGCCTGCTGCCTCTGCGTTCAAATGGACTCCTTCCTGCCCTCTTCCCCGTCCCCAAACTTCAGCTCTAGAGTCCCCCACCCCGGCTTGAAAAGTCCCTGTTGTTGCTCAAGTGGAACTTCTCTAAAGTTTTAAGGAAGCGGGAATTTGCTCCCCCCCCCGCCTTTTAATATGCATTTTATGTTTTCAGCTTGGGAAGTTGTGTGAAAAGGAGGGGGGGGGGGAGATGGGGAGCGAGCGTGCGAGAGGCCTGTTTTCGTCTAGAGGTGAAAACAGCCTGGTAACCAGCAGGTGCAAAGCCCCAAAGCAGCTGCTTGCTGCTCTCAAGCTGAAGCGTCTTGGTTCCCCACCCTCCAAGCCAAGAGCACTTCATATAATCCTCTCATACAATTCACACTGTAATTGCAGAGATCCAGACTGCTAGGGCTCATTTTATTATTATTTTTACTGATAACAAGATCTTCTGCAAACAGGGGACCAGTCGCATTAATTAGTTTTATGGAGCTAGTAGGCAGCGTCACCAGAAACAAGATGTGTTTCTTTCTTTTTTTTTTTTTCCTTTTTCCACTCACCTTTTTGTTTTTGTTTTTTTTGGTCCTGCTATCCTCCCTCCCCGCTTCCACTCCCCTCCTCTCACCCCCTTAAAGGCCACTCCAAGTAGCACATGTGGGACTTTCAGGCTGGCTCTATAGGTGCTTTTATTGCCTCGCCTGCCTCGTTCGCTTCTCGAGATGAAGCCTGGTGGATGGGTACTAGCGGTGGAGATTAGTGTCTTGAGGACCAGCTTGTTTTCTCAAGGCTCTGCTTGTTACATTGGTAATTGTGGGGCTGAGGGATCCTTTTCTGGTATTTGACTAAGTGGCATGGATTACTGTATAATCATTTCCCACTTGGGGGGGAATCTTTTTTTTTATTATTATTATTATTATATACATCAGGACAACTTTTCAGGAGCTTTTATATATGTAATTGCTCTTCCCAGTATCTTTTATCACATGATGAACTGCATCAAACCAGTAGTTAAAACATTAAGTACTGGTAAACACACAATCCTGGTTCTCTTCTTTGAATGCTAAATGCTGAGGCAGTGAATGTGCCATGGCTGTTGGACACATTCCTTATTTGATGCTTCAAGGCTAATATAAGCTTTTATATCTAGATCTATATCTATCTATATCTATCTATACATATATATCTATATATATCTATATATATATCTATATATATCTATCTATCTATACACACACACACACACGATATTACATATATACGTACATACACGTATACATATATATACACACATACATACATATATATTAGGGGCGGGCAATTATTTCAAGAGAAGGGCCACTTACTGAGTTTTGGCAAGCCATCAAGGGCCACGTGGCAGGCAGCCAGGGGCAGATAAATATTAATTTTCTAAATTTTTAGGGGCCCTGCGGGCCGGACAGAATGGCCTGGCAGGCCACATCTGGCCCGCAGGGTGCATTTTGCCCACCCTTGATATATATATATATACATACATTATAGATAGATAGATAGATATTACAGAGTGAAAAGATGAAGTGGGGTCATTGGACTCCATGCATTTGTTTTAGACGAAGACTTCACAACTGAGGTCACCCTTCATACTCCGTTTTCAAACCAGAAAAAAAACAACAAACAGTTTGTCCACATTCGTATTCTTTGTTATAATTTCAGGAATTGATGTTGTGCAATGCAAAACTCCAAGGACCAGTATGATGGGAAAATACATTTCCTCCATAGTGCTTCATTTAACAGGCCTTCAGACTGCACTTAGGATGACACCTCTAAAGATACCACATCTTAGGCAATGTGTCCTTCAGTGGAATGGATCAAAAGCCCCAAACAAGCATTTCAAGACAAATTTCAAACTTTTCTAAATTTCACAGGGTTTGAAACGGACCCTTTTTTCTGTCTCATGAAAAATCTTGTGATTTAAAAAAAAAATTCAAATGGTTATTGAAATGCATTTACTGCAGTTTTTTAATAATTGAAATAAATGAAAAATTTCAACAACAGCAATACAATTTCTTCTAGAAGTGTCATTTAAAAAATGGACTGCCTCCCACCCCCCAGCAGATAGGCCATTTAGAGCTTGATGCTTCTGTCAACAAGAATGTCATTTAGTACCAAATTGGGTGATTTTTGTTGTCATGAGAGTACCTTTTAGCTACAACCTGGAGTAAGATCATCCGTCTTTTTTCTCAGATCACAGAACAAACTTTAAACAATCAGCTCCTCCAGGCAGGAGTCACCCTTTTCATCTGTATTTGCAGTGCCTAGAACAATTAGGCCCTCATCCATGATGGAGGGTGACAGATGTTACCGCAGGACATACCATCATTTTAGCTTGCAGCGACTATCATCAGTCCAATCAGACCTTAAGCAGTTTCAAAGTAGTGGCCCAGAAGATAAGAAAGATTTTAGGCCACATATTCCTATAAAACGACTTCTTTAGGAACGATTTGTAATTTTGTTCTGGGCTGTTTCCTGACTCAAACACCTATGAAAATATTTTTAAGGATTCTGCAAGGTTTTCATGTATGCTTATTTTTACCCTACATTAGTGTGTATATTTTCCCCTGTGCTCCAACAGATACTGGGTTCAGTGAGCTTTCAGCATATGGAAGAAATTATATAAGAAATTGGACAGTTTATGAAAAATCAAAAACAAAACCTAATTGTTAAGCTTTTAATTTCTTTTGTCACTCTCCTCTCTTTTGAGACAACTGAAAAAACTTTATGTACCAGCTCAGTGGTTATTATTTCTGTTTATTTTAGCATACATTGACCCTGATTTCATTAAGCTACAGACCAAGAAACTAATTTGAGCTGTGTTCAACACAGAACTGAAGGGGGTAAAAGGACCTCCTTGACTGGCATTGGCTGGGGGCTGACTATAATCCTGCCATAAATTAGGTTTGCTAGAGGCTGAGCTAATCTGTGCCTGGCTGCCTGGGACTCTCAGGGGTTGTTCTGACAGCCAGGAATAGCTGCACCATACAGACACCCTGGAGATGTCTGCTTTCCACCGGCCACGTCCCCTATACCAAAGCTGAGGAAAGGGGCATGAGGAACAACTGTCAGCGATTTTAATCACTCCAAACATGCTTAGTTTGTTTCAAACCAGAATTTTGTAGGCCACGTGGAAAGTTAAATATTAAAGGCACCACAAGAGCCCAATGAAATAGCAGATGACAACCAACACCTTCATCCCATCAACCCCTCCAAATTGCAATCTCTTTACTACAGCCCTTATTAGCATTAAACTGTCTCATAGCTGGAAACTCACATGAGCACACGGGACAGCTCTGAATGTGCAACAGCTCCTCCATTTTCAATGCGTTGCATTGGAAGTGGCATGACTGAAGCCCAATTTGCTCTTTAATGACTCGGGTTGATTCAGGGTCAGCACAAAGGACCCTTCTGCCAAGTAAACCCAAGCGGCCAGGGATACCTGCTGATAGTAAGGCAATGGGCACTTTTCTCCGGGTGTCTGCATTTTTCAGTGCAGACATAATTCAGATTAAGATGATTAAGATGCCATGCCAAAATTAGCACAGAAGCAATGGGACTCCAAGTTAGGCTTTCGAATCACGCGTGGGGAAGAAGGCTGTTTCAGGTTACTAGGGCAGGGGAGAGGAGGTAGAACAGCATAGCCTCAGAAATACACGGGTTCCAGCAAAATGGATCGCTTTGTCCCCTGCTCTGTCCCCTGGAATAACTGAGTTGATGTTTGGTTCACAGGAGGGGGGGATTTGATTCATAATATTCTAAAAGATGTCTATGCCATGTGCTTAAATGCCTGCCTAAACAGAGGCCCTCTATGCCTTTTTGAACAAATGAAATATAATAGGCTTAAAAAAAATTGACAACTCCTGAATATTTCCTTGAAAGTTTCAATGTTCCACCTCATCTAAAAGTAAAACAGATCAGGCAAGCAGCTACGAAACTGGAAAACTCCATTTCTTGCCCATCCAATTATGCTTCGGTTGAGCAGCTAGTGCAATTTTCCATGAGGGATCTTATGAACTGTGGGTGGCCTTCTGTGCTGTACCATAAGAGCTGCAGCACTGAAACACGCTACGGCATCTTAAAGATCTCGGTGTATTTCAGAATGCCTTTATTTTTGTTCGCCGAAACTGGATCCTGATTCAATGTATATCATTTGACTGATGGGCCTCAACCAAATGCTTGGCTGCAAACCCTCCCAGACCTTGGGGGACTTCAGTTCCAGATCACAGAACTGAGATTTATTCTTCTGTTTGTAATGGACCAAAACCAGGGATCCAAACATCCAAACTCTCCTAGTGGGCAGAGAGCTGGGTTTTAATTTTGCGGTTCAGCTCCAGCTCACATATGTTGATCTGTGTTGGTATAGATCTATCTATGCCAGGGGTGGGCAAAATGCGGCCCGCAGGTCAGATGCCATTCTATCCAGCCCACGGGGCCTCCCTAAAATTGAGAAAATTAATATTTATCTGCCCCTGGCTGCCTGTCATGTGGCCATCAATGGCTTGCCAAAACTCAGTAAGCAGCCCAAAATAATTGCCCGCCCCTTATCTATGCACTCATACTTTCCACAGTATGCCTCTACCTTACATTAGGAAGACTTTGCTATAGCCACTTTCTCTGTTGTTTTAATTCTGCAGGGGTTTGACGTAAAATTTACTGACGTGTCAGATACCCTAAAGTGCCTGTGTAGGAGCCTTTTTATTATTCGAATCTAAAGAAACAAAAAGCAAAGCAACCCCACACACTTTACTAAATATCAGCCAAGAGGAAAGAATTAATATTTTCATCTCAGCCTTCTAATTGTTACCAAATGTCTATTCAGCAGTTCAGCGGAGGTGGAATATTGCTATTGCAACTGCAAAGCTGCAAGCGACACCGCAGAATTTAGAAGCCGCTTACGTTCATAAAATAAGCACGTGAAACAAAAGGAGCAGTACTCACTTCAGAGGGTGCAGTAACTTGGCATTAACCCATAGTGAATGAACGACAGGAGTGCTTTTTGAAAGCTTGCAGGATATCTACATCAGTCCGAAACTGGTCATAATCAGTGTGACAACACCGCTGGCATCTAATCGATCTTTGACTCAGCTTTTACCTTCCATCCTTCCATCTTCTTTA
Organism: Crocodylus porosus; assembly: GCF_001723895.1. Classification (NCBI taxonomy): domain Eukaryota; kingdom Metazoa; phylum Chordata; order Crocodylia; family Crocodylidae; genus Crocodylus; species Crocodylus porosus. The sequence goes on along the minus strand of NW_017728910.1, from coordinate 21,011,178 downwards.
TCAAACATTGAGCTACTTGTCTTCACTTTCCAGCCCCTTCACGGCCTATCCCCTCCTTCCCTCCCTCCCAGTTGTTTCTTATGCGGTAAGAATTCAGCTCCCAGCTGTGATCATCCCAGGGTACCAGACTCCATCACCTGCCTGGTAAATTTGCCAACACCTGTTAATTTTCTCCATGCTCCTGCCCCTCACACATGGGAGAAACACCCCATAACAATGTATAGAGCAACTTCACCATTTTCTTTCAAATCCCTTCTTAAAACTTGCCTTTGCTGGCATCTCTACAGAAAAATTAGACAATGATTTGGCTGCTGACGCACTACCACCTATCATGGTAACCAGCATTGCCTCTCTATCTCCATACTCTCACGTCAGTCTGTCCATAGCTGTTAGCTCATCTTCTTACAGGCTAAGTACAGGCAGTCAAAAAGCCTGAGGCTGAACTGATTCAATCTCTGCAGGTTAGTCTAAACTGCGTAGATTGAACCAATAACCAAGTGAACAGACATTCACTTTTCATTCTGGAAATGCAGCCACATGCCAAGCCAGATGCCAGCTGGAGCAGACAGCTCTGGCTAAAGCTAGCCCACCCACCTTGCAAGGGGTGGGGGGCTGTGGAGGAAGCACAAAGCATCCTGGCATGCTGCGGGCTGAGTTAACTTGAATCTGGAGGGGATCTCAGACAGAAGTTCAATAAACTGATTTAACCTAAACAGTTGAGACTAATACTATATCCACCCCAGTTTATCTTAAATCTGTTTCAGCCATTTTGAAAGCAATTTACGTGCACTGAACTTCTGTTGTGTTACAGATTTGAGCCGGTTTCCGATCACTTAAACCAGAACTTAAACCGGTCTGTCCTGAGCTGTATTGTTTGGCATGGCCCCCTTTGCTTGGTAAGTGCACGATGCTATGTGCCACAGAGTCCTGCTTCGGTGCATATCTACACTGGTTTTGAGCTGCTCTCAAGGCTGCTGACAAAAGACAAGCCCTGCCAACCTGCTCCTGCTGAACACACTCCAAACCTAGTCTTCACTGGCAACACGCAGGAGGCGCACGCAGGTGCACGTGCACCCGCTGAGCTCGGCAGTGCACCCCTGCAAACAGCACCGCCGCAGCTGCCAGCAGAGCCTGCGCGCGGTCACCACTTGCTACTGCCCCCCTCCTCACTGCTGACGCTGCCGGCAGCACCTGCACACGGTCTCTGATGGCCACTGGCCACCACCAATGCTGTTGGTGGCATCTGTGGGTGGTTGCCAACTGCTGGTTGGCGCTTGCCACCTGCTGCCGACGCTGCTGGAGCTGCCTGTGTGAACTCCCCATTCGCCGCTGCCATGTCCCTGCTGCCTGCGGGTGCTCACCGTGCCCCACCAGCCTCCAGGGGCATGCGGTGTTCATGCTAGACCTGCAGCAGTGAGGACGCTCCAGGGAGGCTGCCACAGGTAGACGCTGCAGGTGGTGTGGACAGGCATCCTGGGAACAGCCAAATTACAACCTTTCTAGGTCCAGAGTGTGCAGAATAGGACCAAGTGGGTGGGGGTTATTTCTCAGTGGCAGCCCTGGGGGGACGGTCAGTGAGCTGGTACAGAGATACCTCTGGGCACCTACGCTGATATGGTGATAAAAACAATAAGGCATAAAACAACATTCGAGCACACAGACAATACCCCACAACTTCTGTGCAAATGCAGGGGAAGTGTTAAAGGTGGACTTTTAAACTGAGGTCAACAGCATTTTTGGAAATAGCTGAAATCAGACAAAAACAGTGGTGACCCACTGAAACAGAATCGTTGCCTATTTTTATCCAAGAAAAACACTTTAAAGTCTTGGGTCAAATACTGGGGTGGGGGCATCCTCAACACCCTCTTGACTGGCTTCAGCAATTACAAATTAACTTGTTTATCTGTGGGTTTACATTATATTATTATTGCTATAATTTGCCTTGTGGTAGTACCTAGAGAGAAGGCCCTGTTCTGTTAGGGACTGTACTGCTCTATAAAAGGGGCAACAGTCTCTGCCCCGGAGAACTTAATTAGACAAAGAGTTTGAAATGAAGCGAGGTGAAGTGACGTGCCTGAAGTCATACAAGAAGCCAGTGGCAGAGGCAGGAAGAAAGACACAGTCCCTGACAACCAGTTCAGTGCCGTGTACGGCTGCATTTTCTAGGGGAGGAATCAGCACACGATGTGGCCTTTTTGCGAGGTCGACTCGTGCTACATTTGGAGGGGTAAGGACTATGGTTTTAAGTGCACAGCACAATCGGAGCCGGAGTTTCAAAAGGGATCAGCAACAAATGTCTGCGATTGCTATAGTTATGGACAGGCTTTCCAAAGAGCTTATTGTCCGTCCAGTATGCTGAGATGTTTGGAAATCTTTGCCGGTCATTTTGGTGCCTAAATAAAGTGGGAAAATGTCTCCCTAAGTGGTGCCTGCAAGATATTTTTTTAAATAAGCAGAGATGCTTTTGAGCTCAAATAAGCAGATTCAGGGCACAGTTAGTACAGAGTATTTTCCCTTGCCAGCAGACGCTATTATAGTGCCCAGCCCCTGGAGACAGGGCTACGAGGGATACAGTGGGGTATACTGGTAGATAGTTATTTTCTACATTGGAGTGATGTGACATGCAGCGGTGGCAAGCTGTACATCGTGTCTGCTTCCTTTCTACCCCAGAGTAAAATCAAATTACTTTTGCGTAAACAGGTTGCATGTCTGTACTCTCAGACATCTCAGATATACACAGCAGCCGGACCTGGGCTTTTGATTCGTCCCATTATAGAGAAAGAGGATTCGATGGCAAGGTAGAGATCTGGGACCCCTCACTAAAAACACATTTGATAAGGCAGGCACTCGCGCAGTAGGGGCTGCACTAAGGGACAAGTGCTAAGTACAGATTCTGCTAGGTGAAAGGCTTTGTTCTGCAGCTCTCGCAGTGGGGAAAGTAACAGGTTTTCTTACCAAATACAAGCTCTTGACGTCTGAGGAAGGAGTTTGGAACCGTAAATAGCAGTAATTTTCAGCTGCTAAGAAGTGAAAAGCATGATATTTTTTTTTCACATAAAAAAAACCCTGCTCCTCTATATATTGGTCTCATTCTTACAAAACATAAAATAATAATAACCCAACACCTCCAGATTCCCACTGCCACCCCTACAAGTCATATGGGCAGTTGGCTTGCAAGGTCCTTTATTTTTTTTAATGAGGTAAGAAAGGCTTGCTCAACAATGTTCACCACCGCTCTGTTTTCTTTTCTTTTCTTTTTTTTTTATTTTATTCTTCCCTTTCCATTTAATTTTAAGAGCAGGCCAGCCCCAATATTTGAAACTCCTCCTGGCCTTCTTCTTTTCATGCTCTTTTTCTTCCTTCCTTCCTTCCCCCCTTAGCCCCCCTCCCGTGTCTCCTACTCTGTCCCCTTCAGAAGCCCCCAGGATGACACAGCTCATTGATGCATCTCTCTCATTAGCATTTCAGCAGCTTGGCTCAGTAGTTTCAGAGACAATCCGTCATGAGAAAACTGAAGAATGTGCCCCATTTGCATGATTCTGTGCCAGAATGCAACTTTTTCTCAGCTGTTCATTGTGCAATTTCCCCTTGAGCCTTCAACTTTCCCATGAAGTCCCAGAAATCATATTATAGATTTGCAGCCCAATTGAAAAGCTCCAAAGATTAGTTTTATGGACATTTTTTTACCCAACTTCACAGCTATACAAAGAATATCTGAACACATAAGAAACATGGATTCTCTTTTTGTTGTTATGAAAGGCCATGCACAGTAGATGAATGAAGTGGCTTTGAAACGACAAGGGGGAATTTATGTCCATGATCAGAATGATCCAATAATGGTTGCGAGTCCTACGGCATATTTTTAACTTCCATTTGTCCTTCCTTAATTATTTTATTCGGGTTACAATTAAGTGTTTGTAATCCATTTTGAGAGTCTTTCTGCAGTGAATGGATATGCAAACAACTTGATTGAAATGCTCAGTGCATATGACTAAAAGTTACTGGCTCTCCCACATCAGCAGAACAAATCAAGCTTTCGGTTAGTTTGTTTTAGAAATCAAAATGCTGTTCATACAAAGTCAGACAGAGAAAACCTGCTCCGACTCGCATTCCCGAGGGCATCCAAGGCTGCGGAAAGGAAAGAGTTTGTTATATTAAAAGCAAACGAGAAAAGATAGGTGCAAACCAACCGGACTGCTTTGTCAATTAAAATGTATCCCGTTAAGAGAATTAGGCACCTGTTCCATAAAGTTATACAATGGGACATCTGAGGACCACACTGCATTTTCACAAGTCAAGGGACTTTTAACAATCTGCTTGCTCATTAAATTCTTTGCTTGGTTTTCTGTACAATTATACAGTTACATAGTTTTAGGTAACTATAATTTTTCCACGTCATTTTTCCTGCCCCCGGAGCATCATCAGGAAAAAGACTCTAGCTTTAATTTTTCTGCATTAAATACAACTTAGTTTTTCTTCCATACTTTGCTAGTCGCTACTGGATAGACCTATATATTAAGTTATTAAAAATTTTTTTTGCCAAGCAGTGGGGCGGGGAAGGGACACACCAAACAATTCAATCAAGCATATTGAACAAACTACATTGTTTCCCCTGACGCGCTATACGTTTGGGTATACATGTCTTTAAACGGGTGCCTGTATTTAAAACTACGTGTAAAATGGCACATCATTAAAAACTTGCTCAGCTGGGAAGCAAATTCAAACAAGAGACTAGTCGCCAGATAACGCTGCGCACAAGCAGATAAATGAGCGCCCTTAAGATGCAAAAGTTTGGTCCGTGGTGGGAAGCTCACACGGTGATTAGAGTTAGGTTGGGGAAGATTTCATTAATTATAGGTGACTAGTTTTCCCCTCGGAGGACACCTCAGGTCCCCTTGTTCCCCCCTCCCCAGCTCATCTTAAACTGTTGTCTAACCTTTCTCTTAATTCATCTCATCTTGAGCTGATGGGAACTGCTTTCATTCCACCTCTTGTGGAGGTAATGAAACAATCTTCTTATTCACTTGGTTCCTCTGAGCCGGTGACACACAACAAAAAAATGAGGGCCCTGATTAATGGCCGCTAATTAGCAATGTTAATGACCAGGTGTCCAAGAGCATGGCCAGCTCCTCTCAGCATGGAGTGATCTCTCAATGAGGGCCCTGCAAATCCATCCCCAGTGACCCTTCCCCTCAGCTGCCAGTAATGAAGCTGAGCTCTCTCATTACACCCAGGAGAGACTCAGGGGGAGGCCTAGGCCTTGAGAGGCAAACTTTTTCCTTTGGGTCTAGTGGGTCTTCCTTTCATTAAGGTCACCTTTTTTGGCCCCTTCCCGCCTAAGCAAAAAAAAAAAAAAACCTTCTCAAAGGTAGCTTAACTCTAATTCTTTTTTTTTTTTTCCCACTTGGAGCTTTCCCAGTGATCAGGAAGGTTTTTTTCCCCTCCCACCCCCCCAGTGCTAGTTAAAACTTTGCCCCCTACTCTGGGCTTCACCCTTCCACAAATATAATTGTATGACATGAGTGGGAGAAACGTATCAGATGCCACAGACCCCTCAGCCTCAAAGACTCTTTTCCACCGCAAAATCTTCTCCTGCATGCTCTGCCTACAATGGCTGGAGAGAAAATGCTTTGCACAATTTTAGAGGTAACTTTGCATCTCGTGGCTACGCCGCCGAAATCGGTAACGAACGAAACAGAACAGGCGTCATTTAAAAGCTAACGTGAACTTCTATACAGGTTGAAAGGCCGTGGGCTTATTCATCGGTATATTTTAGACAGCTAATATATGCCTTTACACACACATATCATGTTAATGCATGCACCACATTGGTAATTATTTTTTTTTCTTCTGCTCAGCTAGGACCTGAATTAATCTGACAGCATGTCTCATGCAAGCTAAATGCCAAAGCTGATCTCTGCCTTTGCAAAGAGGTGGGACAAAAACAGAAAGTGGGATTTGCCTTCCTTCCAGTGTGGCCCCAGCCTGAACCACGATAAAACTAACCAGGCTGCCAGCTGTTATCTCCAGTCTGAGTCTGTGATCATCGTAACATGGGCCTGCATCTTTCAATACACATTGTGCGCGACTTCAATGGTTTCTATAAGCTTCAGAAATCAATCTTGTTTTTTTTCTGGGGTTTGTTCAATGTGCAGGTAAAACCAACGTTTTTTTAAAGACACACGGCAGGATTTGGGCTTCATTGGTTTGGCGAGCGGCTACTGCTGACAAACATTAATGGTAGAAGAAAGAGGAGATAGACAAAGGAAAAACCTACAGTGTAAATATTAAACCCACGCTGACTTTTGTCTTTGATGTTTCTCTGTAACTCCGTTTAACTTAATTTGACTGGATACATCTTTTAACTGGAAAAAAATCTGCTGGCCAGCCACCATATTTCAGTGCAACACTGTAAACCAGTGATCCTCAACCAGGGTCCCATGGCAGCCCTAAGGACAGAGCCTTTCAAGGGGGACATGGGGTGCCACTCCATATTAACACAATTAGGTATGCAGAAACCTGCACATGCTACACGAGAAACCCACACACTGCATCTAGATGAACAGGGACATTTGGTTCCCCAGGGACAAGTGGCAGTGGCACGCCTTGTGCCGCCACTACTTGTCCCCAGGGAAAGCCCATGCCACGTGTGCTTTGGCGCATAGCAAGTTACCCCCGGAGAGTCAGGGAGGCTGGGGCTAGCACAGGGCTGGCCCTAGCAGCCTTACTTGGGAGCCCGGGGGGCCTCCCGGGGCTGCAGCAGTGGCAATACCGCCACACGGAGCCTGGCTGGCAGCCAGAGCATGGCTCCAGGCAGCCCGGCTCTGCTTTTGAGCAGCACACACCACCCGTGCGTGCGCTACTCCGCCTTTTTTTCCTGTGGTTTTTTTGGGGTCAAAAAAACCTGTGCAAAAAAGAAAAAGCAGAGCAGCGCACTCACAGGTAGCATGCCCTTGCAGCATGGAGAACGTCTAAATGTGCAGCATGTGGCACCGCCGACGTTTTTGCGGCACCGCATTTTGCACGGCCGTGCTCATCTGGACACGGCCACAGTTTTCCAAAAGAAATCCATAGTATCAAAACCAATCTGCGCTGTGGTGGGCTTTCTGGGTTCTCTGCAACAGAAGAATCGCTGTAGTCCTTTCCAGGGTCAAGAAATGAGTGAAAGCTAAGGGCTGGCATTGTCTGAGGGCTGCCTTGAACCTGGGGGCGTGCCTGGAGTCTGTAAAGGTTAAGAACCACTGCTATAAACTAAATGCATGGGACAAAGATGCTTTTGGGAACGGCAGTAAAAGTGACGGCTCGTGAAGCGTGGAGCCTGGCACCTGTGTCACCCCATCAAATACATCTTGGGTGGGGAAGGACAGAAACGTATCAACGTCAGAAGGCCACCCCTTGACTGACGGAGGAGAAGGAGGTGACCTAAGTTCAGATTCTGATGAATCGAAGTCGTCATCAGTATTCCCGAGACACCCAGTTGTTCTAAGACGCTGTACTGTAACAGTTGTGTTAGAAATACTTAAAGGAGACATTCTTTTTTCTTAGCGTGGAAAATTGTCTCATGGGCACGTCCCACCAGGTGATCATCTGGATCTCACTGCCTTCTACTGGACACTGAATACCATTTTTTGGTGGGACCTATTAATAGTTGCTAACATGGAAGGTCAACAGCAAGCAGTAACAGCAACAAAAACAGTTGCTAACATGGAAGATCAGGACGGTCTTTAAAGCAGTCTTGTTTTCTTCATGTGATTAATCAGGTAGTCAAACACAGGAGGTAGCACCGTGCGACCTGCCAGCTCTTCATGGGCCGCTGGACCTCCATTAGCCACAGTTCAGGAACCACTGACCTAAGACAGCTCAGCATCCCAAGTGGTTTCCTAATGAGAAACCTCATTAATGATGTTGAGACTGGAATAGAGGTGGAGACGGAGCCACTCGTGCTGGTGCTTTCCAGACCAAGGCTGGTGGGCTGCAGCTAGGGCGGCCGTCATAGCGGACGGTCCGGTTTTCTGCTACTCTGTCCTCTATTGATACAAAACCAGACGCCTTTATGTCCTCTATTTCTCTCTTCAAGAGGAAATTAGAGGACATACAGGCACCCTGTTTCAAATCAATAGAGGACAGAGGACAACTGGACTGTCCTCTATGATGGCCACCCTAGCTGCTGCAGCAGGAGGGAGCCAGCATTTTATTTTTATTACAGGTTTTTTTTTAAAGCTGATTTTGCGGACAATCCCGGATTTCCCAGCTCCCATGAAATCCGTGGCATCATAAACCGAGTAGATCCTTAACTTTAAGCAATCCACTATGACTTACTAGATGCATTCACAACTGCAGAAGGATTTGCTGCTAAAGGTACATTACAAGGACTTCTTATTTACGTACCGAACACTCGAGTCACCGCTGGCTATGCTTTTGCCTTGGACAAGTTTATTCAGCAAAGGCCAGGTCCTGGCTGCTAATAAGCTTCCTCTGAATCTATATTCCTTTGTCATGACACTCATGAGCACAGCACTATCATGACATTCATTCACACAGTCACTCCAATTGTCTTTTAGAAACAGTCTTGAACCCCAAATAAGGTTGGCTATGGATTGTAGATAAAGGTTCCTGCCCACCCAGCTAAATAAAGATGGAAAGTCAGTTTGTGGCTATCACTGGGCATGCAGACACGTTCATTAATGCGCCGTAATTACGACGCATTAAGTCTAGTATTGATCATAACAGGTACTAACTTAATGCGCCATAATTGGTGCTACTGAGAGCAGATGAATGCTTTTTTGTGTGATGATGCTTAATGCTCATGGGACTAGTCAATGGCACGTTAGCACACTTTTTGTGGGACACGCAGTAGAATTAGTCAAGGAATTAATATATACTTATATACCAGCAAAATCTCATTGGACACTAAGTCCGGGCTTTCACAACTGCAACCAAAGGACAAAGGAACAGCCAATGCACGCATCTCTAAGGTTTCATTCAGTTCTACCATCGTTCCTTTTGATTCAAACACTTTTTTTTTTTAGCTTCTCAGTTTGCCAAGAAAAAAACCTGCAAAAAAATTGGTTTGTATCTGCCTAGAAGAATTGACTTCCCCGTTTTTGGCAGCAGAATTATTTGGAAAATCAGTTGTTCTCACACGCTCTGCTAACAAGTTCCCTTTCCAAGTCCGTTGGCATTGTGTTTTTTGTTTTGTGTTGTACTCGTCTTTCAAACACAAGTACTGACTCGACCAAATTGTGTTTTCTGCTTTCTCCAAGCATCAACACGCAAAATTTGAATCTGATCCCAATTCCCCAGACTTCACAGCCATGTGAATACCGTCTTGTACTCTGGTGTCCTATAGAGAACAATGTTGGACTTGGTGTGGCATCCAAATGTCCTCAGACTTTGAGCACTACATCAGGCATGTCTTGGGGACAAAGGCAAAGTTATGTCCTGATTCCTTGCTGTTGAAACCACTGAGAGTTTTGCCATTGACTTTTCGGCAGCAAAATCAAAGTTTTGTTTGGCAGTCTGATGAGTCTAATTCTCTTTACCCCTGTACAGATCTGGATGACCAGGAATAGATGATTTCATGGATTTTTCAGCAGTGAAAAAGAAATGCTGTTTTGAAAGCATTTCCAAATCGTTTTAGCACTGGCATGTCACCCATATATTGCCTAAAGCTTATTTCAGGTACCAACAACCAAAAAGAGCATCTTTTCACTTCTTTGTGCTGCCTATAGTGTACGGTGTGGTGCTGGATGCCGTGATTCTGCGGTTTTATTAGCTCAGCCATGGATTCGCTCGATAACCTTTGGTTGATTAAGAGGTAGCATATCAGTGCTTACAGCAGCTTCATCTGACCACTGCAGACAGCCACTCTCTGCCTCAGTTTACCTACCAGTGAAATGGACATATTGATCCCTGTCAGGCCGGGTGCTGTGAAACGTATTGCACCGATGTCTGTAAAACAGTTGGTAATGCTTGGAAGGGCAAAGGTTTATTAATACACTAATTACATATAAATATGTGTCTGAAACAATTAAGGAAGGCAATGCTTGAATTTTGAAGAGTGGGCAACGAGAAGTAAGGCAGGAATCTTTCCCATCGTTTATAGTAATTTAGCTACACTGGCAAATTAAAGCAGGGGATTGCCCTCTGAGTTTTAGGCAGTCCAGGCTATGTAATTGAATTGAGACGAGCTACTCCAAGCTCCTGTGTAATTACAGAAGTATTCACTCTTCTGGCTCCAGTTCTCCTTGTCATGTTCTACCTCATTGCCCTTTATGCTAAAGCCTTTGTTGATGAGGGGACGGAAGCAGTAAGTACAAATAAAGCAATTAGCAGGTGGGGGAGTGCTAACGCTGGTTAAGGATAGCACACAGTCTTTATTGGGATGCTTACTAAATAGATGTCTAGAGCATGGAAGACACCAGGGAAACATAGAGGTAATCCAGAATAACGGCCTAAGAAAGTACCTGGCAAATACACTCTCTTCGTTATTGTTTCCAGGACAGATTGACTTGAAGATGATATTGTGAAGCCACTTAAATCCAGCACGTGACTGCTTAATTTTAGAGGTTTATATTCCAAACAGGAATGGTCTTCTGGATTTCTTAAAGAAAAATGCAGTATATTGTAACTAAAGTGCCCCCTCTCTGCTCGCATTTACATTTTTAACAAGAACAGTGGGGAGCTCTAACTTTGGAAGGGCGGACAGCGCAGCATGCTAGACAGCTGCACAACCGCCCAGCAGCGGGAGCCAAGACCATGAACGAACTCTTCCCGAGTCTCGGTTGACAGCCCCTCTCGGAAGAGGAAGCGGAGCCATCTTGGCGGAGGCTCCATCTGAAACACGGGACCAGTACAGCGCATCCAACAGGAGAAGGGCCAAAGTGTTCGGGGCACAAAGTAGCACGTGACGTTTTGCATGTCATTCATTTTGCACTAATTCTAAGAATAGATGACAAGAAATAGCGGGGGAAACAAAGTGGGGAAAAAACAAGAAACAGCGAACGGTACTGGCTAGCGCGGCTTGTCTTTGTCGTTACTTCCGCTGCGATTGGACAAGTCGGTTGGACGGATGCTGCGGTACTCCTGCGGTCGGCTTCTGCATCTGTTCCTAATCTGCTGTCACTTTCATTAGAGATGGGCATGAAGAAAAATTGTGAAACAGACCATCCCGCAACGCTGGGCACAGACACAGCGTCAGGATCTGACACTGGAACAGGCTTCGAAGGCTGTAATGAATGAGAGCAGCGTCCTCTCTTGGAACGAGCCCAACCGCTTAACAAGGGGAAGGAATTTGAACTCTGATCCCAATCAAAATGTCAGAGCTGCTCGTTGTCTCGAGCAGGTCAAATCAAAACCCGAAGTGCAAACCAGTGCAAACGCCCAAGGAACCTACAATCTAGATTAGGATGCAAGCGGTGAGGTGCTGGAGCACCTGTAAAGCTAAACGTGGTCTGCCTCAGTTTACATATTTGAAAATTAGGCCAAGGCTGTTGAGGTTTCACTCAGCCATGCTTGCAAAGGGCTGAGATGCTGGTTAAGGATAGCACACGGTCTTTATTGGGGTGCTTACTAAATAGATGTCGAGAGCATGGAAGACACCGGGGAAATGTAGAGGTAATCCAGAATAATGGACTAAGAAAGTACTTCTGAGATGCGTGGAGGAAAGGTGCTACTAAATCACAGAACATTTGTATTGCTAGAAAAATGCACAATTGGCAGTAGATACTAGACTAGATCCACATGTATCATTACTTAGGCTTAATCCTGCAAATTCTGTATAGAAGAATCCTATTTTTATAAAATCATGGATGAAGAGCAAAAGAACTCGGATCTAGACAGGTTACAGGGGTGGGCGGATGAGAATAGGATGGGATTCAACACCGACAAGTGCAAGGTGCTGCACCTGGGGAGGAAGAACCGGCACCATACCTACAGGCTGGGGGACTCCCTTCTCATCAGGGCAGAGGCAGAAAAGGATCCTGGAGTTGTCATTGAT
>NW_017728910.1:20976010-20998875 GCF_001723895.1 Crocodylus porosus | reverse complement strand
CTCCACAAGAGAAGGCTGAGGGGGGATCTTGTGGCCTGTTATAAACTAGTCGGGGGGGACCAGCAGGCATTGGGGGAGTCCCTGTTCCCCTGAGCACTGCCAGGAGTGACCAGGAATAATGGTCACAAGCTGGCAGAAGGGAGGTTTAGGCTAGATATCAGGAGGCAAGACTTCATGGTCAGGGTGGCTAGGGTCTGGGACCAACGTCCAAGAGAAGTGGTGCAGGCTCCTACCCTGGGGGTGTTTAAGAGGAGGTTGGATGAACACCTTGCCGGGCTCGTTTGACCCCAGTACTCTTTCCTGCCATGGCAGGGGGTCACACTCGATGATCTGCTCAGGTCCCTTCCCACCCTAGAAACTATAAAACGACTTTTTTCCTCTTTAAAAATTTGTTTGGGTTTGAGAAATTCCAAATAAAAAAAAAAACCTGTTGTATTTGCAGTCAAATGGAAATTCTCATTATATTTCAAATCCATAATTTCATTGCATTTTAGTTTTAGAGCCCTGGGAAATCTTAGTCTGTTGACATGCAACTTGCCTATTTCTACTGAACTTGCCTTACATTTCTATTTTTTCCCCCAGGTAAAAATGTGATACAGCAGAAAAAGCCCTAGCTTTATCTTTTCCAGCTGAAAAAAGTCAAAGTGGAGAACATGTTTTATTCTCATTTTACTGTATCTCATCTTACTCCAGTAGCTTAAAAATAACATTGTGTCTCTCCCTAATTAACTATAATTTTTATTTACTTTTAGCCTCTCTTTGCCTATGTTTAGACAGCAGTTTCTCAGCTGTGATGCCCCTAAAATATCTAAGCCATGAAAAGTCATGGAGAAAATCAAGAGAACTCCTCTTTAAGGAAGAAAGCACTAAGGGCTGGAGATATTTACCAACGAAACACCTAAAAAGTTTACTTTTTATATTGATCATATTATTATTATATTGATTATATTATTATACTGAATATAAGTGATTTTACTGTAAAATATTTTTCCCATTACCTTTTGATCATGTTATGAAAAAAAAGATGTTGTATAGGAGATCTAGTATAGTATATTCTCCGTTACCACTGGATGGAGGCCACAATAATGTCAGCCCATAGATAAAATGCACAAGGTATCATTTCCAAAATACCTTGGGAGCTCTCCAGAACAGATTATATTTGATAAGTGAAGAGGTAAGGCCTGCAGGGAAGCTGCAGCATGCTCCCAAGGAAGGAAGCCACGACACACTTGCTTTGCTACTTGGTATGTCTTGCTGCCACTGGAGTTCTCCTTACAGTTTGCTTAAAACAGAATTTGCAAGATAACCTGTTCAATTCTGCAAATCTTACTTATTTCCATATGCAAATTCCATCCACTCGTGAAATAGCCCTGAAATCAGGACTGCATGGCCTGAGGGGGGAAAAAAGGATAATCCATGTTCTTGAGGACGAACAGAACAGAGAGGTAAGGACCAAACGGGCCTGACGATAAAATGACATTTCACACCCAGTTTCTCCAAATCAGGATGGAAGCACGTTAATACTACTCATGATATAACATAGCCTTTTCATCAATAGATCTCAAAGCACTTGATGAAGAAGGGCAGTATTATTATCCCCACTGCACAGAAGGGGAAACTGAGGCACAGAAAGACAAAGTGACCCGTCAAAAAAGAAGCAGAGGAGGAAACTGACCCCAGGCATCTTAAGTCCCATCGTTAGGCCACATGTTGCAATACTTCAGAGAAACTCATACTGCTTCTCTACCTATTCTGGGGATAAACAGAGCAATGCATTTCCCTGGACTGTCCCTCTGGCAACTTCCACCAGCACAAAACTGATAAATTGATGAATACGATATTAAAGAAATGAGGAAAAATCTGAGAGATTGTTAGGTGCCCAAACACTGCACACAGTGAGGGGGGGCTAGGTTAGCATCTCCAGGCATTATCATGACTCGCCAGCCATATCCTGTAAATCCTGATTAAGTCACAGGAGTTTTACACGTGATATTAAGTGGCATTAAACACACATTGCAAATCACAACAAAGAGCAGGTCAGTGAAGATTTAGTAGAAGTCAACGGGCTCTGAGCAAGCTGCAGCCTGAAATACGTGGCTGGAAATTGTAAGAGGAGCGATCTGACTAAGTAACAAATCTGTAAAAAATCAAAGACTGTTTGAAGATAATTAACAAACAGAGGAAGGACAAAATTGGTTGAATAAGTTAAATGTTCTGAGCAATTGAACAAGCACTCGTATCTATAAAGATAATGGCCTTAACGTAGGTAATAAGGCCTCAATGTTTATGCAGCACTAGACAGGGAGCTCTGGAACAATTGGCCAAACTCTTCAGATAAACGGCTATTTGGCATTTTTCTGTGAAAAGCAGATTTGCTATAATGTCGCAAACAAAAGAATAGCTAGCTCCCCAGCCTGATGTGCATCTGCTCCTTCCTTAGGAAGCCGTCCTCCGGGGTGCTGAGTTCCTTTGACAGGGGATGAGCTCCCTCCGTTCCTTGGGAAATGCATCTCTCCGAACTGTGCAGCACTTAGGTATGATCAGGCTCACAGTTATCAACTCGGAGATTTATGGCCTTGCTGTTGCTGCCATGCAATGAAAATAAAATGAGTGCCTGCTGAACTCTGGATACGGCTCAAGCGCGCAAACAATGACACAACCCGAAATGTCACTTCCCTCCCTGCTTGCCGATAAGGCTCTACGGCCTGACTTAGCCAAATCGCTGCTGCAAGCAGAAGTGGATGTAGGAAATGAAAACCTCTTCTTGTCCCCCGTCTGCATGGGAGCATGTGTGGGAAAGAGACTATAGAAAATACTGTGTAATCACAGCTGTGCTGCTATTTGCTTTGCACTATGCACAGAATCGCACCTTCTAGCGCTGAAGCAATAAGAAAAGGCCAGGCCTGGTCAGTACTCGCGAGATCCAAATAGTCTTTTAAGAGAGAGTTTAGCATTTGTTTGTATTGTTTTTCCGACCCCGAAGTGCCCATCTGATGTCACACTCGTAACACTGATTGGGGTGACATGAATGGCCCAAGAGTGATCATGTGCCTGAAAACAGCTTGGGTTCTAGGATGGGGGTAAACTGGGGGAACAATCTTTGCTTTACCAGGGCAACTTCAACTACCTGAAATATTGGTGGTGGATGGATGGTATCCGAGGGCACTATCACATGTGCACTGATCGGTCCGTACAATACAGTAGGCATCTTAAACCTGTCTTTAGAGAAGGTGAAATTTTACCAATCAGAAATGTTTGCCATGCTCGTTTTCATTGTGTGTGGCCATGATATTCCATAACCCCCCCGCAAAAATGACTCACTTGGAGATCTGTGCTGGTGCAAGTCACTAGGCCTTCTGAACCAGATGCCTGACTGGCATAGTCCATCGCACTGGATCATATGTTGTTTTAAAAAATTAACTTCACCCACAGGATATTAATGTAGTGGGAACTATCCCCATAAGATATGAAGCTGGCACATCCTCCTACTAGCGCCGTAGGGTTCTAATAACAGTAATACTCATTTCAGCCGAACATGTGGAAATGAAAACAAACCGTAACAAGACTTAAAAAGCGTTCAGGGCATATTTGTCCATAAACACATCATCTGAAAAAAAAAAAAAAAGCCCTCTCTAAAAAAATGTGCCGAATGAATCAATGTGTCTTCTATTACAGAATCATCATATAACACATGTGTTCCTCCAGCAAATTACTTGAACTGGCATACCAGCACTTTCCATTTTGTGGAACGGCTTCTATTTTGACCTGCTGCTGAAGGGCCTGCTCCCAAGGAAGTCAGAGGGAAGGCGTTCGCGGGCCAAAAAACGGTGCAAGAAAAGGCGCAGCATGATCTGGCCTCAAGCGAAGGAAGGAGCCCGTGTCTCTCCGCCGTTTCCCTCTGTGCGGGAGAGAACCCGTTGCAGACAGCAGGAAAGACTCAAGAGTTAGCATGCACATGTGAAAAACATTTTGGCTCTGAGCTGCAGTCCCCACCCCTTACCTCCCACAGAGAAGATGTCATATTTCTATGTGCTCATGCATGCTGAAGCTTTATCTCTTTTGAAATATTGCCCAGAACCGAGCTATGTTTACTTAAGTAATAGAGAGATTCACTTAGAGGCTGTAAGATCTTCATGGAGGGGCAGCCTTTCCCTAATCACACTTTGGACTTTGTTCCTGGTTTAGCTTTTCTTTTTTTTCCCCCGACTTGATGCTTGTATTCAGCTCTGACAAGATGGATTTTTTTGGTTTTTTGAAGTGACACACCTGGAATTAACTTCTTCTGTCAGGAATTGCCCTGCACCTGGAAGTACTAAATCATTTTTATCTGGATTTTAGGAGCTGTCCGCAAAGGAACTGCTTCTCCTTCAATCCGACTTGCCTTTTCACAAACCTAGTTGCAGCGCTGGGCACGGTGCTTTCCGAGGACGTGGGTGCTGGTCCCGGGAGTGTTTCTACCGATCCCAAGACTAACTGAGAACGACTTCCCAGAATCCCTCTCCTCTCTGACAGCTCTGCTTACCTACCTACCTAACATATGGAAATGTGAGCATGCGCTTGCAGCAGATTGTTTGCTATGTTTACACCAGTTCTAACACTAATCCCCATTAATGTTTGATATAGTTCCCAACGAGTTTAAATAGCTGTGAGGCCCCAGATCCATTGCATATGCACTGAGCATCATATATACTTAAAAAAGAAAGATACAGAAACACTGCGGGATTTCCTCTTGGGAGAGCATGTTTACTGACTGGATTACCCACTTGGTGCTATAGGCATGATTTCTGCCAGCTGCGCTGCATTTTCAAGTCCTGTTTGCATAGGAAAGCTAGAACAGTATCGCGTTCCCGCTTTTTGCTACTGCTTTGCGTTTCCTGAAGGTTCGTTGCAGCACAGGAGAAACGCCCCTTCCTGCGCTCCCCAGCCATGCCTCTCTACGGAGAGGTGTACCACCGCAACGGTCCTCTTCCATCCTGCGATTGTGTTTCGAAAAGACAGACTTTGTTGAGACCCCACTCCCACGTAGCTGTAATCAGCTGGGGCCTGGGCATCAAGCCCCTTGTTCAGACAAGACTGCATGAAGGTGACCCCGTTTGTCTTTTCTGCCTGGGGCAGGGGGCTGGACCCGATGATCTCCTGAGGTCCCTTCCAGACTTACAGGCTGTCAATCTATGAATCTATGGAAACTCATGTCCTACTGAACACCACCGGAAAACTGCAGTAATGTGAAATATGGCATTCGTCATTTTAATTCAGTTCTTCAGCTTCTGTTCATTCAAAGCAATATCATTGCGACATGATGGCGGAAAAGAGCATTCAAAATGCAAAGGATTTTTGGCCTTTTTTTTTTTTTTTTTTTTTAGTTACCTCTGATTTGTTGTTATGAGGTAGTTTCTATTACATTACATTTTATATTTGCTCTGCTTATATGTCGCCCTCCTTTCCTTGCCTTAAGCCACCACCGTTCGATTCATTTGAATTGTAATCTCTTTACACTGTGGTTTGCCTCATACACCGTGCCTAGGACAATCAGAGCCTGATTTTAGTTGAGGGCATCCTGTGCCACTGTTTTATCATTCCAGCTCCGCAAGCACAGTAACAAATGACACCAGCATACCCTGTCAATAGTAGTTGCACGGCAGAGAAGCGGCAGAAAAGGGTAAAGTACCACATTTGGAACTGCACGCAGTCGAGCTGTTTCTTTAAAGCACAGTGCTTTTCCCTTCAGTCCAGTCATAGGAAAAGTCGACTAAAAACATGGCCTCTACCAGCTGTATTAAAATACAGACTACCATTTTCTATGTAAAAAAGAATAACTGGATGTCACAAATGAATATATTCCGCGGCTGGGATAACTTTACAGTAAAGTGACTAAGTTCAGCCTCAGTTATAGCTGGTCTCATTATATCCTTTAAGAAGTTCAAATTTCCAGATAACCAGCAGTAGGACCAGGTAAGCAGGCAAATTTAGTATCCAAGCCTAATAAATGACTGGGAAAAATTGTATCTGTCACACGGTGCTGGTTCCCACACACTCTGGTTACATCATTACTCAGTCTGTAAAGCAGAAGGCCAATTAGACTGGAGAGCTAAGGTCAGGTGACCAAAACATGAAAATGCACAAGAAACCTTACCCCGGAGATGGGATTTCAGTCGGGGGCCTTCGGATAGCTGACTCCTCTTCTGCTGCACTGCAATTTTCGTATTCCCTTTCACCTTTGCTTTTAGGCTGAGCTTTCTGGGTCCCCACAGATTGATGGTTGAAGCAGCTTTGTTGATGTGTGTGGGGTCGGGTTTTGGGTGTGTGTGCGCGCGCGTGTGTGCGTGCGTGTGCAGGTGCATTGGCAAAATGATTTCCTACTTCAAAAATTACACAAAATACCAGAATAGTTTTCTCTCCTACCTTGTGAAATCGTTCTGTGCCTTGCGGTCCTTTTTGTTGACAGGCTTGAGAGCGAAGCGATAGACTCAGCAGTGAATTCTGTACAACGTGTGCCCCGAATTCCCTGTGGATGGGTATGGGGGATCATCTGCAAGGACGGGAGTGTGTAACTTTAGCACGCAGCTAAGGTTTCAGGGCAAGGATACCATCAACAATTCTTTATTTTCAGCAAATGTTGAAGGTGTTGTTTTTCCAGGCGCCCGGGAAGCAGTGTAAAGTTAGTTTGGCTTGCCACGTGGATCAGCGTGTAGGGAGAAGCAGCGGGGCTGGCCTGTGCAGAAGTCAGCTGCCTCCACGGTGCCATGCACCTGTCCTCCCTAGTCCTGAAGAAGCATGAATGTGGGGGAGAGTAAGAGGCAGACACTATGTCCTCATCTGCTCAAAAGACAACATGGTCTGAGGCAAGCATGCTTTGGTATATTAATATGACAGTCCTGAGAACTCATAGGATTCATCTTCACTTTTTATATAGATTAGAGGTGACACAGATCCCTACACAAAAGGTAGCCCTGCAGGTTTTAAGACCACGTGTTCAAGTTTGCACAGGTACTGTGGCTTTCTTAACTTTTGGTTGCCTGATTTCATAATCTTAACAGGTTTTTTTTTTAACTATAGTTCCTTGAATTTTTAGATATAATGTTACTTGGCACTGATACAGAACCATCCTCCCAGGACCAAGAGCAGTTTACAAATCCTAAAGTCCCATTGCTACCCCCACTTTACTGATGGGGAAACTAAGGCAGCAAGAACCTAAGTTACATGTCTAGGAAATTTGTGACAAATAAACAGATTTCCCAGCCCCTTGTCCTAGCCAGAAAGGCACCTTTTCCCCTGTCATTGTTTTGCTTTGCTGTTCTACTTGTATGCTGATATTCTCTTTGGAGTCCAGTATAATAAAGTACATGGGCAAACCACTCAACATGAATGGAAGTTTTCTACAATCACATACTAAATATTTTAAAAAGTAACTCCAAGATGGAACTTACACATTTCCATTTTTCCTGGCAATATAGAAAAAAGAGATCCGTTCAAATGTCAGCTCTAAGTCAAGGAGCACATCAGAAAGAGGCAGCTTTTAAAGCACTGGGACCTACGAAGGGAAGTGCTCATGGAAAGAGAGTTTCAACAATATCCTAAAGGGGCTTACTGAATGCAGGAAGCCCAGCCTTAAATACTATTGCCCTGATCTGCTTAAAAATGCATGCTTAATTTTGAATCCCTTACCTTATATTACAATCTTTCTTCATTATTGTTTTTGGTAAGTGTGCATTAGAGGAAGCAAACTAGCCGCAGTCCTGATTATTTAGTCCTTAGCCCTAGTCCTGATTATTTAGTGGCACAAATGATTTAATCCCTATGTAAAGCAGAGCAAACCCATCTCCACCGGATGACTGCCAACTAAAAGAACGATGCTTGCATGTTTTCCAGCACAAGCACCTCATTATTAATTCATGGTCCAGGTCCTCTGTACATGCTGTTACTAATATTAGGTTTCGACAGAGCAACCAACAGCAGGACTGGATAGACTGTCTTAATATATTTTAAATAATGTTTGCGATATTCAAGGTTGGATGGATTTGGGGACTTACATCCATCAGGAGGCCTGCGCGGGGTACAGAAAGTTTTTACCAGTGTTTTGTAGTCAACATCAGAATTGTTCTGATGTAGGTGCTGGAAGAAGTGGGTGTGATTTGGGGGTGGATCTGAAATAGAAGGACTGCCATGAAACTTTGGGGAAGACTGGCTCTGGGCTCTAAAACCATTATTATCTCATTATGTAATTGCAACAAAAATAAGACTAAATCCCCTGATAAGGCCTGGCCTTTCTGCTAGTGTGATCTGAAAATTAACTAGCTTGAGGAGGCTACTGTCACTGTTAGAACACTGGACAGTAGGGCTGTGTGAAATGGCACCGTTCGTTTTGCCTTGAGTTTTGACGGTTCAACCGAATCGTGTTTCATTTCAAATTTCTTTTTAAGTTGAAACAGCTGTTCCATTCCATTCTGTCAAAACAGAAAGGCTGTTTTGATGCTGTTTCGAGTTTCACTGGGGATGGGAAGTCAGCCCAGCTGAGCTGACTTACCACCCCCACCACTAGATCATGCCTGGGGCGAGTGGCAGCCCAGCGGGGCTGCTTTCCCATCCCTGGTGCTACATCATGCCAGGGGCGGGAGGCAGCTCCTCTGTCCCCTGTGCAATGTAGCATGAGGGATGGGAAAGCAGCCCAGCTGGGCTGCCTCCTGCCCCCGGTGCGATGTAGTGCAGGGGACGGGAAACCAGCCCAGCTAGGCTGCCTCCCGCTCCCGGCACAATGTGGCGTGGAGGATGGGAAAAACAGCCCAGCTGGGCTGCCAGATCTTGCACTGGGGATGGGAAGTCGGCCCAGCTGGACTGGCTTCCCATCCCCAGACTGTGGTTGAAACGTTTCAACTCTGGAAATGTTTCAACCAGCCTCGTTTTGTTTCAAGGCTATTTCAACAGCCTTTGTTTTGTTCCAATTTTGCTGTTTCAACCTTGAAATTGGTTGAAACAGCGTCAGAATGAAATGGGTGGTGAAATTTTGCACAGTCCTACTGGACAATTGCCTTTTTCTTGACTTAAATTAAAACAAAGTGAGAACTGTTACATTTCAACCTCAAGTGTCTTTCATGGCTGGTGTGCCACTGACTCCCTGTTCACTATGTTCCTCTAGATAGTGCTTAGCAGAACAGGGCCCTGGTCTAGATTGGTGTCCCTAGGTGAAACTACAATACAAATATTGACATCAAGTCTAGACAAAGAGGTGTGCTCCAAGCTTCTGTCTTTGAGTTGTATATGGTTGTCCACCATGATAAAATCTGAGCATGTTCTACATAAAGTCGAACTATAAAGTAGTAGCTATAACAAAGCTCCTAGATACTTGCATGATAGATCCTCTGGAATGTCTCCTTTATGGGTTCAAAACTTGTGGGGGGGTTAGATGATCCCCCTTTTTGATTTTATCAGTACCCTTTCCTGTGGGTGTGAGCAATGAGTGCTTTTATTGTGGAAAAGGTCCATCCCCCCACACCCAAGAAATTTATGCATCATTTCCTGAGCTATCTCAGAAAATTATTTTCTTACCTGCACAAATAGACCCTCTGGCTTACGCATCCTGGCAGAACAAGAAGTTTGCATTGTTTTTGCTTAGAGGAACATGCCATGTTTTTGTCTGGAACTTTTTTTCTCTCCAAATTACAGATTTGGCAAGACCAAATCTTTATTCAATGTTGCAGAATTATTCAGTCATTCAACAAACAAGCATGCCCCTGAAAATGTGACATTTTCCAATTTAGTTCTTCAATTAAAATTAATTTTCATTTCCATATGTTCTTTAAAATATTAAAAACCATCAAAGAATGCTCAACATAGAAGCCAAACACCATTTTGAGCCAAAGAAAACACACAATGTTGAACGATTCTTTAAAAAAAAAATCTCTCTTCAGCTGGACCCAATACATTTTTTCTTTATTTTTTGGAATTTCCACCAAACCAAAATATGCATTACTTACCTAGCTTTCTTCTGGATGGAGGAATCTGGTGTGCCAAGAAGATAATTCAACAGCCTTCTCCAAGTCTAAATTCACTTCTTTTTTTTCCAGTGAAAGGGACATTGCCCTTTTTAAAAACCTCATTGCTCTCTCACTGTTGAATTTTCATTTCTTTTCTCTCAGCATACTGCCAGAATTGATTTTTTTTTACTGGTTCCACCCCTTTGTAAACTTCTGCTTGGCTTTCCATCTACTGATAAGGCACCTGAGGTGCAAAGGGATGGTTGAGTTCAAACCCCTCTCCAGGAGCCCTCAATGCAGTTACACCAAGGAACCACTTAGGCAATTACACTATTTTTCTTCCGGCCCTAAAAAAAACTGCATGTTTTGTTGCTTGTCCCAGGTATTGTACAAGCTTTCTCATGAAGCTCTGTCAATATACTCCAACCTTGACCTACAACACTCCTGTCTCTCTGCCTCTCTTGAGCAGAGATTGTACTGATTGTACAATTAAACTGAATCGTGAGAGGTACTCAAATTGGTTACCAACACCAAGGCCAAACTCTAACCTGAGTTGAGCATGCGCAAAGGTCAGTTTCAATAGGAAAGACACAATGGCTGACTTTATCTTGACGCCAGGATTTGAACTCTAGTTTCCCGAAGAAAAAGGCTGATGCTGTGAACAAACCCATTGAGTAACTAATCTATGTCATCAACAATCTGTGCAGAATCTCGTTCTACTTCTTGCCGTTGGTATTGACACTGATGGCGTGATGAACTTTCCTTGTAGTTCAAAACAGACAAATAAAAAAATCCAAACCCATTAATATTGGTTTTACATTGCCTGAAGAGCCTATGAATGTAATGATTGGAAAAAAACACCTGCCTACCCTGTTGCATACGTTCTTGCAAGTGGAAGAGTTTGGTTTTTATGTATAATAAAAAGCAACACTTGATAGTTTTTTGTAGCACCTTCTGCATGAAGATCTGCAAGTGTTTCATGAACATGAATTCATGAGGTCTGGCGCATGCTTCTGTGGGTAGGGAACCACAGCGGCACTGGGGTACCTTAAAGAACAAGGGGAGGCCACAATGAATTAAAAAAAAAATCCAACACGCTTTAGTCATTGTCCCCACAGCTGCGCCTTTCTCCTGATAACAAAAGGCATCACCCAAGCAACAAGTACTTCCTTTCAACTCCCATTTCCTTAGTCTTACTACCCGACTGAACCTACCTGCAAGTCACTTAGTAAGAGAGAGGAAGCCTATTACTATGGGGAATTGGATCCAGGAAGAAGCTAATTGCCTTCACCGTGGGCTGATAGCAAAGCTGTGGCCCCGGTGAGAGTAGGGTTCAGATCTCCTGAAAGCCTCTGCTTTAACCACTGCTTTCTATTCAAGTTGGTATTTCATATATACCTTTTTTTTTCTCTCCACAACTGCTTGAAGCTTTTACATTTTTTATTAAAAATTTCAAAACAGTTTTGCTCCGTTCAAACAGTTTGTACACTGGTTGGAAACACCTCCTCCCTCCCCTTCAAACAAAGCTTCATCAGGAAAATCTTTCAGCTACTTTTAGGAGGTTGGGGGTGATTTAATTTATACAACGTTTCCACAAGTTAACATTTTTGACATAATGGATAAGGATCCCTTCTAAAGAAAGAAAGTTGGTGACAGTTTCTTTTTTTTAACACGCTACTCCAGACCCATCTCCTTCTGCCCAAACTAAAACCTCAGCCTCCTCCCAGACATCGTCTTGCCCACGACGAGATATCAGCTCACACTCAACACAGCTAAACCTGATCACTCTTAATATTCACCCCTTGCTCTCCCCTCCCTCGCCCATGCTGTGCTGCTTGATTACTGTGGGCATCCTCATCATGATGCCTTTGACCCAGGTCCATCACTGGTGTGTCATCTTTTTGGATGTCTTTCTCAGCTCTTACAACTAGACAGTGCCTACCTGTGGCCAGGGCTTTCTATAACTCTAAGTAAAGCTGCCCTTAGGAGCGGGTGCTGTGCGTGACAGGCCTGGGGAGATGCCCATAGCACTGGGACTGTGCCAGGGAAGGGGCTACCTGTCTGGGCAGCCACATTACCCTACCCCTGCCTCGCCGGGGCTGGCCATGCAGCTGGGCTGGGGGTGTCATGACTGGTCCCAGCCTCAGCAGCAGCTCTATGTCTACACTAGAGCAGCAGCAGGCTGAGTTGGCAGCTACCAGGTGGCTGCAGTGTGGCGTTGGGGACAGGGACAAGCCGGCTGTCTCTAAGGTAAGTAATTCCTACCTACCCATCCACGCAGCCAGAACTCTCATCCAGGTTCTTATCAATTTGTATTTCAATAATACCTGAAATATCCTTTTTTTTTTTGGCTTGGAAAAAATGTATATTTGACCCATGGGGGGCCATCCAGAATGCTGCTATGAAGACCATTTTCTCTTTAATTTTTCAAGCAAGCACCTTTGCGACTCTTCCCATGCAACCCCTCACTCTTGGGGAGAACTCCCTGGAAAACCCTAGGCAGTCCCATCATTATTATCCTTTAGATACTCCATTAAAACTCTCCTTTGCCATAACACTTACAACCCCACCCCGCAACCTGACCACAGCTAGGCTGTTCCTGTGCTGTGACTACTGCCTATTGCACTGACCTTTTTCTTCTCATTGTTTCTTTTGCATCTGCCCCCATTTCCGTCCCATCATCCTGTACCTGTCTGTTGTCTCTGGTCCCAGGTGTAGTTTGCAATTTCCCAGGGGTAAAGACCTTCTTTTTATCCTGTGTTTGAACTCATAGCACAATGGGATACAGAGTAGGAAAAGACATTTAAATACTGGAACAACAGCAACAACAATAATAAATAACACAGTCTATAGTCAAAATACATCACTCTTAGGCCTCTCTTTTATTCTGCTGCTCTTCGTTCCAAGACGGAAATTGAAGTCATATTTTTTTATCTACATTTTCAAAGGCATAACTGAAGGGGGCCCTCGGGGCTCATCTTGCAGGGATGAGGGAGCAATGTAATTCTGGTGGAAGGTCAGAGCTGCTAGTTTTATTCTTCCAAACAGCAAGCCAACTCCAAATCCTCTCTTTCCCAATGGAATATAAAACTGAATAGGAATCAAGGGAGACAAGCCGTTTTCCCAGCTCTGCAGGCTTTCTCCCACTTCTATGTTGGGTGCTGAGACAAGCCCCTTCACCTTTCTGAGACTTTGTTTCCTTTCCCACCCCACCTCTGACTGTCTTTTCTATTTGCATTGTAAGCTTCTTAAGGAAGGGACTGTTTTTCCCTATATGTTTGTACAGTGCCCAGTACAATGAGGCCTTGGTCTCAGCTGGGGCCTATGAGAACCATCATCATCATCAAATCACCATCATTATCCTCTTCTTTGATACAGCCTTGCCACAAGTAGCCCCTTTAAAAAGAACTGTCCTAAATTTCCTCCAGGCAAGAAAAAAACATTGTCCACCCATGGAACAAAATAATCTGAAATCTTCTGGGCGCATCCTTTGACATAGTAAAAAGGAAGAGGTGAAGGAGGTATTACTTTTAACTGAACATTGCTCTGTGCACCTTTGCACCACAAGGTACTCCAGGAATAGGTATACTGGGAATGCTAAACCCTGGGCCTGTGGACCCCTTCGCCCCCCCAGCAAACCCTAGCTCCTTTTCCTCCTCCATCATAGCCTTTAAGTAAATGTTTGCAGGAAATTCAAACACTTGTGAGCTGGCATAGTTTGCTGCTTCCCAAGCCCTAACAAATGTAAACACTTCTGTTTCAGCACATCTGCCATTGCAATACCTACAGCTTTTCCAGAACCAAAGGATTAACTTTATTGTGCATTTGCTCAGCGGATCTGGTAACACAATATTGTACTTCTAAGACGACAGATTACTTGCAAGTTTCTGGATGCTACATCTTTAGAAACTCAGTCTACTTAAAGATAAGTGTTGAATCTTGTAATCCCAAAAACATCCAACTGATGTAAAAAACAGCTCTACTATGGAGCCAGATGGATGCTATTTTTCCGCAGGTTATTTGGATATTCCAAAATGTAATGGTTTTATTATTATTTTTTGTGTTTTTATATTAAACAGACGCAGCTTGTTTGTTAAGACAGCTCCAAGCCATTTTTCCCCCCTTAAGGCTTATGAAGCAAAACAGAAAGGGTTTGATATACTTTATACTAACTTGGAGCTCACCATAGGAAGGCAGAAATTGTAGACATTGTATATATTTAGATAAATTACATGTTTTTTATATATTGTGTTTATCTATTAGAGGCTGTTTTCTTTGAAATATTGATATGAAGAGGCTGATCGTACACGCACATGGGTTTCTACCAAGATTAACTCTACTGAAGTCAATGAAGTGACAGGATTGCAAGTGATGGTACAGTCTGCATCGCAGGACTGTTATTCAGATCTTTCATAAGCTTTGGTTTCTATACATATAAATCGAGCTGATTCTGCAGTCATGCTGGTTGAGAACAGCACTAATGCTTTTCAAATAGGAAGGCATCTTTAAAAAGCTTCGTTTTCCTAGAAAGCCAAGTAAGCCAACTTCTTTTTGGCTCATTGCGTCTTGGGATGGGCCTGCTTCTGCACGATTCAATAGAAGCCAAGTGCCGAGCACCCCACGAGACCCGCCCGTCACGGCTGTAGCTAGCCAGGCTAAAAATAAATATGCATTTATATTGAACTGGTCAAAATGTGATTGACAACCCTTAGAGCAATTTGCTTGTTAATCAGATAGAAAGCTTCTCCCATAACCCTGCCCTCTACATTCAGTTGACCTCTATTGTGAAATGTTTTGACCTTTGACCCAAGAAGAAAATGAGACTCAAACGGACTTTTTCTTTGCCCCCAAACATGTACAGTATAGGACTGATTTCACTGCATGTTATGGACAGAAGATCTGGTGCAAAACCTGATGGAATTTAATCATTTAAATAATTTAAAACACCCCATTATAAACTGAGATGCGCAATAAGGATACCCACTTGGCTGAATGGGCTTCTTTCCTCCTGGTTTTAAAGGGACACCAGAAAAGCTGGCCTGATGTTGAAGTATGTGAGAGCAGGCAGTCTTGAAATGTGAAATATTTAATTATAAGGCATTGTGATTTCAACTGACTATTAATTTGAGCTCGCACCAGTTACTTTCTCTGTTATCGCACGAGGGTCTTGTATCCATACAAGTATAACACAATTTGCATTATAAATCCTTGTGGTCAGATGGTTAGGACTTTTTTAAACATTAGGTTTCTGGGTTGTGAATTGTGCTGCTTGGCTCCCATTCAAAGGCAACTTTTTTTTTTTCTTTGTGAAAGTTTGAGCACAAAAAGAGTTCAGGCATTATGGAGTGAGTGAAGAAATACACCTTCCCCGCTATATATATATATAAAAAAAAAATCCTTGCGACTTTTCTTCTTACAATAACTCTGCAGTCAACATGGCTATGTTCCAGCTTTGCATGGAAATGCTTCTGACCCAGGAGTAATGTTCAGCCTCACTAAGGAGGAAACTGATTTTTATTTGACTGATATATGAGCGTTTGACAATCAAACACTACCCGCGCTTCAAGCTTGTCAGGTTACCCTCTTTACATGCACGGATACAGCCCACTTCTAACATGCTGGGTACCCTCATTTCCCATAGGTGTTAATGGTGCTGAGGTCACTTGCTGTTCCTCAGAAGCTCTTATCACCTGCGGGATTGCAGCCCTCGGAAACAGTGGGTTGCGTGCATTGCCAGTGCTAACTTAGTTGTGTCGTAGCTGGCTAGTCTTCAAAATGGCTCCAAAGTGTCCAGACAAATCTCTACGGACTGGATTCTTTTTGAAGAGTGATTAAGACCACAGAGACTCATTAATCTCAATTGGCTTGCTCACAAAGTAAATGCCTACCCAAAATGCAGAGAGGCATCAGAACCCGGGTCCAAATATTTTGTAAAATGTAGGATCTTTGATACCATGGAGCGTAGAGCCCACAGTGATGGATGTATACCTGCAGATAAGAAAGTGGGTTTTTTGGATCATGACCATCCCAAGGCAGCAAGTCCTCCAAGGCCACCATAAGAAGAACTGAGGGTTTGCAGCTTGTCAAGACTTAGCATCGGCAAACATTTTTCTGAGTTGCTCATTGCTGTAGATCATTAGGACATACGCCATCATTGTGAATGGCACATGCTGAAGGGTTTTGTTCTCCCAATTTTGGTCTATGTTCCTTCCAATGTCCATGCACTCCCCAAGCTATGCTAAGGCCATTTCGTAGACTGGTTGCTTCTGGCTCTGCATCTCTTCTATCAAACCAGCAGCTCCTAGTACTTCAACCAGATTTCCCCACGTTTGCACAGGTACTGCTGAGAACAGAATTTGCACTTGTATGATCCAGCCTGTCTTTCCGAACACCCCTGTGGTCCGACACAGTCGCTCCCTCCTTTTACACATGAAATGTTGCTCCTGTTTCTCATGTTTTCCAGGCTACTTGAAATGCCTATAACATGCCACTCTGGTCAGTGGATCCTCTAAAGCTGTTATATAGCATGACTGCTTGAAAGAACTTCTTTATAGAAACTTGAGAGCAATAGGAGATAACGACCCAGGGCACCTGCATCGGATGTTTCAACTTCATTGACTCAACAGCTCCGTATACCTGTGTAATCTGAATTTATGAGACACTTTACTTAAGAGATTCAGAACTGAGATTTCCAAAATGTGGGGGCATTTTCAATACCAATACATCTCTAAGTAACAATACGCAAATCATTCGCTAAACAGGTTGGTGGGTCACCCAGTTCGTTAGAGTGCATCTGCAGGACAAATGAACCGCCCCAGCGGTGGGCATATAAGATGAAAATGAGCCACAAGAAGGCTTTTGTCAGTCTGTGCATCTCCTGGCTGATCCACAGTTACGAGCTAACCTTTTCCCTGAGATACCTTTCTTCATCCCAACATGCAAACTAACAACCCAACGTACTATGCCATATGGCCCACTGAAGATACAGCAGCTCCATTAACTGGAAGAAACTCATTGGAAGAAAGAACGGTCCAATGGTTAGAGCCCTGACCTGAGCTATGGGGGACTTGGGTTCAAAGCCTGGTCTACCAAGGGTGGCCTATGCAAATGTTGGCAAATTGCTCTGTCTCGGTTTCCCATGCACTACATGGGAGTAACACCATTTAGCCACATCCCAGGTGCTTTCAAGGATAAATATACACCTTGCAGATTAAGAGGCATTTTGGTGTGATGGTGATATGGGCCACATAACCAGGAGAGAGGGAGGAGGTGGCAGCGCAGTTAAGGCGTTTCATTACATAGCTCTGGAAGCATGGCACGCTGCCCCCGGATGACCCAACTGCAAATGCTGTGGTCAGTCAGCCCAGGGAGTCAAAGGCAGCTGTATGTGATGCTGAAAATACTGTTGCCTTACTGTGCTGTTGGCTAACTGGTAACCACACTAGCCCAATGAGCCATTAGGCTGCCATGGACCTCCTTCCTAAAAAAGAGAACGATGAATAGATCAACACAGTCTTCCCAACCACTCGGCGCCTCCTTCCCTGATCCTTACACTCTACACGTGCTTCTTTTCTATCTGTTCCCTAAACCGGCTGCATTCACCTTTTGGCAGAACCTCTAATAACAAGCACAGAACAACAGGTTCTGTATAAATCTTTCAGCTCTGCACAGCGTGATTATAATTATTAATCACTGGTAATCCAGTAGCACTTTGCCACAGCCGAGACCGGGGTGCATTGTGCTGGGCGCTGAGCAGAATAAGAGGCATTACCTTGATCTTATAAAAGCACCTGATCTGGATCTAGATCGTTTTTCCCCCCCACAGTTGTGGTTTTTCATTTCAATTGAAAAATGTCTCTTTGTGCCAGAAGACGTGCACAATGTGAGCAGATGTCAGCATTTACTTTCATGGCTGTGCAACTCGGAAAAATGCTCCAAGACACATTGCTCCTGAATAAAATTATATACACATACACATATCCCCTATAAAATATATTTTTTTCTTCTGTGTGCGGGGGTTGTTATATAGCAGCTCTTTTTATTAATAATATTAATAACAGTGTCAATGCCCAGCCACCTATGGAAAATGGACAGGGGGTTTCTGCATATCATAAGAAAAACCTGCACCCAGGGTGGTCTCACAAAGTGCCTGGAAAGAGAAGGGAATACACCATTCAAAACACTGCTCTGACATCTGGCTGTGACAGATAAAGCTGTATATGGGTGCAGTGGCCCTGACTGATGAAAAACAGCTATTTTAAATACTTACATGGTCCCCTTTTCCAAGGGCCTCACAATTTTGTAATGTTCTAGCCTTCGTAACCACCCTTGTGCGATGAGGAGAAGTGCTACTTGTCCCTATTTCTTCAATGAAAAGCCGAGGCCAAGACGGGGACTAAGGACACGATTCTGTCACCTCGTGGAAGACTGAAGAGTAGGGTGCACCCAAGCCCGACTTACCCGGTTGTTGTGCGCGAGCGATTCTTTTACCCCCTCTGGGTGTACAGGCGCCTCCATTATAACATTACGGAGATGTCCGTGACTCTCTGGAGGGCAGTCCTTTCCCAGCGATGCGGGCACTTACCCACCCAGAGAAGGTAAGAATTACACCTAATCTTTAGTTGGGTACGGTACAGTTGGTTGCGCTGCGGTGGTCCGGGAGGTGAAACAAAATTCTGCTCGAAGCAGCTTGCTTGCAATCTTGCAGGACGTCCGTGGTGGGGAAAACACTCGAACTGCAGACCCACGAGCACCAGGCGAGTGCTCAAACCGGTAGACAAAGCTTGTTGGACCACTGGCGCCTAGACGACCCCTTACCCATTCTTTCCACGCAGGTGTGAATACTCAAGTGAATTTCAAAGCAATAATCTACATAGAGCGGCTTTCATGTATTATCCGGTGATGGGCACCTGCCACCTCAACCCCAGCACAGCTGTTGTCATTCCCTAAAGAATACACTGTAAATTGCCGAGTCTCTTCATCACTCTGTATATTCACTGAACAATTTGTTGGGCGCAGGCTGGAAGAATGGCTGATCACGAGAAAGGGGACAGTATAGCGCAGAGAAAATGGCTGTCATTTTGTACTAGTTCCCAGGGTTTGTTTGGTTTTGCGGGGGGGGACTTAACCACCCTTCTGCACTACACAGCAGCCTACATATGTCCTGCTATCAGCTGGGAAGGGAATCTGCAGGAGACTTACCCATTTCTCCAACCATAACTTAATCCCTTGTCTTCTTCCACATTGTTGGGCCCATCGGGCTTCTGTTTTGCGTAGTTTACTACATGTTCGGCTCGGCTTGTTTTATGACTACACAATGCAACCACTACTGTTATATAGTGCTTTTACTCCGTGAATCTCACGTGCCTAAGTGCTGAGCTGAAAAGGGAGGTGATTACTTCTACGTTTAAAATTACACAGCCACTTAGGTGCCTTGCTGAATTGGAGCTGTAGTAAACACAGGTATAAATTATTTAGTTGAATTCATAAAGATTTTACTAATAACTAACTCGATGACAAGGCATACATTTTTCACCTGGTCCTAAGTCCGTCAGGGGTGCCGAATTCTTTGTTCGAGTAGCATGTCCTTGGAGATTATGTTAATCTTAACCTGCTGGTATTGTATACTAATCATGTTTTATCTTGTTTTAAGCGAATCATTAGGGAACAGTACAGAGCTGTTTGATTGATGTAACATGATTTAAGGGAATGGTTATGCCTTTATTCGGCTCATAATCCTGCTTAATATTTGCATGATTCATTATAATGAGATGTAAGTGAGTAATAGCTGCCTAGATGTGATGTGTATTAGATGAAAGCTAAAATATTTCTTTCTTCTCTTTACATTAGATTAAAATTTTGACTGCATTTTGTGATTAAAGCAGACTACTTAAAAATATTATACTTATTTAGGGCCAGATGTTACCCTCTGGCATTCAGTAGTATCTTAGTCAAGGAGACTATTTGCGTGCCAAGCAATAGGGCCAACTTCAGCACTTCAAAAGACAAGGAACAAGGCACCCACAAATGGTAAGATTGTCCTGCACATGGGATTATTTTCATTTGCCTCTTTTTAAAAAAGTCTTTAGGTTACACTTGAAAGCAAGCACTGGGCTTGCTACATTGTCAAGTTTTTCTGTGCACCCATAAGAGCTAAACACTTTCCTAAAAATAAGGGCTCTTTTCACCAAATCAGCCAACACAGTTTCCATAGCTTTTTTTTCTCCATGCACCAAGCTGTATCTTATTTCTCCTAGGCTCTACTGGAGGTATGGAGTCTACCTACAGGATGTTCCGGATACTTACTGTAGGGCATCCTTCTCCCTCTGCTTTCCTTTCCATCGCTCCTCTAGCATTTCAGTTGAGCTTGACCCCAAAATGCAGAATCAAAATTGGGGAAAACCTGCTCCCCCATCCTGAGCATTTAGCTCACATGTGGATTCAAGTATCACTTTGCCCTGTGGCCATGGCCCATGGCTCAGAAAAGCTGGATGCTATTTCAAGATGCCCCTCGCCTGCTCGGTGACCTTGGGCTGGTCCTTCTCAGCTCTCCACGGAAACTCTTCCCTTCCTTGTGAAAGTACTTGGAGGCCTGCAGGGGAAAAGTGCCATACAAGAGATTATTAATATTTTTAATCGGGTTGCTATATTTCAGGTGAAGGTGGGGGTGGAAGAGAGCTGTCAACCTAATCCTTTCCAGAGGGGTTAAAAAGAACGTCAGGTCTTGATGTAGTGCACGGTGAGGATCTGGATTACTCTCTTAGTCAGTGCCGCATCCCAAAACCTAGGGCTTGCTTTCAAACTACTTCAGCAGGCAATTAAGTCTTACTGAAGTTGAGCGTGTGTTTAAAGTGATTTGCTGTGTGAGGTTCTTAAAAGCCGCACAAGATAAATACCCTGATTTTCTGGTACTGTAAACTCAGTCAGTCGGTCTAGGCAATTACATCGTCCCCTCGCCTCTCCAATTGTGTCACATTCCTCTGTGGTCTTTTCCCATGTATGGCTGTACTTCAGTGTCGGGAGACAAACCCCGTGTCGAGTAGGAATAGGAAACTGTTAAATGCCTGAAGTGCTCTAGGTTCCTTCAAAACCTCTCCTGTACATACCAGATCAGCATTATTATCATTTGCAAGAAAAAATACCAACTTCAAGCTGCAAGAGGAAATCTTTCTACCATTAGACTTAGCGAGTCAACCATTTCCCCTTTCTAAACTATAAAGAAAGCAATAAGCGCTTACCCATGCTTAACTAATGTTGAATAACTTCTTTACATCTCGCTTGTTTTGTACTTCTCAATGTATATTCAGGATGGCACCTGCTCACCAATTCTTTATTGCTTTTTCTCAGATTTACTGCTTCGAAAGAAGCGTGGCCACAGAGTTACCTTTAATCACACGGACAGGAATAAACGGGCATTTGAAATGCTACAGGTTGGAAACTGAAACACTCTCGCAGGACAGTTACATTTCGAGGGTTCTTTGTTTCCTGTAACGGGTGAATACTGAAGACATAAGTGACTTTTTGATGTTTTTTTCCCGAAGCATCCTTGAGATACCAAGGACCACGTGGAGCCAGGTCCATGGAACAAGTGTAGGGCCACATTCTGCTGTCACTTAACTCAAGCTAAATCTGGAGCAACTCCACTGAAGTGGGTGGCATAATTCTGGTTTCCAAGCAGTGTAAATGAGATCTGAACCTGAATGAAAAATAGAAATACCTGCCTGATTTTTTTCTGCAATACAACACATTGGGCGCAAGACTACCGTCAAACTGCTCCCGCTGCACTGACATCATGTTTTAAAAGTTTACCGGTCCGCTTTTGTGCAAGACACTACTTCTCTGGCTTTTGCCCAGCTGGGATTCAGACATACATAATGCAACGATGGGTGCATATTCCCATAAGTGAGACTTTTTTTCCCCAGGAGTTAGTTGGAATTTACCGTCCTGAATTTCCCATGCTTGAGAAAATTGTGGAGATTTATCTCCCCTGGTTCTGCATGTAAAACTCTAACTCAAAGCTCTGTCAACTGGGAAACAGACACCTTCGCTCGACGCTGGTAGTGGTGGCATCAGGAAACTTTTTCCTGGCTTTGAGCCCCAAAGCTATTCCAAGCTTGGCAGTTCTCATCAGACCACAGAGGCGTTTTATATTATTACACAATCCTTCCATGACCCTGCTTGCTCCAGACAGTTTCTTAGTTCATCATCTCTCTCCCTTTCTTTCATATTTCATTTGCATTAAATGTGGTAATCGGGAGTATCACTGTTTTGAAAAATAATGAATCCCACTTGAAACAAGAATTTATCTACAGTAAAATTCACATGGGGGACAAGTCCAGAACAAGGTGTATGCACCGCTTAACCCCATGAGGCCAGATTTTCATGACAGGTAAACTAAGGAGAGACCTGGGATGAAATCCTGGCTCCATTAAAGTTATTTTTGTGATTGACTTCTACTGAGATTGGATTCCATCTCAGACAGTTAGCACCCACAAGCTTTCACTGTGACATATAGTTTGACGGCAGCTGAGCTCTTTCAAAAGTCTGGTCCACTGGGTCAAGCATCCAGTGTTTAGCTACAAGCCCTGCCTGGAGATGGCACTAACCTCTGTGGTTTCATTAGGCTTTATTGCCTGATGCAGGGGAAACCATACTTTGGATAGCATTATGATGACAGTAATAAACAACTGATAAAAATATTAGTTAAGGAACAACAACAACTTGTGCTTCTAGAGAACTTTTTATCCAGCCAGAGAGACTTCAAGAGTGAAAAAAGCCGAAGTTCAAAGAGCTTTGTCAAAGGGCCTTGCCCTAAGCAATGTCTGACCAAACGGGCAATAAAAATCTTAATTAGTCACAGCACAAGAAAGAAATTTGTTCTGTTAGATTTCCTTT
>NW_017728910.1:20936948-20975150 GCF_001723895.1 Crocodylus porosus | reverse complement strand
ATAACATGATTGGGCTCATTACTGTTTTCGGGATATCATTGTTAGATGGATGGCACAGAAACAGATAAGAATTTTACAAGACTTCATAGAAGAGCCCCTTTGTTAAGGGCTGCTTCCTTTCATCTGACATTATTATGGCAAGTACATTCATGCCTATGTAAGACCTGAAACATCCCCCATTGCCATCAGTGGCTATACTTTCACTGAGTGTACCAGAAGCAGAATCAAAGCCCTAATCAATGTAATCTATTAATCATTTTATTATAATCTCCGGTGCTTTAGGATGTTATAAGTCAGCCCTCAAATGCCACTGTGTAATCAAAACTGGTGTACAACTGCCTGCCCCTTTTCAAAATGAGTTCGGTAACGAACTAAAGAGTAACCACTGTGATACGATGCCCTCCATTTCATTAACAGGACTTTCCTCCAACACAGCTTTTATAGGTCTTTTGCAAACCCTCTATTGGTGTTGATGAAAGGTACTTGCAAAATCAAGCAATTCAGATGTAATGAGCCATAGGGGCTTAGTTTTGCCACAGCCTTTGGTGGGAGCAGGATATAGCCATTAGCATGCTTCATTTTCACACTTTTGTGATCATTGTACAACAGCCCCCACTTCTGGACTGCCGTCCACTGGTCTTCGAGTTGATTTTTTTTATGCCGAGAGCTTGCAGGATGGGGTCTGCGTGCTGTGCAAAAACATTATTCACATAATGCAGGCAACGTGCATTCTTTCATCAATGTAAATCAGCTGTATTGTTAGCACAACAGACGTCCACATATGATAAAAACAATAGTTGATAAAAAGTTGAGAAAATTCTAAAAGCCAGTCGATGAGCTGAATCTCTGTTTTGAAGAGCCTTAAAAATGAGATATTGTGCGGGGTTTTGAAGAAGGCACTCTTATACACCACACACTAACATTTCCCCAGTATTCACAGAAAGGATAGACTACAATGATTCAAATAAAAATGTATCTCGAGTGTCCTGAGAAAAAGCCTTGAGACAGGTACTGTTCAATACCCATTTAGAAGAATGGTGGCTATGCTTTTGTCCACCTAGTGAGAAAAAGAAACCAAATCAGTCAGTGATGGAAACAAACAGGTTATTTTTAAGCCACTCCAAGAGCTGTCAAATAATGCATGTTTTGGACTCTGCTCTTTCATTATTTTTGTCCTATATGTGGCTGTATGGTCTATAGCAGGCTGCGGGGCTTTCTGCCCCAAAGTAAAGGGAGCTTTGAAAGACATTGATATGCTGCATGCTCCCATCTCTCTCAATATCTGATGTTATGTAGCACTGCAAACATGTAAAAAGAAGGCATTTGTATTGCTTACCTTGGAGTCGAACAGTCCCTTAAACAACCAGAAGTTCTTTTTCAAATGCAGAAGCATCGCTAATCTGGGGCAGAAATACCTGACTCAGTGAAAAAGAAATCTGGGGCTTTTCAATGCCAAAAATCTTTTACAAGCCTAAATTTTGGCTTTCAGTAACTATCCAGC
Organism: Crocodylus porosus; assembly: GCF_001723895.1. Lineage (NCBI taxonomy): Eukaryota > Metazoa > Chordata > Crocodylia > Crocodylidae > Crocodylus > Crocodylus porosus. Next base: position 20,973,649 of record NW_017728910.1, on the reverse strand, counting down.
ATCTACATCTCTAGTCATCACAGTTCATAATGTGAAGGGTCAACTTTACTAGCATGTAATGATGCATATAGTCATGCGGATTGGGATGAAAGGCAACTAAAAAAGTTAGCTATATAATCAGAAAAGTTAAGGGAAGGGTAGGTTCAGTACTAAACAGGGAGAGAGAGGAAATGATGCTCTAGAGAAGGTTAATACCGTCTTTGCTTTCCTTCAAAAACCAAAAAAAGGTTAACTGTGATCAGAGACTTAATGATTTGTTTTTAGTGGATAGGAGAGCAGGTCAGAGTATGGAAAAATGGGCTAAATAATATTCAGGCAAGATAGATGGGTTCAAGTTGGCAAGGCGCGATCAAGTTCATCCTAGAGTGATTAAGGAATTGGCTAAAGTCAAAAACTTGCAGAACCAGTAGAAACTATCTTAAGCACTGATGGAGGACAAGTGAAGATATAAGGACAAAAGGACACTCATAGTACCTGGCATGAAAAGATGAGGGGAAGGAATATCTGGAACAGTGTAGACCAGTCAACCTAATTTAGGTCCCTGGAAAGATTTTGGAACAAATTACAAAAACAAAATTTTCAAGTACAGACATCACGGGTTTATCAATAACCAATGATGCCAAGCCAATTTAAATTTCCCTTTTATAGGTAACTGGTCAAGCGTATTAAAGACAGCTGGAGCTGTGATATGCCTTTGATACCATTTTTTGTGACCTTCTGGGGCTGATGGAAAAGAAAGTGGGCTTCTAAAAGTTCTGGGTACACCAGCATGTCTGGAGAAGTTGCCAGCACATGGGAGGCCGGGATCAGGATATGTAATTATCATGACGAAGTGGAAGGGTGACCTGAACTCTCACTGTGAAGGTGGTGAGACACTGCAGCAAGCTAACTATGGGTGTTGTGGACTCTCCTTCACTGCAGATGCTTAAGAGCAGATTAGACAAAAATCTACCAGAAAGGTCTACGCATGCGTAATCCTGCCTCAGTGCAAGGGACTGGACCAGCCCAGGGTTTGGCAATGCTTTTCGGCGATGGCTGGAATGACCTACCTTGGATCAAAGGCCACCGCTGCTGCTGCTTCTCTGCCCAGGTGGACAAAGCCAGTATAAACTCAACGTGGCTGAGAAACCCAGATGTCATCTGGCACAAGTAAAGTCTGCCCTCCACCATATGCCAACAAAGCGCTCATTCTGCAGGTCTGCTCCAGCCCCTGGACTGTAGGTTGCCAGTGCGTGGATTGGACTATATGTTGAGGTCTCTTCCAGCCATGCATTTCTATGATTCAACACCTGCTGAAATTCCATCTTCAGTTTTAAAGTTACTGTACTAACTTCTGCAATGCCCTGGATCTTGCAGACCTAAATTTGCTCCAACCAAAGTCCAACTGAAGTTACAATTTCTATGGACCTATTGACTACTGGCAGAAAACACAACCGATGGTTAGGACTTTTGAAAAATCTCTTGCATTTTCCTTAACCTGCCAACCAAAATAAGTGCCGGGCTCTCTCCCTTTCCATTTATTCTAAAGGGCTTTGAAAAGTCTCACTCCCTCCAACCAAAAAAAAGTGGTGCATAACGCAAGGCCAGAAACTCACTTGGCAAGCTAATACCCTGAATGGTACACTAAACCAGGATTAATAAGCCACCTAGAGACACTTGTTTCACCAAAAATATTATGTTGATAACTGTATTTGGGAGGCAAGTGTGGCCTGACTACCAATTGTAATTTAGTGACAACATTACATGATCAGAAAGTCTCAGCTCATATCCAGGAGGGTGGATGCATTATGGCAATCATAATCACATCCTGCAAATGCACAGAGATGATGCCTGAAATGCTGTTACAGAATTCCTTATCTACTCTTTGGGGGGGCGCCCAAGGGCCTGTCTGCAAATTAGCACTCAAAATTCCTAGTGCAACTTAAAAAACTACACCTCATTTTCATTATTCAACTTTTTTTAGCTCATGTGAATGTGGCTTTGTTTGCTTATTTCTATGAAGTGGCAAGAAGAAAGAGTCACTCATTTTGCCCTTTTTGCTCATTTCAGGACTTCGATTATTCTCTGAAGTCGTGTCCGGATGAACGCGCACATGCAGTCTGTGGCATCTCAAAGTTGTTTGAGGCACTGCAAACCACACACGGTGCACATGCAACCATTTAATGCACTGCAAATTTGCAATGTGGCACAAAAATGTGACACCAAGAGATCCCAGTGTAAAAAAAAAAATTGGACAAAAATAAAGCAGCGCAGTGCACGCTTCAGCAATGTGTGCTGGCAGACATGGAAGCCGGGCCCTCCAGCGAGATGCTCTGGCTTCTAGCCAGAGTGTCTCCCCTCCTCTCATTGGCCCCTGGCTCCTCCAGCATGCCAGGAGCTTTGAGGAGTGGGGAAACAGCTGTTTTCCCAAAGCGGAGCATTTTGCCCCACACCAAACCCCACGTGCAAGGGTATGCACAGCAGCAAAAAGCAGCGACACAAATATGTGCTGCTGCTATTTTTGCTGTGGCAAATGCACGCTCCTGCACGTGTATGCTCATCTGGACACACCCTGGGAAGCAGTTTCATTAAGATTAAGAAACTTTGGCAACATTTTGAATAATTTTAGTAGAAAAAGAATAAACTTAAAATATTTCACTGCTTGATCAAATCTGAAAATAATTGAAAAGAAATGGAATTCTTAATTGGACAATTAAAATTGAAAAAAAAAAAAAAAAAAAAGCACCAACTTCATCTTCCAGATGTTAATAGCAGCTGCCTGGTAAGGCTGCTGGGGCCTACCCCACCAGGGCAATTTGCTGCACACCTGAGTGCATGTGCAGGGGCATTCTCCAGGGACAAATAGCAGTAGCACAAATATGTGCTGCTGCTAGTTAACCCTAGGGAAGACATGTTCCTGCTCATGGAGATGCGCCCATTGACTCTAATTACTTGGTGCCAGGTTCCTAGGTTGGTGGAGATTAAAGATGGGGCTCTCAGCGATCCTGATTCACAACCTGAATTCACTCTCATGGTGATTTTATCTCTCTTTCTTTCCCTGTCACTCTTGCTCCCCCCTTTTTTCATTTGCCTCAACCTCAATAGTCAAAAGAGACCAAAATTAGAGGTAAAGACAGATTTGAACAGATTTTGTGATAGTTTTCCAAGTCGCATGCAATGCTTCTCAGTATTATTTGGCAATGCCAGAATCACTGGGGAAGAAAGGAACGTTATAATCAAAGGATGCTCTGGTCTCCAAGCAGGCCGGTCATCTCTCAGGCTCCGCACAGATGTCCATTAAAACTCTGGGCCTGATTTTCATTTATGCCAACCTGTCTTTACATTGCTATATCTCTGGCAATGTAAAAGAACTTTAAAGTAGGTGCTTTCTCCAGACAAGTATTAAAACCTCTCCAGCTATTTCCTGCATTTCAAAAGACAACAAGATAGTTTGCGGGGAAAAAGAGGTGATGCAATAAAATGAGTAAACTGACATAAGTAGTTAAACAGCTACTGGCCCAAGACTAGGTTCTAGAACAGATCAGCAAACGTGCACCAAACCCAACCTATAGACCTGGAAGAGGTTATTTCTTTGCTCTCCATGAAAATACCCTAGGCTCCAGTGTTTATCTTGTCTGTTCAAGCTTGCATATCCTCAGCATCCGTACTAAACATTCATGTGCTTTATATTGCATCGTGTTGGCACCAGGTTTGCCATATGATGTTTCAATATTTTTTTCTTCCTTTTGCCCCTTATGATTAGCTCCTCCCTCTTCCCTTTATCTAAATCAGCCCTCTGGTCTTCCTTCCCTCTGCTTTCTTGCCCTCCCTCCTTTCATCCCTCATCACTGACTTGAACGGTACGTTTTCTTCCTGATCCATCCCTAAAATCATTAGTTCTCAAGAGGTATGAACCAAACTGCACGTGCAACTACCCTATTGGGATTTGCAAATGGTGTATCTGCCTGTGCGAGTGAGGCCGCTGGTAACTGTGCATCCAACTCAAACAAGTTCTGTGCATATAATTTAGAATTTCCAACCTGCAGCGATTAGTTTTATTTAATAGCATTAATTTTTTTTGTGTTAGCTTTCATATACATTTGTGACATTTCCCTTGCATTGCCAACCATCAGTAAAGTTGCTGATTGTCATTAACAAAAAAATCAAGCACTGACTGACAGTAAAAGCCAGTAAAAATATTCACTTGTCAGTAAAAATGGCAAGATAATTTAGAACTTTTCATTGCTTTGGCATAAGTTCCTGGACTATTTGAGTACTTTTAATATCAAGGGCTTTATTTTTGATGGTGGAAATGACAGGTTCTGTAAAAACTGACACATATGACCATAAACAGAAATTGCAACCATCCCAAATTGCTGTGAAATCCTGTTTTTTCAAGCTATGCAAGTTTTTTTTTTTAAAAAAGGAAAGATCTTTATAAATCTGAAAAGCCAGAAAGCAATTAGATACCATGATAGTCTAAATTGTTTGAAATATGTCGTTTGCTTAAACAGTGTCAATATTTTTAAGGAACATAAATGAAATTACTCCTATCACTTAAAAATTACCCATAGGAAAATGTTAATGAAAGCTTGCAAAATTAAACGACGCTGAGAGGCTTTTACAAAGCCATTTCCCTCCTTTGCAAGTATATCTGTATAGCTGGTAAAATTGTCCAAAGTGCCGAAGTGATTTAGGAACTTAAGCTACTCTACTTTCACAAACTCATATTATTAAATCCTAAAAAAAGGACTTTTTTTTTATACCAACATCATGTACTCATTTAAATACAGTAGTGATTGCTTTTCTTCTCCACCACTAACCCTGACCGCTGCATGAATTAACAAGGCAATTCTCATTATTGCCACCACTGCTTAACTCATTAACGTGGCCCACCCAGTCAGCAAGGTGCTTTATTCAGGACTGCAAAAACAGCTGCCTTCTGGGTGTCTTGTTTTGGATGCCTTTCCCATCTGTTTTACCTGTCTACATTTCTGAATAATTTATTTCACCATCTGCATAAATAGAGCACCTGGCCTAAGGCTAACTCTTTTCCCTAAATTATTTAGAGCTGAAAACTCTTTGGTTTATATTCAAATAATGCCATGGCTCAGCAGGACAAAGGCCTTACCTGGGGAATGACTGCTAACCTTTCTGGGGTCCAACAGGATTCTGTTAACAATATAAAAGGTCAGCTCAGTAAAATTCACAGAGAGACAGCCAAGATTGTATTTTCCTTCTTAAAATAGCTCCATCCCTGGTTCTTTTTGCAGAGAATCCTGGCCCTGCTTCCAAAAATAGGACTTGCTGCCTTCCTGCTAGCTTTACTTAATGTGATGTGTACCTGTCCGCCACCCTTCAGTTCTCAGGTGGCTGTGCAAGGCCTTGATGCATGTATTGGGCAACTATTTTGTCCTGAAGTCCTTACCCAAGAAAAGCTCCCTCTTAAGTCAACAAGCAAGGGCCCCAAGATATAAAACCACAGATTCATAGAAAAATAGGACCGGAAAGGACCTCAGGAGGTTATTTAGTCCAACCTTCAAGGCAGGTTCCCTCACCTGCCAGATGTTGAAACCATCCTAGATAAGTGTTTGTCAACATGTTTTTTCAGAACATTGGGAACAGTCTCTGCCATACAACTACCAGGCATAATGCTCAAGACATCAAAAGCACTCTTTACCTTGCCAGAGATAAAGCAAGGAGATGAGGGCACTGTCAATGTTTAGGCACTGAAAAGATAGGAAGTAGTCTTCTGACCCCGTCTACAGAGTTTCATGATAAGTGAACCTATGAAAGCATGTCTGACTGCCGAGAACGCTGTACCAAACCAAGAGACGCCCACAAGAACAGCCCAGCCAAGTCAGGTGACGAGCACAAGAAATATGCAGGTAAGACACAGGGGCCCAGGCAGTCCGGGGATTGGCAAGGAGGTGCATTTATCCTCAGGAGGCCTTAAGTGCCTCTACACTAATGTCTGTAGTATGGGGAACAAGCAGAAGGAACTTGCCCTCCCACTAGCTAACACAAACCCAGACATAGTGGGGCTCACTGAAACTGGTGGGATCCAACGCACAACTGGGCGGTAAACATCAAGGGCTATAGGCTGTATAGGCAGGATAGAACAGGGAGGAAAAGTGGGGGTGTGGCGCTCTAAGTCAAAGAGCAATACACATCCTCTGCAAATAGCAGTGGGTCTGTGGTAGGGCAGACGGAGGTGCTCTGGGTCAGAATACAAGGGGGTCGGGGGGGAAAGGGACCTAACAGTGGGGTCTAATACAGGCCACCTAACCAGGGAGAAGAGCTGGACTGGGACTTCTCAGGTCAGCTCGCGAAGGCAGTTAAGTCAAGAGATATGGTCATTATGGGTGACCTAAACTACCTGGAGATCTGCTGGGAAGAGCAGTCAGACAGGTCTGACTGCTCATGTAGGTTCCTAACCAAGTTACAGGACCTCCACCTAACCCAGGAGGTGCACAGTCCCACCAGGGTAAATGCCTTGTTGGACCTGGTGCTGGCCACAGGTAATGACCTGGTGAGGGGGCTGCGGGTGCTCGACCACCTAGGCCATAGCGACCATCGCCTACTGGAATTTACCATCCAGCACAGGGTGTCAAAGGCCTGCAGCAAGGCAGCAGCCCTAGACTTCAGGAGGGCAGATTTCAATGAGGTAAGGAGACTAGTCAGGGAGGGACTGAGGTCCCAGAGGGGAGGAGAGTGGGGAGTCCAAGAAAAGTGGTTGTTCCTTAAGAAGACGATTCTCCAAGCCCAAAGTGTGACAATCCCCATGCAGATCAAAGGGGGTAAGAGCGCTCAAAAGCCCCCATGGCTCACCAAAAGCATCCACAAATGCCTCAAAGCCAAAAAGGAGATGTACACGCAATGGAAGGGAGGGGCCATCATCAAGGAGGATTATATCTCCTTGGCTCGAGATTGTAGAGGGGCTGTTAGGAAGGCTAAGGCAGAGATGGAATGGGGACTAGTGACCCGGATCAAAGATAACAAGAAGTCATTTTTTAAATACATAGGGGATAAAAAGAAGGTGCCAAATAAAGTGGGGCCTCTGCAGGACATGCTTGGTAATCTGGTGGTAGCACTAGATGACGAAGCTAATCTCCTTAACAGATTCTTTGCTTCCATTTTTATGAGCAGGGACAGGGACATCCCCCACACCGGGACCCAGGGGAGGTGCAGCCAGGCCCAGGGTCAGTGAGAACCTAGTCTGGGAACTTCTGGAGGGACTAGATGTATTCAAATAAGCAGGTCCTGACGATCTTCACCCCAGAGAGCTTAGAGAACTGGCAGAGGACATTGCAGGACCCCTGGCACAGCTTTATGAGTACTCGTGGTGCTCTGGTGAGGTGCCTGGTGACTAGAAAAGGGCCAATGTGGTCCAGTCCCCATTTTCAAAAAGGGAGGAAAGAGGACCCGGGAAACTACAGGCCCATTAGTCTTACCTTGGTCCTGGGGAAGCTCTTTGAGAAAATTATCCAGGAGCACATCTGTGAGGGGCCAGCTGGGGAGTTTATGCTTAGGGGCAATCAACACGGGTTCATTAGAGGCAGGTCCTGTCAGACCAACCTGGTGGCTTTCTATGATCAGGTCACAAAAGCCTTGGACGCAGGTGTCATGGTGGATGTACTCTTCCTGGACTTTAGAAAGGCCTTCGAAACTGTCTCTCACCCCATCCTCATTAAAAAATTGGCATCTGTGGTGTTGATGCCTACACAGTTAGATGGGTCACAAATTGGCTGGAGGGCCGCACCCAGAGAGTGGTGGTGGATGGGTCATTTTTGACCTGGAGAAATGTTGGCAGTGGGGTTCCCCAGGTCTCAGTCCTCGGGCCCACGCTGTTCAATATCTTCATTGCCAATTTGGATGAGGGGGTGAAAAGCACCTTGTTCAAGTTCGCAGATGACACTAAGATGTGGGGAGAAGTGGGCATTCTGGAAGAGAGGGACAGGCTACAACCAGATCTCGACAGGTTACAGAGGTTGGCAGATGAGAATAGGATGGGTTTCAATACAGACAAGTGCAAGGTGATGCACCTGGGGAGGAAGAACCGGCACCATACACACAGGCTGGGGGAATCCCTTCTTGTCAGTGCAGAGGCAGGAAAGGATCTTGGAGTCATCATTGATGCCAAGATGAACATGGGCCGGCAGTGTGGAGAGGCAGTCAGGAAGGCCAACTGCACCTTGTTGTGCATCCACAGATGCATCTTGAGCAGGTCCAAGGAGGTGATCCTCCCCCTCTATGCGGCACTGGTCAGGCCACAGCTGGAGTACTGCATCCAGTTCTGGGCACTGCACTTCAGGAGGGATGTGGACAGCATGGAGAGGGTCCAGAGGAGGCCACTCGCATGGTCAGGGGGCAGCAGGGCAGGCCCTACGAGGAGAGGCGACGGGACCGGAACTTGTTCAGCCTCCATAAGAGAAGGCTGAGAGAGGATCTGGTGGCCACCTATAAACTTGCCAAGGGGAACCAGCAGGCAATAGGAGAGTTCCTGTTCCCCCGAGCACTACTGGGGGTAACGAGGAACAACAGCCATAAGCTGACTGAGAGTAGATTCAGGCTAGACACCAGGAGGCGCTACTTCACAGTCAGGGCGGCCAGGAGCTGGAACCAACTTCCAAGGGAAGTGGTGCTGGCCCCTACCCTGGGGGTCTTCAAAAGGAGGCTAGACAGCCATCTAGCTGGGGTCATTTGACCCCAGCATCCTTTCCTGCCCATGGCAGGGGGTTGGACTAGATGATCTGCTTAGGTCCCTTCTGACCCAACTAATTATGAAACTACGAGGAAGAGGTACAATCCTGTGCAAAGGTTCAGCACAAGTTTGACATAATGCTCTCATCAAGCTAAGACTTAATTGGTATGCTGTGGGATCCAGTATCCTTCGGATGGAAGACTTGACATAAATTAAATATATGATTATTGCTGACCTTACAGGTTGAGGTGACAAGAACTACTTTGCCTCTTTCTGGGAGATGAGGTCCAAAAAAAATGCTTTAGTGTGTGTTATGGGAGACTTCCTGCTGACTGAGTTGTGCCTCAGTCTTAGGCTGGTGCTTATGAAGTCAATGGCAAAACTTACATTGACTTCAACCAAGCCAGGGTTTAGATTTAGCGGGATGTAAATGCCAAAGGTGATCTTCCCCTTTCTTGTTGGAGACGCATATAATTGAACACACGTTTTTAAAAGAAGTGATATCACAAAAAAAAAAGCATATTGATATGAAGAGACAATCTATTGACCAAAGCCAGGGATATTTGCATCTTCTCCTCATTTAACCTCTTAGGCATCAATGCCATATTGGCCTTCAAACAGCAGCAGCCTACAAGCAGGGAATTTCCGTTGGATATGCCTTTAATAGATGACCCGCCCACTCAGTTTTCAAGGAGACCATCAATCCTTTCCGTTTCCAAAGTACAAATGAACAACTACAAATGTAATAAAGTAAAAACACTCTGAAGTAAATGTTCCAGTGGAGTTACCTTAGGTTTACATGTGCGTAAGAAGCAGAAGCAGAGCTGCTCCCCATGTTTAGACATGCAACCCCCCTTCCAAAAAAAGACAAACCCAACCCAAACAATAAATCATTTAATTGAAAGCAGTTTTGAAATAACAAAAAAGCTTGCCATAACTGCAAATAAAAACTCACCGAGTACACTCATATACCTTTACAAGCATGCTGGGTAGCGTTGATAGAACAAAAAAGAAAATGCTGTAGCCTTTATCAGACCTCACCCAGGCAAAACTCCAATTAATTTCAGTGGGAATTTTGCCTAAGTAAGAGCCACAGGACTTGGCACTGTCTATGCTAAATTACAATGTCAGCCTACTTTAGGGATTTCTATAGTGCCCACGAACACAATGTTTATAGGCACTATACGAACCGTTTCATTTTCCTCCAAGAACTTTATCAAGCATCAGGTATTTGCTTTTTTTTGCTCCTGCATTGGGAAGTCAGGATTATGGATTTCAAACGAAGTGCTGTGTGTGCTCCCAGGGCAGTGAGAAAACACAATAGCACAGACAACATCTAATCATGGTATTTTGGCTTTCTGCCTCCTTTTTATTTTACAATGGGGGGAAAAAAAATTCAAGGTGCGACCCGAATCCCTTTAGGAGTTCCCTTCCTGTGTAGGCTGTCTCTTGCCAGAAACGCGAGACTGACAGGCTGATAAAATGTGATGCCAGGCTCCCTTGGCCATTCAAAGACCCTCCCTCAGGTATCAGGTGCCTTGCCTGAGCTTTGAGGTCAACCAGACACCTCCCCTGAGGCTTACCTGGGCTGAAGGATATATCTAGTAGAAATCCTCTCAGGTAGAGCAGCTGTTATCTGAGCTAGGATCAAAGTGCCCCTCTGCACTCCCGAAAAACCATCTTCCAAGCTGGTCTTCTTTCTCCATGATTCAAATGAATGTTGAATGAGTCTCTGGGGACAACAGTTGCTTTGCTGAGGAGCAAGCTGTCAGAAATACTTTGTTATGAAAGTTCAGCTCCTTTTAAGGGCTTATCGTTAACTCTCATCACTCCAGGGAAGCCTTTAAAATACAATCTATTTACTGTACAAATTGGCATATTGTAAATAGCAAAAGCCATCCCGGTCCTCTCTTCATTTGCTTTGCATTAGGACATGTTAACTACACCCAATCACTCAACCTTTGCACCACTAGGACGGAGTGTATGGATTTTAATTTAGCACAGATTGGCTCTACCTAGTCAAAGGAGGTATTCTGCTCAAAAGGGTAATTTTTGGGTGGGCATGGGGAGGGTCAGGTCATGAATAAATACACAGTGAATGGGCTTGTTATGTCCCGTAGTGGCACTTGATTCACCTGCACCAAAGAGGTAAGCATCCATCTCTATTCCATCTTCCAGCGCTGTTGCTCTAGTACAGAGAGGTGAGAAGGGAGGCCAGTGCATTCACTGTTAGGATTGGTTTGAAATGGGAAATGGGAATATTGACCATGGGAGATCAGGTCAGGTATGCCTGCCCCAAATTGCATGGTGCTGCAAACAGAGCTAATAGATGTCCGTGTGCGGGTACATGATGGAGGGTGGAAGAGTTATAACACGTGGCTTTCACAGAGGGCCTGTCTACATGGCACGGTGCAGCATTGTACTGTGCCCTGAACTGAGGAGAGGGGTATAGTAGTATAGTGCTCTGTCCAGGCTACCCTGGCTATGCAGCTTATGGCATCCAAATTTGCTTGTTCAAATCTAGGCTGGAGAGGTCTACAGTAGCAATGTGTTGTACTTTGTGGACTTAACATAGCTAGCTACACTTTCACCTGACCTCAGTTACTACTACCATGACTGTTAACTAAGCTTAGGTTTCTTAGCAACTGTACAAAAAAAGGTTATGGTCCAAAACAGGACCTTGATGTGCAACAATGAAAAATAGTGTAAGGGACTGAGGGTGCAAGCCTTTCAAAGGATATATAAAAGTGTGTGTGTGGGGTGGGAGGGAAATCATTTAGCTTCTCTGCCTCTGACCTGTACATACAAGAGCTGTTCAAAAAAGTAAAGCATCGAAACTGATGCTGTAGGAAACAAAATATTTTATTTGCAAGGGTTTCGGCTTAATCCCCTTCTGCAGCCGCACACTTCTCCCAATGTTTCTGCCATTGTTGGGAGCATGTCTGATCAGCAATTTGTGGAATCGCTCAAAGCTGCTCAGTCGTATTTTGTTTTATGGTTTCCGCATCACAAAATCCTCTTCCTTGCAAGGTTTTCCATCTTACTGCCTGTTGCAACACTGGCATTGACACCATATGCAAACTCAGCTGGCTTCAGTTTCTTTTGGGCACCCCCTTTGTTTAAAGTTTCTTTTAATTCTGGTGGTATTTTTCCTCTCCTGTTCAAAAGTACCTTGTCTTTTTGTGCCCCAACAGTCCCAGAACTTGGCTGCCTAGATTCTCCCTTCCCTTAGAAACCAAACCAAACCCAACCCAACCCAACCCTTATTTCTGTGCTATTTAATTTTAATATAATTGCCTGGATATTGCTAATTTTTCTTTTCTCTTCCGCTAATTTATTGTTGTAGGTTAATGATGGTGACAGGACAGGAAGAGGGTTGGGTTAAACCTATGAGTCGATTCCTTCTTGGTTACAAACACTGATGGGCCAGGAGTTTCTTTTACTGTGCTGGTTCTATTCCAGCATCCCTGGAGAGAGCTGGGAACAACTGTAAATACTGATAATGGGCCTGATCCCAAGAGGAGTTATGGCAAGAAGACGATTGCAGGTTTTGGCATCGTTTCTGTGAGATACTCCGTTTGTCCCTATCTGTCTGGTATCGATAGTCCTAGGCTGCTAGCTTCCTGGGGCAGGGACTCTGTCATTCTTCTTGCTCTGTATTTGCATGCCACCTAGCACCTGTATCCTGGCTCATCGCTTCAAACGCTTAGGTGATGTGGCAGTTCAAATGCTTGCAATAATAATTTGATGATTCCAGGGACTTAGCAACTCTAAAGATCAGGTGTAATGTGCTACGCTTCTGTGACGATGCTGTGCTTTTACATCTCCACAAGCCAACCACACATTAAAATAACCACAAGTCCCTCTAGGACATGAATTTGAATTCAAGTTAATGGTGCCTAAGAGTCATTTCCATCTGACAGATGTTCAGTACCTAGACAAAAAGAGCTGGCAGTTCAGTCCCATTCCCAGCGGGCACATGTGTATCACTAAGATCACCACTGCAGTTGTCATACAGTAGTAGGAGCAGAAGGGAGATCAAAGATTGAACGGATATGAAGCCCGAGCTGCTCTCACCTTCCAACAAGTGGTCTCTTCAGCAGGGGCTGGAGGCACATGGATAGGGAATGAGAACAAGTGAACCCATTTAGCAGCTGTTTTGTGTGCAGAGGGCGTTACTCTCCAAGGCTGTCAATCTGGTACCTCTCATAAATATTGTATACCATATAAAGAGGGGGAAAAAATGGCAGGAGAGAAGGGGAACAGTAAATACAGCATACAGTATCCACATTTCAAAGAGGTATTTCTAACTCTCTGTAAACCAAACATCAATTCCTTGCACAGTTATAGGACATGGTATAAAAATATACTGTAGCACCACAACACACTGTATGCTGGCATTTCACAGAAAATTGTAGACCTAAAAATATTATCTGCTTTTGGCACAAAGTCTCTTATAGCAACACCAACTGTCAGAAATAAAAACCTGCTCTTCTGACAAAGATACCAGGAAATTGAATGCTCCATTACACCAAAAAAAAGTACTTTTGTTATCATACTTGGATAAACTTCTGAGGAGGACCACACAAGATTCGATTATTCAGATTTGTAGGAAGACTAGTGGACACGTGCTCCATTTCCCATTCTCTTTGCAATCTTTGTTGCAAAAGTGGACTCATGTTGTGCCAGTTAAGATTAATATTGTAACATGAAAGGGTTAGGTATATGTATCATTTGCCATGCTTAATACATTAATTGATGTGGGAACGGAGTCATGCTGCATTCAAACCACTTCTTGTCTAGACGGGACCTGATTAACAGCACACAAATGCTTCGGTCTAGTGAGATGTGGCACTGGGCATGGTGTCAAACAGTATTGGAGCTCAAAAGCTGAGAAGTATCTAAAACTTCCTTTTAGGATGCGAAATAAGGTATCCCATTTAGCTCATTCTGGAGGATCTCAGCATGGGCTTTGCACTACATCTCTTTTGCTCTTCACTCCTGGGGCATGACCCACAAGTTCTTGCTCTACTGAACATTCCCTTGGGGCTGTGTTACACGTTTCTTCCATTCAAACTTCTTTCTAAACTTCTCACATTGCCATTGCCATTGATGTATCTTTCATTATGAAGTCTCCCTAGACTTTTAATGTATCGGCACAATATGTCCTTCTAGCTGGATCTTCTGATTTTGAGCTCTTAGCATTTTAAAACTTGTGTTAATGCTTCATCTCAGAGCCACAATTTCCGATTTGTTAACATCCTTTCTGCTCGGGGATATTTGCAAAATCAGTGTGCACCATATTCTTTTCTTTTCATATTTCAGCTTCCTCGATTCAATCATTGCAGGTTTTAATATTGTGCAGATTATCCGTGTGAGGTCAAGACAATTGTTTTATGCACGTCAGGTGTAGCCTGAACCTAAAGATCCGTTTTGATACCAGAACTGGACAATGCATTCCAAATAATATAATAGAAAAATAGTTGAAACAGTGGTTAGATAAGATCAAAGAGAGGGTTGGGAACACAAACCATAATCCTTGTGAAATCTGATTCCTAAGAAAATGCCCTGGAGAGTTCCAGGTCTATTTGTCCTCATTTGCTGAAATATAATGTTTGTCTTAATTCTTTGACTAGAAATTGGTGTGTCAGTATTTGCATTTGTTGATCTTTCCTGACATCAATCTTCCTATTATAGACACATGAACAATGTGTTCTCTATACTTTCTTATTAAACTTTCTTATCACAAATGCCCTTTTGGACTTCTCAGACAGTATTTACTGGGGTTTTTGAAGCTGTAGCCACACAATTCTTCAGCATCACAATCTGAGTTCCAGGACTGGGATGTAAAGCATCGCTGAGGTATGAATTAAAAATAACACAAAGTTTACTGGAACTTAATCCTTAATTGAAACATGTACATTGCTCTTCTCCACTCTTTCTGAAGCGTCTGGCCCTATGCTTTTAATGACAGCACTGCCTGTTTGTTGAGTCAGGTTCTGTATCTCACTCGGAGGACCCTGTAATACCTTCTGTAATTTCTCAGAAGCTAAGCAAGGCCTGGGCCACCTGCCCTTGACATAACTCTTGATGTAAAAGGTCTAGCCTCCATCCTTGAATTTCACAGATTTCATAGACATTGGGGCTGGAAGGGACCTCGCAAGATCATCGGGTCCAGCCCCCTGCTCAAGGGGCAGGAAGTCAGTTGGGGTTAAAGGATCCCAGCGAGGTAAGAGTCCAAATGTTTCTTAAAAGTGTCCAGAGTAGGTGCTTTCACCACCTGTGGGGGGGAGTCTATTCCAGGCCTTGGGGCAGAGGTGGGCAATTATTTTGGGTAGAGGGCCACTTACTGAGTTTTGGCAAGCCATCGAGGGCCACATGACAGGCAGCCCAGGGCAAATAAATATTAATTTTCTAAATTTTTTAGGGGCCCTGCAGACTGGATAGAATGGCCTGGCAGGCCGCATCCAGCCACCGGTCCGCATTTTGCCCACCCCTGCCTTGGGGGCTTGGACAGTAAAGAAGTTCTTCCTTATGTCCAGCCTGAAACGGTCTTTGGAGAAGTTTGTGACTGTTGGCCTTTGTCATCCCTTGGGGCACTCTGGTGAACAAACGTTTCCCCAGATCCTGACGCACACTCCTGTTGTACTTATAAGCTGCCACCAAGTCACCCTTGAGCCTGCGCTTCTCCAGGCTGAAGATTCCCATGGCTCCCAGCCTCTCATTATAAGGCCTGTTCTCCTGCCCTCTGATCATGCACGTGGCTCTCTTCTGGCTCTTTCAAGCTTCTCCATGTCCTTCCTGAACTGTGGACCCCAGAATTGAATGCAGTACTCCAGCTGTGGCCTCACCAAGGCTGAGTAAACAGGAGGATGACATCCTAGGACTTGTTTGACAAACATCTGTGGATGCAAGTCAGAATTGTGTTCGCTTTGCTGGCTGTAGTACCGCATTGGAGGCTCATGTTCATCTTGTGGTCAAAGACGACTCTCAAGTCCCTTTTGGTCAGGGTGCTAGCAAGTGTAGCACTGTCAAGCTTTTAAGTGTGGATACCCGTGCTGGCTGTCCCTCAGAACATTGCCTTTAGCTAGCCTATCAAGAATGGCTTCTTTGATAATATTTTTTCAAGACCTTTCTAGGGATTGAAGTCAAATTAATTGGCCTGTAGTTCCCCAGATCTTTTTTTCTCTCTTTCTTGAAGATGGCCAATGTGGTGCCTATCTTCCACTCTTCCGGTACATTGCCTGAGCACCACAAGTTCTTGAATATTCTTGCTGGTGGCCACACTATGATTAAGTAACTCCCATGATGACATGCTATTGTACTTTCAGATTCCTACTTTCAGGAGATGGTGTGGAAAGGCTTGGTTGGACTCCATGATTATATCTTCTGATATAGTAGATGGATCCCATCTTGTGTTATTGCACATGTACACACCACGTGAAATGTGCATAACAGTAGACTAAGCAGGAAGCGTCCAACTGATCCATACTGACTTCTCATGAATCAAGATCACAGGCACCCCCCAGTAACCTAGAGTAAAACTAAGGTCTTTCTTCCACTCACCATCATTTTGGAAGCTATAAACCAGGCTATAATATATGGTAAATTTTACTGAGGATCCTGGAGAAACAGCCATGCCACATATCAAAGCAGCACTGTGTCAGAGGTTGTCTTATAACCATATGGGATAGGAGAATGTGAAAGTTGAGTATCAAGCAACCGACTAACCCTCCAACAGAACCAGGAAATGCTGTTTGAATCCACTTGCCAATAACAGGGCTTTTTTAATTTGTCAAGTTGCACCTGAAAATCCCTCACACTAAGCAACTCAAAAAGTAAAAATAATTCTTTCCCAAATAAAAATAGAACAGGAAACCCTAATAGCAATAATAACTGTTATTTATATTCTGGTAATGTGTTAATCACTATCTATACATAAAGAGAACATTGGTTATACCTAGACTGCAAACTTAAACGTGCCGTGCCGCTCCACATGCATTACCCTGCGCACTGGCCGCATCCATACAGCATTGAGGAAGGGCTAATATCCATTGCTGTGTAACACTGATGCGAGTTCTTTCCTAAAGTCTTATCTGAAAAGACGAGCAACATCAAAAGAGTAAAGGACACAGACGCATCAAAATATGTCAAATTGTGTGTAAAATTAAATAGATAACCCTGAAGTACACCCAACCCAACACCTACCTGGTATAAATAATGCAATAAAAAAAACACGTATCACGATTGGCCCGTTTATGTATTTATGTATTTATTTTATTTATATATTAAATCTCAATAAACTGACACAATACCTATGTGTACGCATTCACCGTAAAGTATATTGGATATACTTCCAGTAATAAATAAAGAAATAAACCAACCCCTTCTGCTTTTGAAAAATTAAATCTAAAACTTTGAAAGTGAAACAAACAAACAAGACACAATTTAGAAAAGATTAAAAGCAATTGTTCTGTTTCCCTGGCAACATAATCTAAGGGCAGCCAATCAGCAAAGTTGATATATTGTTTTGACATACATGCACTCATTTCTAACATAAATAGCAACAGAGACTTAATAACAATAGGTTTTTAAGCAAGAAACTGATGTCATTTTAAATGTGTCAATCAAAGAAAACCTAAGAAAGTGTTTCTTTTATCAAGCTGACATTAAGTATATGCTGCAATGGCTTCAGAAGAGATAGCAGACTTCTGACAGGCCATACAGGAGATGCAAAATCTATAATTATATTTTACCTTTTGGATTGTGTCCTTTGGTATATCTAAAAAAAAACTTTCAGGAGAAAATAAAAGTTGTGGCTTGGGATACATCATTAAGTTATCCAAACAGCCAAAAAGTATGTGGCATATCTGGGAATGGAGGAAAAACATTAGACTGGAGTTAGTCTGTTTAGGTCTCAAAATAGATGCAGTTAAACTTCTTATACCTCATTTTTATGATCAGCTGGTGCCAGTGAAGTTATGCAGTGTGAGTTTTCAGAGATACTAAAAATTAACAATAGGAGATGTGTACAAAAGAAGATTGTTAATGGGAGACAGAGCCTTTCACCTTTGGGGCATTGGTTTGAATCTGGCCTGTGTCGACAATAACTGAAAGCCATTACTTTCTGACAGCTGTTCAGAAGCTTGCATGAAAAAGGGGTTGTTGTAGATTTTAGCCCTATCCTTAATGGGCAGTTGTCCATATCCCCAAAAACGCTATCAAGACTGGAAGCCTTGCTGGAGTTCTCAGACAACAGTAAAGGATGTGGACATTGACACTGGTCACAGGCATTTATTTGTCCTCACAATCCCAGTAGTCGCTGTCCTGAGCAATCCAGCAATGTGGGACAACATGCGCATTATCATTGCCCCTCCTTTCAACCAATCTCGCTGGCACAGAGAGATCTTTGGACTGCTAACTGTACAGCAGTTGCTGGTAATACAACTCTGAAAACAGATTAAATTAAAATGAACAGACCCATATATTTCTTCATAAGATCAACACATGTTAACAACACTAGGTTTGCATCAGCAGCCTTGGGCTTTCTCCCGCACCGCCACTTAACTCCCCCGTGCAAAGAATAAAGTCTGTATATGTCAGGACTGTGAAATGATATACACATTCATAAAACTCCCAGATACAGAGACAAGAGCCTTATACTGTCGCTGTTTGGGATTAAGATCCCATTCTGGCACATCATCTTTTTCTTTTCTTTTTCTCTTTGCTGGTTTATATGACTCTCACCATAGCAAACACTAGGACTGAGGAATTTCCAACTGGAACCCATCGAAAATAGAAAGGAAATAACCCCACATAAACAGCACTGACGAAGAAATACAAGTGAACATGTAGGTTACGGTTGCCACAATGCAAATGATATTGTATTTTGTGTCTAGGATGCTGCATATTTTCTTTAAGAAATGCCAGTCAAATTTTACTTAGAATTTAATTACATTGTTGTTGATTTTTTTTGGTGGGGCGAAGGGGATTTGGAGAGGAGGACAGCGGCAAAGATTCAGAAAAGGATGAGGAAGGATAAAAAAAAGTCTATCAACGTTCCCACAAGTCGGTGAAAATGTCTCGACATTTAACCCATTTATTTCTTCTGAGCTCATTTGTTATCAAGGACAAAATACCTTTTCATGTTGCTTCATGAATCAGGTTCCTCAAGATTAAATGGTCAGACAAACATTTCTACCTAAAAATACAATGCCGCAGGGACAACAAAGACTAAACTTGAGGAGATGGCAGTATCCCAGAGTAATGGTAGTCACCTACACGAAGAGAATCTTTATTATAATGGTTGACCTGCAAGTCCGTTGCATCATGATACATCAATGTGACGCTGCACAAATGTCCTTATCCTGCGACGAAGCAAAAAAACGTCCACTTCGGATGCAAAGTGGATGCCCCCCACCCTTCCTAACCAACAGGACCCTTTCTATGAAAGCTCCAGTCTCTTCAGAGCCCAGAATTCAATGCTTGTCCCCGTAGTAGCTGTTAAAGGATGATCACCTGGTAATGTTCATCCCCTTTTGTCAGGCTGAATGCTTAATTCCCTGCCTCTGCAATATAGTACATCACTCACCCAACAATGAGAACAAAGTGGCTTGAAGCATAGGTCTCCTGGATATTAGTATATGCATCATCTTGGTTGTCTGCGGGACTGAGCCCCAGAACTAAAGCAGGAGGCTCCACTGCTAGAACTAAGGGATTCAACTAAGGGACTCTCGTGACCATCTAGTTTGACCTCCTGCCTGACAAAGACCAAGAATTTCAACTCTGTAACAGCTGAGAAAGACATCTAAAAAGACATCCACTATCGATCAGAAAAAACTTTGAGTAGTTTCTCCTGTTCTTAATCGCAAGGTAAGTTATTTCAATGGCTAACTGCTCTCATTGCTTAACATTGGCATCTTGATTTTAGCCTGATTTTGTCAAGCTTCAGTTGCCGACCACTGGATCTCTCTATGCCTTTTTATGGTAGGTTCAAGTGCCATCTGGTATAAGCAATCTCTTTTCCATGCAGGTACTTGCAGACTGGGATCCAATTCCCTTTTAGCCTCCTCTGAGAGTAGATCCAGAAGGTGATCATAGGATCATTGGAAAGCAGGGCTGGAAGGGACCACACAAGGTCGCCTAGTCCAGTGCCCTGCTCTAGGCAGGATCGTCCATGACTAAACCATCCCAGCCAAGTGTCCACCTAACCTGCTCTTCAAAACTTCTGAGGATAGAAATTCCACAATTCCTCTGGGTAGTCTGTCCCAATGCTTGACCACCCTCAGAGTCAAAACGTCCCTCCTAATTTCTAACCTAAATTTCCCGTGCTGCTTAAGGCCATTGCTCCTAGTCCTATCCCCTATGGCCATAGAGAAAAGCCGTAGGGAAAAGATGCATAATATGCATTTTGTGCAGAGGAATACAATGAATTCAAAGAAGAGGAAAATTAGCAGTCTGACCAGACTTTACAATGTTCATGTCCTGTTACAGTTGGGTTGGAGTGTTATAGCTGTGGTGGTCCAGGAAATATCTGGGAGGGACCGATGCGCAAAAGCTTGTCCAGTAGCTCTCCTAACAAACAACTGGTCCAATAAAGGATATCACAGAAAAACCTTACTTTCTCATACATTTCCTGGGCCATCACGGCACAACACTTCAACACTACCAGGAGGAGAAAAATAGCATTTACACTGGACTGTGGAAAGCACATAAAACACAATGGCCTGTCTATTAAAATGGCTTTCTCTAATCAATCCTGAGGCAGAGTACAGTGCCAAATGTCTTCCTCTTTTATAAAACAGTTATTACAAAGGACTGAATTAAAGAAAAGGGGAAGGGAGGAGGCCCAGAGGGCAAACACACAAAGGTCTTAAGTCACGTGGCTGTGTTCAACATTTGCACTGAGTTCAGTCATACATTTATTCCAAATCAGGAAATACAAAGAAAAGAAATAGGTGCACTTGCCAACAGCCTAGCTACTGCATTTAGCTGTGGTTTCTTTTTGTCATCTGCAAGCCACTGGAAAAACCGTCTCCAGGTTGAAATTCCAGACCTTTGATGGATTTATTCTAAAAAAGGAGAAAGGGAACATGGTCCTCATATCTTGTATTAATGATAGCGCTATTCTACATTTATAA
Organism: Crocodylus porosus; assembly: GCF_001723895.1. Lineage (NCBI taxonomy): Eukaryota > Metazoa > Chordata > Crocodylia > Crocodylidae > Crocodylus > Crocodylus porosus. The sequence goes on along the minus strand of NW_017728910.1, from coordinate 20,952,826 downwards.
ATAGCATCTCTTCAGTCTGAATGCATCTCTGTGTCACAAGGTCGTGTGCCCTTACTAGGCCATTCCCAGACTGCCTTGCCCATACTAGCCATGCCCATGCCCATACTACAAACCTGGAGTGGATATACACCAGTTAAGATGTTCCCAGGCATCCTGCCGTAGCTACCTTGAAGACGCTGTCCTCTGGGCATGGTTAAGACTCCCAAAGCACACTTTACAAGTATTAACCGGGTCTCAAAACCTCCATGGGAACTGCAGCAGGTAAGCATGACTATATCCATTACACAGATCAGCAAACTGAGATAAAGAAAAACTAAGTGACTTAAAGGGGTTAAGGGCATGGTCTTTGATATTAAATCACTGGAATAGTCTTCAGGAGATCCGTATGCAGTTCCCACTCCTGCTACAGGCGTCCAGTATCCCCTTGACCAAATCATTTCATTCCTTTGACCCAAATCCTCACAGGTATTTAGGAACCTTTTCTTCTATGAAATAAAAAGGAATTAGGTGTTTAAATGCCTGTGTGGATCAGTTCCTTAGTTCCCACTTGTTAAGCTGGCATGTAATGGGATATCATGACAATAAGTGAAAAAGATACTACAGTGATAAAAATACCCTCATAGGCAATGACGGTAAGCAAGCCGAGCTTCTTGGTTCCCAGTCCCATGCTCTAACCATCAAATCATACCCCTTAATCTTTAGCTGTTATGGAAAAATATTCGGTTAATCATTTCTTAAGTGGGAAACACATCTTAATATTATGAGCCTAGGGCTCTTACTGAGGTAATTTATTTGCCTTTTGTCTGAATCAAAATGTAACAATGTATAATAGTTGTAATTATCTTGTAAAAAGAAAAAAAAATTACAAGAGTAACAACACATCTCTGCAAGCATTATCTACCTATAACTGTAATCTCGCCTAATCTAATGGAATGAGACATTTTAAATTTGGAGGCGAGCAAGCCGCCGTTATTTTGGAGACGATATATTCTGCCCACCTCTTCCTTCAAAAACTCATTTGTGACATCCTGTGCAGCCCAATCTTTCCATAAAGTTGAACAGCATGCGATACAAGTCGCAGCCCAAAAGAAATGTAGGTCAACGTTTAACGGAGTTTCCTTGAAATGGAATGGAGTTGGATTTTTATATGCAAAAGGCCACACAAAGAGATAATTTGCCTCTGATAGTCTTTGAAAGTTGGCCAGGCCGGTTAGCTCTAAAAAGGTTCAAATATGGAAATAACAGAACATGCTAACGAAGTAGTGAAACAGAAAGGGAACGGAGAGATAAATGACTTGGAGAAATGTGGCAGGTCAGGAAAGCCAAGGCATAGTGGAAGAGGAAAAACTCAGAGGGTTTTTTTTTTTTTTTCCTGGAGGGGGAGGGGTTGCTAAGCAAAATTAAAATGGTTTCACACAGCCAGGATTCTAATAAAGGAAATTAAAAAAGAGAAAAAGTTTCTTGTGGCAAGAGGTCCCCTTAACCCGGGGTGCCTGACCCTTTGCTCAGTCACAAAACCTCATGCAGCAGCTCTCAAGAACCTTCTCCCTTTTATAGTCCAGCCTGATCGAGTAATGCACTCCAGCTGAGCCCCGCCATGGCCGGGCTCTCCCCTAATCCCTGAATGAGGGCAAACACCTGTGGCAGCTTTGCTGCTCAGCGACAGAAAATTAACTCCTTCCTAGCTAGCGTGGCAGAGAGCGTTAGGCTCAGGGGACAGGGATTCACATTCAGCGTCTTCACTGACGGCAGAATTCAAACGATGGATAAAAGGACGGGAAATCTGGCTCGCTTGCAATGGGCCCAGCTCATAATGTCTTATCGGTATCTGTGAAGCTATATTCTTGACTAATCTCTGTGAAAGACTGTCACCAATGTCACTGCATGAGTACGCTCCTGTCCGAGCGACAAGGGGCACAGGCTGTACAATTCATGGACCCCGATTTAATGCTGTTGACAGCTCTAGCGATGTAGGGAATGGTATTTCCTACCAAGGTCCCTGCCAGGACCCTGAAGAAGTGTAAATTCTCGACCGAGCAAAGAGACTCTGTGCATGGCAGGCAGAGCTTTGCAAAGGAAACAAATGACATTGCTCAAAGACACTTTTGGGAGTCGTCCCACCCAGAAGGGACAAACCCAAAGGGAGATGGGGGTGGACTAGAAGCTGGAAGATTTCTCTCTTCTTTCCAGAACAGCGTCAGGTAAGAGAGCTGAACATCTCTATTGTTACGCAGTCCCACCCCTGACAAAGTATTGTGCAGAGATTGGCTATTGATTCTTTCAAACTAGTTAAATTTGAACACCCCCCCCATGCCGATTTCTTGTCTTACACCTATTTAAGGTAATCGAAATAAAATACAGGACAAAGCGACTGTCAGGAACTGCTGTACCTGTCTGACAGAGGGGGAAGTACTAAATTAGCAAGCTGCCAGTGAGTGCCTCTGAAGGTCTGAAAGCTGTAAAGGGTGTCAGATACCCGGGGGACTCTTTGACAAAGACACGAGGGGGCAAAAGGGGAAGGTTTGGGCTGCACAAGAACAGGGTGCGGATCTTGCTGTCCTTAAACACAACGCTGTGACAGCTCAAACTTGGCTGCCTTGCAAGAGCCGACTTCCCCAATTTTCTGTCTTTAGTGACAGCAAAAATACCTCCCTGTCCCCTTAAGCTAGATTCTTGGCCGGAGTGAGAAACGGGAAGCACGGCCCAAGCTGCGAACAGGTGTTTAACGGGGAAGCTGAAAGGCAGCAGGCTTCCACATGCAGAAACTCTTAGAAATAGCTGGAGGGAGTTAGCAGGGCGATAAGGATTATTTTCCCTTTTTTTTTTCCCCCCTGAGAGAAGTTAGAAAGTAGGTTGTCAGAATATCGGAGCAGATGGCGAGTGTGTCAGCGGCACTTGTGAACCAGATTGTTCCCTCTCTTGTAGCATTTTGGGTATGGGACCCGCTGGGAGATTTGTCTCCTGTCGTTTTTGGGGCTGTAAGGACACACTAGTGACACTGGGTGCCTGGCTGAGGGGACTGTAAAGGGGCCTGAAATGTCATCCTCCTGAAATCAGGCCTTTTTAAGGTGTCTCGAGGGCCGTGTCCACACGTGGTGTGGATGTTTGGTTCCCCAGGGACAGCTAGTGGCAGCACACCTTGCACTGCAGCTACTTGTCCCCAGGGTCTGGCACAAGGAAGTTACCCTGGGGGACAGTAGGGGAGGTTGGAGCCAGCACTGGGCTGATCCCAGCAGCCTTACCTGGGGTCCTGGGGGCCTCCCAGGGCTGCAGCAGTGGCGATTCTGCCACGTGGAGCCTGGTTGGCAGCTGCAGCGTGGCTCCGGGCACCCCGGCTCTGCTTTGGAGCAGCACACGCTGCCCCCATGTGCGCCACTCGGCTTTTTTTCTCCGCGGGTGCTTTTGACCCCTGGATACGGTACGTGGGGCGGCAGAAATGTCTGTGGCTGCGTCCCAGCAGGCTGGAGACTGAGCTCTCAAGAGCAGCTCCAAGGAGTGCTCCTTAATTAGCTTCACAGGTACGTGTCAAAGGTTGGAGCATGCAGATGGGAACAGGTGATCAGGACACGCTCAGAAGCATCTCTGCCAGAACAAGCTGGAGACGCACTATAGATGTGTCCTTTCTATCTCACGACTGTATCTGTTAGCGCCTTTGCTCGTACATGCTAGGGCTGAGCTTGAGCCACAACTGTGCACTCACTCAAAACCACCCAGGAACTGAATTTTGCATTTGGGCCTTAACCTATTTCTGGCCCAATCAAAACCCTGCCACTTTCTTTCCCAGATCTGTGGGTGTTCGACTTGCACGGCTTGCTATTCGGCGCATAGCCGTTCACTCTTTTCAAGATAAGAATCCTGTTCTTTTAATCTGTGGGAGGGGCTGCAGGAGCCTTAGAAAGATGCCTCCCTTTTATTGTTGCAGAAATCCAAGGAAATAATAGTGATTAATAGTAATAAAGCACTGAAAGGAAGTGGTTTTCAAGCTAACACCTAAGTAAGGTTGAGGAGTCTCGTTGACTAGAGGGTCATGTTTAGGTCACCATTAGGACACCTCTGGGCAGAACTCCAGGACTTCTCCTGGTTTGGTGGGGATGCCTTTAGCACAGGCTCCAAATGGACCTCTCTGCCCAGTGTCCCCTCTGAGCCTTCCCCGTCTGGGCAGCATCTTCTGATTGATTACTGCTTGCGTTTGCTCTCCCTTATTGAGCGTCACAAAGCAAGACAATATCAGGAACAGGTCTGATGCTCCTCTGCTGTCCTTCTCATCCTTCTCTGTGCTCACAATCTAGACCGAGTCATTGAAACTGCTGGTTAAATCTGAACTCAGGTTAAATTTGAGCTGTAAAGCAAACAGTACCTCTGTCCTCAGGATGCAGCAAATTGGAAGAGAGTCTGTGAAGCTCCTTTTAAGTGCGAAGGGTGCTGTTAGCTCTGTCTGGAGCTGCAGTTTGTGTACCTGCTTTAAAGGGAGAGGTGAAGATGAGTGTTCACATCTGGTTCCCTGATGTTAGGCATTTAAACCGATATTTAGGACCCTGGCAAAACGACCTTACATTTTGAGACAGTGGCTGTGTCTACATGAGCGGCGGACTTTGCAGTTGTTACTGTGCAATCATTTAGTTCTTGTATAAGCAAGTACTAAATGACTGCGGAGTAATCAGCATTAGTGCACGTTACCATCGCTGCGTGGGTTTTTTCCCTTCCAACACCAGTATGCAGTAGCTCGTTACTACTGCGTGGTGTCGTCGCCGCATGGTTAGTGCCTGGCAATGCTACTGCGCAGTAGCGTCTCATGCAGACGTGCCCCCTGAGTACTAAACGCCACCATCCAAGTCAGCCCTTGCTTCCTTCCTCTCTCCTAATCTAACCACCAGCGGGGCCAACATATATTGTACTCGACTGGTGTCTTCACGGCCCTCTGTCGGGCTCTTCAGCAGGAAGCATCTTTGGATTCCTACCACAGCTCAAGAAGACAAAGGAAAGGCTCTCGCCGAATACAGTACACACAGGAACGGGGCCTGGCTGAATTGCTGCTGACTACCAGCTGCACAGTGACCTTCCAGACCAATATGTATGAGAGTATATTTTTTGTAGTCTATGGAAGACTTGGTGATATGAATACAGGATATTTTAATGAAAAATGTACATGCATGTCCTATGCTGGGTTTTAGGTATGTTTTTCAGGACAGGGTTTACCGGAAGAGTGAAATACAAGTGGGCCTCTTATACAAAACTCGACGAGCTACAGAAAAAGCATTGTTTTTCCAACTGAAATGACTCTTGCAAATGTCAGGATTCACTCAGCATTATGCTGTATTTTATTTTACATTTAGATCTCTAACTTGGATGTGAAAGCATTACAAACATGTGGCCAAACATGTGGCCTCATATCTTCATGCAGTTTTTGATTTGTGTTATAGCTGCGCCTAAAGGTCCAGTCAACATTGGCGCGTCACTGTACTAGGCACTGTATATTCCCATAGTAAGGGATAGGTCCCTGCAGTTCAAATAATCAAAGGGGGAGAGAAAAGAAGTAGTATTATCCCCATTTTTCATCTAGGAAGCTGCAGAAAAGAGAAGTTTCATGGCTTGCCTAAGTTACAGAAGCGAACATTGACCTTCAGATCGCCTGCATCTCCCCCCATGCCTTAATTACAAGGCTAACGAAAGAGGTTTGGATGTGTAAGCTGTTTTTCCAATGTAATTTGCAACTCATGATTGTAATGTTGCAGATCCACCTCTCTACAGTTTACAGTTAGCAACATGGAAAAGCCTCATCTGGCACAATAACATTTCAATTTTTGAAAAGACCACAAACCCTTAAAAACAAAAAGCGGACTTACAGTTGACATGATGAACACTTTGGAGGGATTGAGCAGTATCTGGTGGTCTGAATGTGCAGCTTGGAGGCGAAAGTCAGTCTTGTAAGTGTATAAACATTCCCAATTTTCAGTGGCACAGCACGCAACTGAGAGAATGATTTGACCCCAAGGATCTAGATGTTGCCAGTATTGTTCAAGAAGTCCCAGATGAAAAAGTTTCTAAAAAAAGTAGCAGAGACTCTTGACAACATTTTTTTTAGAACTGAAAAAAAAAAAAATCACCCATCTACTTGTTATTGAGTCCTGCTAGTGATATACATGCATGCGCATGCATTCGGCTGGGGAGCTCAGGGTAGACTTCTGCCTTCCCTGGGTCCTACAGATCCACGCTATACCCAACGTGTCAGCTTCAAATAACAAGGGCACATTGTTATCAGTGGAAATACTCATGGTGTTATGGATGACCCGCATGAGAAAGTTTGCTGACTGGGCACTTACAACATGGAAAAAGTAGTATGCTGATGAAGCTTGGTTCATTTTTTGTAAGATGCCATCAGTACGTAGCAATAAAGTAGGACAAGTGCTGCGCACTATGCTCTACCGCCAAGCGCGAGCGAATTACCATTGCTCTTCAGCCTCTGCCTCTGGAAGAAATCCAACCTCGCAGAATTAGCGCTATTCTACATATGCTGTGGATGTTTGCAAAAGTCAGTTTGTTTATAAAAAAAAATACTTCTCTTGAGGATGAACGGGGATGCCATTTTGACCTCTGTGACCCTGAAGAGCAGGAATGCACTTTTTAAGCACCTCCAGCCCTTCTTCACAATTTGTCTAATCCTACATCTCCCCTACCATCATAGGCTATTTGCTGTTAGTGCCCACAATAGTACAAGCAATAGTACCATTATATAGGCTTCCTTAACAAAACACTTTCATGATCATTTTCTGGGGACTTGAAGATTGACAAGATCCCCTCCTGTTATTTGGACGCATTTTCCCCTCCTTCCTGGTGATTTCTTTTCTTGTTTCCAAGAAGGAAAGTGCCTCACTGGGTAGCGACCTCTCTCTCTGTAGAGAGACTTGCTAGAAACAAGAAACATTGCATGTTAAACCTCCTCCCAGAGGGCATTATGAACAAATGGAGTGCTGGCTCCTGTTTGATATGCTGCGCACTGGTGGCAAGACGATACAATAAATTCAATTATAGTGGCACAAAAAATGCTCTTAAGTGATGTTTACCTTGGCATGTGCAAAGTTTATGTTTTCCAAAGTTACGTGAAGTGAAGAAGTGAAGCAGAATTTCCCCTGCAGCCTGACCGGAGAGAACTCAATTGGCAAAGTACTGAAGGTGAAAATTAAGCGTTATTAGAGGACACTTTTGCCGGATGTCCTGGTTATCATCAGTCAGAATCTCTTTTTTTTTCCTGAAGATTTGGCACGGTTTGAGCATTATTTACGAAAACACAGCGAGTCCTAATGACTAAATCCAAAGACTGAGGATCACTATTCCTGACTTGGCTTCCAATCTGTTACGTGACTTTGGGCAGCGTAGTTAGGTACAATGGCAGAAAGCAGTCACCATTTTGGAGAGCTCCTGTTTCTGGGTACCCGTCTCACATCTGTTTTCCAGAGATGATAAACATTAAATACCTCCCGCCGGGGCGCTCAAAATCCCTCAAAAGAAAGCCCCTGGTTGTTCAAGTTGAGTACCCAAAAAATACAGCACCCCAAATGATTCGGGGGCTGGACACGATGATGGGGCTGGACTCGAAGATCTTCGGATGTCCCTTCCAGCCCTAATGTCTACGATTTGTCTACTCCAGACCATTTAAACCATGACTCCACTATGCCTCATGTGGAAGGTGAAGATAGTACCCCATTGTACTGGCCTACACCATGGGGTGTGCAGCAGATTAATTTATGCCTATGAAGCCCTGGAGAACCCAGGGGGAAAATTAATGGCAACTAGTAGCTCTTGTCTATGACTCATAGAACAAACTAAAGGAAAAAGACAGAAGACTGATGCTGCCCCGTTCACTTGCAGCCTCCGACCAGACACCATCCTTTTAAGCAGCTAGTATACTTTAACATACTGCTTTATGGGAAAATGCCAGGCTCAAGCTTCAACTTCCCAGGTGGTGAGGATAAACATTTGTCAGCAGTGCCATTAATGCAAGAGAAAGAGGAAGAAAAAACAAGAATAACATTTTCTTAGACACTATTCTTTTCTCCTGGTGCAGACAAAACCCACACTGATATCACCGGGTGTGGTTCTGAATGTCTGGAGAGTGACCTTTCCGCGACTCATCTTCTCAATACCTCGAGTCAAGCATGTATTTTGATTAGATATCTCTGGAAGATGATGAATCTGGGATGCCAGAGAACTTCATCAGATATTATATGGGGTGCAGGTTGTAGCCATGTTGAATATCAGCAGACAGGTTCTTCGGGTGAATCTGGTATCTTTTATTTAAATTTAAGTTGGTCTAATAGAAGACACCAGATTCACACAAAAATCCTCAGATATTATGGGAATTGCATCAGATAGGGTCAAGTTCCTATTCATACAAGGTATTTTGTCTGTATTGGAGCCAAAAGAGTTGAAGTCCAACTAGGTACCAAAACTGCAGGGTTCAGCTTGCAGGATTAAGAAAGAGCCAGTCTCTTTTGAAATCCAAAAGGGCTCTGGTTTAAGGGTAGGTGACGTTCTCCTGCTTGGCGTCTTGAACTTATTTCATACCAGAGGCCAAGTTTGGTACCATGATATGATCAAGAAGTTGGGCACAAAGTCAGCTTCTCAATACTGAGTAGCTAGATACTGTCGAAATAGGTGACATATTGATATTTAAGTTGACAAACAAATTGACTGAGCAGTCTCTGAGATCCTCAATCTGTATGCTAAAATATAAGATCTATTAACAGTGAGGCCAGTCTCCTCTTTTTCCTTTTCCAGCCTGCCAAAACAGACCCCTTTCTATGGGGAGCTCCTGCAAAACAGTTTCTAAGATGTTACAGGAAGGGGTGGTGCCTCAGAGGACAAGTCTGATATAACCCATGGAGCTTTCCTTCTTCATGTCTCTCTGTGCCACACTTTCTGCTTACATCTCTACCCAGAGTTGCTAAATCTCCTTAATTGCCATATAGGAAACATCTCTTTAAACTCTAAGCAAAGACTATATCTACTAGCTTTCCTCCCGTTTCCATGCCATTAACAGGTTTTCAGATTTTAATAGCTTAGAGATCCTTAATTTAGCCTTCTAAACCTTTTGTTGAAGTGTCTCTACTGTATAAATTACCGATTGGTGTTTAAATGTACTGCAGCCATCCATCCACTGGGTACAGTTCAAAATCCTCCATGGACAGACATGGGCTTTATACTGATAAGAGTTTTTAAAAAGTCGTTTTTCGAGCTGAAGCATTAGGAATTGGTGCAGCATATTTACTCCTCAGCAGCCCTGGAATTCACATCACGTGCATCACAGTGACTTATAACTTTGTCTGGCAAATAGCTCATATGGATGAATCCAGATCCAACACTGAAAACGGGGTTCTGGAGTGCTGTGACCACAACAGCATCTTTTGGTATGATTTCCTTCATACCAGAGATCATCAAACATGTTTCCTTTTCAATTCTAAACCATTCCTGTATATACGAAGATGACATCCTGGTTGCCCAGAGACAAAATTATTTTGTCAACCTTTTAATTCATTTTAAATTGTATATTGAGGTGGGCACAGCAGAATATTTGGGACCAGAGTAGTCATTTCACATGCATCTGATACTAGGCATTATAGTACACGGTGCTATGATTAAAGAAAGGTATGAAAAGAACGTTGAGGGAGAATAAGGAGAGAGCTAAGCATATCTGATATTTCTTTGTGTTCAAACAAAGGGAAATACGGGGATATAACAGAAACAATTTCCATGTATTTGGATGTTGTATGTGTGATATTCGGGCACATATTTTGTATGTTACCTCTCCATGAACCGAAATGCGAGAGAGGCCACTTTCATACTGGCTCATATAAATGCATTACATAAAGCCAAAGCTAATTATACGGCATTCACATATGTTACACATATGGGTGGACTGGTGGACCACATGTCCAAAACACGATCTCCCATTTTGAGTGTGTGGTTATCGATTTGAGTAACATTACATGACTGCACACACACAACCAGAGTCTCTCTCAAGTCCCATTTGCAGATTTGGCCTTCTACAAGTAATCTCATCAGCAGAAAACTGATGAGCATTATAGGGACTGGAAAAATTCAAAGTTGATGCCACTTCATTAGTCAAGTGGTGTTGTTTTTGCTGTAGACTTGGCCAATGGGATAGAAAAAGAGATCTCACAAGCAGTTACTAATGTTCACCTCCTCCCTGTGGTACGATGCCTTACTGGTTCCAGAAGAACTTGGGGCATATTTGGGAGAAACAATTTGAGAGGAGTAAAATGACTAGATGACACCATTCAAATGAAAGAAATACCAGCGGTCAGATAAAACTGATGAATTAGTATTTGGATCCAATGCCATACAGAGAAATAGCCATCTAGGTGTGTGAGGGCCGACATGAGAAGATGCAGAAAAATGAGTCAGGTTTTATGTTAAATTAAGGTGGTGGGGGTTTAACAAATAATACCTATGATTTAATAGAAAAAAAGATTATACTAAGCTCATTGTTTCACATGGATTTGGCAAACGTGCTGGAACTGGCATGAATGCATGGGGACGTTCATGTGACCAAGCAGAGAGACACCTGTCTGTGTTGAGTGGGCTTTCAAAATGGGTCAGTTTTGAAAAGAAGTACTCTTATAATTTTGCAGCATCAATAATGAGTTCCCAGCAATGACAACCCTGAACTGAAGGGAGGCTAGAATTGACCTGATATAGAGGAAAAAGTGCATCCCGGCTGAGCAATCCTTTCCTTTTAAGGACAAGAGTCCTTGGCTTCTTTTGAAACTAGTCTTAACTTGGCTCTGCTTGCTGCTGTTTCCGCTTAGCGAGCTGGCTTTGGGGTTTGATATGCAAATTGCTCTAAGATGCCCCACTAGGAGCACTGTAAGTCAAAGGACTGAGTGATTGAAGACCATGTACGTATGCTGCATTTGTGGCGTTACGGAGACAGTGGGAAAAGTTACATTGCTTCCACAACCCCATGTAGTTGAGTACTTGCATAGCTATGCTAGGCATTTTGATTGCATACTCTACATTGCCAGTGAGATGCTGTTCTTGGGTGGAGAGGTGAATACAACTGTCTGAGACAGAGGAGTGTATCTTGCAGTTATTGCATTTTTGCTTCTAGACATAGAACGTGTTTCCTGTACCCCATAGAGGTGGGAGACTTCAGTTCTTTTTTCCATGAAGTGCATCACAGTTCCTACAGAATTAGAGTAACCAACTCGCAAGGTCACTTTTACTTTTATTCTTCACTTTTGACAGCCTCAAAGATACATAGCTTTGTAGCAGAGCACTAGGGTGCTCGCTACTGGTAACTGTAATAAGGGCTCAGCTGCCAATCTTCAGGGCAGCACAGCTGTGGGCTGCTGGGGCACCCAGTCTGGTCAGATGACCAAAAGGGGCAGGGCCTGGCCTTTATAAGCAGCCAGGCTGAGGCCAGAAGGCAGTTCCCCTCTGGCAGCCTGAGCTCTGATGCAGAGCAGGGCAGAACAGCCTGACCGCCTGCATGATGGTACGGGGTGGAGAGAACCCTGACAGGGAGGGATGAAGGAGAGACAGGGTAGCACAGAATTTGTTACAGCCAGGAGGCTTATTTTGTGTTACAGCCGGTTGGCTTATGGCTTTGTATTTTCTGTTTGGTTGTTTGGGTAACACTGGAGGACCGGGTGAGGCTCTAGGGGTTGGAGGAGGCCTCAGGGGAGCTACCCAGTAGAGTGGGGGTTCCTGGCACCAGAGAGGGTGCCGCGTTTGGGGGTTTGTACAGACCCCGGCCCCAGTGGGGCAGAGTCGTGCAGCGTGAGACAGTCCCCAGTGTGGGTGTGAGCGCGCGTAGAGCCCTAGGGAGGGCGTGCAAGCAAGAAGCCCCAGTGGGGCATAGGACCCAGGAAAGGGGTCTAGGGGCCAGGTTAGGGCGAGGCCGCCTGAGCCCCGATTGCGTGAGCAAGACAGACCCCCGGCGTGGGCGGGAGCGCGTGTAGAGCCCTAGGGAGGGCGTGCAAGCGAGAAGCCCAGTGAGGGTATAACGTTCAGGGGGCATTGACCCCAGTCCCGTGAAACAGATCTTAAGGGCCAGGTAAGGCGGAGGCCGCCTGAGCCCGATTGTGAGGTGCCCAAGTCAGGCGTAAGACCCCTGAGGAGGGTCAGGGGGCCAGGCACAGCTACGGCCACCTGAGCCCCGACCGTGGGAAGCGTGGGAGACGAGGCCCCAGTACGGGCAACCTGGCTGTGGGGAGCGTGGGAGACGAAGCCCAGTGCGGGCGACGTGAGCACAGGGAATACGAGACAGGCCCCTGTGGGGGAGTGAGCACGTGGGGAGTGTGGGACGGCCCCGATAGGGGCGAGTGCTCTGAGGGGAGCACACTAAGATGCCCGGTGAGGGTAAGCACAAGAGTAGAGAGCCCGGTGAGGGCGAGCCTATGACTAGACGCCCGGTGAGGGCAAGTACGAGACTAGAGAGCCCTGTGAGGGCGAATGTGCAATTAGAGCCCGGTGAGGGCCAGTACGAGATTAGAGAGCCCGGTGAGGGCAAGTGTACGACTACAGCCCAGTGAGGGCAAGTACGGGAATGAGGAGCCCAGTGAGGGCGAACATATGAGTAGGGGCCTTGGACAGGGCCACTAAGGAAAGAGCATAGACGAGATAATGTCCAGAACAACTGGGAGGCTTGGGGCGTGGCATTAGGGGTGGAAGGAGCCACGCAACGCCCATAGGGTCGGGGCACCGGAATCTATCTTGTATAGAACAGGGACCGGAAGGGTAAGAGCACCGGGTCCAAGGGGTCAAGTGAAGGCAGCCTCCCATTGATATTACAGAACCATCAAAGTCGTGGTGGGTGAAAACGAGGGTGCGAAACAGACAACTTGGCACGGTAGGGGCGCCAGGAGAGATCACGGCCACTCCTGGGTCCCCGTCGCGTGACAAGCTTATTGAAGAATGTTGTGTTGTAATTAAGCTAACAAACTTCAAATGAAAAGAAAAATGGCATTGTGTGGACTTAGCCTGAAGACAGAAGAGAGCAGTTATAGAATGGCAATGCCAGTTGAAAACTAATCAAAGCAACTGTACACTCATTTGTTTGCAAAGTTCATTTAGACAATGGACAGTCAGTAAGGGCACCATCAGCAAGGTCAAGAAAGGGGAGGATTTTTCATTACGTGATTGGTTTTTCCCCTTTTAGTTTATCTCCAATAGAGCAGCATGGCTAGCCTTGTCTTGAATGTCAATAACTTATCGTCTCTTGTCATCTTTCACTTTGTTTTGATAGATTTGCCTAGCATCTTTCAACCGAGAGAACATCAAAGTGAATGGCAAACTGATTAGCAAACGATGGACTATAGTTTCCTTCATGGAGAAGGTACCAAAACCCACCAAAAATTATGAGTCCTCATCAGTCGCAGTGCAAGAGGACCTTGGACCTGAATGTAAACCTAACAGAGGCATGCCATGGTTCACAAACAGATTTTTGTTGAACCAAAATCCCAAGAGGAAGCCTGTTGGAGAGGCTATATACAATTAAGCCTGTATAGCTATTGTGGACCTTTGGTATACATATACTGTGAAGACACCTAATATTTATGGACTCTCATTCACCAAGTATGATCCCCATGCCTCCATGTTGGATTCTGATGACTCTTGATGTATTATCTCACAACCTGCTTGTGTCATACACGCTGTTTAATCACCTCTCACCTTGTCCTTTTTTGAACCATACCTCTGCTTTTGTATTACAGTGTACCTTCTACCTGCCAGGTGCTAGCTATTCTTTTTCTTACAGCATCATACTGATTTTTCTCAATGCAAGTTGTTTCAGGAAACAATCATGTTGCATCTTGCAACACTGTGCTTTCAGAGGTGCTAGTCATCACTTAGGAGCATATGAACCTGTGTATGTAGGAATCTTTTTACCTGCCACTGGGGACACAGCCTGGGATGAGACACATCATTAGCTCTCTGGCAGCACCAAACGACGCTATCCCAAAGTTAAGAATGGAAAATGAAGGGAGACTTTTGCAACTGATGGTGCAATAGAAATGTGGAGGTTGGCTCCAATGAAATTTGTCCTGCAAATAATTTCCTACTAGTACACGCATATTCACATTTCTTTGAATTACTACAAATGCTTTTTGGGGTTCAAATGGAAATTTTCAAGACCAGGTTGAAAAATGTGTTTCAGATCATTCCTATTGGTTTTAAAACCAGGCACATTACTGCAGCCGTTTCTTTTATCCAGAAAAGGTGTAACTGTCATATCAAGTTAGAACTTCAGTCATGTTATTTTAAATCCGCATTAGCAAAATCTGTAACAAAACATGCCTCTGCTGTCCACATCTTGCATCTGGAGCAAAGTTATGTTTTAAGTCTGATTTCTAAGCCCAGTATGGAAATTATATCTGGTATGTTCTGCACTTTGTAACATGGTACGTGTGGACTTTTTTATTGTCGTGATAACATAACTATATAGTCCACCTGGTAAAAACATTACACATTAAAAATGACATTTAGTCAAAAGAAGCTGGTGCAAATACATCAGAATTACATATAAAAAGGTTGTGATATAAAGCTAAAAACAAACACCTAACCTTTATAGGCATTATCTGGCAGCGTACTTTTAAACAAAGGTCTGTAGCTAATGGTGTCATTTTAAAGGCTTAGCATTGGGTTTTCAGGCTGGAGAAAGACTCTAAGTCCAGTATATTAAGGAAGTAAAATTTTGCTGACACTATGGAAGATCTTACTAGTTCATCTTCTACCTTCTGATAATGCTCTGCAGATGCAATGGAAAAATATTATCAAAAGGCAGGTTCTAAATATATAACCCTCTCAAATCACAGCTAAAAACATGACTTTATGCAAGTAATAAATCCAAGCACTTATGTTACACATGGCAGAAAGAAGTAGTATTCCAAAGCTATGAGCACAATACAGAATATTACTGAAGTTGAGATCCTCACCCCATGCTGGCCTCTTACACCAGGAAAAAAAAGGTTGGAGCAGCATAAAGTGCCCTTAGAGACCTTCTTCTGGTTAGGGGAGATGCCTCAGTGCAGGCCCTGTGGATACATTTATAAGCTGTCCTCTTAAGACTCCCTTGTAAGCTTGGGCATGCTGAGCATCAGAGTGACAATGGAAGAGGATTTCAGGGCTACAGCAGTGGTAAATCACAGTGGATGCCTCTGTCCCCTGAGACTAGCCCACGATCAGGGAACACAAAAGCTAAGGACAGCATATCAACAAGAGATTGTACTTTTTCCTTAATTTTAGCCCTTTACTCAAAACAGGTGGTTTTAAAATTAAATGCTTGGCAGAATTATAAGCACTTAGGCTAATACAGACAGTCAAAATGCCTGAGACTGAATTGATTCAATTTTCACAGGTGAGTCTAAGCTGTGTAGATTGAACCAATAAGCAAGTGAACAGGCATTCACTTTTGATTCTGGAAATGCAGCTACATGGCTGCCAGGGCTCAGGCCACAAGCCACCAGGTGCTAGAGCATGCCTCCCTGCTCGGCTGGAGCAGACAGCTTTGGCCAAGGCTAGCCCACCCACCCTGCAAGGGGGCTGGGGCGGGTACAGGGGAGGTGCAAAGCATCCTGGGATTCCAGGGGACTGTGAGTTAACTTGAATCTGGAGGGGATCTGGGACAGAAGTTCAATAAACTGACTTAACCTAAAACAGTTAAGTCTGATACTACATCCAGATTTATCTTAAACCAGTTTTGGCCATTTGGAAAGCAGTTTATGAACACCAAACTTCTGTTGTGTTACAGATTTGAACCAGTTCTGATCATTTCATAGTTTCATAGTTTCATAGTAGCTAGAGTCGGAAGGGACCTAGGTAGATCATCTAGTCCGACCCCCTGCCTTGGCAGGAAAGAG
>NW_017728910.1:20921834-20936708 GCF_001723895.1 Crocodylus porosus | reverse complement strand
GCGGTGCCCAGAACTGGACGCAGTACTCCAGCTGCGGCCTGACCAGTGCCGCATAGAGGGGGAGGATCACCTCCCTGGACCTGCTCGAGATACCAGTTTATGTGTAATTTCTGTCACTAGCCTTGCAAGTGGCTTAAAAATATCTTTGTATAACCTACTTCCAGTATTTTAAAGCATGACTGTTATTATTTAGCTAGCAATATAAACTTAAGCTGAATTCAGGAATTAAATTAGGGGCTATATTTTATTTTGGCTGGGGCTCTCATCCAGTGTGGCTGCAGGAGCCAGTAGCCCAAAGCCTGCAATAAGCTGAATTCTATCATCTGCTTGTGGTTTCCATAGGAGTGGGAATTATCCAGCTTCTGCAGGACTGGGCCCGTGAATCTGAAACATTTGGACACTTATCTTGCTGGGATCCTTTGACCCCTGCTGACTTCCTGCCCCTGGGTCAGGGGGCTGGACTCGATGATCTCCTGAGGTCTCTTCCAGGCTCGATGTCTATGAAGTCTATGAAATAAATACAGTAGTCAGCACTGGGCACACCTTCAGCAATCACATATGAGATAACAAAATAACTGTATTAAATAAGGTTCTATCAACTCTAAAACAATTTGGACTGAAAGTAACTTCTAGTAGCTCAGCCAGCTCCTTTTACATTCAGTGTGTTATCCCTAAACCTCCCTCTTATAAACATATCCACTCTGGCCACTGATCCTCCAGTGACTTGAATGGCTTTAACAGCTTGTCCTATGGCCATAGTTGTTCTTATATTTAAAGATTGTTGCTTTAAGCCCATGGCTAGGTGCTGTATCCCAGCTGGTCAATGAAAACTGTGACCGTGCCTTCATATAAAATCCACAGGAAAATTAAACTGAACACTCATTTACAAACTTCTGCCACATTGACTCAGATGCTGTTCATAAGACATACACGTTGCTAGCTTCTTCCTGAAACCATTATATAAAAAATATTTTATGGGTACCACTTTTGGTAGTAGCTGTAAGCATGCTTTTTTATCATCTCAATTACAGATATCACATATCCAGGGATGTAAAGAACGTACTTGATGACATCACCCAGAATTGCCAAGATAGCAACATCAAGTGTATGTATACTTTGCTGTTGAACAGCATTTTTATGGTGTATAATCATGAATAACTCTATACTGTTTTTCATTAGTAGGCCCAGTTTTTGTAACTTTAAGATCTAAGATACTGACATACTGCCGATGCTCTTTGCTGCATCTCTCCAGTACTTAGTTATTTAGTAACAAGCTGCAAAATGGACAGTGAAGTAAAATGAAACTTCGTTGCTAGAGAAACCACTACAAACCTTTTATTTTCGAATTAACAGAGTAGTAGAAGTCAACATTTTGTCCTAGGGTACAAAGAAATATCATCTGAAAACAATACCAGACATGCAAACTTACTTCGCCAAAGGCATGACACTTCTAAACTTAATTTTCTTAGGAAATACAGATCTGATGATTATGCTAAAAATTTATCAGGCAAATTGTTAATTCCATATTAACCCCAAATCTAAGGGTGTGTTTAAGCCCAAAACTATTAGAAACACTTCCCGGATTTATTTATTTTTTTAATTTTCTGTGAAAGCAGTTTTTAAACCAGGTATTTTCCTGTAACATATGCAACCCAGCCATTGCAGCACTGTGCTAGTGGGTGAGGACCTCAAGGTAAAACTGAATAGCAACATAAAGTGAGAGCAACTTAAATGCTTTTATTCTCCGAACAGGGGGAAAGCCGTAGAAAACAAACAGCATAACAAAAGAAAAGCCAATTGGACTTGTGACATTCTCCCTGTTTAACTACTGGCAGAAGATGCAAGTCTCAGAGGGCATTGAGATAAACATGGCTTATTCTCATTGAGATGACTTGAAACTCAGTGCTAGAGGTAAAACATACCTAGTTCAGACGCCGGCTCTGCCAGTCGCTGACTTTTACTTAGGTTTTGTACTTCCATTTCCTCAACTGTAAAATGGGGTTAAATGTATCTCCCTACCTTTGAGATCTTTGACTGCAATGGTGCTACATCAGTGCTCACCGTAACGAGTCTCCTGGTGCATAAAGAACTGCAGACCCCAGCTCTTCATCTCTTAGGATTTGGTCAACTGTGTTTTGAGATGCAGAATTTAATATCTTAAGAGTCATGACTTTATAATCTTTTGAGGCACTTTTAGTGCTGTCTATAGGAAACCATTTATAAAGTACAGAAAACCCGGATTTTATAAAGCCAGCAATGTTGTGACTTAATTTAGACCACATTTGCACCTGTTTCGTGTTCATTTTAAAAATATATTATTATCAGTTTAGGCTCCCCAGCCAATTGCTTAAAGGAAATACGAGGCAGTCTACTGATCTGCAGATGGTTTTAGAGTTTGGCTGTACTTGGCCCTCTTCTCAACCTAGCCTCAGCTGTGATACTTACAGGGACCTTTCCCTAGTCCCATTGACATCCATCAGATTTTTGCTATTGTACCTGATTCTTGCTTGGTTTGTACCTGCAAAGCCATTTTGCACCAATTCCCCATGGGGATTCCTCAGTTCTGACTGGGAAACATTTTACTATCACTTTGCACTGTGAATGAGTCCCATTGATTTTAACGGTAATAAGCTCAGGTCACAAATACACAGCCAGGACATGAGGAAGAATATGCAAATTAATAATTTGAATATCCAAAGGAAATATTTATGTTTACTAACTTTCTAAAAGGAGATATTTTTACATGAGAAAAATAGCGTTCAGAGATGATTGAATAAAGGAAGATAATCTAGAGAGTTGAACTCAGTAATTTCTATTAACATCAATGGAGCTTTGATATTGTATCAATTAAGGATCTGTCCCAGGGAAGTTTTATAAGGGCCGTGACAGCATGCACATTCAGATATACATGCACATGCTGAAAATGGCCTAATTTCCCATAGAGATGAACGAAGAGCCATTAATTTTGATCCTAAAATAGGATTCTCTAGTCTCTGTGGATTTAGGCCCCATGTACAGCCCTATCAATTGTAGGGAACTCTTCCATGATGCACTGTGCAGGATGGGGCCATAAAAATGACTGCCTGCCATAGGAGAAAGAGCTCCCAATATAAAAACTAGCAGCTGCCATCTTGAAGGACAGATAAAGGGATACATGGGACTGAAACTCGTCTACCAAGGTAAACTGGGCTGGCTCCACTGAAATGAAGGCCATGTCAAATTGCTATGACCAAACTGGAATCCAACCTGAGATTTAAAGTATTTATAAAGAATTTTCAATTCTTGCTAGAATCAGTCTAAAGTTCTGTAACAACCTGTACAAATCTCTGAGGGGAAAACAAAGAGCTATTCATATAGATGATCTCCTTGCCAAACTGGGTGTGTGAATGCTTTAAAGAATTTGCTTGTATAACTTTAATATAGTGACTTAATACCTTAAGACTATAACGCCTTCAAATGCCATCAATTTCAAAGAGGTTTAAATATTCATGTTCAGCTTTAAAAATGGGATGTGTGCAGAACAATGCAGACAGACAAACACTTACCAAATTGAGCACGAAAGAGGTCTTAAAATATGGGATTATGGAGAATAAGATTTCTAATATATCAGTAGAGCAATAAAGGAAAAAAAAAAGGCAGTGGTGGTATTTGCATCTACCTCTGTTGGTATAAACACTAACCAGAGGGCCTCCAATTGTTTAGCAGATGTGTCTGGGGTGTGAGCAAATGTATGAAAGCTATACAAGTGGGCTGCTATAATGCAAACTACTTCAGCTAATTTATGGCTTTGGGCTCGGTTAAACAAATCGTAGGACTGTTCAAATCGTTTGCATCCATACCTAAGCGTAATGACAACAGTAAAACCTCTGCATCAATAGAAGCCATAACCATTATGCAAATCATGTGCTAACACCACCTGCAACACAAGGTTTTCTGTTCCCTGGTATGAAGGCTGTGAAGGTGGAGTTTGGTGTGAACGGTATAAAAAAGCTCGTTGCACTGTCAGTCTTAGGTGTTTACAGTATGTCATTTAGGTAATACATTTAAACAGCTTTTCTTATTTGTAATTTGTTCTGTTACAGCCTTTTAATGGTGCCATTTGCCAATATAATCACTATGACTGTAAATATTAAATATATTTGGAACTGTATTTGTAAGTATATATTTGAACACACTCCAGGGCTGAGATTGAAAATACACAAATCCTTACATATACACGCACTGCTTTCCCACCAATCTATCCCCAAGGAAACCTAAAAAAAAAAAAAAAAAAAATGAAGGCTTTCCATTGTATTCTGAAAAATAATTTAGATTCTAGAGAATCAAGATGAAATAAATTTCAGAGCCATGTCTCCTCACCCAGCATGCCCTATCAGTGACCTTCTCCCCCTCTACTTTTGGAGGGGTCTGCTTGCTGAAGTGGATGAACTCAGCTATTGGGAAGACATCATCACCCATGACAAATATACCCCATAACACACAACCGTATATTCTATAAGCAGGCATGATGCATCTATTTCTTCGTTCTTTTAAGCATGTGCAACCCAGGAGACTTCAACAATGGGTTTGGAAGTGGGCAATGGGAGCAAAATTTGGCTTCTGTACCTTGACACAACATCCACGACTAAGGATATTGCTCAGGAAAACCTCTCATTAATGGAGGAGTTCTGCCCGAGCAAGGACTTCAAGACTAAAGACAGAAGCCAGTGAAGAGTGATCACATACTGTAATCCTTAACTTAGTGCACTGAAGTGAGGTTAGGTCATCTTGAATGACTGAAAAATAATCACAACTCATTTTCTGCTCTTCATTACTCATAGATGCCTAGATTCATAGATGCTAGGGTCAGAAGGAAACTCAACAGATCATTGAGTCTGACCCCCTGCCTGGTCAGGAAAGAGTGCTGGGGTCAGATGACCCCAGCCAGATGCCTATCCAGCCTTCTCTTGAAGACCCCCAAGGTAGGGGAGAGCACCACCTCCCTTGGAAACCCATTCCAAATTTTGGCCACCCTTACCATGAAGAAATTTTTCCTGATATCTAACCTAAATCTGCTCTCTGTCCATTGTTCCTTGAGTTTGTGACCATTGTTCCTTGACCATTATGTTGAGCTTTGCATTAAGGGGGGTACTTAGTGATGGCTCTCCAGGATGTTAAGAACTGGATCTCCAGTATATAAGAACAGAGACCCTCGTAGGGCCTGCCCTGCTGCCCCCTGATGATGCAAGTGGCCTCCTCTGGACCCTCTCCATGCTGTCCACATCCCTCCTGAAGTGCAGTGCCCAGAACTGGACACAGTACTCCAACTGTGACCTGAGCAATGTTGCCTAGAGGGGGAGGATCACCTCTTTGGACCTGCTTGTGATTCATCTATGGATGCATGGTAAAGTGTGGTTAGCCTTCCTGACTGTGTCCCCACGTTGGCGGCCCATGTTCATCTTGGAATCAATAATGAGTCCAAGATCCTTCTCTGCCTCTGCACTGATGAGAAGGGAGTTCCCCAGCCTGTCGGTATGCTGCTGGCTCTTCCTTCCCAGGTGCAACACCTTGCACTTGTCCATATTGGAACCCATCCTATTCTCATCTGCCCACCCCTGTAACCTGTCAAGATCTAGTTGTAGCCTGTCCCTCTCTTCTAGCATGCTTACCTCCCTCCACATCTTAGTGTCATCTGTGAACTTGAACAAGGTGCTTTTCACACCATCCAAATCACCGATGAAGATATTGAACAGGGCGGGCCCGAGGACTGAGCCCTGGGGAACCCCACTACCCATATCTCTCCAGGTCAAAAATTACCTGTCCACCACCACTCTCCGGGTGCGGCCCTTCAGCCAATTTGCGACCTATCTGTGTAGGTGTTGACACCAGATAACAAAGCATGTCCTGCAGAAGCCCCACATTATTTGGTACCTTCTTTTTACTCCCTATGTATTAAAAAAAGGACTTCTTGTTATCTTTGATCCGGGTCACTAGTCCCAGTTCCATCTCAGCAAGGACAGGCAGGGGAGAAGAGGAAGAGTTGCAGAGCCATATGATT
This sequence comes from Crocodylus porosus, assembly GCF_001723895.1. Classification (NCBI taxonomy): domain Eukaryota; kingdom Metazoa; phylum Chordata; order Crocodylia; family Crocodylidae; genus Crocodylus; species Crocodylus porosus. The sequence goes on along the minus strand of NW_017728910.1, from coordinate 20,930,671 downwards.
GTTCAGAGCTCCAGTACAAAACTGGAAATAAGCCTGTTGAGAGTCTCTGGGTTAAAGTTAAAGGGGAGAACAATAAGGGTGATGTCATGGTGGGGTCTGCTATAGACCAACAGACCAGGAGGAAGTGGTGGATGAGGCTTTCTTCAAACAGCTAGCGGAAGTTTCCTGATCCTAGGCCCTGGTTCTCATAGGGGACTTCAATCACTCTGGCATGTGCTAGGAGGACAATACAGAAGTGCTCAGGCAATCCAGGAAGCTTTTGGAGAATTCTGGGGACAACTTCCTGGTGCAAGTACTGGAGCGACCAACTGAGGGCCGTGCTCTTCTTGACCTGCTGCTCACAAACAGGGATGAATTGGTGGGGAATGTAGTAACAGATGGCAACTTGGGCAGCAGTGACCATGAGATGATTGAGTTCAGGATCCTGGGGAAAGGAAGGATGGACAGCAGCAGAGTTTGGACCCTGGACTTGAGAAAAGCAGACTTTGACTCGCTCAGGGAACTCATGGGCAGGATCCCCTGAGAAGTCAGATTGAAGGGACAGGAATCCAGGAGAGCTGGCTGTACTTCAAAGAAGCCTTATTGAGAGTGCAGGAACAGAACATCCTAATGCACAGGAAGACTAGCAAGTATGGCAGAAACCAGCTTGGCTTAGCAAGGAACCTTTCAGTAAACTAAATCCCAAAAAGGCAGCTTATAAGAAGTGGAAACTTGGACAGATAACTAGGGAGGAGTATAAGAACATTGCTCGGGCAGGCAGGGATGAAGTCAGGAAGGCCAAAGTGCAATTGGAGTTGCAGGTAGCAAGGGATGTGAAGGGCAACAAGAAGGGTTTCTACAGATATGTTGGTAGTAAGATGAGGATCAGGGAAAGTGTGGGTCCCTTATTACATGGGGGAGGCAACCTTGTGACAGAGGATGTAGAAATAGCTGAAGTACACAATGCCTTTTCTACCTCAGTCTTCACAGGCAAGGTCAGGTCCCAGACTACTGCATTGGGCAGCACGGTTTGGGGAGGTGAGCAGCCAACATTGGTGAAAGAACAGGTTAGGGACTATTTAGAAAAGCTGGATGGGTACAAGTCCATGGATGAGATACAACCAAGGATGCTGAGGGAGGTGGCTGATGAGACTGCAGAGCCATTGGCCATCATCTTTGAAAATTCATAGTGATCAGGAGAGGTCCTGGATGATTGGAAAAGGGCAAGCATAGTGCCCAGATTTAAGAAAGGGAAAAAGGATCCAGGGAACTACAGACCAGTCAGCCTCACCTCAGTCCCTGGAAAAATCATGGAGCAGGTCCTCAAGGTGTCCATTTCTAAGCACTTGGAGGAGAAAAAGGTGATTAGGAACAGTCAGCATGGATTCACCAGGGAAAGTCATGCCTGACCAACTTGCTTGCCTTCTATGATGAGATAATTGGCTCTGTGGATGTGGGGAGACTGGTAGATGTGGTGTACCATGATTTTAGTAAGGCTTTTGATACAAGTCTCCCACAACATTCTGTCAGGCAAGCTAAGGAAGTAAGGAAGTATGGGCTGTAAGATGGACAGAAAGTTGGCTGGAGCCACTTGGGCTCAGAGGCTTAGTAATCAATGGTTTGATGTCTAGTTGGCAGCTGGTATCCAGTGGAGTGGCCCAGGGGTCGGTCCTGGGGCCAGTTTTGTTCAAAGCCTTCATCAACAACCTGGAAGATGGCATAGAGTGCACCCTCCTCAAGGCTGCAGATGACACCAAGCTGGGGGGCGTAGTAGATACGCTGCAGGGTAGGGCTAGGATTCATAGTGACCTAGACAAATTGGAAGATTGCACCAAAAGGAATCTCATGAGGTTCAACAAGGACAAGTGCGAAGTCCTTCACTGGGACAGAGCAATCCCATGCACCAGTACAGCAGGGGTGACTGGCTGGGCAGCAGCTCTGCAGAAAAGGACCTGGGGGTGACAGTGGACAAGAAGCTGAATATGAGTCAGCAGTGTGCCCTTGTTGCAAAGAAGGCTAATAGCGTCCTGGGCTGCACTGGTAGGTGTGTTACTAGCCGATCAAGGGAAGTGATTGTTTCTTTGTATTCAGCACTGGTGAAGCCACATCTGGAGTACTGTGTTCAGTTTTGGGGCCCCCTACTACAAAAAGGGTGTGGATGAATTGGAGAGTCCAGTGGAGGGTGACAAAAATGGTGCAGGGGCTGGGGGACATGACTTGTGAAGAAAACCGGGGGAACTGGGCTTATTTCATCTAGAGAAGAGGAGACTGAGAGAAGACTTAATAGCAGACTTCAACTACCTGAAGCGGGGTTCAAAAGAGCATGGAGCTGGGCTGTTCTCAGTGGTGGCAGGTTGCAGAACAAGGAGCAATGGGCTCAAGTTGCAGCAAAGGGAGTTTAGGTTAGATAGTAGGAGGAATTTTCTTATTAGGAGGGTGGTAAAACACTGGAACAGGTCACCTAGAAAAGTGGTGGATTCTCCATCCTTGGAGATTTTCAAAGCCCAGCTAGACAAAGCTTTGGCTGGCATGATCTAGTTGGGAATGGTCCTGTTTGAGCAGGGGGTTGGACTAGATGTGACCTCCTGAGGTCTGTTCTAACCCAAACTTTCTACAATTCTATGATTTATAGCGTCCTAGAGAAGTAAGGCTGGAAGGGACCTCCAGAAGTCATTTACGTCAACCCCCCCCACCTGAGGCAGGATCAGCTCTAGCCAAACTATTCCATATAACTGTAATCTAAACTCATAAAACTACTGTCAGCCCTGACACCACACAGACCTAACCTGCCACAGGTAAAGCAGGAGAGCCACAGAAGCCAATGTCCTGCTTCTATAAAACGTTGTCAACATATGCTCAAGAGGTCCTGGGTAGAGGGCCATGCCCCCCACCACAGAGGAATGCAAAAACAACCACAGTCTATACCAATCTGACCACGAGATGCAGTTATTTCCTGACCTCAAATATGGTGATCAGTCTGACTCTGAGTGGAAGGGCAAGACCCTTGAGCCAGGGACCTCCAGCAGGAGCACTGGCACACCATAGCCAGAATCCCCAGCCTTGGCTGTAGCCAACACCTAATGCAAGACTTAAGAACAGACTGCAAGGCAGATTTAACAAGAAAAAGAGGGGGTGGGGGGCAACAAGGCGGGCAACCAACAAAGCCCAGAAGCATGGGAAACCATAGAATGCAGGCATAGCTACGCCTAGATCACCCCGACCTCTTCCAACCCTAGGTTGCCCCTATCCAAACTCTTCTTGAACACCTCCAGTGATGGAGAATCCACAGAGGCATCTATTCCACTGCTGCACTGTTCTAACAGGGAAGACATTTTTCCAGATTGCCAACCTAAATTTATTTTGCTGCAGCTTCCAGCTGTTGGTCCGTATCCTCCTCTCTGCATAAGGACTTTTTCTGCAAGCTGAATGTGGCCTCTCCTCATACTACTTGCTTGCCTAGCCCATTATCATCTTTGTTGCCTCTGGACCCTCTCTAACTTCTCCACATCCTTTTTAAAAAAAGGGGAGCCCAGAACTGCACACAGTACTCCAGATTTGTATGCCGCTTTTAATTCCTGTCCCCCTGGGAGAGCCACCACAAGTAAGATAGCCCAAGCCTGGTTACTGCAAGTTAGCAACAAAACTACTTACCAAGTTCCACTTTGCTACAGGTGGACGGTCCCTTTGGCAATGAGCTGTACAGAAGTCACTGCAGGCCGAACTTGACCTGCAAAACCCTGTAACACTCCTGATAAAGGGTGTGAAAGGAGTGAAGCTAGGAGCATGAAGAACCCCATTTTAATCTGTGAAACCAACATGAGACAAATCTGGAGGCCACGGAACCACGAGGGAGCAAACATGATGTTACGGCAACACTCATTTTTCAGGGTAAAACCACAGGAAGAAAAACTCACTCGTACGCTTTCTTGAATGGAAATAATGTTAACAGCCACACTTGGGGCACAGTCTGAACCAAACAGCAGAGATGGTAAAACAGAAAAAGGAACTAGTAAAAAAAACACAAACCCCGAAACTCCCAGTTTTAACCAAAATCATTTGGCAAAAAAATTTACACTCTAATTTTGCTAAACAGTAGATATGAATAAGATATTCACTCTGCCCAGTAAGGTCTCTAGAGCCTTGTGGCCAACTCCAAAACACAATTTTTTGCCCCACTTGGGCTGTACATATGCATATATAATACGTGCCCCACTTGGGCTGTGCATATGCATACACATACATATACATAAATGTATATCTAGATATATTTGATATAAGTATATGTATATATGTGTATGTGTATGTATATGATGTGTATGTGTATGCATACACATATATACACACACACGTATATACATACAGTAATACACACACACACCCTCCCCTTAATATATACACTAGTTGAAGAAAGGTCTCATGAAGAAAAAACAATCTTTAATTCAAAACTTCATTTCTAAGACATTGCTCACCTGATCCTGAACCCCTTGTAGAGTCAGGACTCCCACTGATTTCAACAAAATACTCAGAACAACAGTTTTGCCCGAATATGCAGAGTCATAATCTGAAAGATCCTGGCATCCTGGATAATTCAAAATCTTTACAGTCCAGCCAACAGGAGTGGATTTTTGAAGAGGGGCATAATAGAAGCCATTTACAGTCTTTGATACATCATCATAGACAAAAACCATTCAAAATGCCCCATTGTCATGAGAAACTAGTGACAAACTTTGAAATAATTCAAACCAAACTGAAAATAAGACATTTTTCACCTGCGGATCCTGGTTGAGATGCTCAGCTGGGCAAGTACATTTTAATGAGATGCATTTGAGCAGACACATGCATGCACACACACACGCGCGCTTAAGACAAAGAGGACTGTACCTCTAAAACCCCATTTTTTAAAATGATAGATGACTGTCAGCTTTGCAAAAGCCGAGCATGCAGTGGCTTGATAGCACAGTATGAAAGCAATCTACAAGTGCAAGTCTGTTTCTTTTGGCAGCGGAAGGAGTTGCTAATGGATTCATCATTTTCTGTTAAGCATGAGCGTCAAACACAAAACATTTAGCGCTCTATTCATTTGAGTTTCCGGCCCTGTGCTCGCCAGCCATGGAGCCTCTGTAGCTTGGAGCTCATGGAACCCAGTTCTGATTGATGCCGACCAAGGGCAGGAGGAAAGGCCCCACGCAACTTGGAGTTGGGCCTATTGGTCTTACTCCCACTCTCTGTCTTCTGCTGTATGGAGGCTTGGAGTCATGCTTCCCAACTACTGCCATTTGTGAAATATTGCCACTACCTACTGTGCCACTATCGTGATTCTACAATGTATATGAAGAGGGAATTATTTCCAGTCATTTGCAGTAGTGGTGGCAGGAGAGAAAGAGTAGGCTAGAGAAAGCGTGGTGGAATAGAGAAAGAGTTAATCAATGGATACTGCATCTCTGTCCACGCTCTGTGATCAGCTGCAGAGTCACCACCCTTTAAAAAAAAAAAAAAAAGAAAGGAACATGGAGAGAGGAAGAGAGTTGAAAGAAGGGCTACAAGGAGGATTCCCAGCAAGCAGGAAAGGGAAAAGAGAGATTAAAATTTGGCCTATTGGGTAAAGGCACCTTCGTACTTAGGTGGTTGAATATACTTTCAGTTACTTCACATGTTTCTTGGAACAAGGTAAAAAATACTGACCCCAATAAATGGATTGTATCCTTTGGATACATAATCCACTTAAAGATGAGAACCACACTTGTTTTTGAAGTAGCAGAAGATATCTGAAGATAAACAAGGAGAAGCTATGACATCTTGCCTTTACTATTTACTATCTGCAGGGCTTAATATTGCTATCTAACATTGTGCTTAACTTGTCTAAGATGAGGAACCGGAAGAGGGAGTTTTGCCTTAGTAAGGATGGAACAGAGGATACAGGCCTCATGGAAAAATCACTACACCATTTACTGGCAGAATACTTCACCATACAACAGCAATGGCTCATGGAAGGGGCTAAAATTGCAGCATTTCATTGAAAGTTGTCATTACGTTTTGTTTGCTCCTGTCATTTTTTTCTATTAAAAAAAAAAAAAAAAGACCGTCTAAGGAATGATTTATATGAGATTTTAGACACCCAAAATATTACTTTAACCCTCCAGAATTGTATTTTAGATGTCTTGTTTCACTGATAGTTTCAACGAGGAATGTGCAGAATGATCAAGCTCGATATAGGTAGTAGCAATTATTGGTACATTTCAGATGAGCACAGCATGAAGGATAAGTCTAAAGAAAGATTAAGACCCAAATACTAAGGGAGAGAAAAAATGAAAAGATAGAGCAAAAAGGCCTGAAAAGCAGGAAAGGACTAGCTATCGGCAGGAAGCTGGTATTCTTATGTGAGATGTGAATGACCCAGCCTAGGCTGGAATGTTATCTCTATGTGATCTACCGAATTTCTCTCTTAACTGTAGCAACTGTAGAAGAGTGAATTAAAGTCTTAAAGAGAAAAAAATCAATAAAGAAAAAAAAAGAGAGAGAAATATGGCAGAAGAAAAGCCTCTCAACAGCTGCATAAAAGTCTCTTAAATTATCATGGAAGGCAAACCAATATTTCTAAATTTGTAACATGAAAAAAAAAAATTAAAAAAAGGCAAGAAACCCCCCCAAACACACACACAAAAAGGAGGGGAAAGATCCCCCCGCACCATCGTCTCGAACGACATTTGTCCACGACTCTAGTGATAAGTCTCTCATATCATCAGAGTCGCCGTCAAAAGGCCGCGCTGGGCTTTTTGCTGCTGCCCTAACTCCAGAGTAGATTTCTAATCCCCTTTTTTTCTGCAGGGTCTTGAGTTTTACCCCAACTTCTTTGCTGGGATGGAAAAAAATTGTTACCCCCAAAATCCTGGCAGAAAGTCAGAAGTATAATATCTGGCTCCTTTCAGCCTAATCAAACAATAGAGGTCAGGAAATGGCTTACACCAACCACCCCTTGCTGCATTCAGCTTCATCCTTAATAGACAACCCCTGCTCTCTGCGCATCTAACAGCCCCTCCTGGTAAACCTTTGTAGGTTCCTTTGGTTTATGCTAGATTGAACCCTGCTGTTCAGGCTCTCAATGCAAGCCTCCTGCCCCTAACTAGAGCACCTCTCTTCTGAGAGGGGAGGCTTTGTATACCTGACAGCTGGGGACAGCTGGAGTATTTCCTGTTTCCCTCTAGCCTTATCTTAACCTGTTCCCTGCCAGCCTGCATGCAATTTGGTGCATGCTCCATCACAATATCTGACGCAGCTTGCCTAGAATCCATAAGACCCTGCTGCTTGTTTCCTTCTGAGTAATCCTCCTGTTCTCGCAGACGTGCAGTGTTTTGAAAGTAAAGGAGGAAAGGTCTGAGGTTCACCACTGCTCCCTACCTTAATTAGAATCACTGGATAGATCCATCTGATCTCAATAGATGACCTCTTTGCAGCGCTCTAGCAAAAGGCAAACTCTTGTAAGACCTTGGATAGCATGCACAGAGCAATTTGTTTTCCCCACCAACCCAAGGACTGATGATTGCGGCGCAGATCCATAGAATTGCTAGACTTAGAGTCTATGTCCAATACTTCCAAAACGCCAGCGACATCCAAGTCAAAGAGAGACACCCACTGTTGAAACGGTAACCCTGTGCATAAATATTTGCAGGACTGTTGCCCAAGGCGCAGTGATTTTTTTCCCCTTAAATCCTAGCAAAGTGGATTCTATCAAAGATTACCAACTGAGGGGGGAAAATAGCCTCACCGCGGACTCCTCCAGCCAAGCAGACAATGGCAGGAGGCAGAGATGGAAGTTAGTGCCTCTGGACACAAGGCTGGAGTTTCCTTGGAGACCACATTTCGTATTATCAGGGTTTAGGAAAACAGAGAGACGGGAAGGATTCTGTTCTATTGCTCTGGTCATTAGGTTTTTCACAGTGTATGAGATTTGACTGATCTATTATGGAAACTATTGGGAAATACTCTTGATCCACACCAATGACATCTGAAAATATTTAAATCCAGATCAATCATATACTTTGAAGCCACACAGCATTTAACCCAAACATTTTTAAAGGAGGAGGAAGAACTTAGGACATAGTTTCTCAGCAATAATCTATCACTTACTGCCGCACCTCTTTGTGAAAATAAGTTGTTTTCTTGGTAATATTAACTATTTTTATCAAAAACATTGCTTAGTAGCAATAGCAGCAGCAGAATCCCCACACATGCCTACAGACAATTAATTTATCAAGCTGCATTAGTCCTGTGACTCTGCATGATCAAATAAACACTGTTTTAAGGATGGAGAAATGTATAGAAATCTTCTGAATGCACTGCAATTGTTTCACCTGTCCATTGTTAATGCATAGCAATACAAACCCCAGGAAACAGGAGAAGGCAGAGAATAGGGCAGGGTAGCACCTTAGGCTAAGTACAGCTGTTCAAAAAGCCCTTGGTGGAAGCACTCTATCACATTTTACTTAAAGTGCTATAGGGCACAGACAGAAGTTACCTTTTTTTTGTGATCAGACCCCTGAACGTGCTGCACAGCTGTGCCGTGACACACCTGAAGGCCTACAGAACACTTTTAAAGTGGCTGATTGTGCAAAAAAGTAACCTTCTTCAAATGAGCTACTAGCTGAAGTCTCTATTTTTAGAGAGCCTTAGGGAATTTGTGTTCCCTAGTGTTAATTTTTTTGCACATCTGGGGCTCTCAGCAGGGTGGGAGGGGGAAGCTGCCAGCTGGGATTTTCCCAGCCTGAGCTTGAGGGGGTGGGGTTGGGTTGGAGCTCTCTTGCCTTGTAGGCTTGGCCCAGCTCCCCCGAGTACCTCAGCTGGGGGAGCCACAAGGCAAGGGG
>NW_017728910.1:20919361-20920689 GCF_001723895.1 Crocodylus porosus | reverse complement strand
TTTATCAGGCACGTAAAGCCAGTTACTGGAAAATGTCCAGTGTATTTTTACATTCTGTTTTGGGGGTTCTTTGAAACGTAACTTGCTGCCCTAGCAAATCTTCCATTTTAAACAGTGAGAAATACTTAATTGCATGTTATAAATGGGTGGAATATTTAGTAACATTATGCATGCTTTCATGAGATTGCACTTGAAACTATATGGAAGATATTCCATTTGAGAGGTTTGGGGGTGTCATAAATTATACCTCCACTACTGATCACAATGTAAGACTTGTTTATTTTGCTTAAGGAAAGTGAACATAATTGGAGGTCATTAGAATAACTGACTATTGTTGGGACAACAGACTCTTTTTAATTTCCAAGAGGGGTTGTTACATTTAAGGACATTTCACTAACTAGAATTAACTCTTGAATGGAACTTGGTCAATAAGCCCTAGAGCAAAAACCCCAGGAAGGGGAATCCAAAGGTGGAAGAAACACTGTGAAGGCTGGTAGTGCTGTTGGAAAATGGGTGTGAATTCTAGTTGCACCTAATGCTGAAGGCATAAAAATGCGTAAGATGATAAAGGAAGATGAAGTAGGTGGGTGGAAATAAAACAGTGTTACAGTGGAACGGGGGGATGTTTCTTTGAACTGTCAGCAGTACCAAGGACATGGGACAATGCCAAGGACATGGGACAATGCCTGATTATCTGTTCTGCCCTATCTACCAGGAATGAGCACAGGGTGGGGAACACAGAAGGTGCTTGGGAACTTTGCCGATATACATAAGATGAGGAGCTCAGCCATTGAAAATTTCACGGCTCCATGTTGGAAAAGATGAGGATGAGAGAAAGACCTGCAGAGGCTACAAAAATGGTACCTTTTCAGGAACACTCAAGGTTTAGATGATCAAAATATTTCCATTCAGTCCTGAAACTTAAGCTTGCTCTTTCACTGCTGTGACCTCAGTGAGGAATGATAGGCTGCCATAATTACAATGTGCCTACTGGTTGATTGACTAGGTGACAGTTTCTAACTCTGATGGGGATGTGTATATCACACAACCAAGCCAAAGAAATTTGCTGGACTGTTGACAACCCCTTTTCTCCTTCACTCAAACCCTTTTGTTACACACCTGAAGACCAAACTTCCCAAATTAAAATCAAGTGGGATAAATGGAGCATGCCTAGTACAAGCCATCCATATTGAGTAAATATGGAGAAGCGCTGAGATCCCAGACGGGAGGGGAGCCAGGTGTCCAAGGAGAGTGGTCACTCCTTAAGGAGACGATCCCCAAGCCCAAAGGAAGGTAATCCCAACGAGGATCAAAGGGAGCAGGAGAGC
>NW_017728910.1:20897925-20919261 GCF_001723895.1 Crocodylus porosus | reverse complement strand
GACCCTAGAAACTATGAAACTATAAATGAAAGCTGGCAAAAATATGAAGTGTCAGTTACAGTCAGTAAAGGGCAGCTCTACCATATGTAGAGTACAAACAGGTTAGATAGGTTTCACACAACTATTTAATCTGTCATTACTATTTAACAACAATATCGTCACCCCAGCAGCTGTTGCATCACACAGAGTCCAAGGGAGGTGCTGCTCACCCCTACCCTGGGGGTCTTCAAAAGGAAGCTAGACAACCACCTAGCCAGGGTCGTTTGACCCCAGCATCCTTGTCTGCCCATGGCAAGGGCTGGACTCGATGATGTGCTTAGGTCCCTTCTGACCCAACCAACTATGAAGCTATGAAGACAGCTGCTAGACACTGTGTTTCAAAGGAGACCTAGCATAAAGATGTAGGCTCACTAATGAATCCAAGTTAAATTTGTATACTGATTTGATATTAGGTTGGGGAGAGGGGAAATCCCTTGTATAAATCAGTATTCTTTTCCTCAATAGCACATTTTAATTTTGTGAGCATTGGGGTAAAATACAAATGGGTATAAAATGACCATGAAAACTAAATGTAGACTGACAACTGGAAGGTTTCTAATCATCAGATCAATGAGGTTCTAGCACAGCCTCCTAAGGAGAATAAGAAAGATAAACACCCTAACAACTTTTTAGGTGGAGTTTTAATTAGTTTAGAAAAGGGCTGACAGGCCGTGGTTGCCTGCCATTGGTAGGGGTGGGACCAGAGTATCCAGGACACTCCTTCTGGCTCTCTGTCACCAAAATGCATAATTATGTTAGGCAATGCAAAGATTTTCAGCACATGAAGGCCATCTCATATGAATGCTAATAACACTGCATGTCACATGACATTATCATTCCCATGTATGTTCCCATTATAGGGGAATAAATCTTTTCAAAATGTGTGGTAGAGACCTACAGAAAGCCAGCCAGCACCATGAGCTGTAACAAGGCAGTGTGCTTCAGGGGATGAGATGTACTGGAATCCAAGAGCCCTGAAACTCTGTCACTGACTTGACCTTAGACAGGTCACTCTATCGCTCTGGGTGCGTCTACATGAGATGCCAACAGCACAGAAGCCCAATAACACTGCGCAGTAGCATGCCAGGCAAAAACTGTGCTAATATGCTACTGTGCAGTAGTATTAGGCTACTATGCAGTAAGCGTCACTAAATAGCCGTGTGCCGATGCTACTGCACAGTACCGCACATTACTGAGCGTTGATTTTGCACTTGGTAACCAAGTACTAAACTTACTGCACTGTAACTACAGCGCATTAATGCGAAGAATAGATGCGCCCATCTGTGTCCTAATCCCTCAATCCTCTAAATAGATTGCAAACTCCTTGGGGCAGAGGTTGTTGCTATGAATTTGTGCAGTGCCGGGCACAATGACAGACCAATCTTGATTGGTCCAATCCTAAAGTCCAACCTTTAATCCAATCTTAAAAGGCACACAGAGAGGTATAGGAACTTATGTCAGTAACCTAATATATGGGTCTCCATACCAAAACACCCCCGTGATAGCTTTAATGTCTGATAATTTTGCCTTTCCAGGAGTGGAAGGCTGAGTCTTCATCTTTGATCACAAAAAGCACCATTTCAAAGTTCATTGGCAGCAATCAGCTTAGCTCAGCTGGTATTGACCAAAGCATAACTGCAGACAATGACAATCAGCGAGTAGCAATGATTTGGCCAAAAGGGGTTCAAACACAGGAATTAGCCTGAGTTAGCTAAACAAGGGTTGACAAGGCCTGAATTTCCCATTCTGAGGCTGAGAAGTTTCCCATTTCAAGCTTTAACAAGAGGTCTTGACATTAAAAAAAAATCTTTGATGCAGGACTAAATGTTGATCATCCTAGGCTTGGACAGGATGATCATTAAAAAAAACCTGCAAAGAGAGGCAAGGGAAAGGTGCACTGGAATGAGTAGAAATTGGAAAAATATGGAGTAATTAGGGAGGGAATTGAGACAAGGATGAAGCTGGGGCAGTGGGAGCTTTGGACAGGACAAATGGAAGGGAAGTCTGTTAAGTACGAGTCCAGAGGCATGGGGATTTCATGGATTTCATAGACATTAGGGCTGGAAGGGACCTCGGAAGACCATCAAGTCCAGCCCCCTGCCCAAAGGGCAGGAAGTCAGCTGGGGTCACAGGATCCCAGCAAGATAAGCATCCAATTTTCTTTTGAAGGTGTTCAACGTAGGTGCTTGAACCACCTCCGCTGGCAGGCTGTTCCAGACCTTGGGGGCTCGGACAGTAAAGAAATTCTTCCTTATGTCCAGCCTGAAACGGTCTTGTAGAAGTTTATGACTGTTTGACCTCGTCATCCCTTGGGGCGCTCTGGTGAACAGACGTTCCCCCAGATCCTGGTGGTCACCCCGATAAACTTATAGGTGGCCACCAGATCACCCCTGAGCCTGCGCTTTTCCAGGCTAAAGAGCCCCATGGCTCTCAGCCTGTTGTTGTAAGGTCTGTTTTCCTGACCTCTGATCATGCGCGTGGCTCTTCTCTGGACTTTCTCAAGGGATATGGTAGGAGGAACTGGCCTTGGAGGAAGAATCTCCCTGACTGGGTGAGGAGAGAAAGAAAAGAAAGATTTTCCTATTTATTTAGGGGTACAACTTCCAATCTACCCTTTGCTTCTGGAATGACTCTGTCCACCCTTCAACCGCATAATGGTGTTGCTAACTAACTCTTTCATCCCAAGGTTTGGTTTCCTGGGAAATCTGGAACAAGAGCACTATATCAACCTCAGCCTACGTTTTCCTCCTTGGGCTTGGCTCTCCTCGGGGCTTACTTCCAATCTCTCCCAGCGCTGTGCTGCCACTGAGACAGAGGCAGTGAAGACCCAAGTGAATATGAGGATGATGCATTCAAACAAGACAAGCGAGTACTTAATGGGGAAAAGCCTCCCGTCTCCCAGTAGGTGAACTGTACTTGCGCAGAAAGCACTCCTAATTGAGATAAATGACTTCTGTTGTGTGCGCAGCATGTTCAAACATGCCTTTTAAAGGACGACTCATAAAAGCAGAGCATCACGCCATCAATTGCTAGGACTGCGTCCGGGGCCTAACGCTTCACTGCTTGGGTGGGCATTTGACCACAGCCAAGCCGGACGGGACCGCATCTTCTAATATAGCTAACGCAACCTTTCTGCAGCTCCCGATGGATAAGCATTGAGCTGCGCTGCATTTTGAATGGTCCACCGGTGACGGAGTGGGTTAGGAATACAACTGAACAGCAGGCTGAATACTCAGCGAAGTATTGTGGGTAATTAGAGATTAATTACAATCCCATAGTTTGTATCATGGTTCAGGGTCAGCCCGGGGTCAGTGCACATGGCAAACTTAGAGAGCTGTGACTAGATGGATGACGCCAGCTCAGAGTGGCTCAGGAAAGTGAAGCGTACAGAAACAAGGAGCCAGTGAGGCTGGGGAGTGGACTCGCAGCCAGGGCACTGGCGACAGCGGTGACACCGAGTCGTGGGGCCTTGCGGCACTGAGAAAATGTTAACAAGCAGGAGGGAGAATCCAGCTGCACTAACTAGCCAACTGCAGCCCTGACTTCTCCAATTAACCTTTTCCATGCTTGCTAAGATTGCAGAAATCTTGAGCACCGGCCTGTTGTCAAAGCAAGCTGCCAGAAAAAAGAAAAGTGGTGGGGGGAAATCTGCCAAAAAACCCCAAACAAAAAGCCCCAATAAAAAATAGAAGACTCTCCTGTTTAGTATGTTAGGCAGTTATTTAGCGCTTGACCTAGGAAAACGCTTGGTCAAACTCAGCCGGGATTTTCAGCTCAGTGATAACATGGCACATACAACTGGAGTGCTGGACCCCTTTCAAAAAAAAAAAATTGTCATATTTTGGAATGCAATGTTTGGAAGCAGCCGAGGATAGATGAAAAAGCAGGTTCGTGGCTCGAATAGGCAAAGACGTACTGATAATGCAACAAGTGCAAGACACAGAATAGAAGCACTCGGTGGAGAGAGGGATCCGTCAATATAAGAAGACCCGCCTAGCGGTACATTTTGGGTCTTTGTTACTTACAGGAAGGGTTGGGTCTTTTTAAGTGAATCATTTTTTGCCAAAAACAAAACAAAACATGGTTGTCGAAATAAAAAGCTGGCTTGTGGCATTCAGAGGAGGAGGAAGAGGGGACTGGTTCTTGGAAGGGACAGCCGGTATCTAGAGGATATACCCGTTCTCTTGTGTGCCACCAGCCATATCTGCAGGTGGCTACTGCTGCTGTGCCTCGCTGAATGAGGATCTGTGTGAATTCCCAAACATATGATCATCAGTTCCTCTCTGTACAACAAGGGAGTATTTTCCCTTCTGCCTGGATTGGATTTCCATGCGCATCTGTGCATTTTGCCTGGTGCAGAGAATTGCTTTCAATTATCCTTTATAATCTCAGGGGGAAGGAATAATAATATTTTTGTCATTATAAAAACACACACAAATGTGCACTGGTTCCGTGCTGGGTTCTTGGACTTGGGATGTTTCAGAAGTTTAAATTGACTGATTATACAAGTTGTTGCAATGACATGTATTTAGTGCTTTACACCTATAAAGCTCAAAACATTTTATATAGGAGTGAGTCTCTTATTAACGCCACTCTGTAGAAGGGAAAACAAAGAGATTAAGTGATTTTGCAAAGGTTGTGAAGCGAGTCGATGACAGAGTAAGAACTGTACCGATCTCATCGCCCGGTCATTTGTCTTGCAATGCCACAAGGGAACGATGTGACCTGTTTTCTCCCAAACCCGCAGTGTGATCCTCAAGCTGACTGCAAAGTTTGAGAGTCTGTTTTGGACCATACACGGCAGCCTTAGGCAGACCTGTGCACCCAACCTGAAGTGAATATGGTTTTAAAATTTGGTACAGAGAAGAGTCAGAGCACTTATCTGGGGAATTTCAGAAGCTGCTGGGGTATTTGTGAAGGGAGGAGAGGACATGCAGTTGGTTATGGCTTTGGGAAAGTTTGAACCCAAAATTCATCTAGCAAAGGGATGAGAGGTCAGGTTGACTTCTTGGGAGAGCAGATTGCGGGATGGCGGTACTTCAGTATCAACACAGTAAAAAAGCTGATAGAAGAGATAGATGCACTGATAGAAAACAGGAAGTTGAGAAGTTGAGTATTCACTACTTGAATCACTTAGCACCTGTGTGTCCCAGTCTGTTCACAATTTTGCACTTGCCCAGTGCCATCTAGAGTACCCCCAACCCCACGCACATGCTCCAGTATCATACTGTAATGGACTTCAAACATTACAAGATCACTTGTGTAAGCTACGCTGTTTGGGGTCACTAACACACAACACCGGGTTGGTTGTGAGGTTTATTTAACAGCACAGTCACTCTTTTATTTATTACAAGTCCTCTTAGGCTATTCTCAAGGATTTACTGTTTTACTAATTTCCAAATACTATTTATGGAAAAGTCAAAGAGCCATTCCTCCATGTTTACCACTATCATAATGGATAGGGGAAAAAAGTGCTTGAAGTGTAATTTGAAGCATTTCCTATAAAAACAATGTTTTCTGGGGACAACATATTCATGATATAACCTCACCTCCCTGCCCCTGCAAGCCCCCACTCCCCTCAGCACCACACGGACGGATTACACTTAGCTCCAGGACCTGGTGGATTTCCTGACACTAAACACTAATACTAAATGCACCGGTGCTTAACACAGTGGGAGCTGCCAACTCACCTGTACTAAAGAATAAAACCCAATGACACATTTTTGCTAAGCAAGGAGGTGAGGGGCAATAGGCTGAAGAGATAGCTGGAAGATGCATGAATCTCCAGTCCGCTTCAGTATCGCAGAAATGACCTAATATACAGTTAATGTGAAATGCTCCCTCCAACAGCCTGTACATGCTGTTCTTTTATATCACATTACAGCACTGTCACGTTTGGAGCCCAGATTAAGAAAGCTGCTGGTCAGAAAGTGTAGGTTTTTACATAAGTTGCACCACAATAGCATGGATGTTATTATGTGTGTGCCCACATATAAAGGGATTTGACACTGGGGAATGTCTCTAAAAATCTGTACTAGACACAAAAGGGAGACAAGCCTGAATCAAATCCACATATACCTGAATTAGAGAGGAAGAATCCACAACTTAACATCAGAGCTTTGGCATCACCTCAAATGGTACATCATGCAGAAAGCAAATACCACTTATTTGCAGGTTGGCTATACATTTAACAAGAATAAACCTTCCGTGTGAGGACTCGGTGTGTACCAGCAAAGGATCTCTTTGCTGGAGCAGCTAATGCCAATGCCCTGAATGAAATACATTACATTGGCAAAAAGGCTCCCTCGCAGTAAAACAGCATCACCGTTACAGCTTTTGTCAGCACAGCTATGTTGGGGTGGAAGACTCCTGAAAAAACAAACCAAAATAAAAATGCCCCAGACTCTCACGCCCTAATCAACATGCCTATTGCAGGAGGAAAAAAATGTAATTATAGACTATGATGGGACTGAAAATCGTGTGCTACTATTTTCGGTGGCAATGGTTGTGGATGTCAGCTGTACAATGTTTATGTCCCTCTACAACCCTTGCTATTTGCAGATTTTACAGTGAGATATTGGGCATTCAGAACCGTGGCCTTTTCCACTTCCTAGGTGAACCTTTTCTATATTTAATGTCAATATGAGGGGGTAAAGCAAGGAGCACTCTACTATAGTTGCTACTCAACATCCAAGAATAGGGGCGTCAAGCTTCCAAACTGCAACTCCAGCAAAGCAATGCATCGCCATAGGAAAAAGAAGGAACAAGGTATATTGAGTCTTTAGACAAACCAAAATGTGAGTCTTTAGACAAACCAAAATGGAACCCTTTGATTTTTTTGGAAATCCAAAATAAAACCTTGCAATATTTCCAAATAAAATTGTCTTGAGAATGAGAATGTATCTCCTATGAAACCCTCTTCAAGCTGAAGCAGGGTAAAAAAAAAATGCATACTGAATTTCTTAGTGTGTTGGAAGGTCCAGAGTTCTCTCAGTTCTGGTCTCATGCTTGAATCATGCTATGCAACAGAAAAGAAACAATCTAGCCTTTGATTTTATAATTTCTAAACACATTCATTGCAGCAGACTGCAGCTCATTTAAATGTATACACTGGCCCCTTTCCAAGAGAAAATTATACTGTTCACCCTTAAAAACTTTTAGCATATCTAAATTCGATGGAGTTCTCTCTTGCACAATAAAAAAACTGATTCAGTTTTGAAATATGATTTTTTAAAAAAGTGACTGCAAAATTGTTCGATTCCGATTTATTACAAGCTCATCCTCTGCTACAGGCATATTTGTTTTAAATGTTTGCTTTCAGGCAAAATGAACTCATGTCTTTTTCTTTATACATGAGAGCACCTTGATATATTATTAATACAGGTTAATCATTACTGTGGAAAGAAGTAATATAAAATAATTAATAAGTAATCTGAAAGTAAAGAGCATATCCATATTTTACTATCCTTCATTCAAATACCAGTACATTATTAGTCATCGCTGTTGACCAGCAAGTGGCTAGCCACTGTGTTACTTGAGACTTCCCAGACCATATTTCAGAAATCTAAGAAAGACAACTCATGTTTCATGGAAGTAATCAGACAGGCCTAATGGCTAATTATCCAGGAACACTGCAAGGATGATTGACTGTCATTTACATATTATTAGATAGGTATACTTTTCCCAAAAATGTCTCTTTACGGCACTTACGGGCAGAAGTACTACGGCTGCATTAATATAGTTGAAAAAACTACTAGTGACCTGAAAACAAGTTGTGTGCAAGGTTATGTCCTACTTACAGTCATATTTGAGCCTATTGAACCCATATACCCTTTAATGTAGCACATAGAGACACAGAAAAGGAGGGTTGGAAGGAACCTCAGGAGGTCACATTTAGTCCAACCCTCTGCTCAAAGCAAGACCAGCCCCACCTAGATCATCCCAGCCAAAGCTTTGCTGAGCCAGGTTTTGAAAACCCCCAAGGATGGAGACTCCACCACCTCTCTGGGTGACCTGGTCCAATGTTTTACTACCTTCCTAGTGAGAAAATTTTTCCTACTATCTAACCTAAACTTCACTTGCTGCAACTTGAGCCCATTGCTCCTTGTTCTGCCATCTGCCACCACTGAGAACAGTCCATCTCCATGCTCTTTTGAACCTCGCTTCAGCTAGTTGAAGGCTGCTATTAAGTCTTCTTTCAGTCTCTTCTTCTCTAGATGAAATAAGTCCAGTTCCACGAGTTTTCCTCATAAGTCATGTCCCCCAGCCCCCTCCCCATTTTTGTCACCCTCCGCTGGACTCTCCAATTTGTTCACATCCTTTTTGTAGTAGCGGGGCCCAAAACTGGATACAGTACTCCAGATGTGGCTTCACCAATGGTGAATGGAGGGAAGCATCACTCCCCTTGACCTACTGATAACACACCTATCGATGCAGCCCAGGATACCATTAGCCTTCTTTGCAACAAGGGCACACTGCTGGCTGGCATTCATTTTATTGTCCACTGTCACCCCCAGGTCCTTTTCTGAGGAACTGCTGTCCAGCCAGTAACCCCCAGTCCTTCTGGCCCAGTCCTCAATTTGTCTAGATCACTCTGAATCCTAGCCCTACCCACCTGTGCAGGAGTTTTCAACCTTTTTAAATAAATGTACTCCTCTGACTCAGAGTTTCAGCTCCTGTATCCCTTTATATCTTTTTTCTTGTTTAAGAGGTGGAGGGGGAGATTGACACCCCTGAGGCAAGGGAGGGAGTGATGGCTACACAGCCGGGATGAAGCATGGGACAGAGACACAAGCGGCTTGTCCAGGGGGTGTGGGGAGGCGGGGTGGCTCCTCCTGCTGTATGTACCCTGGGAGGGCATGGGGGGCATGTGCCCATGGATCTGCATGCAGGGTAGATTAGGCTGGGACTGTGAGCTAGGGCAGCACCAGGCTCTTCCCGGTAGGGGCTAAGTCAGGCTGCGTTTGGGGTGGTCATTAGTGCTGGGAGGGAGGGTTGGGAGGGCTACGGTGAATTCTGGAGTGGCTGCAGCTGCCCCCATAGTCCCACTCCTGTAGGCCCTTGTGGTGAGAGAGGGAGTGGGGCTGGGGCTACAGCAGGCATTGCACAGCTGGGCGGAGTGTGGGACAGATCCATAAATGTCTCATCTGGGCGTGCGGAGGGTGGTGGCTCACACCCTGCATGCACCCTGGGAACCGATAAGCAAATGAACAGACATTCACGTTTGATTCAGGAAATGCAGCCATATGCCTGCAATGGCTCAAGCCAGAAGCCAGGGAGCACTAGAGCACACCTGCCAGCCACTGCCAAAGGGGAGGGAAGAAAGCCCTGGTGGAGTGCAGGGGGCATGGCCAGGCCTCAGCCCGTGCTCTGCTTCTGCATTGGTTGGGGGGTAGTAGCACTGAATTCATAAAAGCTTGAACATGAATAGTCCTTTCTCTGAAAAAATGATAAACTCAAGAGCTATAAACACAGTCTGGGCTATGTGTTCACTTACTCTTCCTACTGCCCTTCAGGTCTCCAGGATTTGTAGTCCAGAATCAGAGCAGCAGGACTCCCAGAGTCGTCACTTTGTCTTCCTGCTTCCAGGAACTAGTTCACAGTCACAGCCAGCATTACATTTTAGCAGGGCAAGGCAGCTCTGTACTCAGGGGAAGGTGAGATTAACCCTCCTCCCTGACCTCAGACCCCATCTGGGGTTTGCTTGGGGGACAGAAGGGGGAGAGGCATGAGCAGGCCAGTAAGGCCAGTGAACCAGGCCTCACTGCTCCAGCTAGGGAGCAAAGGGGCAGGGCAGGGCCAGCCCTGGTCACTGGAGCAGACAGCACAGCCCTACCCAGGGCTGAAAAGCATGCTGGGATGCTGCAGAACTCTGATTTAACTTGAATCAGGAAGGGGTCTGGGACAGAAATTTCATAAACCAGTTTAACTTAAATCAGTTTAGTCTGATACTGCATTTAACCAGGCTTATCTTAAACCTGTTTCAGCCATTTTGAAACTGGTTTATGTGTACTAAACTTCTGTTCTGTTACAGGTTTAAACCAGTTTCTGATCACTTAAACCAGTTTATGTGTAACTTCTGTCTCTAGCCTTTAGGGATAAGTGAATTCCAGACTGAAACTAACATCATGGGCCATGAGTAGATGAACTGGGAGGTGTGTGTACATAACACTTCAAAGCAGGCTAAATGCTGCCACTTTAATGCTATCGGGGTTTGCATGCCTCAGTGGCATATTGTGCATTAATTCTAGCTGCTGTAGGAAATTTGGTGGCGTAATGTGCCTTCAATGACTTGGGGTGCCCCTACAGCTGCAGAGCGAAGCACCAGGCTCCGTGAAGCTCCATGACTCTGCAAGAAGCCCTGCAGGCAGCCTGACAGCAGCCCAAAAAAGCAGGCATTGTCCAAGAAAAGTGGTGAGCCTCATCTCCCCACCCCTCTTGGAGCCTGCCTGCCTGCCTGAGCTGTGCAGGGGCCCGGTGCTTCCCTCCCAGGCTGTGGTGCCCCCTGGGACCGGCCGAGCTGGGTGCCTGTGGGCAAGTGCTGCTGGAGGGGCGCTGCTATCATGGAGGGAAGCTCCAGCTGCCTCCAAAGCCCAGAGACGGCTCCACCTGCCGGCTGCTCATACACCCCTCCCTGCTGGAGAGACAGGTAAGTCAATGGGGTGTGTACACAATACGGGGGTTTCATCAGCCCTAAATTGAAGCAGTGTTTTTTAAAACCCACCGCTTCAATTTAGCGCCCCCGTTTCGTTTACACACTCCCATAGTCTTACTGTTTTCAATAGTACTACATAGATATAGAAAATCCGATTTGGGTTTATATCCCAAATTTGAATTTATTTTGGAATCACGTTCTGAACCCTCCTTTATATCAATTTAGCCATTTTCAGCAAGGTATCTGAAAATAGGAGAGCTTTCAAGGATTTGGAAGTTGCATTCGGCAATGTTCAGAAGTTTTAATAAATCTTACCCCAAAAATGTATTTTGAACTCCTTGGTTCTGGCAGTCAGGTTAATAGTCTAGGACCTACTCCAGTTCCCACTGGAAAGATTTCCAATGGTTTCAATGGAAATTGGCTAGGACCAGCTTGTCCCCTGGCACTTTTACTACTTCATCTTACGCTTTGTAGAGTAGAAGTGAATAAAAAATTAAGCCAAAAGACTCTTCCATCTGCTTCCCTCTTGTTAGTTTGTGCAAGCATCATCATCATCATCATTATTATTAATAATACTTTTACTGATATTTTCTGGGTGTGAGAATAACATATTGAGCCAGTTCGCATTCAGAAAAAAAAATAA
Source organism: Crocodylus porosus (assembly GCF_001723895.1). Taxonomy (NCBI): domain Eukaryota; kingdom Metazoa; phylum Chordata; order Crocodylia; family Crocodylidae; genus Crocodylus; species Crocodylus porosus. Next base: position 20,907,925 of record NW_017728910.1, on the reverse strand, counting down.
TTTTTTTAGTCACAAACTACAGAAGAATATGGAAGTATAATAGTATCCCTGCCAATCCATTATTAATAATGCAAGTGTCCATTACTGTGATTATTGTGAATTTGGTTTTGGCAGTGTCTAGAAGTCCCTAATCAGGGACTGGGGCTTCCTTGCATTAGGTATTAATTACAAGTGGCCACAATCCTAAGTCCTTACTCAGTCATCCTTCAGACAAAATTTGACTCTTGCTAATGGGAATTTTGTTTGAAAAAGGATTAAGTACATATATCAACATCTGTTCTTTAATTAATACAGTGCATATTTGTTTCTTGGTCTATATTTGTGTACCTGTAATTTATAAGTATCATTAAAATATAATAAAATCTATTAATATAAAAATGCATTAGCAGGAAAGTAAGATTTAGCTACAGCAAAGTAATGCTGCTCTTTTGAATGGTCTAACATGAACTTGTTTTAGCAGATATTAAGCATGCAATGCCATGACAAAAGATTATGAATCAATAAAAAGGAGACAGGTGTATGCATTTCTAATCTCAAAAATCATATGGTGCATCTGACGGTTTTTCAGTAACAAGGTTTCCCCGCAGAGACGAAATTCCATTCACGCGCACAGAATTCAAGCACCTTGACAAAACCCAACTCCCTTCCACGCTGCTCAAACGGGATATGTTTAAACAGCAAAACTGATTTCTAAATAAATTGTAAAATTGTAGATAACTACTTTGTGGTCACTATTTCTGACCTGTAAAATTCAACCATCCAGTTGCTAGGAGTAAGTAGTTTTCCTTGTTGGTCGAATAAGCCATTATTTATTTTTTCATCCATTCATAATCATTATTGTAGCGAGTGAGTAGATTTTATACCTGGACTGGCAAATTTTCATGACAAGTTTGCAAGGCTGAATGATTCATTTGCACACTGGTATTCAGATACCATAGATAGGCTTCATAAAACCTTAAATGATTATAGTTAATAGAAGTGAGCTCCAGTGACAGGCAGCAAAATACACCAAAGGTGCAATTAGAGACTATGTATTGGTTGAGTAATGAATATGAAGCTAATTAAAATTCTACTACTTCCCACGAAAAATGGCTGCTGACGTGTGAATCAGCCCTCCTAATCACTCTTTAAAATATTATACAAGATATTTTTAAAAAGTCCTTAGGTGGCGTGTACATTTCATTATCTATGTTATATAATGGGATACGTTTCAATCTCTCCAACTTTCTCTGTTTTACCAGGTTTTTTTCCCCTCAGCCAGCCATAATCTGACACTAAAGAAGATAAATAGGACTCTAATGATCTAGTTCAGTGGCTGTGCTTTCCTCCATGCAGCTACAGATCTCAGCTAATAGTCTCGGTACAATAAATTAATAGTAAATAAAATGAGTAAATAATTTGGAGCAAACCATTTATTAGATAAATTCTGCTTCTGCTTTTCTTTGCCAGTTGTCTAGAAGCACTTTACAATTTTCCTGGGGGTTTTTTTCGCTGAAATGATTCACTGAATAATTCCGACAAATAATTACTGGCCTGTAACTTGTGCATGAATAGTTTGTTATACCTATTTATTATTCAGAAATCAAACTGACAGTGAATTTTAATTGGACATCCAGGTAATGTGGTATTGCTGAGAAATTTCTCAAAGTGGGAGAATGGGCCAGTGATTGGGTGTGGAGCTCAGAATACCACAATTCAATTCCCTTCTCTGCCACAGATGTCCCATGCTTTGGGGAAAACATATTAAACACTTAACTGGTGATAAGGAGAAAGAACCAGGGATAAGAGAGAGAAAAATTGTAGAACTGACCGTGTGTGTGTGTGTGTGTGTGTGTGTGTGTGTGTGTGTGTGTGTGTGTGTGTGTGTGTGTGATCATGTGACCTTATGGAGGAGAGAGGGACTTTAAACACCTTGAAAGCAGTGAATAATAATTGAGTGCACAGATATTGGGAGTGAGGTTTCCAGGCTTTTGGCCCAAAAGAAGGCTTGGCGCAAGATGAGATTGCGTTGGTGAGTTCAACTACATTGCTTCGACAATCCACATGGCGGCAACAGGCTGTGTTTTGGGTTCTGGCCCAGAATGCACTTGGGAGCTTGATGCTAGGTCTGCACTCAGTCCAGCCGCAGGCTTAAGGTAGTTCACTCTGGACCATTCTGGGCAGACACTTTTATCAAGGTTAAATAGGGTTTTGTTAACAAATTATACCTGTCAGCTATCTAATATCTATGCCATTCTTAGAGGTTGTACCTAGGATTTAATGAAGCAGTAGTATGCTTCATTATGAAGCAGCCCACTGTTCCCAAGCATCATGCATCTTAGGGAACAATATTCAATAATATTATACATAAAGAACGTTATTATATATTTACAATCATTCATGGTTGGAAAAGGAGAAAAGCCTCTGAGTATGGTCTCTAGAGTTTAAGTAGATGCTTGCTTCTCAGTGGGTGCATCTACTCATGTGCATTAGCCAATTTCAACATGCATTAAAGCGTCACGTAAAAACATTCTTTTTTTACTTGATGCGCATTAAAATGGGCGCATGCGCATTAAGCTTAACTTAAAAAGCATTCACTTTAGCTAATGCGCATTAAGCCAGGCTAATGCCTGGTATTTTCCTAGTACCTGAGCATGTTTATACGTGTGCCCTGGGAGTGGGGGCTGCTTTAATTAGAGCACTCTGAGAGCTGCTCTAATTAAAGCACCCAGAGCATCTTAAGTATCAATGTCTGCACACTTCAAAATGGCAGTAGGGATGCTTTATCTGAAGTGCTTTAAATGAGCTTTAGATAAAGCATCCCCACTGCCATTTTGAAGCACGTGGATGCTGATGCATGAGCTGCAGGAGGCTGCTGGAGCCTGGTACTTGCCACACTCCAGCAGACTCAATTAATCGAGTCTGCTTCAATGTGCTGGAATTCCAGCACATTGGAGCAGCTGCCCTGCTTGTGTATAAGCATGTCTAGACCCGTGCTCCAAATTGGAGGGGGGAAAGCTTTATTAGAGTCACTTTATTAGAGTCACTTCTAGCCACTCTAAAACACCTACAACATCACGTGTATTCAGCATCCTGAGCTTCAAAATGGTAGCAGGGGCATTTGAACTAAAGCTCATTTGACAAGCAATAGTTCAAGTGCCCCTGCTGCCATTTTGAAGCACGGGGATGCTGAATACATGTGACACAGAGGCTGCTGGAGCATGTTAATTAACACACTCCAGCAGACTTGATTAACTGAGCCTGCTCAATTGGAGCAGATGTCCAGGGTGTGTACAAGTACCTCACAATGGAGATACTAGATTTAATGCACATTAACTAAAGTGCATTAATGCACGTATAGATGCGCCTCTTAGTCTTAACTTAAGCAAGGTCTGATTGAAGTCCATGGGAAACTTGCCTGAGTACTGACTGCAGGATTCGGACAGCAAGGAATGCTATCTGGGGTGAACCATATCATTATAAGGAGAACATGACCTTAGATCTCTGCCTACGGCTACTATGGGAGTAGGAGAGTCCCATCAGGCATGGCTGTGCTGTTCTAATTCTCTGTAAAGCAATAATGAGCACACTACCCGAGTTCAGCACTGGTCCCTTTCACCATACAGTAAACAACATTGAAAGCATTAGTCAGGCAAGCCCAGATGTTTCACACCATTTTGAGAGGGCACATGTGCATGACACGGATATTTTCAGAAAGCTATTTTCCACATGCTCCACAACAACTGAAAAATCATTTCTACGCAATTATAATATCCTTCTGTTTACCAGGACATATCGATCGAGCACATAAGTACACTGTGCTCTTAATGAGCGTGGCCCTGCAGGTCACTTGTGACCCACTGCAACAGCACTATAAGTACAGTGGTCCATTAACTGTCATCTTCCTTCAATACCAGCACCTTCAATGTTTCCGATGCTTTTATTTAGTCAGCTGTTCAGGGCTTTGACACTAGATAGAAGATGGGACAAAAATCAATGCTGAGTCACCTATAGATAATATACCTTCATCCCTATAGATATTCGACTTCACTGAGATTAGATTGGGCTAGACCTGTCTAGTTTTTATGGCAACATCAGATATCCTTTTAACCCCTTTTAGATCACATCCTTCAGACCCTGTATGCTACATGATATAACAATGTGAACTCTTAAAAGAAGTTGACATTAAGAGACCCCTATTAGCGAAGACTGAGTAGATATTTCTGGTAGATAAGGACTCATCCTTTGCACTTGGAGTTGTGAATTAAAACTATGTTTACTGGGGAAAAAAGCAAAATAGAAAGCAATGATAGAGTAGTCAAATATCAGCTTGTAGACTGATGAACTCAGAAGTGCATGAAATCTTCAGCTGTCAGAAGGGGCAGATGCAATGGAATAAGATGGATAACTGAAAAATCAGGCTGCCTTCCTCATTAATTGGAGAAATTCATCTCTCAAGTATTTTCAGATACACTTTGGTATCTATGTGATGACGAGCATGTACTGATGCACTCCTACAGTGTAGGAAGCACTGTACAGAGATCAAAAAAGATGGTCCTTGCCCAAAAGAAATTATGTCCCTAAAAACTTTTGGTCACAGATCTTCAAAGATATATACAGTAGGGCTGTGCAAAGCTTAAACTTAATATTCGATTTGACAAATATTCAACATATTCGACCTTGAAAAGTGAAAATCGAGTAGAATAGCAGCTGGTTTAATAGGTGTCGATTTGTTTATTGGAAGTTTAATATTAACAGCACGGGTCGAATATTCGACTTGCCTATACTGGATTCCCTGGGGGGTGGGGAAGGAAAGTAAGGGGGGGGGAGGGGGAAGGCGTGCTTTCATGACTGACATGTGTGGCTGGCCAGTGACCTGTCAGCATTCTCTGAGGTCCCTTCCAATCCCAGTGCTCTGGGGGAGGGCCAGAGAAAATGCATAAAAGGCAGCAGTTTTTTCGCTCCCTGCTTTCTGCGCTGGGGTCAGTTTCTGAGCTGCTGGTCTTCGCCAGCACCTCTGCGTCAGACCACGATGGCTGGAAGCCCTGGTCTTCAACAGATTCCCTGCTTGCAATGCTAGCAACAGGGATTTCTGAGAACTTGGTGCTTTTATTTTATAACTACTTTTCATATTAGCTTATGCTTATATTGGATAGGGTTAGTAGTAGCCTAGGATCTATTCTATATACAGGAATTTAGTTTACACATATATTTTTTAATACATCATTCTGTCACGCTGCTGTCCGATCGCAGCACAAGGGACCGGAATGGCGGGGTTAGAAGGGTCGTTTAGCTCTCGATGGGACGGTTAACGCGAGTCCAGCTCCCGTCGCCTGACAGGAGGTGGTGACGTGATAGTCACGGAGGCGGAGAGTAGTTGAAGATAGAGGTTTATTTACTCACAGTCAGCGTTGAGGAGAGAAATGAGATGCCGAGAAGTAGACTGCTAATCATGTCAGGGCCGGCAATGAAGCGGCGTTTGGCGGTTGCTAATCGCGAACGGGAGGCGGAAGCTAGGTGATCAGGCTAGCGCCCCTTGTGATAATCAAAGCGGGTGATGAACGACCTCGCTTGGGTGCAGCTGTGTGCTCCCTTACATCACTTGGGTGATGCGCTCAACGGTGAGCTGGCTGTTTTCACCTCTCACCTTTCAGGGTGCTGTGTTCAGGCCTTATTTGGCGTTGCAGACCGGCCGACCTCACCTATGTTGGTGACGCTCTGATAACGAAAGTAGTGGTATGGCAGCATTTGTTTTACCCTTTTGTGATGGTTGCGGGAAGGAGGGCGGGGCTTGCCATCTTGGCGCCTCGCCCATTGATGCCGTCATTATGGTGTGCATGTGACGCATTCATTCTTTCCACCAATGCTTCTCCATATATTATCTATATACACAAGCACATTTATATAACATCCAGAAATCTAATCCGCGGCGCACAGCACACTTGGAGGTTCCAGTTTACATACAAAGGAACACGTTATAAAGCGGGGTGGAAAGCCAGGTGGCCGCACTGGCCAGCCTGCATGATGGGGAGGGAGCAAGCGGGGTTGCAAGCAGTTTCTCCCCCCCACCAAACTCAGACGCAGCCTCTTTCCTCCCACTGCAAGGGATGAGGCTGCTACCAGCAGTAAAGTGAGGGGAGCAGCACTGCCACCAGAGCCACTGCCTGTGCCTGAGACTCTCTCATGTCCAGACACAGCAGCCACAACCTCTCCCACCATAACTGCAACCAGCACAGCAGCGCGCTCCACCCCGTGTCACTGCCGATGCTGAGCCGTCCCGTGCCAGAAGAAGAGCTGGCACTGGATGTGGATCTCTGTGCCCTGGCAAGGGAAGTCCTGGGGAAGGAGGGGGAATCAATCAAGTTTGTGCTCGACACCCCTCAGGTTTTTTCCTTTCAAGCCACGAAGCCTTTCCCAGAAGGCACTTCAGGAGGTGCCTCCGTACAGGTGAAGGCAAGCGGCTCAGCCGAGTCCGCTCTTTCTCTTGCTGTGCCTCTGACTGCTGAAGAGGGGGAGAGTTCAGCAGCACCCACAGATGCACCCGCACGCCAGAGGGAAAGGCCTAGTACTAGCATGGTCTGGGATCATTATGAGCTGGCAGATGATCCCGTGTTTGCTATCTGCGTGCACTGCAGAGCCAAAATCAGCCAGGGCAAGGGAACAAAGCATATGACCACCTTGGGATGCTGAATCATCTCCTCAGGTACCACCCCTTTGCCACAGGAACGGCCCCCGCTTGCTCCACAGCCCCCATCCCCCCACAGCAGAGGCAGGGCACCCTGGCACATTAGGGGCAAAAGGGACCAGTTGCAAATGTGAGCAAGGTCACCCAGACCATTGGGGAGATGCTTGCTCTGGATGGCCAGCCCTTCACCTTTGTCGAGTGGCCAGGGTTCAGGCAGCTCCTGGCACAGCTGGCTCCATCCTACCAGGTGCCCACACGCACCACCTTCAGCAGGACGGTCGTGCCCCACCCCCCATACGAAGCATGCAGGGAGCACTTGAGGGAGGAGCTACACAAGGCAGGTCTGCAGGTGACCGTACACTTCACCTCGGACATCTGGAGCAGCTGGGGTGGAGATCATGCATACCTCTCCCTCACAGGGCACTGGTGTGGCCAGCCAGGCCATCGGTGGGCTCTCCTTCACGCCAAGGTGATGGATGAGTCCCACACAGCAGCAGAGATAAGGGGGGCCATGAACCGCATGGTGCAGGGGTGGCTGGGCGTCGGGCAGGCTGAGCTCACCCGTGGCTTCATGGTCACCGACAATGGGGCCAATATGGTCAAGGCAGTCCATGATGCCAACTTTGCTGGTATTCGCTGTGTGGCACACAATTTACATCTGATTGTGAGGGATGCCTTGTAGGGGGACAGGGCTGCCAGTGATGGCGCCAGCAACACCAGCAGGCTCATTTCCAGATCCAGGAAGGTGGCAGGCTACTTCCACTGGAGCATCAAGGGGGGCAAGATGTTGCCGGACTAACAAGCAGAGCTAAATGTCTGCTCTGACAGCACAGAATCATCCAGGACGTGGAGACTCGGTGGACCTCCACATACCTGATGCTCGAGAGGCCGGTGGAGCAACAGAAGGCCATCCATGAGCTGGCCTTGCTTGGGGAGATTGGGATCAGTGGCCCCCTGACCCAAGCTGAGTGGGATGCCATCTCCCAGATCTTGCTGGTCCTCAAGCCCTTCCTTGAGGCTACTGAGACCCTCAGTGCTGCTGATGCCTTCCTCAGCCAGGTGGTCCCCATAGTGAAGGAGCTCCACAGCCAAACGGAGAGCTTCCTGGGGGCCGATGTTCCTGGCTGGGGCAGGCCACTGTGCAGGCACCAGTGTGCAGGCACCAGTGAGGCGGGTGAAGGAGGCCTTAGGAAAAGGCCTGAACCCTTGGGGTCCAACACAGTGCATACGCTGGCCGCCATCTGTGACCCAAGGGTGAAGGGCACCATATGTGGCAGCAAGACACTGAGTTGCTGGAGGGAGGTACTTATTAAGAAAGTGACGGAGGCAGAGAGGCGGAGGCGGGGGGAAGTGGGACAGGGGTTTCCACTGCCTGAACCCAGCCTGCCATCCCTGAGCCAGTCTTCCCGTCCACCACAGGTGCTGCCAATATGGGCTAAGGCCATGGCAAACATTAGGGGGTCCAGACCCGGCAGACGGCCCTCACACCGTGGTGTCTGCCTATCTTGCCGAGCCGGTGGAGCCCCTGGACTGCCACCCCTTGGCCTACTGGGCAACCCGCAGCCCAGTGTGGCCAGATCTGGCCACAGTTGCCCGGGAATACCTGTCCTGTCCACCGACCAGTGTGCCAAGCGAGAGGGTGTTCAGCGTGGCTGTGGATGTTGTGACACCCCACCGCACCTGCTTGAATCCTGGTTTGGGGGAGCAGCTGGTGATCCTCAAGGTGAACCTCCCACTGCCGGGGGTCCCCAAGCGCCAGGCGCAGACGGAGCAAACGCCACCCTCCTCGCTCCATGTGTGTCAGGAGTTTTGTCTGTCAGCAGCCAAAGGTGCAGTTTCCCCCCAACCCCTGCACCTATCACTGTGAACGTTGGCAGGCTTGGTGGGCTCCTCAGGAGTTACCATTCCTGCAAGTTTGAGCTCTCTGTGGCTTTGCACATAGAAGTTACAGGTGGTTTGCTGTCATGAATTTGGGGTGCGGTTTCTCTGCATCCCCTGAACCTATCTTGTTGAAACTTGGCATGCTTTGTGGTCTCCTCAGGAGCTACCATTTTGGTAAGTTTCATCCAGATCAGACAGGAAATGCCAAAGTTATAGCCGGCTTGTCCTTCCCTATTATAGCCTATGGGGAAGTCGAAGCAGCTCAAATATTCGACTGAGCTTCGACCTCGAGTCCAAGCAGACCCGCTTCAACTCGAAGCAGGCGGCAAATCGAAGTGGGACCCAGTTTAATATTTGACATGGCTGTCGAATCGAATATTACCTGCTCTGCACAGCCCTAATGTATAGGCACTTAACTACATTAGGGGTTACGGGCTTGAGTCTGGTGTTGTAAAATGCTGTGACTTCTTTAATGTGTACCTAACTAGATTATGCTCAATGTTTTTTTTCTTTCTGGATGTATGTGACTTTTAGAATTTACCCAGCACTCTGCCATGAATAGCTTCTTCCACAAAAAGATCGTCTTTTTCTGGTGGCAGATTGTCTAGCAGGCAATGATGATTTCCTTGATTTAATTCATTATTTTAAAGTTCTTTAGGTAATTTTCTTCTCTGGATGTATGGATCGGACGTCAACAGTTCTGTGTTATGTGGTTAGTTGGGATTGGTCAGGTAACTCACATGGTGCTGTCTGTGTCTCCTGATGTGATGATGGCAAAAATGCAGTGTGTTGGTGAATAATGATGCCAAAGGCTGTAGAAAAGAGGCACAAAAGAGGTACATTGGAACAGGTTATTCAGCGAGGTGGTGGACTCTCCATCCTTGGAGGTGTTTAAGACCCTGCTAGACAAAGTCTTGGCTGGGATGATGTAGTTGGGGCTGGTCCTGCTTTGAGCAGGAGGTTGGATTAGATGTGACCTCCTGAGGGTCCTTGCAAACCCATGTGAGGTGACTCACATATAATAAATATAGGATCTCCTCATAGTCCTATCTTCATTCCTTCCTCCATGATGCTTCACAAATTGAACGACTTGCTAATTGCTGACATATCATCTCTGTACTAGAAGATCTTGATTCTTCCAGATCCTCCTTGGCATACACAACTCACGAGAAGGAATGAAAATTAAGTATCTTGGGTTCTCAAGCAAATACCTGGGATCCCTGTGAGGCGACTCACGTGTATATTAAATATCATAGAATTATAGAAGTAAGGTCAGAAGGGACCTTGTAGATCTTCAAGTCCGACCCCATGCCTGGGCAGAAGAAAAACTGGACTCAAATGAGTCCAGCCAGGTAGTCATCAAGCCTCTTCTTAAAGCCCCCCAGGGTAGGGGCCAGCACCACTTCCCTTGGAAGTTGGTTCCAGCTCCTAGCCGCCCTGACTGTGAAATAGTTC
>NW_017728910.1:20862919-20897742 GCF_001723895.1 Crocodylus porosus | reverse complement strand
GGATGTGGATGCACGACAAGGTCCGGTTAGCCCTGCCAACCGTGACCTTGCATTGTCGGCCCATGTTCATCTTGGAGTCATTATTGACTCCAAGATCCCTTTCTGCCTCCGTGCTCTCAAGAAGGGAGTTTCCCAGTCTGTAAGCGTGCTGCTTATAAATACATCCATGTGGACAAAATTCTGAGCCCAGTAATTCTCTAAAGATGCATTTCTCAGCAGGTCTTCCATTTTCCATCTCCTCTTAGATACACCAGCCCCAAACTTACTAGACCAAAACCATAATGGTAATCTTTTTAGATGGGTTGATTATTTTTTACCTTAATGTTCCTTTGTTGGTTGAGAGAAAAAACAGAGATGCTTAAACGTGTAGGCGAGACTCACTTAATTTTGCCAAACCAGCCCAAACTGTGCTACTTGGTTACAGTCCTCCCCATTCCTTAAAAAAATGTAATTTGCCAAAACAACTATTTGGGGAAGACCAAATACTTGAATTTCTACTCCCTTTGCTCATTGCCCTGCCCTTTGCCAATAACAAAAGGTTTTAAGATAGAAACTGGACTATTTAACCTTCATTAATCATTCATACTGTTCAAACACATCATCCAGTAACTGAAGAGGGGTTAATGGTAGCTAAGCTTGAGTCTGTTGTCAAAAGTAGGTTTAACTTTCTATGAACTCACTGGACACAAAGAATGCAGCCTGCTTACTATTCTGAATGTCACCAGCTAGCAGCAAACTGATGACTACTAATGGTAATTAAATACCTCTGAAGCTATTTGTACCAATAACAAAGAGTTACTGTCAGAACTTGAATGAGGTCCATCTGCCCATTTTTAAAGAATGTTAACATTATGTAAGTGATAAAGCAGATGGCAACCCAAAAAAAGGGGGGGGGAAATCAAAGTTTTGTATTATACCCCCTCTCTGATTTTACACTTGATTTCTTAGTGTTTCCCGTCAGAGTCAAAAGCTTAACAACAGTTTCAGGCAGCTCAGTTATTTCACGTACCGTTTTCCCAGTGCTAACCTCCTCCTGTAAAATTACCCTAACATTGCTTCCTGGTGGTTTCCTCCCCACTCTGGGAAGTCTGTTCGTGTGCTAAGTTGATGAATGAAGCCCATGCTAGATCTGTTCTGCTGGTGCCCACTTTACCCTGGAGGAGAGTTCCTGGCCCCATCTTGCAACGTGATGGAAGTCAAACTTGAGCTTTTCTCATTGCCTTGGACCGATGAAGGAAAAGGATGCCTCGAAAAGAGGAACGTAGGTGCCTGACATTTCTCTCTGTGGATTGTATAGGCTGAACATTTCCAAAGCAACATTCATATGCATATTCAGCTCACCAGTCCAAGTGGTATCTCTGGGATTCAAGCATGGTTTCAATCATCCTGGATCAAGTTACTTCTGGAAGAGGTTTGCTAGTGTTCAGCACTGTGATGATCCTTGTGATTGCATGTGGACAAAAGTGCTTCATTCTTTTCAAAATACACATCAAATTGTATCTAAAACTGAGGGCTAAGTGGTATAGGGTCAGATTTTCTTCTCTCTTAGGCAGTCTATCATGCCCATTCACTATAGTATTTGAGCTACGTACAGAATAGGTAAATAGTTTAATTTTCTTTCACCAATCCCTTATGGTTTTGTTCAGTTCACTCTGCAGGGATACTGACTTAAACAAACGTGCAAAAACTTGGACCAATCTTTGCACCAGTGTCCCAAACATTCAACCTTTCAGGAATGAACCCAGTTCCCTTTGGGAAATGCAGATGCTACTGCCAACAACAGCCTCCATGAGACCTAGCTAATCTGCCTCAGAAAGGGTAGGGAGGATCATGGCCTCTGAACACCGGCTATTGCAGCCTCTTTCTCTGCCACTGTCTGAATCAGGGCTGCAACACTCCCTCCCTACCACGGTCCTGCTCGTTCTCCTCCACCTCCTCCCGTGTGCTCTCTAGTCTAAAGTACATTTGTAATATCTACCTGAAGACAAAGCTATTTGTAGCATTCACAGGGTCAGCTTTATAGCATTCTGTACAGATCAGGCATTGCCGCCGTTGGGAAAGCATGTGCCATTTTCATAAAAGCAATTTGAGTCTTCAAGTTAGGGTCTATTATTTTGAAAAATTTAACCAATAAATCTAATCCCCCCCTCTCTCTCCCCTCATCTCATCTATCTATCTGGATTTAGATAAATCTAGATCTAGATAAGTCTACTCTCTCTCTCTCTCTCTATATATATATAGACACACACACACACACATCTATATATCTATATATCTCGATATTGATATAGATATAGATATAGATATATATAGAAAGAGAGATTAGATTTATCTAGATCTAGATTTGCTGTCTTAAAATTTCTGATTTCATCTAAGCTCAGAAACAAATTAGTTTTCCTTCCTGTATTTTGATATCGTCACGTTCATTTCTTTTCACTAATGAAAATCTTGTGAGAACACTTTCTGTTTCTACTGGCAAGATTTCCATTTCCAAACGAGATAACTAACATTTGACTGTTGGCTTTTGCATATATACATAACATATAGGTATATATATTTTAGCGAGGGGCTGAGGCTAACTCTTATATAATTTTAGTTCTAATTTTCACATCTGTAACTCATTTCAGGATGCTGGTGAAGGACACCATCTCATGAACTAAAAAGACAAACATAAGAAAGCAAGCCTGATTTATGGATGAGAAACATACCTTGCTTTTGTAGGACGGGCTCTGACATTGAGTCTCTCATTCAGACGAAAAATCCTTTCTTAGGCCCCGTTTTAGCTTAAGTGCTTAGCCACATGCATAACTTGAAGCACAAGAGTTCTGGTGACCTCAAGGATTCAATCTTATTGACCTTAACAGAACCACCCCGTGCTCAAAATCACATGCATACCTAAAGTACCTTGCTGAATCCGAGTTGCCTTTTGTTAGGCAATTACCAAATATTGCTAGAAAACTATATTTTCCACACATTATGCAATTAGATAAATAATGTTTACCGTGTTTACTTCAGACAAACTAATACAAGAGCAATCACGCAAATTTAAATTGAGTTAATCTGCTTGAAGTCTTATCTTCTGAAAATATGCTGCACATGGGAATTACCTATTTTAGATATGATATACATTGGATGGGCTATTTTTGGAAATATATGCAACCGACAAAGACTTGATAATGATAGTTCTTCATTATCAGTTCAGACATAAAGAGATGCACACACAGTATCTTTCTTCCAGTTAGAAAGATAACAAGAAATTTAACTGAATCAATCTGTAAGTTCTCCTATAACAAGCTTTTTTTTTTTTCTAGTGAAAAACTAAAGGAAAATACAGTCTCTTGAGGAATACAAACTGCAAACTGTGCCTAAGGCTGTTAATTCCTTGTTAACTCCCTCTCATACAACCAGCATGCCACTCATTATGTTTTCACTGCAGCATCTGAATTTGCATCTGGTTTTGCTTTTCAGTTCTGCTGTGTACACGTGTAACATAACTGAGGGCTGGCTGCAAAGTTGTACCTGTGCAATGGCATCGTGAACTTGGCTGCCCCACATTACAAGACACAGCAATCACAGTCTCAAAGGAAGAAAAAATGTATAGCAGCCTCTTATTCAACTGTTGGAAACAAACCATTGGTGTTGGTAAAACCTGTTCTTTATGATGTCATCACTGCTATAGAAACCATCTGTTAACAAAAGTGAAGATCACATTTGACGGCAGAAGAGCATGGGAAGTTGAGAGAGGAAGCAAGACCAAGTTTGGCCGGGTCATCACAGCAGCTCAGCTCATATACGAGCACTGGGTACAGTTCCATCGGCAATCTGCAAAAATGTCTCAGGAAGTTGACTGGCTACGCAGCCAGGCAGGCCTGTGTAAAGTAGACCTTTACAACCCTGAAGCACAGAAGGACCAAGACCATAAAGTACTCTGTTTTGTTGATGTCTCCAGCTTGAATGTGAAAGACAATGATCCAAAGGCAAAGAAAGCTGCAAGCCAGTTCAGCAACATCTCTGACCACTCAAACGAAATTGATCTGGAGGAAAAGGAGGTCATTGTGGTAAAGGACAATTTGAAGCACGATCATTCTAAGACCGAAGGGACGGTTTGCCTTTTTAAGCAAGGCTCAAGTGATGAACTCAGTGTCATAAGGTGGCTCAACAATGACCTTCAGAAATATGCAGCTGGGTTTCAGCATGCACTGACCTCATCGGATAACCCTCCAAAGCTCAAAGGTAGCAACACCTCCGTTAATCTGTCACTATCTAAGAAGATGGCCCAGAACAGCGACACATCTCTGAAGTCTTTGGGTGCCCAAAAAGGAAACAGATATCCAGAAGATATTTCATGCTACATAAATAAGCTCTGCTCACTGGTTGTTCAAATGGCACATAAAGAGATTACAGATAAGCTAGAAGGCACAGCCTCTAAATGTATGCAACAGGCAATTGAGAACTCTTCTGGAGAAGGGAAAAACAGTAATCCCCACGCCCCCGGAAACAACCCTGCATCAGAGATGGTGAATGAATCCCCTCAGGCAAATACACCCACCCCCCATGGAAAGCTACCATCCCCCAAGGCATCTCAAGAGAAGACTACTAAACAAGAAGATGATCCAAGGTCCAAGAAAACATCACTTTTCTATGGCGAGATGTCCCATCAGAAAGGCTGCAATGAAGCAGAAAAATCTTCCGATAAGCAACTGTGTCAGCAAGCCAAAACATCCAGGCAAGATGATTCTGGTACTTCTGTCAGCAAAGGGCTAATGGTTTATGCAAACCAGGTTGCTTCAGATGTGATGGTCTCATTCTTGAAGACCATGAAAGTTGAAAAGAAGGGCAACAAGCAAGTTCCAGCTTGCCTGGTTTTGAAGAAAGTAGTTCTCAAACACACCAGAGATGTTATATCAGACTTGATAGACTCAACAATGAAAAATCTGCATAGTGTTACAAGTGTCCTCATGACAGACTCTGACTTTGTTGCCACAGTGAAGAAAAATCTATTCAATATGGGAAGCCAAAAGTCTACTGAAATTTTGGAAGCTATGGTAAGAAGACTTTATAACATCCTTTTATCAG
The DNA here is from genome assembly GCF_001723895.1 of Crocodylus porosus. Lineage (NCBI taxonomy): Eukaryota > Metazoa > Chordata > Crocodylia > Crocodylidae > Crocodylus > Crocodylus porosus. The sequence goes on along the minus strand of NW_017728910.1, from coordinate 20,892,666 downwards.
AGCCAGAGAAGTCCAGGTCTCAAAGTCTAGCATATACCATACTGAAAGCAGGGTTCCCACCAGACTCAAAATCTCAAAGCATGCAGTTTGCAGCAATGAAAACTCAAACACAGGGGAAAGATAAGGAAAAAGCTAATCCAAAGATACAGACCTGTGCTGAGAAAGTAAGTGAGCACATACTGAAGGAAGGAGTCACAAGGCTGCATGCAAAAACTACCTGCACAGCTCCGGATAAGGCAAAAGGGAGTCAAGAAAAAAATCCGGAAACAACCAACAACTCAACAGAATTCCTAGCAAAAGACCTCATTTTGACTTCCTTAACGTTGATACAACAGCATCTATTACAACAGGCAACCAAACAGACGGGCAAAGACTCCAGCGAGGCAGGTGCCACTTCGCTTGGGTTTGTTTCTCGCGATTCGCATTTCGAAAAAGCTGGGACCAGCCAAAGTTCCAGGTCCCTTGCAGAGGCTTCTGGGTCGAAACCAGCAGGGACAAGGAACGATTACCAACAGCAGCTCAGCTCCCAAAAGGGAGACATATCAAGCGTCTTCTTGTCCGTCATACAGAAGGTCTTGTGTGAAGCTGGGCTCAACGCAGAAGATAGTTCCAGTGACGCAAACAAGACCTTAAAGCATATTCCTGCCAGCGACTGCGAGTCCGGCAAACAGGCCATAGCCAAGCAGCCCAATTTAGCCGCGGACCAGTCTGATAACATGGATCAAGTCAACAAGCAATTTATTGACCAACTGGTAGAATCTGCAATGAAGCTGTGTCTCCTGATGGTCAAAGGCAGTGGCACCGATTTAGCTATAGGTGACTCGTCAGAGGAACCCAATGCATTTGGTGCCTCATCTGCAAAAGCTCAAGCACAAGCAATGCCCAGGAGAGCTTCGCAATCAAAACAGAACGGAAACCCGCTGATGGGTCCGTCCTCGGGTTCTCAAGTGATAGTGACCAACCAGAATGCCAACAGCAGCTCACAAAACAAAGAGCTTCAGGCTATCCTCCAGTGGGCGGTTGCTTCCCAGTTCAATGTGCCCAATCTGTCATTCATGCAAGGAAATGAGGATGTGAAGAAGCTGCCTTTGCTAGCTGAAAAAGCGGCCAAGAAGGGCTACAGCGTGGGAGATATTCTCCAGGAAGTGATGAGGTACTATGAAAAGCAACAGTTTGATACCGCTGTGGGAAATGCAACTTGCTCTGGACTGATGGACTGGATGCTTAATAACCTCTAAGGAAGTGCCAACTCCCCCTCCCTCTCAAATCACTTTGACCCAGCCTACGCACCCAAACCAGCTCTCTGCTGGCACAGCAAACGCACACGTTTGCAAGTGAAAGCTCTGCACAGAATTCAATAGGTTGTCATACACAAGCTGGGAAAGATCATCAATAAAAAATAGAGAGAGAAAAGACTACTTTATTAAGCATTTCAGCAGAGCTTAAAAAAATAACTATGCAACTACTAGTTAGAGAATTAAGCCCATTACCAAACAGCTGTGTATGAAAGTTTGGGTTGTGGGGGGTGGAAGGATAAGCAGATAGGAGGCAGAAATGAGGAACTAGGGTGGCTCTACCCTAGGTGGTTCTCCTTCTTTCCGTGGCTTTAGCAAATTTATGTGGCATATCTGTTTGGTCTTCCGCTTGCCAGGTAGGTGAAGTACTGCTCTTTTCTTGTATCAGTTTAATACTGACTCATATTTTATCTAAGGGTATGGGAAGACTAGCTGATAACTACAAGATCAAGGTAGGTAGGAATTCAGTAGTCCCCTCTTTTATTGGGAATAAGTAAGGACCTACGTAAATCAGGGTGTTGTGGATTTTGTAGAAACTGGCAAAAACAGTGCCGCCCATGATCACTGGGAAATCCAGCACTGGCCACACCTTCCCATGAAATCAACCAAAAAAAAAAGGAAGTGGTAGTGAGGTAGACTGAGTGAAGGTGCCCTCCACCAATCAGTGGCAAAGGGCGGGGCAAAGAAAGCAGAAATGACATAGATCGAGTAAAGGCGCCCTCCGCCAACCAGCGGTGAGGGGCAGGGCCAACATGAGCAGGCCACTAAAAACCTGTTGTGTCACTACAGTGTAAGTAGGCCCCTAAAAATAGGCTAAGGCAGGGGTGTTAAGCAAGCAGCCCCCATGCTGGATTCTCGAAACCCTTTTCCCCCTCTATTCCAACTCTCTCTGAGTACGAGCTACCGATGGACCACTGGAAGTTGGGGGTGTGGCCAAAAGAGGGGGCGTGGCCTGCTGCCAAACCCATGGGCCTCAATGGACATGGTGGTCAGTAGCAGGAGGGCAAGTGAGGGCTGATGCAGCCCCAGTTGCCCTCCAGCTGCTTCACTCATCACCACCACGGCAACCCCAACTCCTCGGCTACCAGCCCTGCTGCCACTGCACGGCTGGTGCCAAAGCCAGAGCTGTTGCTGCGGCTGCTACGTGCTCTGTGCCAGATCCAGAGCTGCTGCACCAGCAGGGGACACACATCGGTGGCAGCGGCTCAACCCCTGGCATGGGACGCAGCATGTAGTGAGAGCTGGAGCTGCCACCACCATCATCGTGTGCGCTGGTCAGGAGCTGGAGCTGCTGCTGCTGCTGCTGGAGCTACCCCATGCTGGCAGAGCCCTGAGGTCCAGATCCAGTCTGGGGCAGGAGGTGAATTTGACACCCCGGAGCTACTACATTTGAGCTTTTACTTCTTGCGGGGTAAGAACATGCACATGGAAAGTTATCGCAGACGCATGCGAAGCCCATACCCCCTTTTACCAGGCAGTCACTAGCCCATCTCCCCCTGCCCTAAAGGTATAGACCCCAAGCAAAAACGATGTAACCAGCACAAGAGAATCCACACACAAAAGATGCACTGATTTAACTAAACTGTTTTAAAATTAAACTGGTGCAGCGCTGGTGGACAAGTTCTTAGAGGGCTGAGGGATGCCCCAGGCGGGTAGAAGAAAGGCCCCTGTTTTTTCTCAGCAAGTAAGAGCACAGTCACATAGCAAGGCCAGTAGCATACAGTAAATCCCACTCAGAAGCTACTTATCTCCTTTGTCTCACTGCTGTTGTGTTTGGCATCTTTCGGTGAACATTATGCTACTAGGTGTTATGTAGTCTCAGTGCAAGCTACTGAAACATGTGGAGGCAGAGGTGGAAGCTACTCCTAATTCCCTTTTCAGCTGGATCCCGAGCTGGTGTAAACAGTCAACTCCACTACATTCAGTGGCCCTGCACAGGTCATTGGGGTGCTGGGGATCTTGCCCCATTATATTTTTAACAGGAAGCATATCAGCTAGATCAGATCTGCTGCACCAGACTGCCATAAAGCCACGGCCACACCGAACTTCCCAGTCAGCACTGCACTGTGTACCCAGGACTTCATAGTCATACGCTGACAAGCGCTCAGACCCTACTACTTCAAAAGCAAAGTCCCTTGCACTAAAGGAGAACTGCACTTCACACACACTTAAGCAGGTCTGACATTTCCCCCGGGAAACGGCAAAAATATATTTTTTTAAAACGTAACTGAACTTTTTGAACATCACTAAAGGTTCATTTTCAGATCAGACTGAAGTCTCTGTACAAAACTGGGCAGCTTCTTATTATAGCTGGCAGTATGACAGTCCAACACTACTGATGAGCCGTAAGTCCAGATAACCACATAAAGGGTAGAGGCACTTCAGCCCAGTTGCCCTGTACTGTTCTCCTTGGCACAGCATGAACACAAGCCACCAGGCCACAAGCAGCAAGGAACTTATTTCAAAAGTCTGCCCAATTCTACAGCTAATGCTAACATACGACTAAGTATTTCAAAGCTGGATCCGCTGTATGGATATTAAGACTGTAGTCGCTATCAACAGAATGACATTATTTTGTGAGCCCAGGAAGGTGATAAACTACATGCAACCCACAATGGGAGCTTGGGGCAGCGGAGCCATCTGGAGGTGGAGCTGGGGCCAGCTCAAGAGTAGAAAGCCTTGGCAAATGGGCGGGGGGGGAACATTGGGAAATTCCAGATCTATTGAATTTTGAGGCCTTGGCTCCTTCCAACTCCATAGCCCTCTGAATTGCAGGGGCGTTTTACAGAAAACTCGAAGGGATTGAACTATCAGAGTTGTTCTACCTCCTTTCCTGTACAATTTCCCAAACATATATAACCTTTTGGGGACAACTTCCCTGATTACTTCTGCAGTGGCCCAAACAAAAATGTACCAGTAGCTGAGAAATGAAATACCAGCTGCAAGAAGGCAAAATGCAGCTGCAGTACTAGTACTGCAGTGAAACATTTATCTCTGTAATTAGATTGATTAATATGCTGATAAGCATTTGTTTTATAAGCAATGACCTGTTGATTTGCCTGCAGGATCTATTTCCACGGTTTCCGTGAATGGCTTTTGAAACTCACGGCAAAGCGTGAGGGCTCAATATAGATAAAACATCCTGTACTTGACACTAATTTTGCCGAGAGATTTGTAAATTATATTGTTCGTCTCTCCTTGATGCAAGAAGCATTTGCTTTCTCTTAGTCTAAGAAAAGTGAACTCGTTAGGTGATACGATTTTTGATGGTATACAATAGCGGATGCATATTATTTCTCATTCATTCTTCACTCCATGTGCCAAGGGTGGGATTTAAACTTCTTTTGACAAGATGGAAACACAGTATAATTTTTCCCCTGCAAAATATTAATAAAGAGCTAGCAAGCAACTCACAAGACTTACATACCCCCAGACTGTTTTTTGTCTCATTGCACTCCTGCGTTGATTTTTTTGTCTCGCTCCTCTGTATGTTCTTTGGGGCAGAAGCCTAGGTTTTATTTCTGTGCAGGCTATTTTTACTAACCATCATCATCACCATGTATAAGGGAAGAAGGGGGTAGTTCAGGTAACAAAAAACTGGCATGAACCTTCACACTCAAAGTTTGAAATGATCCTGAATTAAGACCTCAATAATTGGCAAGAGCAGGGTTTCCTCTCCCTCCACTTTCTTTCCCCAACACGTGGCTATGCTGACCCACTGGCTATTAAGTCATTCTGTATTCCTGTTACTTTGGCTTAATAACATTTTAAAAACTTTTTTAAAAATAGTGTTCGGCATAGACATGGATGCTTTACTTTCTGTACAGCGTGCAGGCATGACCACCGCAGAAATGGTCAATATGTAGTCAATTCACTTTCCAATGCCTAAGCAATAGTACTATGCCTGTACCGCCAGATCGCAGGGGAATATTTCAACCCAAACACAACTACCCCTCTCCTCCTGACAAAACCAATTAAAATAATCTAAGGTTGGAAAAAGTGCTGCCTTTTTATCCTTCGAAAACCTCATTGTGGCATCCCAACTCCTTGCCATAATGTCCCCTGTCTCCAGGATATATTTTTTATTTTAAAACGATATATTATCCAAACAAAACATCACAACAGCAAGATGACACTGTATAAATAAGCCTTCAGATGCCAAAGTGTCCAGCCACCAGCAGAAACAAATAAGACAGACAGAACAAACAGGGAAGAACTGCCTGCCTCGGGAGCAGGACAGGAAACCAAACCAGAAAAACAAACAGACAAGGGAAAGCAACAAAGGATCAAACAAAGAAAACAAGTGGCTGCCCAACCCAGCATCGGAGAGATCACCTGGGCCCCACCTGGCTGATAGCTGAACCGGGCTCCCAGGTCCCATGCATCTCTTCTTAAAAAAAAAAAAAGAGAGTTTCAGTTGCATATTAGCATTGCTGGTGCACCCACCAGCTCTTGGATATACTTAAATACCTTACAGCAGAAATAAGATTTAGTCAAGCCCATGCAAAGGAGCAGGCAGCAGACAAAAGCTAAGAAAGACAAGAGGGGCCAGGGCTGCGTTCTTGTCAGAAGGATCTCTGGCTGTGCGCATTCGCTCTGGGTGTAAAAACAATTGGTTCTTTCTAACTGGGGCAGAAAGACACGTAGGAGCCAGATCTACTGGCTAGATCGTAGATGAGCCATTGATTTCTCTCTTGACGTATTCCCAGGTGCGGATATGCTCATTCCGGGTCTAATGCTCTTGTTCACATGCACATATGCTTGTTTGTGCATGACTGCCCCCATATCCGTGCAAATGAAAACTCCTCCCTGAACATCCATGCAAACAAAAAACCGAGGCGCGCACAGAAAGAAAAGCAAACAAAAAGGGAGAAGCCATGGGGGGATTGAATTGCAAGTTGGAGTCAGCAAACATGCTTGAGAACACATTGTTCCACTCTTTGCTTGTCTCTGCTCCGGAAAAAGGCTAACCTCACGCATCTGGAGGCTGAAGTCCTCTATTTGTTCCTCGAGCAGGTGCATCACAGGCAGGAGGAATACAGGTGTCCTCCCACACCTCCTCTCCCCAGGCATCAACCATTACAGGTAGGAGGCAACGTCTGGAAGATCAGAGGTCATTCAGTCTCTGTGGCCGTTTTTGTGCTTTTCCACTTGGGGACTAAGACTACTAACATGTATTCCACAGGTCACTAAACTATATTATATTAAACTATAACTATCACTAAACTCACATCTATTGACCGACTCGAGATTTGAATGAGATTGAAGACTTCTCTCCTAGGAATATCTCAGACTTGAGCTACTTCATGCTAAATCTCGCATCGCTTTGAAAATCCCCATGACACTGATGTGTCATCCAAACTACTGACTACTCAGACATACAAAATGTCAGATTCTCAAGGCCAGTTCTTCAAGAGGATGTGGCCTGATATTACATGATTAACTTTAGGAACCCAGCTTGGATGTATTGAGCCTGTTTTGCTCCTGATATACAGGGAACAAGATGCCTCCTCTCTCTCTCTCTCACTGTTAAGCTTTGGTTGGAAAAGTCATTGCACCCTTTGGCTGTTCTCCACTAACGTATACCAGCTTCTGGTGTAAACTGGAAACGAGGGTCCCCCCTAGGTGTGATTTGCCTCTGCCTGGATCAGGCCAACCAGAAAAGGAATTATTGGAAGAGATCCACCTTGAAACCCCAGGAAAGCCCAGCAGTGCCATGAAATCTGTAGAACAGGGAGACCTTCATTACAAAGCACAGGCTCACCTGAATGCACCACATGCAGCTTTAGGTTGGCCACTGATGCACCCCTAGAATACAGGACTTGCCCTAAGTGAGGGGATGGGGGGAATCAGCGGCAGAGGGCAGGGCTGCCACCTCCGTGGCCAATCAGCAGCAAGGGGCGGGGCCACCACAAAAAGGCCACCTCCTCCCTCCCTGGCTGGCTCCAAACCCTGCTCCTCTTGGCTGTGCGCCGCCCTACCTCTAGGCACAGCCAATAGAATTGCAAGGATAAATGATTGCTATGTATTTCCACCAATGAACTGAAAAACAGGACTTTTTGCATGCTGTTCCTCATTTAGAAATGGACAGGGGACAAAGGGTTTAAGAACAGGAGGGTCTAATATAAAACAGGACTGACACTCACCCTCTGCACCATACTGTAGACCAATAAGCACTCCTTTTTTCCTTTACATAATGCAAGGAATTGGACATGGAAAGGAATGAACTCTGAATCCTTTCTCACTCTTACGTATGCTACTTACGCTTACAAATGGAGGGACACGTAGGTGGTGATTGAAACGGAAAAGCTTTACTGAGAAACCATCCATACACAGCTGAATGGCCCTAATGAAGCCAGACTACCATATGATCCATAGTTTCGAAGTTTCATAGTAGCTAGGGTCAGGAGGGTCCTGAACAGATCATGTAGCCTGACCCCTGCCACAGGCAGGAATGAATGCTGGGTTCACAAGACCCCAGACAGGAGATCATCCAACCTCCTCTTGAATTTGCCCAAAGTAGAGGCAAGAACCACTTCCCTGGGAAGTTGGTTCCAGATTTTGGCTGCCCTAACTGTAAAAAATTGCCTCCTGATCTCTAACCTAAACCTATTCTCCATCAGCTTATTACCACTGTTCCTTGCCACCCCAGGTGGTGCTGGGGAGAAAAGGGCTCTACCTATCTGCTGTTGATCTCCCCTGATGAGTTTGTAGGCAGCCACTGGATCCCCCCTCAGCCTCCTCTTGCTGAGGTTGAACAGGTCCAGGTCCCTCAGTCTCTCCTCATAGGGCCTGTCCTGCTGCCCTCTCACCAAGTGGGTGGCCCTCCTCTGACCCCTCTCCAAGTTGGCCACATCTCTTTTGAAGTGCAGCGCCCAGTACTGGATGCGGTACTCCAACTGTGGCCTGACCAGTGTCGCATAGAGGGGGAGCAGCACCTCTCTGGACCGGCTTGAGATGCATCTTTGGATGCATGACAAGGTATGGCTGGCCTTGCTGGCTGTGGTCTGGCATTGGCGGCTCATGTTCATCTTGGAATCAATAATAACTCCAAGATCCCGTTCTGCCTCTGTGCTTTCAAGAGGGGAACTCCCCAGCCTGCATGTATGCTGTGGATTCCTTCTCCCGAGGCGCAGCACCCTGCATTTATCTACGTTGAACCCCATCCCATTCTCATCTGCCCACTTTTGTTGTCTGTCTAAATCTATTTGCAGCCTCTGTCTCCCTTCAAGTGTGCCCACTTCGCCCCACATCTTAGTGTCATCAGCAAACTTGGACAGCATGCTTTCCACCCTCTCGTCCAAGTCACTGATGAAGATGTTGAATAGTGCAGGCCCGAGGACCGAGCCCTGGGGTACCCCACTGCTCACATCTTGCCGGTTGAGTACAACCTGTCCACCACTACTCTCTGGGTGCGCCCCATCAGTCAATTTTTTCCCATCCAACTGTGCTGGCATCAATGCCACAGTCGCTTAATTTATTGATGAGGATGGGGTGAGAGACAGTGTCAAAGGCCTTCCTAAAGTCTAGAAAGACTATGTCCACAGCGACACCATCATCCAAGGATTTAGTTGCTTGGTCATAAAAGGCAATCAGGTTGGTCAGGCAGGACCTGCCTTTGATGAACCCGTGCTGGTTGCCCTGGGCTTGATCTCCCCTGCAGGTCCCCACAGATGTGCTCCTTGATGGTTCTCTCCAAGATCTTCCCGAGCACCAAGGTGAGGCTTACAGGCCTATAGTTACTTGGGTCCTCCTTCCTCCCTTTCTTGAAAATTGGGACCACATTAGCCAGTTTCCAATCCCCCAGCACCTGGCCAGATGACCAGGAATGCTCATCCCTGGTACCTCAGATCTCCATGTCACCTCTAAACCACTATGATGACAGGAAGCGTTGCTATCCCCATTTTAGAAGGGATACAGTGAGATGGAGTGACTCATCCAAGGCCGTGCCAAAAGTCTGTTGCAGAGCAGAAAGTTGAACCCATTTCTCCTGATATTTAGGCCAAGACCCTCTCCTCTAAATCATCCTTTCTTTTTGCAGTGCCTCCAAATCAATCTGGCCATGCACTGCCATGCACCAGTGGGAGCTGCTCAACAGCCCATCGCAGATAGATCCTGTGAGCAAGGGCTACATCTTCCTTGCTCCCTCCATAGAAATGGGTCATCTCAAAAGGAGTGAGGAGAAGGTGGAGCCACAGCTTTGCCCATCTTGACCCTGGCTTGGACAGCGAAGTCAGCAGCACAGACAATATCCCCCTCTCTTCATCTCATAGCCCCGGGAGCAATTGTACTCTTTAATGGGCACTCTCTCCTGGCACTCCCCAAGGGCAGTGAGGTTGCCCACTGTGCAAGATTTTGTGTACAATCTAGGTCAAAGCAAGGATCACTCACATGAACAGAGGTTTGCAGGACCCTTGAATGCAGATACTTCTCTTGCTTGGTTGTGTGTGGCCTTTTAGAAATTGCTCATCCCTTTAGCTACTACAAACACCAATATCAATCAAATGCAAACCCTCCCCCTCCAAACGAAAAGGTAAGCACCAGTTTACAGTGAAATGTAGCTATGCCAAGGAAGTAATTCAGCTTAGTATGGCAACGAGTGAAGTTTTCTCCCCCTCTGCAGTGCTCGGTGTTTAGATACACTCTCTTTTGTGCTAAAAATAACGAAGGGAGTATTTGGAAGAAATCAGAATAGATGAGCTGATACATTATTGATAGAAATTTCATGCAGCCTGCCAATCTGTTTTGTAGTGTAGCTGAATCTCAATTTTTAATGAAGCAACCTATGAAAATCTGATGGGGTGAAAACCATGACCTCTAAACGATACCATGCAAGAGTTCCCAGCACGCAGCTGAATTGCACTCTTTCACATCACATCCAAGTTTTACCTTAACTTGACCTTAGAGTTTACAGGCAAAAGGGACAATACAATCAGGCACAATACCTTGACTCAGACAGGAAAGGTGGAATTAGAGAGATGCATGGCCCTGAAAGAAAGCTAAAAAAACTAGCTTGTTCAAGCATTGTGCAGAGTTTCCATCAGGTGTATACTGACTAATATTCCATCCTACTTGACAACACACCTCAGATTTTTGGAGAAGCTTTTTAATAAAACATTTTTTGTATTAGAAAATCCATGGGAGTTGTACAAGTTAAGTGCATCAAAGGCAGCTCACCATGATAAGTCAGCACAGTGAACACCCAAAGGAGGCCAGCTGGAACAGGTTTAAAAACTCTTCAGCGGAGGCTTAGTAAAAACAGTCCTAGAGCAGTCTGCCTTTTGATCACGCAACTGGATGTTGCACAAGGCTAAGTCCCTTTACAAGCAAAGTGACTATTCCAATTTACTTGTAATTGTGATAATGTCACTGTCAAGTATCCTCAACTTGCAGTCACAGAAACGATCATTTCTCTTCTCCTTCACCCCCCTAAATCTAAGAGAAAAGCAAATGTACTCTCTGCATCCTCCTGCGCATCCCCAAATGAAAGCATTTTCTAATTAATGATGGCACCGACTACATTCCTCTGTTTACTTAAAAAAAAAAAAAAAGCCAGCTATTCCAATCCTGAAAACTGTCTGGTTTTGTAACTGTTGCTGTATGCACAAAACACCTTTCATTGGGTTGACCTGAAATGCTGTTAATCACAGGGAGGTGAAAGGTAAATGACACTGGGATAAATTCAACAATTCAATGTCCCAAATCAGCAAATGATTAATGGAAATTGCTCTTGCAAAAATAAATTACAAGATATGTTAAACAAGCCAGGGAGACAAGCATAAATGATTTAAAGACTCAGTGCCGAAAAGATGAAGCTTAGCAAGAGTCTCAAAGCCCTTGTTAAGTAGCTAGGCAGACGCACAGAATCAACGTGGCATAAATAAGATAGTAGAGAGGTTAATGGAGTTGCACCAACAGACACCAATATGGGGTATGGCTGTCCATGGCTGATCACCTTCCCAAATTACCTTGCTTCCTTTTTTCAGCTTACATTCTTGAACACAAAATGTGTGATAATATAGGGCAGAATTAATGATTTGCCTCTAGGTGATGTTTAATCTGTTACTTTTGTTTAGCAGATTAGAGGTGATCTGATTGTATACCTCAGTACTGAAAGAGCATTACTTTCTTGTACATCACAGTATCATACAGCTCCAAACTGTTGGACAAACTATAGAGCTGTTCACTGATCCTTTGTAACGAGGACATTCAGACAGAATGACAACATGTTGCAACCTACCCAGCTCATAATAACATATGGGGGGAAGCATGCTTATAATAATTCTTAATGAACTAATTCTGAGTATAATGTTGATTTTAAACGGTTACTACTGCATCACAAGTCACTTAAACTTCTCTTCTATCTGCAATCTTACAATGGAGAGAAAAATATTTCCCCTCCCACACCTGTTCTGTGGCTTGTCTATTGAGATTTTAAGCTCTTTGGTACAAAAATTCTTTCTGTATTGTAGTAAGTACAAGGGAGCCTCAGACCTGGCTGGAGGTCAATAAAAGCTACTGCAGTCTTAATAATACCTTTGCTGAACGATCCAACAGAAACAATCATTACATGATGGCCTTTTTACTGTGGCTCACTTTGGAGTGCGACTGTCTACCTATCTGCAGCTTGAGTCAAAAGGCCGGATTCCAAAATTTAAGTGTCTTACAGACCCATACCCTCTGTGGATTGACTATACAAAAGACTCCCTGAGTTGTATGTTACCAGTAGACGAGGTAAATACACACCAAGTTTTTGAGGCCCACTGGAGTTCTCATCTTGGATGTGTCCCCAGCTACCTGAGGACAACCTTCTTGGCCACTGCTGGCGATGGAAGCAGAGAGCACATGGTAAATTGCCATAGCTTGAGCTAAAGTGCCAGGCCCTGCAGGTGGACCGTAGGGGTGTTTGTACACGACACGGCGTTTGATCCTTGTTAATTTACTGCACGTGAAAAATTTTAACCCCGGGGCCTTGTGGTGACGCGTTTATGTTTGCATGCCATGTGCTTTTGAGCGAGTTAAGTCTCGTGCGTCATTCCCCGCAGATTCCAGCAGGGGGAGGCAAAATACCAATCTCCCCCCCCAGTAATGTCTTTCCTAATGAAAGATAGCAGGAAGCACATGTAAACCGGCCTCCCTGCCCCCGCCGGAGACTTGCATCTTCTTTAGACGAGGCACATTAGAAGGCCATTCTGTTAAAACTCTTCCACAACAGTCATATGACATTGTATTTAGGTATTTCGATAATGTAGGCTTTTTGCTTCATTTTTAATGGGGAATCCCCCCAAACGCTATGGTAAATTAACTTTAGTATATGTCAGGATTAAGGACTGGATTTGGGGCTAAAATGTATCTAGCTAGTTTCTTTACAAAACACACTGTAAATACAGGAGCGATGCTGCCAGCTTCGCTCACAGCAACAAGTTGTGCTTGCTCCCCACATTGCTGGTGGGAGGTAGGGCCACACTATACCACTAAGGGCTGTAGTGTGAGCTGCTGCCATCCAGGAGCCCTGGGCTTGGTGTTTTTTCCCATTACTTTTGGAGGGTTAACTTTGTCCCAGTATCTGATTGTGAGGCTCTCAAGTTTCAGGTCCACAGCCAGCCCACCAGCCTGAAGTGAGAGAGTTAAGCATGATGCTCCTGATAATTTGTGTGTTTCTCATGCAGTTCTGTTTACCTCAGAGAATAGCTCGGATTCATGTGGTGGCTCATCTGTTTGTTTCCCAGGAGTGTCCTCCTCATCAGGTACAAATGACTTGTTGTTTCCCCGTCCTGTCTGCCTCCTTGGTGACGGATAGATGAGAACCGTTCCCTGTGCTCTGGGACTCTAATGTGATCTGGGTCGCGCTTGTGTCAGGCGGGGGGGAGGAATATGGGAGTGGGGCAGTTAACACTATGAGAACTAAAATCTCAGCGGAGAAGAGTCCGTTTGTGCGTTTCGGTATCAGCTGCCATTCGCTCCTTGCTGTTCTACCATCCAGGAATCAGGGGGATGATGATTCAGGAACAAGGCCAGAGAAAATAGAGATCCAAAAATAGAAAAAAAAAAAAAACTCAATTTCGTCACGGGAGTAAACTCAAGGCAAATATATTCAAGGAAAAAAAAAATCTGGTTTACTTTCCCTGAAAATGAACAGGCCGCGGTGTTCAACGGGCTGTAACGCTTGCATGCTGTCAGAGCCCGGATTCGGCTCTTAGGAAGACCGGGGTCAATCCTGCCAAGTTTCACCAGGTTGGAGGCTGACAAAACAGAAAACTGAATTGTCACAGCTTCTACACAAAACCTTAAACTGACCTCATTTCTCTCGCAACTGGGCACAGGAGCATCGAAAAAGTTTGTGAGCTCGTCGATGAACCAGACTAAAAGCTTGATCGTGCTCATAATGACGTCAGCATGAATCAGAGACAGCGGGATTGGGCTCCTAGTTAACATCTAAACCAGGCCCGTGTGGCCTATTTGGGGAGTTTCCTGCAAACATTTCCCACCGTTACTCTTCTGTTAGAGATGAACAGCACTTGTGTGGATCGACTGGCCCAGTTAAGTAAAGTGTTTAAAAACAAACCCAGTAAATAGCTCCTACTGGATTTATGGTGACATCTTTGGCTTGCCCGTATCGCCTGCTTGCCTGACTAGAAGGGAATCCTGTTGATTTCAGTTTCTTTTTCTCACTCTCTGCATTTGAAAAAGGAATCTATGATTTCCATCATTTCCACTTAGATCGAAATATGTTGTGAAAGGTAATTTCATTGCAGAGAAATAATCTTCCTAATGTCAGCCATTATTTCACTCTCAGTGTGACAACTAGGGTAAGTGTTGGAAATCACTGTATATTTCAGCTAAAGTATCTTGACAACACAAACGAAGAGGAAAAAGGTAGTCTTTTTGTTAATGAAAACTGCACTGTTATTTTGGTCTATAATGGAGAGATGCATGTAAATGATTGCTTGTCGTCTACACTAAAGAAAAACATCAAAAAAAAACCCAGCAAGCAGAAGTGATTTTGCTCCTTCCTTCTTGAATACGCTCTTATCTTCTTAGTCACGTTTTGCCGCCTCTATCACATTCCAAGGCATCTTTAGCAAAGGACAGCAATAGAAAAACAGGGGGCTCTATGCGGATTTTAGCCATCGACTATTTAAGGACAGGCATTTCGTTCTTAACGTTATGGGCTGAAAGCACTCTGGCTGATGCATCTCCCTAACATCAGCGAGGACAATCGTATGCCAGGATGGGGGATTCCTTCCCTGGGGGATGGAAAGACAGATGGTGCCTTTCCACTGCCATCCTGACTCAACGGGCCTGTTGGTTTGGCAAGGCTTCCCCATCCTTCTGCCGGAGCGAGAGAGAAGAGAGGTCGAGCTGAAATTTCTTTTTTTTTCCCCTCAAGTATTTTTCATTGCTGTTGAAAACCCCAAATTTGACAGCAAAAGGGAAAAATGTATCCCCTCTGCCTGAAGAAGGGTGTTTGTATATGAAAACTTGTAAAGAAGAATTTTTCCAACTGTTTTAGTTGGTCCAATAAAAGCTTTTAGATTTACCCACAGAACCTTGTCTGCCATTAAAATTGTGGACTTTTTGTTGTTTTTCACCTTGGTCTTGAGTTGATCTAAAATTTACAATATTAAAAGATTTTTTTTCAATTTTTTCGAATCACCAGAAAAAATATCACGCATTGTTATAATGGCTTTTTACTTGCTTTAGTTAATCAAACATGATCTGAGACTGGGTTATGAGGTTAGAAATGCAAATGAGAGTTGACTCATGAGAATAAGCTGAGACACAACTAGCTGACCATTGGCACATAACACTAGACTCTGAATGTGTATAATAATGACCTGTCATTTAGAGTCTACTTTCTGAATTCCTTATCATTAATGACACTCCAATCATTTTGCTTTTGATGGCACTAATTCCTGATCCGCATCTTGCAGCACCTCGACTCAAGAAGCACGTTGGCTAAAGTGGCCACTCACCTCTTCTCAATTGATCAGAAGATCACCAGGTGCCCTAAGGTACATTTTCAACCCAGAATGCTGACTACGCGGGCACAATTTCTGTTAGCATTAATATAAGTCCTACAACGAAACCTCAAAATGTAGCGTGCTACAAAAGCTGCCTTGTATAGGAGGTAAGACATTTCTTGGGTTCAAGGTCAGGTGCCAGTCTCATTCTTGACATGCTTACAGGATTTAAACCCTCGTGATACTTTAACATGGAGTATCAGGCTTGTCTTCTGAAATCAATTTACTTACATTTGATACTTAATTCAAAGGGCATCAAGGTGGGGTGTCTCAGGATAACATATATGGAAATTCGGAGAAAGAGGAACCGTCTCTACATTAAGAAATTCTGCCACAAGTCTAAAATTCAGAATACAATTTGTTGATACTAACACACTCACCAAAGCTATATCCCTGGTAACAATAAAAACCCAGAGGGCCAGGCTCTGAACGTATCACAGTGGAGTAAATCCAAGGTACCTCAATCACTCTTTCTCTAGCCTGTAATTTTTTTTCTTTTAATTTTAGTTTAGTATCCTTCTGGTGCTCCTTGACTTCCTCACTGCTAAAACTGGACCCTGGGCATGTTCCCTATATTACAGGGCTAGGGAGGGCATATTACATACAATGCTAAGCTCTTAGAAAGGTCTATTAATCTAGACTTAAATGCATATTGCCTTGTTGCTAATGGCATTTTTACTTTTTCCTGCCTCACTAATTTTCCTAGCCCTTTTTAATTTATGGGGCTTTTCTTCTCAATTAGAGATCCATGAGATTATGGGCTAAATTCTTGGATTCGTCTGGTGCTCTCACAGCCTCATCCACGTAGTGTGCTCCTGGGCGGAGGTAGGCACCGGATCTTGATTGTCATTTCTGCACCTGTACTCGCCCCACAACACAGACTTAGAAAATCTGTGGTATTTGGGCTATATGTCCTTATGTTCAAATTTCTGCATGTTTGACCTTGATTGTGAAGTCCCTAACATATTTTCTAACTTACTTCCTGGGTGGATGTTTAACGGATGGGACACCAGAACTCTCCTCTGATCTTAAATCCTATGGTTCACGTCAAAAGTCTCATTTAGTTTGGAAAACACCCTTTTGTATTCCATGGACAACTTACAGACTGCACGATAAAGCATTCACTTACAACACTAATTTTTTGCTCGGCCACAAATTCCAACTGGTGCCTCAAGAGATGTGACACGAAGCTTCACAGAAATTATAGGTTGAAATGCTTAGGCATGTCACTACATTTGGGTCAGACCCTGCCGACTCTTAGTCACGGAGGCAGTCCCTTCACAGACAAGCAGTCTCATCCGAGAGAGGTTGAATAAGGGTTTGCAGAATTAGGTTTGAATCCTTCTAAACTCACAGAACTTTCCAGGTACATTGTTAATTTGCTTTCTGAGTGGATGGATGGATGGAGTATGAATAAGGAATGATGAACCAAATAGCTGCACCTCTTATTTGGTGCATAACTGTGAGTTGCAAACTGGTGGAAAGAGAAAAAAAAATCCTGAGACTGCTGCCCATGTGTTTCTTGTTTCAAACGTCCTTTACTGGCTGAGAAGCCCCACCATAACTGTGCTCTGAATTGCCATCATCCCGCTCCACCATATGGAATAACCAGCCTGAAGACCCATGCAGTAGTTTGGACTAGGCAAGGAAGCCAAGGTCTATGCAAAATAGCAGGTTATTTCGCTAGCTGGGGAAGCGAAATAGTACTTCACAGCTAGTTCCTGTAAAGCTCTTTTCAGAGTCTTTGTTTGTTATTCACAAACCAGTCACAAAACCCAAAAAATCCACTGAAAAATACTGGGAAAAGACCTTCATAGACTTTCCCCACTTTAGGAACACAAGAAGGAGGATAGTGCACCACTCCCTTTTGACTTCACATTCCCTTCTTTTTATATTTAACCAGAGCAGCTCTGAGCCAGGCAGAGACCTGCTAATCCTTTGCCAGCTGCAGCCCTTACCCTTGCCAGAATCATTATCAAACAAACTTATTTGCCTAAAGTTGCTATTTTGAGAATAGAGACACCCCCCAGCACTTTCTTCCCAGTTGAAAAAGTGTGCAAGACCTAGCCTATATAACCAGTAAATCAGTTAAAAATTAAGAGGCGAGTGCGGGCTTTTCATAACCTTCAGAGCTTGCTTGATCCAAATAACCTCAGAAGTTTCCTGGTGGATTAGCTGGATTAAAAGCACACCTCTCCCTGGCGGTGTCAAGTAGCTTTGTACGTTCGCAGTATCCAGCAGTTCAGCGCAGCAAAGGACAGGGCCAATCCCATGGAAATCGCAAAACAGAAGCAGCAGCCGGACACAGACCAGAGTGAGAAGTTCAGATTTAGATCTGCATCCAAACCTCTTCGAAGTTTTGGGAGGTCCAATCCACGCCTAATGTTGTGGTGTGCCCAACAGAGATAGGGAAGGGTCAAGTAAGAAGTTCTGATCTGGCTGTAGAGATAAAGTTTGGACAGGCTGATTTTTGGTGCCAATCAGCCAAATCCCCAACATACACACATCCGCGGAATTATTACAGTCGCACCGTACGTGGAGGCAGGTAGGATGTAGGGAGTCTGTGAAGCAGGAATAGAGCTCCCCATAGTCACTCCTCAGCCTTTCAGGGCCTCTCCTGTGACTGACTTCCAGCTTTCACATGTCTCCAGGACTTGCAGGGCCAAAAATGAGTCCCAGCAATGGAAGAAGTGAATCTTCCTGGTAAGCCTCTTCCAAGGGGATGTTGTAGGGCATATGCACCCCTATGACAGACCCGCATGCTCAGAGACTTAAATGCTTTGACTCTTACAATATTCTAAAATTTGATCTGACTGTGTGGTTCCAGTTACCAGTGATCACAGCCCGCTTCACTCCTAGGGAAGAGAGGAAAAGTCTACGAAACCATAAATACTCCAGAAGACTTGCATATAATGTACAGCAATACTGTGCAAACCTTGGAGTCTGCACCAGAGGCAATTCAGCGGCAGTTTCTTATTTAATTGACTGGAAGATAGAGCGCAGGTGGTTAGCAAGCAATGACTTGTGGTATTATTAGTGCATTTACTAACTGCCGCTACTGCGACTACCTCATATGGAAGACAAGTTGTCCTTTAAAATTCCAGTATATCTTCCTTGCAGAAAGATATGCAGGAGGAAAGCAGGACACTAAAGATTAATTTTGTGACAACAAGAAGCAGCGGCAGAATAAAACCATCCAGTTACTCACAGACGCTTTGGGGCCTGGTCTTGCAATTCTTACTCATGAGACTAACATTTACTGATGCAAATCTCCTACTCATTTCGGTAGGAAAAACTGCAGCGCAATGTTTAATTGTCTGCGTAGAGATAAGGGAATGCAACAAAAAAGTCTGTCGAGCACATTCACTACCTGAATCTAGAAATGAATTTGCTTCACCTATTCTTCTTTCCATGAAAAAGTTTGGCACATTGTATTTTGTCTCCCCAAATGCCCACTGGCGATACTATGCTCACAGGTAAGTATGTCCTGAGGGGCACAGGCAGGTGTGGACTTCCTTTGACAGCCAGTGGGAATTGGACAGCCAACTTCCAGAGCTGCTCTTGAAAAGTTTTACTCACTGATTTTTTTCCTTGCAAATGGGATAGATATAAATGTCATCCTCTGCCAAAGATCATACTTTATTCATTGTCACACAACAGCCAGCCAATGCTAATTATTTGCATCCTGAAGTCAGCTGTTAGGCTCAGTGCCTTGACTTTTTGGAAGATTTCAGGGAAGTTTGCTACTATATCAGGAACATGGCCAGACTGCTAACCTCCTGAAGCTCAACCAGTTTCTCTGCTGAGCCACTGAGACCTCCGGACACAAGCAAGGGGTGGCTTAGTAGACAAGGAGGCAGCATATCATATATGGGACTAAGCTAAGGGCTAATCCCTGTTCTGACCCAGACTTCCTTTGTGGCTACAGTTAAGTCACATGGGGCCTGCTGTTTTCAGCCCAACTAGAAGAAAAAACTTTTCTGTTAAATGAGGGACCCAGAAACACAGCCTAAAGAAGGATCCTTGCTTTTCAGGTTACCCTGTCTGTTTATAAGAACCAATCAAGCGCTCATTCATATCAGTGCCCTAGATGAAAATGGGCAAAGGTTGGCTAAGATCTTTTTGGGTGTGGGAGTAACAGTAAAAAAGGAGACTACTTTGTGGGTGGGTGAGATGGTGTGGGAAAACTCATTTGCAAGTATTTTGCAGGCTTGGTAAAACGATCGAGCCCAACCTGATCCTCCTTGCAGTGAATTCACTGAGATCAGCCCGAAGAACAACAAGCAAAAACTGGCTGGTGAACATGATGGACCAATTCAGACAGGGCCTAGGCTAGGGGATGAATTTGTTCACTGCCCAACACAATGGGTCCCTTATTTGGACCGGAGGTGCTGGGTGCTAGCAGTAGCATAATTAGGGTGGGCAACTGGGGCAGCATCCCTGGGTGCCGGCTGGTGGTGCAGGGGGGAGGAAGGCAAGGTGGGGGGACAGCACTGCTGCCTCCAGGATTTCCAGCTGCCTTGTTACTCTTCTGGGAGCTCCAATCGAAAACACTGCGGTCTGTTTGCAGACTTACTGTGACCAGCAGGAAAAAGTGCTGATTTTCACAGTAAATAAATTACTGCAAATTATTTGCTCAGCACATGAACTCCCCATGTCAGACCTTCAGTGATTGGACATATATTGTGCTTAACCTACAAATGAAAGCAAGACCTTTTTTTCCAGGACTTTTTTACCTTGACTGAAAAATGTAGCGAACGTGTTTTGATGGTCCGAGCGAGAGAGTGTTGTGCGCTCCTTTTCTAAGGTTTATTTATGGGGACGAAAAGGCGACTTTTCAGGGCTACACTTAAACTTGAACAAAGACGGTTGCCTAAAAAAGCAGCTATTTGCCTACTTTCTCATGCTAATGCCCTGTTTATAATTGACACCTTTACTGCCGAACAGTATATCAATTTCATCTCCCCAGAGAAAGAAAAACCAGACCCTGAGACTGGTGCACTGGATTGATAATCTAGCCTAACGCTGACAGATAAATGCACTAATTTTCTTCTGTGGTTGGCTCCGCATTGCAGAGTTAGCCTGCTTCTAACAACTGCCTCAAAAGGCTCTGTAACCTGTCCAAAAGATGATGTCAAGTGCTACAAGGGCCGAGGGCTAGTATAGCAGGTAACAGTTACCCTAGTGATAGAGTTACAGGAAAGCTCTGAATGAGACTGGTATTTTAAATGAAAACCTCACCGGCAATATAGAGCTATTTCAAGAGATAAATAAATCCAAGTGTGCAATGAAATAAACCTGGGTGACTATTTTATGTCATCCTGTGTATTTTCTTACCTTGTGTTCACTATGACAGGGGAACCAATATGAAGTATAATTTTAACCAACACAAAGCAGTTTGTAGTTGCGGTAGGGTTTAGCGAGTCAAGGCAAAGACCATACGGGAACCTGCAGCTCACTATGACTTGATAACATGTGTTCAAGCTATGAACTGCTTTACCTTCCCTGGAATTTTTTCTTGCGGTGACTAAGTTGAGTTAAGAACAGATTTTTTGTCCCAGCAAAAATAAGGCTAAGCTGTTTAATAAGTGTCAGGAATATTCCCTAATGAGGAGAAGAAAAAAAAAAAAGGAAATCAAACTCTAACCCATGCATCCATGATGAAACGATGTGGCGTGAGCGGTATTCCACCAGGACAAGTCCATGCGGAAGCAAACATGACTTTACAGTAACTTTAGTCAACAACTGCATGGATGATGGAGATAATGGGCTATGAATAGTGATCGAAAGCCAAAGGGCATGTTCGATTTAATTTAATTCCCAGAGAACAAATAGTAAACACACACATTTTAATTCCTTTTACAACTGCGTGCCATTTTCTGGAAATGTCAGCAGCAACTACGGACCTAGTGAGAAATCGGCGCTACCTTGCCCTTATTGGTCGTCTTGTTGAATTCCAGAATCACTACTCTGGTTGCTACCAATGTATAGTGCTTGGGCATTCATTTATCATTTTGACCCAAAGGGTAACATTTGGATACTAAGGGTGGACATTTATTGATTCCCCCTTTGGAAAAGATCACAAGCAATAGCTTTTTAAATAAAAAGGGTCTTTGGGTTACATGGCTAGCCCTGACACTGAGGGATATGTATTTTATTCTGCTTTCACGGCTAAAATGTTCAATGCCTCTCTCAGTTCTGAAAGAAAAACAAAACCTCATTTTTAACCACGTCTTTCTCTACCGATTTCCCCTCCCAGTCCACTGGGTCTAAGATTTATACAGTGAGAAACAGAAAGTAGATCATGGAAAGTGTTCCCATTGGCTTCCTTGGGTCCTTGCTCTGCAACTTTTGCTCGCTTTAAGTAGTGTTTATGAAGACAAGTAGTTGCATGCTTCATTAATGGGGTTATACTTGCCTAAATAACAACTACCCAACCTGGTTTAGAGTTGGAGATTCAAATCCTTATTTAAGGAAGAATCTCTGTGAACACAGATATCACTTTAATTTTAAGCTTGAAAAATCAGAAGAGAACTGGCATGATCTCTCCAGCAAAAGAAGACATTAAATAAAAGAAAGTTCTTTTGTTACCCTGACATGGCCAAAGTATACAAGTAAGTTAAGTATAAATTCAATTATTATAAGCTACTGGCCTATCCTTGCATCTGCAAGTCAAGTCAAATTAACAAGACAGAATAGTTCCTCTTCTATTATCATTTAAATATCCGGCTTTTTCTTTCGTTTGTTTTTTCAGTGAAGATATTTGGATTTCCTTTAAATGAACAGGAAGGATCACCCTGATGGAGAACTGCCTTTTAATTACTAATCTGTACAGCACCTAGTGCCCAGATGCAGATGCGGGTTCCTTAGCTCTGCTGGAACAGAAAATGCACAGTAGGTAAAACGCGGATCAAAATATGGCCTCCTTTCCCCATAAATAACCAAACTGTGAGAGGTTAATATTTTACAAATATTCTAATAGGTTCTGTATATACCCCTGGGGCTACAGTCAAGTGCACGGGGAATGCAATTTAGTGCAAGTCAAATTGCATAAATCCTGTGCTGCGCTTTTTGAAAGTTTACCATAATTGGCGCGTGCTAGACTTGATTTGTTAAAATGACTGAGGTGTTTTTTGTTGTTTCCGTAACTGATTTTATTGCAAGATTTTAAACCGAGAAAGTTGAATTCTGTATAAGCAGTTCAGGTGGCCCTTTTTGACCTACAGAAAATGACATGCGCAGTGGACTCAGTCAGACTCTTACAGAAGTGCTGTGGGAGTTTGGCCATTGATTTGAATGGCAACAGGACTAAGCCCATTGACTGTTAAGCTCTGTAAAGCTGTGCGTGTTACAGGTTAAAAAACTCTGTTGAGGCAAATGATAAAGAATAGCAACAGTAAGGCTTGCATCACTATCTACAATGCTTAGCTATAGTTTACCTTTAATACTGGCGTGTCTGCAGTGCCAGAACAGTAAGAAATCGTTTACTATTTTTGGGAGTGTGATTTCCCTCCATCTGACTTTGCAAATATTTATTAAGCTTTGTTCCCAAGTGGAATTCAAAATAATGAATGGTCTGAAACTCTTGAAGCAGAGTCCTGCATTCGACTCTACAAATTAGTTGTCAGAATTTTTCACTAGAGGGCACTACCACTTCACCACCAAAAGGTAACAAGGACAAAGGACAAGAGTGACCTGGTTGTTTAACTTGCCTATACTGTGTAGCCAGCTCTATGGTTTGAGAAACACATTTTAATCACATTGCTGAAAGGATTTTGTATGGCGCTGGGACTTGAGTAATGGTCCACAATATTAAATAGCTAGTACATGGAGACTCTTGTGGCAGCGGTTCAAAACTCTGACTGCAGATTAGATTAAAAGATTACAGTAGTCTGTACCAAGTTAGCAGTTCTCATCATAAAAAACAAGGACATCATTCTCGTGTGCTTTTTTCTGTAAGTGAAAGACAATTGGCAGTGAGCGGAGGAACAATGCTGCTGAATTAACAGACCAAATAATCAATACTACTACCAAGGAAACTTGCCCTTGGCTTGCTATCTCTCTCCCTCTCTCTATTATAGCACATCTATAGGCACCCTTAACAGGATGAGATTGTAAGAACTGAAAAACTCAGGGTGGCAGGATAGAAGGGGAATTAAATATTATATATATACAAGTTTTGAGAACCTTCTAAAGAAAGGGTGTATTTTTCCTCAACTTTAAATGTTCAAGTCTATTTGTGGGTCATTCTTTTAGTGTGAGATTTCTTTATTTTAATGATTTGTCCATGCAGTAGTTGTCCTATGTTGTCAGAAGAAGCGTTTGCAATTTTTCCTTGTATAATATATATACATATTCATACACATACGCACCAAGAAATATATAATTTATATCAAGGAAAAATTGCAAACACTTCTTCTGACAACATAGGACAACTGCATGGACAAATCATTAAAATAAAGAAATCTCACACTAAAAGAATGACCCACAAATAGACTTGAACATTTAAAGTTGAGGAAAAATACACCCTTTCTTTAGATCTTCAAAACTTATTTCATTCCAAGTCAGAGAATAAATGCTTTCCTTTTATGCATCTTTCTTCATAGAAGGAAAGACATCACTTTTAAAAAGGCCTGGGTTATAGTTTGACATTTTTGCCCATAAGATTTTTGCAAGAAACTGATTGACTTGGTGATTGCTAATGTATACCCAAAACTATTACCAATTCCTTGGGAAATTTAGACACATACAGGATTGGGCTCCAGAACTGTAATCACACAAGCCTGGATTCACTAAAGTACTAAACTCTGTGTAAAACTTTAAGTCTTCAGTGGAACTGCACTCATATGCTTCATATTACATATATGCTTATATACTTTCTGTAGTATGGAACATAATAGAAAATGCATCTATGAGACAATCAGCAAAGATATCATCATGTGCCATTTTTGTAGTAGTATTTTCATCCCAAAATCTTCTCCCTTCTTATGCTCCCATCTGAACTAAAGCTGTTCCTTTAAAGCCCGTAACATATGGTATCTAATTTAGGAGCCAGTCTTAAACCAGGAAAAAAAATCTCATTGATTTATAATTGCAGTAAGAGATGAGCTCATAAAAGATCAGCTCATAAAAAATCCTGGGTTCCTCTGTCTCTCTGCTGTGATCAGCACACTACCAATGCTCTATTAGCAACAATAATTTGCTAAATACAAAACTAGGCGTATTGAAATGTGAAATGAAAACCAAATTGTTAAAAGGCAGCCATCAGATGGAATAAAAGCTTACTAATATGGAAATATTTAAACATGTTTTATGGGGTCTATTCTGCTCTAGATGCATGTTATATAGCAATAAAAGTCAGCAAAACACATCCTGGGGATAATAAAAGACCCTTTTTACTATACCCCCCCATATCTCTATCTATATATAGATATCTATAGATACAGATATCTATATATCTCTATCACTAGATATCTATATCTCTATCTATATCTCTATATAGATATATATAAAGGATTACAGAAATGTTAAAAATTACTATACTTTTAGATCTTGAGTTTTCTTAACAGAAATTATAGGGATCCAGCACGGCACAGATAAAACTGGCAAACAGAGATAGCTATATGAGATGCAATATGTTTTCTAATATAAACATAATATTTTGCATCATAGCAGATTCAGAAATGTAAAATATTCACTCTTGCAGGTAGTTAAGAGCTCATCATCATTGGTTATGAAATGTAAAGGTCCTACAACCCATATGATAGATTTGGTATTCTGCTCACACCCATGAACGCTGCTGTCCTAAAGTTCAAAAACTCCCCCTCAGGGGCTCTAGATGTAAGGGGACTTGCTGAGGATGGAAAGGGGCCTACTATGGATGGGACCTTAGTATATGCCTTAGAGATTCTGGGCTGTACCGCATCTCACAACTTACCTAATATAGGCTGCTGTAAGTTATGGCAGCCCCCAGAGAATCGACAGGAAGCAAAGATAGCCTTTGCCCCCTTCCTCTCCATCTTGGCTGCTCTTGAGGTGCGTAGTACAAAATTACCTCCTGCGAGTGAAATCCTACCCCACTGAAGTCAGTGATGAAATTCTTATCAGCTTCACTGGAGACAGGATTTCATCCTCTCTCTCTCTCAGTGGAGGGACTGAACCAGGTTATTCAGCATATAGATGGAGCAGGTGTTTGCCACTACAGCGTTGGATGTATGTAACACTAACCCTATTTTAAAAGGGATGGGAGGAAATTACTGCTTGAGAGTGCAGGTCAGATGGGCTGGTGTAACTTTTTTGTCTGTTCACTCCTACACCAGCATAGCAGAGAGAAAACAATGTAATTTTAAAAGATGAATTAAACAGATTTAAAGTTATAGTGGTTTAGCTTCCACCTGTGCCAAGTACAGGCAGTCAAAAAGCTTGAGGCTGAACCACTTCAATCTTTGCAGGTTAGCCTAAGCTGTGTGGTTTGAGCTGAGAAGTAGGTGAACAGACATTCACTTTTGATTCTGGAAATGCAGTCGCATGACTGCAGTGGCCCAGGCCAGAAGCTGGGCGGGGGGGGCATGTTGCTGGAGCCATCCCTCTCTGCTCAGTTGGAGCTGACAGCTTGGGCCAAAGCTAGCCTACCCACCCTGTGAGGGGGAGTTGGCAGGGGAGGTGCAAAGCATCCTGGGATGCTGGGGGACTGCAAGTCAATTTGAATCTAGAGGGGGTCTGGAGTAAGTAGTACAGAGATTAAACAATTACAAAGGCCTAGTGGTTAAAAAAAAAGCAACCCCCTGATTTAAAAGGGTTTACCAGTTCAACTGTCCACACTATATGTTACTTGCTTGCTATCTTTAGTCTAAAGTGAGGCAGTTTCAGTGAGACGGCCAGAAGGCCAAAACTCTGAAGAGTCCCAAATGCTGGTGTTCGTGAGCACATATATCCAAACCCAGGTCTAGATACAAACTTAACAGCATGCCCCTGCCTCAGTACTGGAACGAGCCTAAACATTGGATCCAAACCCTCCTAATCCTGGGATACGATGGGGTTAAAAGTCAGATCAAAATTCTGTGTCTTGAGCCCATCCATAGTTGGACTAGGAGGAACCGGTTCTGAATGTTCAAATGGACAGTCTAAAGGCAAGTTGACTGTTACAGCCACTTCCTTTGTCCCAGGAGGGACACATCTCTACCTCTGCCAGCAGCACTTCAGACAGTGCATGTTGCATCAGTGGAAAGGGAATTAAAAAAACCCCAAAAAACTAGTCATAGCTGATTTTAAAGACTTATGGGTTTTGTCTTTTGCAGTTGTTCTGTTTCCGAAGAGAGCCCCAGCTCACTTGCTGTTGTGGGGAAGGAAAGCAAAAACATATTGCTTCGTTAAAGTTGTCAGACTTATTTTATTTCTGTCATTGTGTGAAACTTCCAGGCACCGTGAGCTTTTCTAGGGGGCTCTGCACACTAGCAGAGGGCATACCACAGGCTTTCTGACTTCTTTTTCTCCCTTTTCCTGTTCAGAGATGAGGGGGTGAAGCCCTTACCTTGTTGACTTCAATGAAGCCATAATGTCTTTCAGAAGGCTGAGTGTAGCTGTCTCCAGCAAAGCTGGAAGAAACACATGTTAATTTATGCTTTTTTGGGAATTTTACTGCACCATCAAATTGATCTTTTATACTGAATCCTATACAACCTTAGCTGAAAGGGCCAGATGCTGCCTCTCTTCTCCATATTATGTACCACATGGGACTAATCAAGGGGTAAGGTACTACTATTCAGCATGGACTGGGGGAAGAATCTGGCCCCTTCTAAGAAGAAATGCCTCCTAGTTGTGCCTATTCTGTGTAAAATAAATGGTTTTCCTTTACTGACAAGCTTATGGGGCACATTAAATAAAACATCACAAGTAAGGCCAGTGGGAAAGTCATGGTCTTTAGGGGATGTCACTATTTAAGTAAGACATAAAAAAAAGACTAGGAAACCTAATGGTCAATGTGTGTTAGGCTTGCTCTTTGTGCATGAGCTACAGGGGATGCGAGTCTGCTAAAAGTCTCATCCTGATCCCTTAGGTCTTGCTGAAGAAACTCATGCTTTCCATATTAGACATATCTGGTTTAGTCTACAGTGGGTTGGAACGAGCTAAGGGCTGCCACAGTAGCACCCAATATCACCTATGGGGGTTGAAGGTATTGTGACCATCCAGCGTAACTCCTTTATACCATCCAGTTGCATGGACAACAACTTCACATATCACAAAGGGATTATCTATGGCAATTTGACAAACCCTATGCAGCTAAAAGGAGGTCTGGGACCACTGGGATTAAAGGAGTACTTCTCATTATTATGACACTTCTTCAAAGGGTGCTTCTAGCACGTTCCAGTTTCTATATCATTGCCCAGTACCTGACCCAAGTGCAACAGAAAGAGTAAAACAAATTAAAACAAAATTACAGCCAAGGTATGTTGGGTTTCCCTTAAAAGCCCTGAATGACCCAAAAGGCAAATTCAATATTAAGATATCATCTAATTTAACGTGGCCAATGTATATATTTACTTGTGTATCTGTATGGTCTTTAATGATACACAAATGTTAGTGTAGGCATAATTAACAAGATTCTACATCTATCTGAAAGCAGACAAATCGTATCCATTGTCTCGTAACCCAAGAGCAATAAAAAAAAATTGGGTCCGTAGGGTGAGAAGAGATGAAATCTTGATCTGCAAATATTCAAAATCCAAGGTTTCTCTCTCTCTTTTTTAAATCTCAGAGCAGTTTGATCTCCACTCAGACAGCACAAAGCTAGAGTGTTTAAGTGCTACTACTACATACGTCTGCCTCCAATGCCCTTTGGCTTTTCTCCATAAGGAACATAGATAAAAATACCTGTTGGGTTGATCCAAAGCCTGTTCAAATCAGTTGGATTCTCTTCAGCAAATTTTATAGGCTTTGGATCAGACCTATTAAGCAGGTCAGAGATAATTTTTAAAAACGGCAACTTAGATTAAGCAGGCAGTTAAGCACAGTCAAACAAGTACTCATAAAGGGTGCTCTTGAAACAGTGCTTCTGAAAATGTTGCCATGCTGTTTAACTCTAGCTATACTAATATTCTAGCATAGGAAAAAAACCCACAATCCCCATATAGGATGCTTTTTAATTTACACATTCAGGTGACATTATCATTTTACTAGTGCCAAGAGAAAACTGTTCCTCAGTGTTTGAAATCTCATATCAAAATACCTTACTGGGAACAAATATCTTGTATAAGCTCTTCAAGATTTACCCCAGACCCCCTCTGCTTGTGTATGACTTCTTGATTCATCATATAACTTGGCATCTCTTTTTCCTCCATTTTGTCACAGCATCATTTTGTGATGTAAACTTTAATAACAATTTCAAGTAAGGTTGTGTATTTCCCATCAGCGCTGACAGAAAGATGTCATGTATTATTTCTTTTTGTCAAGATGGTACTATTCTCTCTCAGAAATAAAAGCAAAGGAGAGCGTTTTGAAGGTTGTTTAAAAAGATTCGATTTCATTATACTTTTACAAGAGGCTGTGACGGCAAAATTGGTTTCTCTCTTGCTGAAGTCCGATTCAACAAAATAAAAAGAAATATGTTTATTTCTTCTGGAAAGCTCTGCCTGGGCAAAGTGTGCATATTCTATCTGATAACTTTACATAGGCAATCTCAACGTTCAGTACATGTCCAGCCAATAAAGCCATGGCGAACTATGAAACACCGAGTTCGTTTTCATTTCCATTGGATGCGTTTTTGCGTGCGATGTGTTGGATGATTTAGAGAACATTTGCGTATCTAGTTCAGGACTGATTTTTAGGAGGGCCCAGTTACATCTTCAAAGGCCCGAATGTGACATGAATGAGAACCGTGACGAGACGAGAAACTCCTATCAAACTCTTTCGTGAGAAGTCGGTCACTAAAAAGAACTTCTCATCCAGTGGTGAATTAGAGAGACAAGCTATAGCCATTACTCCTCCTCAGCGTCTCTTCAGCATTACTGGATCAACATATTTGCTCCTGAAAAGCTAGCAAGTTCTCAGCCTGGCTACCATCTCCAAATACCAGTCATGAGTTTGAACATGCTTTCCTGTTCTCAGGCTCCTCTACCTCTAAATGAAATGAGAAGAGATCAAAAGACTGTGTTTGAAGAGAAAGAGCTTGAAGAAATACTGAATGTTGTTCATGAGGACACCTGCCGTTCACTTACTGTGGCTATTTGTTTTGGGTTCTTTGCTTCCACTTTGCAACCAAAAGGAGAAAGACGAGCAAGGGTTAAATTATATAACAGGCACAGTGGCTAGCTCACGGCATGCTGCAATACATCGGGGCTAGGGACAGACATTACACATAAACCAGTTTAAGTGATCAGAAACTGGTTTAAACCTGTAACAGAACAGATGTTCAGTGTACATAAACCAGTTT
>NW_017728910.1:20841833-20862908 GCF_001723895.1 Crocodylus porosus | reverse complement strand
TTTTTTTTTTTAATGGTTTAACTAGATCTACCAACAAGTCAAGTATAAAAAGGGGATATAGGGCGTTTTCATCTAGAGGGAAGTGGTTCAAATCCAGAAATCACTGCCACTTTAATTCTGTTATATGCTCTCCATGAAATAAGTTTACCATAACCACCACACTCATGATGGGGGCAAGGTAGTTGGTGACATAGTCAAAGGAAGCACTAACCAAATAGGTCTGAAGACAGAAAGAGTCTGTCATACCTAAAACCCTACTCCTCCATACAGAAAGGAGATCTATCCTTTCCTATCCCCAGTAGACTGTTTGGTGCCCCAGGGATTCAGGTGAGCACAAACAGGACATGGTGAAGATACTAAGAGAACCCGCATCACCCTACTATGAACTCTAAGCAAACATTATGTTATAAGTAATATGGCTAGGGTTGCCAATCCTCCCAGACTGACCAGGAGTCTTCTGGAATTGGCATTGATCTCCTGGTGACTGCTGAAAGCAATCTGGGAGATTGATATTGTGAACAGGTTGAACAATGCAATAATAGCATTACGTCATGTGGGGGGAAAAATCTCCCAGAATAACTTCACTCAGAGTTGGCAACCCTAAATACAGTACAGCTAGAGAGCGGGAAAAGGTGAGGACAGCCATGTAGGTGGTTCCGGCTTTCTCTAGACCTGGGGGGCAGGAGGTGGGGAAGGTTATGGGCCAGGCCAAAGATTGTCTCATGAGCAGGAGTTAAAGGGAGGACCCTCAGACAATCAATACAAAGAACCCAAATGTTATTTTTTTAAAATCTCATGCTTGGCTCATACATTTTATTAGTAATCCTAGGAAATGGAGGGAAGAGATTAAAGTTGTACTCAGTGTCAAACAGCAAGTTACTCATCCCACACCTGTATCAAATGCAGGGGCCGGGGGGAACAGTGCAGTTGAATTCTGCTCCACCCAAACTTTAACACCAACTGCCTGGGAGAAGCAGCAGGATTTCTATTCAGGTAGTACTGAGAGAGTCAACTGACTTTCTTATTATCAGTTTCCCAATTCTTGTTAATCTCTCCACTCGGCAGGTGATGGCAACATTCTATCCTTTTTAATGGTCTTGATGTTTCAAACTATGCTTTCTTCTCAAATTTTGCTATCTTTTAACTATTCCTGGTAATGTCTTTCTATTTCACAGCCCTGAAGACTGGTTTTAGTTCTAGTGAAAAACTTTAACCCAGGTGTGGTAATATTATGTCTAGTGTAAAATGACCGACAGTAAAGAATTGGAGGCACTGTCAAGATGCTCAAGACAGCTAGATTTTGTTTTATGAATCTGAATATGTGATGTATATTTAACTATAATGACTACAGAACTAAGGACACAATATCTTTTGACTATTTTATGTATATTTGTGTTTCTTTTTAAATTTTATATATACCCAAGCAAATTAATGCACATTCTAAAAGTTAGATTGGTTTTTGCTTTGATGTTAAACTGAATAATAAAGTTCTAGCCCACTACACTATTGGTAAAGTGTCTAATTTCTCTTTATCATATATAACAACAATTTTTCTCCAGTTAAGGTGCCACACCATCTGCACCTCCCTTCAAAATCCTAGATCCAGTCATGATCAAATCAATGGCATGAAGGAATTGTGAAGGGGCATAGTCCCCTACACAGACAGTCTATCCACTCTGAATAAGAGGCACAGAGTCTCTAATTCTGATACTCTACATTCCATCTGTAAAGACTTGAGTCTTTAAAGACATATTTGAAAAGAACACGGTGCAACTAGAGGTATATGACCTTCTTTACCTAAAGCTTCTAACATTCTCTTATGCCCTGTGGCCTTTTTTCATACCCAAATTAGGTTAAAAATGAAAGTAGGTAAAATAAACACACATACTATTAGCTTTGGAACTTGCATGAAGTACATACAGTATATATACAGCATACACATAGAGCAAGGATCTTGAAGGTACACTATATCTACTCCATTTTCCCCCCAAGATAACTCAGTGCAGAAAAATCAGTCTGACTTCTAAGAGAATTCATAAGTTGGTTCATTCTATATATTAACTTTTTGTCATTGAGAATTTTGGGGAAAAAAATCTTTGAATGTACCTGGAGCTGAATACACTTAAATAGTGAAGTTCTATAATTTTATTTGTGCTGGAAAATTTGTTTCATCTTACTATTTTTCCTTCCTAAACAGCCTTCCTGATAGATATCTGAATTCATGTATAAGCAAACCAAAATTAGCAAGTAAGAAACAGGAAGCTTTTAGTTGGAAAGTGGAATTTTAAGTACTTAGTGGCAAACAATGAACTGGAGAGATAAAAATGCAGTGGAAATGGTATGGAACAAACCTAACTTGTTTCCTGATGAAGTTGACTTGTGAGCATGTGTGCTGCCATGATATGGGCCAGCAATACTTTTTTGCTTTTATTTACTTAAAATGTATTTGGTCCTGTGAACCCTCCTATAAAAGCAAATTATAGAGACAGCAATAGTAGGCTGGCCATCTCTTATAGCCATCTCATTTACTTTACAGTTTATCAAATGTTTTCATCAGTGGAGCTTAGTCCATTTCTTCAACTCTTTAAGTTACAACCAGTGTCATATTACACTTCCAAGCATGTGCACTATTCCACATTGTAAAATGAAATCTACCACATCAATATTTAAGATTGGT
The DNA here is from genome assembly GCF_001723895.1 of Crocodylus porosus. NCBI lineage: Eukaryota > Metazoa > Chordata > Crocodylia > Crocodylidae > Crocodylus > Crocodylus porosus. Next base: position 20,860,231 of record NW_017728910.1, on the reverse strand, counting down.
TTAGTTCATGAAAGTAAATTTACTATTATCTACTACAGCCCTCTGGAAATTCTGTGATGCAAATGTGGAGTATGTAAATATTGCCGGTCTTTTCATTATTCTTGCCGTTTGTTAACTTTTAATAATTGAAAGTTCCCAGGTCAACAGAATTACTTTATCTTTCTTCCTCCCCCACATTTTATCTCCCTCTCCCACCAAACAGGTATCCATGTCAAAACAGGACTCTTCACTTGGGGGTTTGTTTGACCTAGGTCACTTAAATGTCAAGCTTTTCACCAGTTGTTAACACAAAGCTTCCACCCAGTGCTCTAAAGCCTGCACCACAGTTTGTTTCAGCTACAGCTCTTCTATCCACATTGGATTTCTCTCAGTTTTGCAGGAACTATCCATCCTCTCACAGGGAAGTGGTCTCAATGACAAGGAAAGAGGTCAAACACTCTTAAGTGAAACTGTAGAAGTTGAATCCTCCAAATATGGAAATGCAATGGATTTTGTCTTTTTTTTTAAAAAGGAAAGCAGAAGGCTCTTAGGATACCATTTTAAAAACTAGCTGAGCAGAAACTTTATTTTTGACTGGACGTAAAAAGACAGCAGCCTTTTAAATAGTTCTAAAGCAGCTCAGACTATATTTTTGCCTCCCAGAAAGAGATCAATTTTTATTTAGATTGATTTTAAGATTTACATGTGAGAAACAGACAAAATTGGATCAAATATACACCAAAACAAATTGTTGGCTCCCATGAAAGCCAATAAAATCAAAATAAATTTAGCAGATTTCATCTACCAGCATCTGAGATTTGTTTTATTTTGTTATTCCATATGCATTTACTGAACAGAAATTTGCTTAACTCTTTTCCAGTTTTGTCTTACTGAAACAATAAGACTCTCTGTAGAATATTTTGCACTTGAATATTATCACCAGGATAGCATATGGCAAACTAGCAGTAGGCCGTTTATCTTCATCCTCTTTGTAAGCTAAAATTAGCACAATGCTTTTGCAGCACTATATGCTGTATTCAGACCAGTATGATATAACTAATACAATTTCAATTCCACCCTTGGCTAGCCTCCAGTATTCAAGCAAATTGATTAAAGTATTAATATATTTAATACTAAGTTTATATTTATCAACCTGAGAGGCACTTTTAAATTAATATAGCCATTTCACCTAAACCAACTCCAGCAGTAAATAAAATGAATGTATTAGTAATAAACACAAATTCAATATGTTTGATTTGTATACAGCATCCTAATCCATATTAAAATACTTTATAGAGAAAGTCATGGTACACAAATGAATCTTGTTGTGTGCTGTACCTTTAAATGCTATGCTTGAGAGAGAATACAATATTCAAGTTTTATTAATGATATCCTGTTCGTGCTGTGTTCCCTCTTATTGGCAATTTTTAGGTGGGAATTAAATTAACCCATTGGGATTAAATTAAAGAAATATACAACTAAATAAAAAGAAGGATTTACACCAGATCCACAAATGCAGTTAGGTACCTGCCTCCTATTTAATCCATCATCATTCCCAGTGAAATTAATGAAAGTGAAGACACCTAAATACTTTTGTGGATCTGGCCCTTAGTGTTTGAATGAGAAATCATCTACGAACTAAGGCCTTCAAAGGCTTGCAGAGCAACCAATGACAAAAGCAGAACAATAGAAAGAGGTTCAAGTAATACACCCCTTTTAGCTGACACCCCTTTTAGTCAATGTAATCTGCTCATCAAACACTTCTAAAAACTCAGTCAGGATTAGCTTTACAGAAAGCACCTATAGAGTCAGTGGTTTAAGTTTACTAGAGCTTTACAATTACTTCTCCCTTTCTTCCTCCCCACTGTTTGCCATTCAGGTCTCTGCCTTTAGTTCTACTAAATGTTTCCGAAAATATGGCTAACCTGTATTGGACTGAATCTCTACTGCCCCTATTTGTCCCTTTAACTTGGTAAGTCACAGGAAGTCAGCTTGTTTTTGATATATTAGTGATTATTAACAAATGTCAATGTTGCTGATAAACTTGTATCAAACAGCTATGAAACATGTAAACTTAAGGACTCCCAAAGCTTGCGTATTTAGAACCACATACATGCACATACTCCAAGTTTGCCATAGTAACTATAGCACTCGCAGCACCACAGGTTCAACAACACTGAAAAAAGATACATAAACTCACTTTCAAGGATTTCTGTAACTTATCTCTAGTGACCTGTGAATAAAGTGTACTAGTTATTTACCTGTTATGAAAAATGCATTTAGGAACAAATTCTGGTCCTACTTCCAGAATTTTGTTTGCTTTTTGAAACAGACATGTTTATATATTACAGCTTCCCCATATATAAATGTTTCTGAACAAATGAAGACATAATCAATTCTAGGCCAGAGAACACAAGGGAGGAATATTGACCTTACTTTTTACCCAAACCCTCCCCAGGAACATCCCTTACTTTCACCATGGAGGAGTGAGAAAGTGTAAATGGGTACACGATACTTCCACCCCTCTTGGCTGTCTCTTCTACCAGCTGTAGAAGGGGCGTCTTGAATTTATTTCTTGCTATTTAAGAACAAGGGTGGAGAAGCTTGCTACTCGAGTCTGATCTACAGCATTTTAAAAACTATGTTCTATTTAAATGCAACCTAACATTATGCTTAAGTGGACTGGCCTTTTGAATACTTGCAGCAGCATCGCTTCTCCCGTGGTTACAAAGTGGTATGTGCAAATACTTCAAATATGCTGTGAGTGATGTGAAATTCAAGGGTGATAATTTCCCAGGTACCTACATGTTGTTGGTGTTTCTCTGGGGGTGCTGTTGTTATTCAGACATATCCTCTGTTCTACTTTTCACTAACTCCACAAGCTTTGTTTCATGGTGACCTGCATTTAGTGACAAGACAGAGCTGAGCTATGTCTCCTTCTGAAGCCTATCAATAGTAAGTAGGCCCTGGAATATTTTTAGCCAGTCCTGAATGTGCAGGGTGGCACAAACTGCTACTCAGAGAGATACAAGGCCTATGCATCAATTAAGTCCCACTGAAGCCTTATTTTGAGGACTTAAGTGATGCATACTAGTAGGTCTTCTGTGGCCTTCTGCACAGGGATGTGTTACGTCCCCAGTGAACAGACATCAGGTTCAGAGTCATTATTTTACCACACACAGGAGCAGACATGGAAAGGAAAAGGTTTGAGGGGTGAATGGTCCCAGATGGAAAGTCCAACCCCCACCCCCATGCCGTTGCTGTTGCTTATTTGCATTATATCTGCACCTCCTTGTTATGCTTCTATCTCAACTTCCCCAGATCCCATACCTATATGGTGTTTTGTCTCCTTTTGCTTCTTCCACAAGCATTCAGCTAACAAGAGGTGCAGCAGGGTGAAAGTAACTACAATCTCTGGAGCCCTCATTTTACTGCTGCTATTAGTACAAGTGAAAGTGCAGGGAAATTACCCAGACCATCCACAAGCACAGTAATGATGTGGGTGTGTGTTGAGGTAGGGAGGGAAGGAGGATGGACATGAAGGGAAGCTATGGTTAAGAAAAAAAGATAAGTAGAGGAGGAAGAGCAAAGAGACTCTGAAAAAAGAAACAATGTGAATGGCTAAGAAATCTTACAACCATTCAAGCACTCTACTGGTGATGTCCTTACTCAAAGGCCAAACAGAGTAACAAGACACAGCATTCCTAGGCCATCCCAGCTAAGGGAGAAAAAAAAACAGAACACTTGCTCTGGTATTTGGAATGACATGAACCACTGGATTGCCAGGCCAGCAATAAATGATCTCTGCTGATATATAACTGCAGCAGGTACAACATTGCAAACATGCTATTCTCCAAGTAAAAGCAACAAAGACTGTTTAATTATACAGAAAATGTTATGCAATCTTGGGGGAGAAGCCCTCAATTTCTTTCACGAATAAAGTTATGCCTATAGGTTTATTCATTTCCTTCTTTCTGAAATGATGGCACCCAAATCTTATGGCAATGTTTTCACTAGGCAAACTTAAATTTTCTTTTATAAAGAAACCATAAAATGAGACAGTGGCTGGAAAGGACACACTAGGAAAAGATCCATGCAGTGCTTTTAACAAGCTTCTAATTACAGCATGCTCTTTATAGGAGCAGTTGTTGACACTAGAATGGCTTGAGTTTGTCTCTATCACCACAATAATTATCTCTGGCATTCATGCAGTGACTTTTGTCTTAAATAACCCACAGTGAACAACCTGACTTTTTATGAAAATTTGCAAGGGACCTTCAAGTATCACAAATGGTGAAGTTATATCATATGGAGGACAACAAATCCAATGGCACTAGTACCATACAAAACTCTACAGAAATGGTCCAGAAGTGACTCACGGGCTAGGGACAGAGATTACACATAAACCAGTTTAAGTGATCAGAAACTGGTTTAAACCTGTAACAGAACAGATGTTCAGTGTACATAAACCAGTTTGAAAATGGCTGAAACTGGTTTGAGATAAACCTGGTTGAATGTAGTATCAGATTGAATTGATTTGGGTCAAACCAACTTATGCAACGTCTGTCCCAGACCCCTTGCTGGTTTAAGTTAAAGCAGACTCCCCCAGCATCCTGGCATGCTCTCTGGGCTGGGCAGGGCTTCCTGCTCCACATCAGAGCTGGTCCCTCTCCTCTGCTCTCTGGCTGGAGCTCCAGCAGAGACTGTAGGCATTTGCCTGGCTTCCTCCTGCTCCCCCCACCCCCTTACCACTCCCTGCTAAGCAGAGATCCCCCAGCCCCTCTGTTGTACACAAATACCTCTTAGCATTAGCTAGCAGATCACATGCTGGCTACAGTCTGTGCTGTGGCACATGGGACAAAGGCAGAATCAACAGGTAGCTGGTAATGTCCCTCTGTTGTTTTTTTAATGGTCTGATAAACACTGAGTGAGGGGTGATAGACATTGTGTTATCAATTCCCTGCTGGGGTGGTCAGGGTGGGGGTGATCTCTCCCTAATTAAAGCGCCCTGCTGGGGCCTGGCCATACCCTGCTCAACTCAGCACTGTAAAAGGGAAGGGAGGCCTGCTCTAGCACCCCCCAGCTTCTAGCCTGAGCCACTGCAGGCATGTACTGGTATTTCCTTAGTCTAGAGGGGATACCTTTATGGTTACAAACTGGTTTAGCCTAGCCAGGTTAGACTAATCTGCAAAGGTTGAATCAATTCAGGCTCAGGCTTTTTGAATGTCTGTCCCTAGCCAAAATGATGGCCAAGGAAAACAATAGTGCAAGTATCGCAGGACACTGAAATGCCCTGCTCCTAGAAAGAGGGACAGGTGCCGGTTGCTGGGACAACCGCAGTTGGGTCAGCTGACCAGAAGGGAGGCAGGGCCTGGCCTATATAAACAGCCAGACGTAGGCTGAGACCAGGGTCAGTTCCCCTCTGGCAGCCGAGGGAGAGGGAGCTCTGCTGGGAGTGGGCATAGCAGAGAAACCTGATGGCCAGAGCAGCGTCTGCTTGATGATACTGGGTGGAGGAAACCCTGACAGGCATATGCATGAAGGATAGCCAGGTTGGCTTGGAATTTATGTTGTAGCCCAGGAGTGGTAGTTTTCTGTTTTGTTGTTGTGTTACACCGGAGGACCAGGTGAGGCTGTAGGGGTGGAGGAGGTGTAGGGGGGTACCTGGCACCGGAGAGGGCACTGCGTATTGGGGTGTATCAATCCTGGCCCCAGTGCGGGCAGTATCGAGAGGGTAAAGCCCAGTGTGGGCGCAGGCGAGAAGCTCCAGTGGGGCGCAAGACCCGGAAAGGGGGTCTGGAGGCCAAGCATGACTACAGCCACCTGAGCCTCGATTGTGGGAAGCCCCAGTGGGACGTAGGACCCGAAAAGGGGGTCTGGGGACCAGGCACGGCTATGGCCACCTGAGCCTCAATTGCGGGAATCATGAGGCGAGGCCCTGGTGCGGGCGGGAGCCGCAGGAGAAGCCACGAAGCGCCCGTGAGGGCGCAGGCGGGCAACGGAGATGAGGCAGAGAGCCCATGAGGGCCTGGGTGACCGTAGGGCCCACCCATGGCCCGGAGGTTCGAGTGCACCATGTTACTGAAGGCAGGGCACAGACTGGGACATCTCAAGGCCCCGTGCCAAAGAGGGTAGAAAGGCAGCCTCCCTTTAACAATATTACCATCAAAGACGTGGTGGGCGAGATAGCGAGGGTGGATTGAACCCGATTTGGCACAGTAGGTAGGGGGTGCTAGGGGAGTTCACGGCACCCCTAGGTTGCGTCCTGCCACAGCAAGGAATTAGTCTTCTGCAACAGTTTTCATAGTAAGAACACTGCAAATACATTAAGTGATACTCCTTTTAATCTGATTTCTAACAGACTATTCCAGAAAGTCCAAGGGTTTCCACTGAGATCTCACATTCTTTCAATTTATACTGTTAAAAATGACTTTCTGCAACTTTATTAACTGGGAAAAACTATGGATGAAGTTTTACACAAGAGATTATATTAAAATTGAATGCTACATAGAGCAAGTCAGCCAGTTAGCTCTCTTTTGCCTAATTTTCATTTCCTCAGTATCAAGAATCATAAACCTGCAGCATCTGCCTGGGTAACTCTACAGATGTACACGTCCATGAAAGGCTGATGCATGATTGTGGCTTATCTCAAGTCAGCAAGCACTAAATCCATTTTATTAAATGATGGCATTACCTTAGTCCTTGTTATAAGGAATGGACTATATTCAGCCCTCACATCCACATGCCCCTAAGTCCAACAGAGCCAAGTCAGCCTTTGCGCGAGGGGACACACTTCTACTGGAGACAGGATTTGGTCAACTGGCTACATATATAAACAATAAATTACACTGTTCTTAAATTTTCTGATCAATTATTTTCTGCAGGATGCAATGCAGAATTGATAATATGAACTGAGCATCTTAAGACAAGCAAGATATTTGGAGAATTTGTTTGAATTCCAAACCGATTCATTCTGGACTGAAGTGCTATATATAGTATATAGGTAAGATATTTCAACTAGTTTGCAACTGATTCCCTATATTATACCTGGGAAAGCATCAGAACTAACAACAATCCATTAGTTACTTATTTAATCCAAGAGAATATTAGACTAGATTAAATTATCCTGTCTCTCAATAACTTCTTCTGGACAACTTGTAAGTTAACATTCTCCATCCACCTAGCCTGGGGAGTCAGAAATCAGTGTCAATCATATAAGTCTGAGTCTTGCCTTAGACTCTTCTTTGCAATAAAAATACAATATAAATTCAAACCCACACGTGATTGGAGCCCGACTACTTGTGGACAAGAATATTCCTTGACATTTAATGACGCGGGACTAAGAAGCATTTTATTCAGAGCTATAATCCTTGGTTACAATGGCAGAAAAAGTAATGCCAATATCCAATGCCAGGCAAGGTGCATGGTGCGCAAAGAAAAGAAGAGCTGTTCTCTTGACTGCAAATCCCACTGGTCATTTGGGAACTGAAGAGTGTTCACAGGAGTTCACTTGAGCCCTTTGATAACCATGCCAACTTTTGGGCCTTGTGGAGGAGAATCTCAGCTTTCAGTAAAAAAATGTCTAGAGCTCTCTTCTCTGGGAACAGAGCCTTGCAACCATGCAAGAGACACAAACGCCATAGCAGGTTTTTAAGGGACATGAAATTTGGCCTCATCTGCAGCCAGAAGATGTATTCTTGACCCAAGTTTGAATTATATCCCCAAGGATCACCGATTCCACCTACCAGCAGTTGCAATAGTGCATAGAAAGAGAAGGGGATGAGGCCAAGCTACAGTGGTACTGGGTAGTAGTTTTGTAGCTCATGCAGTTTGTCTCACTGTCTGTCTGCTCATCTTCAGCCTCGAGTCTGAAGAGTTAACACTGAGAGGGGGGCTGTTTCCCCTTAGCCCAACAAGAGGAGACCCACTCCCTCACTACCACCTGCCAGCAATCACGGGAGACTTTCTCCATTCACAAAGGGAACTGATTCTTAACTGACCATCTCCAGCGTATCCACAAGCACCACCAAAGACAGTGGGCAGCTCATGCCACTGGAAGCTGCGAGGAACAGCCATCTCAAGAAATCACAGTGAAGCAACAGAAATTAAGGAACATGGCAGGCCTTGATAACCTGAGATTCTGGGGGCAGGAAATGTCTGGCCTCTTTTTCTCTCCCTCCTCCCTGCTCTGCCTCTGGGTTTTGCAGATGCTGCACTGGAAACTGTTTGCAGGAACCTCCTTCTTAGACTTTTTGCAGTAAATCACCTCTATCATAGGAAAAACCCTGAGTACAATCATACAGCTGAACTTTACTGTACACCATATTCCAGGGTAAATATCAAAACACAAAATGCCCAGTTACTCATGAGTGGGTTAAAAGAAAAAAAAACTCTCTCTAAAGAGTGATACTGGATAGTGTCAACTATGTAAGGCTTTTCCTCCCCCCAGTTTTCATCATTATAGTTATCCCCTGGAGGGATTCTGAGATAAATTATTTTAAAGCTTTCTGAACTCCTTTTTCTGTATTTCTCCTCTCCAGCAGCTCTTGCTAGCACTCCTTCTATGCAGGGGAAAACTTCCCATTTTCCACTACATACTCTGTCTCTCAGAATTAAAGAACTGCACCCCAGAAAGAAGGCTTTCACAAAGCAGACATAGCAACAGTCTTCAAAATGAGACACTTGCATTTTTGCCAGTGATGAGGCTGAAAGAGAAGCAACATACTCTGTATAGCAGACTATTTCAGGAAAACACATGAACTATTGTTACAAAGTTCATTAGCCAAAGACACTGGCACAGTGGAGAATGCAAGGTAATTAATATCATTGCCATTTATTAATATTTCTTACGCTTGATTTCACCATTTAAACTCATACAAACCGATAGTCCAAAATACTTTGCAGCACAGGTAAAAGACGTTAACTGTCATTTCTCATTTCCAGAATTCAAAGACGTAGCAGATATCAGTTTTTAAAAAAATGCTATATTGAAATTGGTAAAAAAACCTCACTTCTATTACCGGACTTGAGAATCAATGGGGCATTTGAAAGAAAGCAATATGCACTGGCAACAACACCCTACTTAATCCTTGAGACAAGGGCAGGCAAAGAGCACAAGAGTAGTGTTCACACGGACAAAAAAAGGCTGTGTTTTTATCCTTCTCTCCCAATCCCAGATCAGGTAAAACTCACAAAATAAAATTGCCTTCCCCAGAGGTTCCACAAAAGCTGCATAGATGGAAACAGAAAGAAAGGCAGCAAATATCAGAAATATGTCTGTGTGCTCTACCTGTAGACAAAGACAGTGATGTGAAAACTGGGTGGCAGGGGAGCAGTGGCAGGGCTCCTCAGGATGGCCAGGGCCTGGTGTGGAGCCGGCACAGGGCCAAGTATGGCATTGCAGGGCCCGATTAGGGTGGTGCAGAGCCAGCGTGGAGACGATTCAGGTAGCATGCGGCCTGATCCCAGTGGCCCGGATCCACGTAAAGACCACGCAAGGTCTGATCCTGGTGCACAGAGCCAACCCGGCCTACAGACCAACTCAGCACCATTCAGCTGGCCCACAGGGTTGAGCATGACTGGCTGTAGGTAGCAAGGATGTCTCTCTGGGACCTATATTAAGAAGCAAAAGATTATAGCTGAACAATGAAGTTGCTAAATTACCTGAGTTGTTGTACAAAAGTAAAGTGCTGGGCTAGGAACTGGTTTAACAACGGTGGAAATAAAGAGTAAACTCCACTGAAGTCAAGGGAACTATATCAGAATAAAAACAGCATGGCAGCTTCCAGACGATCGTGGCCGTGCAGTATATGGTGCTGCAATCCTGTCTGCAGCACCACACGCTGCACATGCAGGTGTTTTCTGCACTGCGAGGTAGCAGCACCTGGGGTGGCGGGGCACGAAGATCCTGGGGTCAAAAAAACCCACATGGAAAAAAAGCAAGGCAGTGCACACTCTGCCCAAAATCAGAGCCAGGCCAGCCGGAGCCACTCTCCAGCTGCTGGCCAGGCTCTGATTGGCAAAAATTACCATGGCTGCAGCTCCCCAAGGCCCCTAGGACTCCAGGTAAGGTGGCTGGGGCCAGCACAGTTGCCTCCCCTGCCCCACCCAGGGTACTTGCCACGTGCTGGAGGACGTGTGTGTGGCATAGGCTTTCCCCAAGGACAAGTAGCAGTGGCACAAGGTGTCCCCCTGCTTGTTGTCCCCGGACAAACAAATTCATGCTCGTGAGGATGCAGCCTATGAGATTAAAAAAAGAAAAGACACACAAGTGCAGGTTTAGATTCAACTCTGAGTTAAATGTTCTCCCATCCCCAAGGACTTCTCAGTTTAGTTTCCTCTATTTCATTCCACTAGTCTTAATTATTTTCTCTTGGGTGATTCATCTCCGTCTCTGAATTCATGCTATAGTTCATCCCATGGGTTTACCTAACTTGGGCTGCTCCTCCAGAATCTCGCTGGCCTTTCTCAGCAAATTTGTCTATTCTGTCTAATAAGACTCATTTTCCATCTCAACGGAGGGTGGCTACCGGTGCTCCTCCTGACCGTGCACTACCCCACCTCTAGGCACAGGCAAGAGAATCACGAGGACAAACGATTGACATGCATTTCCACCAATGAACTGAAAAACAGGACTTTTTGCATCCCGTTCCTCATTTAGAAACGGGCAGGGGACACAGCATTTAAAAACAGGGCGGCCCAGTGGAAAACAGGACCAACGGCCACCCTATCTCAACCTCATCGTGAGGCAAGGGAGGGATGCTAAAAGTATAACTGAGCCCCACTAGGTGACACCAGTGCTATGAACAGGACTCGGTTAGGTCTTCAACCTGTTGAACAAAATACATGGCTGAAACGGAAGTGCAAATGTTTTTCCTGGGTTGTTGCTATTACGCTTCAGCTCGGGTTCATCTTTTCCACTCGAAGACCCCATTGCACTGCACTGCACCAGCGGTGGCCAACCTTTTTGACAGCTGTGCGGCACATTAAGTCCCTCTCCCCAAGTGCCACGCTGATCCCTGCCCCTGAGAGGCATACCTGATAATGGCCGCGCTCTGGGGCACCAGAATGGAGGCAGGGGGTTTTGAGCCTCTGCCCGCACAAAAAGTAGAGCAGCTGGCAGGAAGCTGCTTAAAAAGAGGGGTCACTGCCAAAAACCAGATTAACCCTTCCCTGGCCCTTCAACTGCTGCAGTTTCATATGGCAAGCACGAATCCAAAGCCCTTAATTTGGCAGCAGCTGCAGAGCCAGCGAAGTCTTAACTTGGCTCTTGGAAGTGACACCTTCTCTTGCAGAAGCATCCTACTGCTTCTTCACGCCATGCGGCCAGAGGCCTGAGCTCCCTCTTGCCCCCACGTGAGCACCCCCTGTCCTGAGCACCGGGGGCTTGAAAGCCACACACAGCAGCTGCCTGTGGCACATGCTCCAGGTTCACTGCTTTGCATCTCTTGGGCTGCGAATTAAAAAGGAAAAGAAAAGAAAAGCATTTTCTTGTAAATAGGCTCATGAGGTGTGGAAAAACACTGCCGTGCACTTATTGTGCATGGGGTCTTCGCAAAGGAGTTTCAGGGCTGGCGGCTTCCCCATCCCTTATTAGCTGTGTTCTCTTTTTTTATGTTATGGACACAGCTGTAACAGGGGTCTTTACCCTGGGACAGCCTCAGTTAGAGTGCTTGGGGAGTCTGCATTTAAAGATACTTTCATTGATGGGTTTCCGTGGGCCCAGGGACAGCTGTGGGGCTCGCAGTTTCCATAGGAGGGAACCAGCAGAGCCCTACCTGCACGCTGCTTTTAGCTCCATATGCTCTGGACCAGCCATTGCCTCCCTCTCCAAGGAAGGAGCAAGCACTGTGGCATCTGAAGGGCCTCTGCGGTGGCACCTTCAGAGCCCACGCCACTGACAGGGTGACTTGCAATTCTGGGCAACTGTATTCCAGAGAGTGCCTGCAAGGTGTCACGGGGCTCCCCTGGAGCATCTTGCTCCCCCTTCATTGGGCAACCCCTTCAGTGGGGACTCTCATAATGGGGTTGTCCCCCGGGGAAGCTTCAGGGCTCAGGGTAGCACCCTCAGAATCCAGGTGATCCCACGGGGCCATGGGATGAGGTGTCCCCAAGTGCTGGCTCTGGGGTAGTGCCATACCATGGTAGCCCAATGTCATGATGGGGTGTGGTGAGGCAGTGACGTGAGAGGCCTGGGGCTGGGTGTTCCTGGGACACCTGGGATACAAGGTTCATTGTGGGGTGGCACCAGGGCACATGAGATGCATTAGGGGTGCCCCACTGTGTTTCTGGGGGCACCTGGCACCAAGGGCCTGGTGAGGGGCAGAGACATGGCTGGTCTCCCAGACTTGGAGCTCGTTGCAGACATCCAGGTCCTGGTCTGGGACTGCCAGGCTGGGCTGCGCCAGGGCAGGGCTGCAACTACAAATTCTGTGCCCTCGGTAAAACCCCTCTGTGCCCTGTGATGTGGTGTGGGGGATCTCGAGCACCAGAGGATGTAGAGAGGGAAAGGGAGGCATTGCCTGTCCCACAAAAGCAGAGACCTGAATGCTGCTGCTTCTGTTCTGCATCTAGCTCCTCGGCCGGGTGGCATGAACTCTGTCCCTCCTCCCCTCCCTCCAGCTGGGCAGTGGGGCTTTTCTCTGAACTCACTTGCTTGGCTGCACAGGATTATTCTTGCGTGATCCCCCAGCTGGGACTAGTTCCCCGTGGAGCAGCTGAGCAGGGTGCAGTGGGTTGGATGCACCCCCCCAGTCCCAGGCCCTGCCCCACCTCTCTCTTCCTCCCTTTACTCTCAGCTCTGCCCCTGACCCTCTGGAGCCACTCGCAGCAGTTGTATGTGCCATACGTGACATGGGTTGGACACTCCTGCACTACACACAGGTCAGGACGGAAGAGTGGCTAAATGAGTTGACAGGGGCCACCCCGCGGACCAGTGGCAGAGCCAAAAACAGAAATCACATCTCTTCACACCTCCTCCACTATGCCACACTGCTTCCTAATGGGAGTCAGAGATGCTGTGGATCTAATTCCTGACTCTATGAACAGCAGTATCACAACTCACCCTCGTATCAGCCAAGTTAGATGAGACTCTAAATACATACATTGACTGGAGGGAAGTGCAGATGTTGTTCCCCCCCCAAGGATATTCAGGTTAGAGTCTGTGCTTTTCCAGTACCTCCCACGCCCCAAGTCCAGTCAGAACAACTCTCTTCAAATGCCGACGTATTATTGAGAAAAGACTTTCACTGTATTATTTAAAATTAAACAAACTTAAAAAGCCACGCGTTGGAGAAATCTAGGTTCGCTTGCACGCTTGTCTCTATTTTAAGTGTCTAAAAAGCTGCTAAAACGCGGGGCTCGCTGAGAAAACGTCACTTTAAAAGGAAATAAAAAATAAACACGACTACATTGGCGAGCTATTGTGATAAAGAAGAGCACGTTTGGGAAGAGTGTGATTTGCATGACACAGCGCCTGTAATCAAATTACCTATAAACGTTCTGCCATGTCACATTGTGTTTGAGATGTTGCTGTCAAGAAACTTAGGCAGACGCTTTGCGGCGGGGACTCAACCTGGCTTCCTTTTAAGTGATCTTGTATGCCTCTGCGCCGCTCCAGCCACACCGGGGTAAAATACAGGTGTTGGCAATTCAATTTCATTCAACCTTTCAAGAAGGAGCGCGCAGATAAGCCGCGCTTGTTCGCGCCGGTGATAATATTCAGCGCAGCCTCAATCTAATTCAATGGGCGCGCTTCTGCTCTCTTGTGAGATTGTCGTTTCTCAACCTCAGGGCTTTTCTCCCCGCCCCCCCAACAATCATAGCAAAAGTTTCCTAAGTACCCAACGGATGACAAAATGCCGGCTCCCCTCCTAAAGATAACCGACTTCAAAACAGCGCTTCGCCTCGGTGCCGAAGGCAAGGGTTAGGCTGGTGCGGGTCGGGGCCGCTGGCCACCGTTGCTGATGACCTCATTGGAGCCACAGATGTTTACTGCACTTCAGGAGATCGGCACAAACCCCCCCAAAAACAACAAAACCCCCAGAACAGTAAACTAGGCCAGCTTGCGGTAAGGCTGTTACCCACAATTCATGGAAAAATGCTGGATAGTTCCCACTAGGTTCTGGTCGGCTAGGAAACGGCAACTTATTAATCTTGTGTCAGAGGGCCAGCTGCAACCGTGGCAGTTACCATATTTCACCACCAACTCCGCGTCTGGACAACCATTGTCTTTTTTTTGGCTTTTTTTTTTTTTTTTTCTTATGTACAAATCAGCTGCTTTCCTCCCCCCCCCCCCGCAGAAACGGAGCTCGGGGGCCGAGGTGGTTCTGGTGCATCCTCCATACAGTGGTCAGGTTTACTAATTCAGAGAGACTGCTTAGTTTCCAACTTTAATGATATTCCCTCCGCATATCACTATGGTTGCCTGGCGACCGGATTTGAGCTAGGCCTCTCATTTGATTCCCACACATCAGACCCTGAAAAGCACTTTTTTTCCTCCTGCAGCTTTTGATTCTGCCTCCTCTGAAACCCTTCCCCCTGCAGTGTCGGTATGGGTGGGCAGCGCAGTGGCAGAATAAGGCCAGGGGTGAAGGGCGGCCCGTAGGCTAGTGGTCACACATCAAGGCTTGAAAACAAAGCCCATAGGAACCCTTCCTGACAAACACAAATTCCCTTCAGAGAAAGCAAATTTGGCCTTCCCTTCATAGTGTGGGTGTCATTTGAAGACTTTGCACCGATACTTTATTAAATCTGACGCTCGCTATTGTTTTCTTTCGGGCCGCTGCTTACAAAGGACTTCCTCCGATCAACAAGTTGCAAGCAAGCAGCTTCGGAAAGACCCGAAATACTCGAAAAAGCTCACGCGCTTGGTGTACCCGCACCTTTATAGGTGACCGAGTTTGTGCGGATAAACCATTTTCTACTTTCGGTCGCTGGGCTTTGACGGAGGAAAAAGCCCTGACCCTTGTTGAAAAGGCTATTTCTGCTCCAAATGCAGGCATATTGCCTGCACGGGGGAAACGGCGTTTCCCACAAATGGATTTCTAGTAAAACTTGCGACGCAGGGGATCGATTATTTGCTTCAAATAAAAACATCAGGTTACATTTTTTACTATAGGAAGTATAGAAATGTTTACTATAGAAAGTATGGGCCAACCCCATGGTTGGCAACAAGAAAAAAAAAAAAAAAAAAATCAGCGTATTGCCCTTATCCTTCTCTCAGCAACAATTAGGAGTCTTCACCAAATTAAAGGCTCGGCTTTAGTGGAGACAAGTCAATTTACGTCAGCTGAGGATTGGCCCAGAGTCTGACAGTCTGTGGGAAAGTGTAACGTTAGCCATAACCGCCATCCTTTTTAAAACAAGTTATGAATAAATCAAAAGCCAGATTGATTTCAATAATTAGAGGGATCATTGTGTTAAAAATAATGTGGGTCACAAGAGAAAATGAGACCCACTGCTAGGTGGATATATAATATATTACATGTAACTTTTTTTTTACAAATGGTTTCTGTTGAAGGAAATGTGAGAAGCTGTATTGCCAGCACTGCGCAGGTAAACTCCTCTTCCTTAAGAATTTCAAACTACTGCTTGGCCTAGTGTTAGATCCTTTCCATACAAAGCATGTTTTAAAAACATTTCAGGAAGTGTGAAAATTCAGGATTTTAAAAAAATATATAAAGCATTATGTAAAACTGTACTGGTGCTGAGCCTGATCTAGCTCCCAATAAAGTCATTTAGCAAAACACTATTTATGGGGATCGGATCAGACCATATGAGCAGGTATCCTGGACCAGCGTGGTTAGCTTGTGATCTTTTTGTGACATTCAGACTTTTCATAAAGCTCCAGTTCAGGAGTCCTTTAATTATGAGAGATCCTCCTTTTTTTCCCCCCCTCCGAAGTATCTAGCTCCCGTAGTTGTAGATAAAATTGGAGAGCTGTGGATCTGTGTTTACATGTCTTTAACACTTCCTAATTTTCAAGTCAGTCTCAGATGTTGCAGCTCATGGTATCTGAATACTCTGTTGGTGACAGCATCAATTTTTGGATGGGCTACGTTTAGCTACAGGTTGGCACCGGGACAACAAAAGGTAAAAGTTCACTAGTAGAAAGGCTGACCACAGAGTGATTGTGGTAGCAGACAGTGCCCTCAACTACTGAAGGCTCCAAAATTGTGCAGAACAACCCTGGAAGTCAGTGGTAATGGCTGCAGAGTTTGCAGAGTCACGGGAATCCTCCAAGGAAGGCCAGCTGAAGAATCCTTGCTAATAGGCAGTGGTACTAATGATACCTCTATCTCCTCCCGAGGGCTATAGCAACTTGCCCGGGTGCAGGAATAAACTGTGACCCACAGGAAGACAGAAACAAATTGTGTTCTCAATTACATTGGTGTGAATTAGCTTCACAGGAGCAACCCCATTTTTAAACTGGTGGAATGGAACAGAACTTCGCTTAGCACAGACAATGCTATAAGGTGCAAGAAACGTGTCGAAAAGCAGAAGAGTATACTGGAAGTCCCCGGTGTATTTCTTTTATATTGCTCCTTTTATAGTTAAATAGAACTCAAATGCATCTTATGAAATTCCTTCCCACGTGCACACGCAAAGGGTTTTACGTATGTAGCCCCTATCATCATGTTCAAATCCCCTGGCAGAAGAATAGACACCTAATTCTCCATTAGCGCTGAAAGTAGGATCCTTAACCTTTACTCTCTCTTGTTGAGTCTCTAACAGGATAAGTTCCTTGCCCTTTTCTCATCAACAATTAAAAGTCTTCATGAAGTTAGTGGATTTCCACCAAGACATTTTTTTTTTAAATCAATCATTTTCAGTAGCTGTTATCACCGACAATCCAGTACCTGCTTCAGTGTTTCGCCCTTACTTATTAAGTTGTTAAGGAAGATGTTTTTGTACGGTACACTCCTGACATGTTAAAAAAGAATGTTTTCAGATTAGTGCTCAAGCTTCATTTTTCTTTTCGCTGGAAGTTTTAATTAATACATTAAACGCATTGTAGCTGTGCAGATGGGTAAAGGAGATATCTATTTATACATCCTTTTGATTCAGTTATTCTAATGTTTAGCAGCATTATACCATACATACACCAAGAACACTGTGCCCTTTGAAAATTGCTTCCATATTGTTGTGTCTAAATTGAAATACAAAAAAAAAAAAAGCCCACCTGCAAAAATGGGATGAGTGCCACAGTAAACTTCCCCTACTGTAGGTGTTCTCAATAAAGCAAGGTAAACACACAGTGCTATGGTTTCTTCTGGGGATTTTACTGCACTATAGAAACAGGTTGCCCTGTATTTCGTTTCATTTATATTATCCAGCTCACCTTCCCCAGAGCAAAAAGCAGTGAATTTGCCCAATGAGTCCTTCATGTGGGAAACAGAGAGCATAGCAGCAAGCCTTTTCCTTTGAACTCCCACAACCAAAAATGGGAATAGGACAGGGAATGTGTGTGTATAATGATAATTTTATACTTATTGTCTAAAGAGACAATCTGTCCAAAGAAGGATGAAACTCTCTAAGAGATCATGGCACCCAGCAAAATAAACTTCAGATCCAAACAGTTTCGTAACGAGGAGTTAAAAGTCATTTCGCAGACTCCTCCCAACGCGTTGGGTTTTGGCGATTTTTACCATCTTACTTCTTTTAAAAAGTGTCTCTCTCCTGTGCCGATTTAGACATCCGCACAAACCGGGGGGAAGCAGGGCTAGCTACGCGGGCGAAACAGTGAAAAAGACATGTCCTTGCCAGATGCCCAAATTAAACCAACTGCAAAAATGTAATATATTATTACTCAGCTAATCTTTCACTCATCATAGTCTTTAGTGTTCTTGGAATCAGAGCAGATACAAAAAATCCCAGTATGATTTTGCCTTGATAGAAACCCTGCAAGCGACCCGATTTAAATCACAAGACCTGGCCCAAGACCCACTTATTGAGGATCCAACCCATAATGAATCGTTAGGAGAACTGAGGCTAGAACCTCAGTGACCCACAAAACCACTTGTTTTTCAATACCACACCATCGAAAGCCTCTCATTTCAAAGCCAACACACCACAACCTGATTCTTTAAAATAAAATTTCCATGTAGTGACAAAATTGTCCACGTGCAGAGGCATCTAACGACAAAATACATTTTTGTGAACTTTGGTCTTCACTGTAATTTTCTGGTATTTAAAAACACTTACATAATTAATGTGTAGCCTGAAATATCAGCTATCTGAAGATGTGAATGCATCTGATTGTCTTCTATTAGCTTCCTGACTCTTGTATTTTTCTCCTTTTTTGTTAATTGGCATTTTCTGATAGACACCACCTAAGTAGCACTACCGCTCCCTGTGCATTCGAATTGGGGAAAAAAACCCTTTATGTTTAGATAAATGTGTAATTTAAAACCACTGAA
>NW_017728910.1:20831789-20841822 GCF_001723895.1 Crocodylus porosus | reverse complement strand
CCGATACTTTATTAAATCTGACGCTCGCTATTGTTTTCTTTCGGGCCGCTGCTTACAAAGGACTTCCTCCGATCAACAAGTTGCAAGCAAGCAGCTTCGGAAAGACCCGAAATACTCGAAAAAGCTCACGCGCTTGGTGTACCCGCACCTTTATAGGTGACCGAGTTTGTGCGGATAAACCATTTTCTACTTTCGGTCGCTGGGCTTTGACGGAGGAAAAAGCCCTGACCCTTGTTGAAAAGGCTATTTCTGCTCCAAATGCAGGCATATTGCCTGCACGGGGGAAACGGCGTTTCCCACAAATGGATTTCTAGTAAAACTTGCGACGCAGGGGATCGATTATTTGCTTCAAATAAAAACATCAGGTTACATTTTTTACTATAGGAAGTATAGAAATGTTTACTATAGAAAGTATGGGCCAACCCCATGGTTGGCAACAAGAAAAAAAAAAAAAAAAAAATCAGCGTATTGCCCTTATCCTTCTCTCAGCAACAATTAGGAGTCTTCACCAAATTAAAGGCTCGGCTTTAGTGGAGACAAGTCAATTTACGTCAGCTGAGGATTGGCCCAGAGTCTGACAGTCTGTGGGAAAGTGTAACGTTAGCCATAACCGCCATCCTTTTTAAAACAAGTTATGAATAAATCAAAAGCCAGATTGATTTCAATAATTAGAGGGATCATTGTGTTAAAAATAATGTGGGTCACAAGAGAAAATGAGACCCACTGCTAGGTGGATATATAATATATTACATGTAACTTTTTTTTTACAAATGGTTTCTGTTGAAGGAAATGTGAGAAGCTGTATTGCCAGCACTGCGCAGGTAAACTCCTCTTCCTTAAGAATTTCAAACTACTGCTTGGCCTAGTGTTAGATCCTTTCCATACAAAGCATGTTTTAAAAACATTTCAGGAAGTGTGAAAATTCAGGATTTTAAAAAAATATATAAAGCATTATGTAAAACTGTACTGGTGCTGAGCCTGATCTAGCTCCCAATAAAGTCATTTAGCAAAACACTATTTATGGGGATCGGATCAGACCATATGAGCAGGTATCCTGGACCAGCGTGGTTAGCTTGTGATCTTTTTGTGACATTCAGACTTTTCATAAAGCTCCAGTTCAGGAGTCCTTTAATTATGAGAGATCCTCCTTTTTTTCCCCCCCTCCGAAGTATCTAGCTCCCGTAGTTGTAGATAAAATTGGAGAGCTGTGGATCTGTGTTTACATGTCTTTAACACTTCCTAATTTTCAAGTCAGTCTCAGATGTTGCAGCTCATGGTATCTGAATACTCTGTTGGTGACAGCATCAATTTTTGGATGGGCTACGTTTAGCTACAGGTTGGCACCGGGACAACAAAAGGTAAAAGTTCACTAGTAGAAAGGCTGACCACAGAGTGATTGTGGTAGCAGACAGTGCCCTCAACTACTGAAGGCTCCAAAATTGTGCAGAACAACCCTGGAAGTCAGTGGTAATGGCTGCAGAGTTTGCAGAGTCACGGGAATCCTCCAAGGAAGGCCAGCTGAAGAATCCTTGCTAATAGGCAGTGGTACTAATGATACCTCTATCTCCTCCCGAGGGCTATAGCAACTTGCCCGGGTGCAGGAATAAACTGTGACCCACAGGAAGACAGAAACAAATTGTGTTCTCAATTACATTGGTGTGAATTAGCTTCACAGGAGCAACCCCATTTTTAAACTGGTGGAATGGAACAGAACTTCGCTTAGCACAGACAATGCTATAAGGTGCAAGAAACGTGTCGAAAAGCAGAAGAGTATACTGGAAGTCCCCGGTGTATTTCTTTTATATTGCTCCTTTTATAGTTAAATAGAACTCAAATGCATCTTATGAAATTCCTTCCCACGTGCACACGCAAAGGGTTTTACGTATGTAGCCCCTATCATCATGTTCAAATCCCCTGGCAGAAGAATAGACACCTAATTCTCCATTAGCGCTGAAAGTAGGATCCTTAACCTTTACTCTCTCTTGTTGAGTCTCTAACAGGATAAGTTCCTTGCCCTTTTCTCATCAACAATTAAAAGTCTTCATGAAGTTAGTGGATTTCCACCAAGACATTTTTTTTTTAAATCAATCATTTTCAGTAGCTGTTATCACCGACAATCCAGTACCTGCTTCAGTGTTTCGCCCTTACTTATTAAGTTGTTAAGGAAGATGTTTTTGTACGGTACACTCCTGACATGTTAAAAAAGAATGTTTTCAGATTAGTGCTCAAGCTTCATTTTTCTTTTCGCTGGAAGTTTTAATTAATACATTAAACGCATTGTAGCTGTGCAGATGGGTAAAGGAGATATCTATTTATACATCCTTTTGATTCAGTTATTCTAATGTTTAGCAGCATTATACCATACATACACCAAGAACACTGTGCCCTTTGAAAATTGCTTCCATATTGTTGTGTCTAAATTGAAATACAAAAAAAAAAAAAGCCCACCTGCAAAAATGGGATGAGTGCCACAGTAAACTTCCCCTACTGTAGGTGTTCTCAATAAAGCAAGGTAAACACACAGTGCTATGGTTTCTTCTGGGGATTTTACTGCACTATAGAAACAGGTTGCCCTGTATTTCGTTTCATTTATATTATCCAGCTCACCTTCCCCAGAGCAAAAAGCAGTGAATTTGCCCAATGAGTCCTTCATGTGGGAAACAGAGAGCATAGCAGCAAGCCTTTTCCTTTGAACTCCCACAACCAAAAATGGGAATAGGACAGGGAATGTGTGTGTATAATGATAATTTTATACTTATTGTCTAAAGAGACAATCTGTCCAAAGAAGGATGAAACTCTCTAAGAGATCATGGCACCCAGCAAAATAAACTTCAGATCCAAACAGTTTCGTAACGAGGAGTTAAAAGTCATTTCGCAGACTCCTCCCAACGCGTTGGGTTTTGGCGATTTTTACCATCTTACTTCTTTTAAAAAGTGTCTCTCTCCTGTGCCGATTTAGACATCCGCACAAACCGGGGGGAAGCAGGGCTAGCTACGCGGGCGAAACAGTGAAAAAGACATGTCCTTGCCAGATGCCCAAATTAAACCAACTGCAAAAATGTAATATATTATTACTCAGCTAATCTTTCACTCATCATAGTCTTTAGTGTTCTTGGAATCAGAGCAGATACAAAAAATCCCAGTATGATTTTGCCTTGATAGAAACCCTGCAAGCGACCCGATTTAAATCACAAGACCTGGCCCAAGACCCACTTATTGAGGATCCAACCCATAATGAATCGTTAGGAGAACTGAGGCTAGAACCTCAGTGACCCACAAAACCACTTGTTTTTCAATACCACACCATCGAAAGCCTCTCATTTCAAAGCCAACACACCACAACCTGATTCTTTAAAATAAAATTTCCATGTAG
Source organism: Crocodylus porosus (assembly GCF_001723895.1). Classification (NCBI taxonomy): domain Eukaryota; kingdom Metazoa; phylum Chordata; order Crocodylia; family Crocodylidae; genus Crocodylus; species Crocodylus porosus. The sequence goes on along the minus strand of NW_017728910.1, from coordinate 20,838,449 downwards.
TGACAAAATTGTCCACGTGCAGAGGCATCTAACGACAAAATACATTTTTGTGAACTTTGGTCTTCACTGTAATTTTCTGGTATTTAAAAACACTTACATAATTAATGTGTAGCCTGAAATATCAGCTATCTGAAGATGTGAATGCATCTGATTGTCTTCTATTAGTTTCCTGACTCTTGTATTTTTCTCCTTTTTTGTTAATTGGCATTTTCTGATAGACACCACCTAAGTAGCACTACCGCTCCCTGTGCATTCGAATTGGGGAAAAAAAACCCTTTATGTTTAGATAAATGTGTAATTTAAAACCACTAAAACAAGAGTCACCTACATTTTCACAGTATGAGGCTTTGTCCTCCTCTACTGTCAGAACCGACAGTTTACTGCAGACTTGGGTTGACAAAGCTAGCTCTGGCACTTCGTGGAGTAGGGAGTCTCAAACTTTTATGTCCAGGGATGCCTGGATGCAATCCCTGCTTCTAACCACTCACTTAAGGACAGGGTTCTTCTTTTTTAAAAAAAAAAACACACACAAACCACAATTCCCAAAATGTTTCAGTATCAGATCGAGAAGTAATTCTCCTTAAAAGTCGGAATCAATACTCCTTAAAATGAAGGGCGTCTTTCCATTGACTTCAATGAGCTCTGGATGCAAAACAAGAGAGGGAACTGCAAGTCCTCATCCGGCAGCCGCAGAACTCATCAAATACTCAACATACATCTTGGAGTGCAGTCGCCTTTACTTCTGAACCCTCTGCTGGCATGTATGGTCCACAGTCCAAGAGGATGAAGTAGCCGCCCAAGAAAAAAAAACAACAAACTTCATCTCAAAGAGCAGTTAAATTCAGAGCTGAGAGCGGTGCACAGAATTAGAACGAAGATAAAATTATCTCACTTTGACTTAATTATCTCAATTATCTGCGTGGAGCCATGCAACTGGCTGCCCCGAATGCAGAGCCACTTCTGATGAGCAAACGGCTTTGGATAAAATAAGTAACAACTGACATCCCTCCGTAAAACAGAAGATGAAATGAATTCTTTCCAGGGATAAAAAAAAATGGTGTTTAACTGCCTACATCTTACCCTGTTTTTAACTTATGCATCTTCCCAGATCAGAAACCAAACACCCTAATCCTGAAAGAAACTCAGTTTTCACAGAAGTCTGTGCCTGGCCAAGTTAAAATAAGTGCTGTATTGGAAAGCCATTTCCTTCTAACTTCCTCCTACAATGCCCAAACTGCAGCCATTCAGGTCAACAAAGCCAGTCTCATACCTGCCACCAACGTGCTACAATATCAGTCCCAGGGCAAGGACAGCAGAATCCCTCTGGCTGCCAAATACAGCCCCCACTCTCAACACCTTCAACATCATTAATGACTCTCTAACCCCTCCGGGAAAAACACACAGCCAATTCCAGGCGGCCACGGGAGGCAAACCTGTTTTGGCTTACAGACAGCCCCCGACCGCAAATGGCGTCTCAAGAAACAGGCTTCCTAACTTGTAGCTGTATACATCTCTGCTGTAGTTTACATGGTACAAATCTACCCTACCTTCTGCCTGAGTTCAGACTGATGGCTAACCACCTCACTTGAATAATACTATTCCCACACTCTGGATACCCAGGAAGGGTTTCATTCAGCTGGGGTTTAGGTACAGTTCCTCGTACACATTCACAGCATCGGCACTCAGAACAGTCAGTAACAATGATCTAGTTTTTGTGTAGCATGGATCCAGAGCGCAGACAAAGGCTCCCATTGAAGGGAATGGGAATTTTACCTAAGATGTTCAACGTTAGGCTCAACATCTTCAATTACAAAATGAAGCCGACTCCTCATTTAAAAGGAATCTAAACGATTCATTCTAACATTGCAAAGCAGAAGCATTCGAATCAAGCCATGTAGACACCCCCAATAAGTATGTATGATGGGTGGAAATGCGTATGCACTATTTTTCCAGGTACAGAGGAGACAGAGGGAATCAAACAGAAACTGGAATCTTGTATTTGACAAAGACATTTTCCCCTTAGAGTCCAAGTAAAATCCATTTCCCAACATATTTGAGCCATTTCAATGCTCACCGAAAAAGTGACTCTGAACAAATCTCTTAAGTAAATCTCTGCTGCACAAGAGGCAATTTAATTGGAAAGAAAATGAATAGGATGCAATATATAGTCACATAAGACTTGATGTATTTAATGTAAGACAGACAAATTTACTATAACCTCTTGCAGAGAAAATACATCACTGCTAAAAGCTTGGCAATATGCCAGCTAGGCAAAGCCCCAAATTATCAGAGATTAGTACACGCAGAAGTGATTTCGAACCTGCGCCCCTGCTCTATGTGTGCAGAGAGCCCTCAGACGGTAGAACAAATGTTTTCCTACGGCGCGAGAAAAAGGGGCAGCGGGCTTATGGGGCTGGTGAGTGCAGAAGCCCAAAGTCCCGTGTAGCCTCAGAAGGTCCTTTGTGCTGCCTGTGGGTTTGGTCAAGCCAGGGGAGGATCTTCAGCTATTTCATAGATCCTTCCTGGAAGTGACATGGTAGGACCCCAGTAGATACTGCAGCCTAAGAAGGGGTAGTGTTTATATTTGATTATTATAAATCAGCCCAATATTAGCACTAACCGGCCCCTGGAAGGAGAATTCAAGCCTTAGCACATTTTCTTTCAGGATCTTTTATCAGCCAGCTACTAGAGATGACTGGGGCCATCACAAGAAGAGCATCCCTTTGCAACCTACATTTCATCCGCTGCAGGTAAGAAACACCACTTCCAATGATGCATGCAACTGCAGATGTAGCTGCACAGCTCTTCAGGCAGTGAAATGATGAATTGCCCTCTTGTGGAAATCCCAGGTTTGCTTGTCAGAAAATAAGTAATATGCAAGTAACATCTCTGGGGACAGCTTGCTAACTCACAAGGGCAACAAGCAGATTTTCAAACTGCCAGGGTTGCCATTAGACAGGCTGCCTATTAAACCCTCTGGGAACATGAACTCACCATCGCAAAACCTTAAACTATGCAGATAAATCATGCAACAGCATTGAAACCCTGAGCAGATTTACAGAATAAGCCTGGGTACCCATGTTATCACATGTTAAGCATGCAGAAAGTGCTTTACAGCTGTAATGGAACAGATATTCACAGCATATAAACCCCTTCCAAAGTGGTGGATCTGACTCTAAGTTGGAGGTGGTATCAGCAGGGATCCCGGTTTTCTCCAATTTAAAAAAAGAATCACAAAATCTGATTAAGAATGGCAAATTCTCTGATAAAAACTCCCAAATCTGTGATTAAATAAAAAGGCCACTATATATATAGGTATGAGTTAAATGACACATTTTACTGATATATTTACAGTTTTAAAACAATTTGGAAGTGTATCAATGCCTCAATCATCACTATAATAAAATAAATTCTAAATACATATATATTTTGGCATTTGATTTTGGGCTTTTCAGCAAGGAAAATCAGAGTCCTTCTGAGACCACTCAATATCTCCCAGAGAATAATATGCAGGAAAACTCAAAATTATGCAAAATTAATTACTTTTATTTTTAATTTTTTACAAATTAAATTAAATATAATACTATTTGAACTGCCTTTAGAAATATATACAGGTACTTTGTATGGTCGGGGTGGGTTTGGGGTATCTGTGTGGGAGGGGGTTGGGGGTGGTAGGTAGGAGTGGGGTTTGTGGGGGAGTTGTGAAGGGGTGTGAGGGTTATGGGGGTATGTGGGGTTTGTGGTGAACAGTCCCCACTGCTGGAAGCTCAGTGGCAAATGGACCCCCAGAGTGCTCATGGCTGCACCAGCACAGCACCCAGTGGCACACACTTCCAGCTGAGTCCCAGGGCCTGCACATGATGGCATGGAGCTGGCCTGCTTTGCTGGTGCGCACCTTTGCACGAGACCAGGCTGGCTCAGTGCCAGCATGTACAGATCATGGCACTGCAGGTGGGAGCTGTGCACCATTGGGCTGGGTGGGCTCCATGCTTCTACGTGCAGCTTCCTGCTGGAGTGCTGGAAGCCCCACGTAGAGGCGTGCAGCTAGCTGGCCTAGCCTGATGGTGCGTGGACTAGGAGCTGCAGGTGGGAGCTGTGCACCATCATGCTGGGAGGGCTCCATGCCTCCACATGGGGCATCCAGTACTCCAGCAAGAAGCTGCATGTGAAGGCAAGCAGAAGCTCGCACGGCCAGATGGTGTGCAACTCCATACTGCCATGTGTGGCTTCTCACCCAGCCCGATGCTGTGCAGCTTCCGGTCTATGCACCAGCGGACCAGGCTGGCCCTCCACGTGGAGCTTCACACAGACACCTCCCTGTTCCCTACCCACACAACCCAGCCCTGCCCCCCCCGCACCTGCCTTCCCACAGCGCCTAACCCCCCCACGAGCCCTGGCACTCATCCGCACCCACACACACCCTGCAGGGCCCCCCCAGCCCTGCCAGTGGCCCCCATCCCCAACCCATAGCCCACCTGTGCAAGCCCCACTTACCTCAAAAGCTTCAGGAGGGAAAGTGAGCCTGAGCCAAGCCTTGGCTGACTTTGAGTCTCAGGTCCTGCCGCTGCCCCTTCTCCCTCTCCTTCCCCCTCAAGACAGGACTTAATGATTGCAGCCTTTTTTGCAAGAAGCTCTTGCAGGCTGGAACTCTGCCAGCCTACAGACAGCTCTTTGCAAAAGTGGAAAATCCAAAGGTATCTCCATTAAAATGAAAAATCTGCCCTTTTCTCTGTTAAAAGGGAAAAATCCATTTTTTTTTCCCATTTTCCATGGGAAACAAAAAACTGGGATCCCTGGGTATCAGGCTATCACACTTTAAGTAAGAGGGCATTATTGAACCTCTGTACCACATCCTACCCCAAGTCAAGGTAGGTTACATTCCCCTGGAATCCCAGAGGCCCCTCGCTGGATGACTTGATAGCCTTGGCCACTGATTGCATCTTCTGCGTGAGCATCTTCTGCCCTGCCCCTGGGCTGTCACAGAGAAGGGACAGAAAAGTCTCTGTCTCCTCTCTATATGGCCAGACAGGGGGTAGGGAAACCGAGTCCCTGTGCTGCATGGTCCACATGGTAAGGACTCCTTCCCCCTGCTCCCAGCCTCTTGAAAGCTGCAGTCAGCAGCTGGAGCATAAAACTGCTCATCATGGGCTTCAGCCACACTGGAAACTGGGGCTGGGGGAGAGACCCCCACCCCCTGCACTGCGTAGCCCTGGCTTGCCCCTGCCCCCCCTTGTCCTAATACAGTAATCTGGGGGTGGGGGCACATGGCACAGGAGCTCCCTCTCCCCCCATGTGGTATGGGAGCTCCCTTTCCCCCGCCCCCCAGCTGCTGCTGACAGTCGCCAGCTGCTGGCAGGGGACAGGCCTTGGGAGAGGGGCCACTCTCCCACTCCCCACTGCATTGGCCAGTGCAGGCAGGCACCAAGCCTCCCCCACCAAACAGTGAATGTCTTTTTGGTTCACTCTCACTCTTAACTTACGGTGTTTTAAGTAAAGCGCGGTAGTTAGAGCACTTCTGCCAAGGGCTTTTTGAACATCTGTACCTAGCCTAAGAATTTGATCCTGCTAGGGGGCACACCATTCTGGCACGGGTTCAAAACAGCCCTCAAGCACATGCTTAACCCTCAGTCTGCAAGTAGTCCCACTGGTGCTTGCGACAAGATTCATTTAAGCATTTTGCACAATCAGGCCCAGCGCACTCTCACCCTTAGCTCTAAACACAAGATGTTTCTTTAATCCCTGAGGCTGCGATCTAAAACGACACCAGGTTATGCAGGAGGACGGGGGGTTGGAACTTGGAGCTTCAGTGCTCCGACAGATGCTAGGAGTAATTGTCCCGGTAACAGAAACCCTATAGATTGTATAGTCTTCATACAGGGACTCTCTCCTTTGTCATTTGTTTGTATAGTGCCTAACTCAGTCACTCTCAACCAGGGTGCTGCAGCACCCTCGGGCGCTTTGGAGATCCTTTCAAGGGTGCTATGGGGTGCCACACAACGTTAGCACTCTTAGATGCGCAAAACACGATTCATACAATGAACCCAGGGATTTCAAATAGGAATGCAAAGCATTAAAAGCATCCTGACCTGTTGTGCTCTTTCTGAATTCTTTGCAACAGAATTGCTATATTATCTTTCTGTAGTCACAAAAAAAAAAGAGTGAAAAACTAAAAGCTGGCATTTTCCACAGGACGCCTCAAGTCTTATGAGAGTTGCCTCAGGCCTATGAAGTTTGAGAATCACTGGCCTAATAAATAAGACTGACCCTTGGCTGAGTTATTTTCTGGTGTTTGCCACACTGTAAAATAATAAGTGAGTAGAAACTGTTTTGCAAATGTAACCTTCAATGTAAAGGACACCACCACATGCCAGCTCTCTTCTAATACCATTACCCAGGGGTTTCTTTTTAGCATACTTAAAGCCTAGTTCTGAACACTCTTTATTCAGGCAAAATGCCCATTGACATGTCAGTAGGAACTCAGGATCAGGCTTGGGTGAACTGTATTGAACCACTTCTCCTTTACTGGGATACGCAAGACGCTCTGATTTACTCGTGGAGCTCAAGTTTGCCACAGCTGAAGTCAACGGGAACTATAGCAGCACTTTAAAGAGGAACAAGAATGAGCAGCTTATTGTGTATGAGACATTGTTTTAAGGTGGG
>NW_017728910.1:20821445-20831554 GCF_001723895.1 Crocodylus porosus | reverse complement strand
AAACTGCAGTGGAGTCGCACTGATTTACACTGATTGAAAGTATGGCCCATTATTCCTATTGATATCTCTTATCTAGCTAGCTATTTCCATGGCATCTGGGTTGGGGTGCCTGTATGCACCAAGCACACCCCCTCAATTCATCTAGTCTAGTTCTTAATTCTGAAAACGTTAGTGGGCCTCAGCCTGGACAGTAAGCAGGGCTCCTGCCTGCTCCGACACAAACTTGTCAGAAAAGAAACTGCAGACCCTTAACGTGCCAGCCCACCCTAGCAGGCCAAGCCATAACGCTGAGCGTTGTCCCCAGGCAGCGCTACCTCCAAATGCCGATGCACTGATGTAAGCATTTGAAATGAGCTTGCTCTGGAGTACCCAGATTAGCTGTGTTGCCAGGCTCTAGCCACTCTAACCCCCTTTTCCACTTCAGTGGGCTGAGCTTTTGACACTCTGAAAAGCACCATTTAAAATTAATTAAAGCTTCTTATTTTGCACCAACTCTCACTACTCCCGACCCTGTTTATTATGGTTTGGGGGGTTGGTTTTTTTGCAGGCCAGGATTTGGGGAGGAAAGGGGGAGAGGGAGGGATTCCAGTCAGTGATGTGTTGTGTGTCGTGTCACCAAAAGTTACAAGCAAGAAGATATAAATGCAGAGTGAGATGGATGTGAATTCGTGTTTCTACAAATTGCGCTTACTGTATAGAAGGCCCCCTCTCTTCTGCCAAAATCTGCACGTTGTGCTGAAAGGCAAAGGCAACAATCGCTTGATGGCTTCTTAAAGACCCTTTTTCAGTATTATTGCAGATGGCATTATGAAGTTTTTATTTATAGTGCAGCTGTGGGAATTCTTCAACATCAGTTGCTGTTACTTGTTACAAGCCAGTTTAACTCATATTTGATTAGGCAAAGTATTTTCCAGTCTATTGGCTTCAGCTGATTTATGAATAATTTCTTTTAACAGCTGGAGGCAAACACTTCCTTTCACTGTTCGTTTCAGAAAGGTATCTCCGCCAATCTGATAACACAATAAAAGAATCGAAAAGATTTTTAGCCGAGCGTTTGAATTGTAGCTTACAAGCCAGCGCAACCGAGTCACGTAAATCTGTGCGTGCACAATTTTATTAGATGACTGCTTATTGTGAGGGAGATCACAAGAGTGAACTAATCCAGCTCCTGAAGTGTTCTTCAACACTTCATATTTGGCAAACATCAAATTTCTGAACTATCCACCAAAATGTAAATGGGATACTTGATATTCAGGCTAACAGCAGGTTGTCCCATACAAAATAGTGTTAAGTGCGAGGCATTGATTGGTATTGCACTCAGTACTTGCATGGTATCTCGAAATACAATGTTGACAAACACCGAGCGGCAAAAATGCAACACAATAAGAGCAAAGCAAAGGGGCATAAAAAGGAAAAGTTGGAAGTGAGCACCTCATTGCAAATGCAGCAGCATGAAACCTAATGTAGCCACTGTATTCATGATCCGGCGAGTTCAGGATACCCAGCTAGTCAAAACAATTAGTCTGACACATCATTACTCATACTGGAACAGCTTCACTTTACATTATTTTAGACAGGGCAGTAGCATAGTAGGCATTTCACAGAGTTTTACAGCAAAATAATCCCCTTAATTCAAGTGCAGTTACATGTTTGTATATCCTCCCTCCCTAACAAAAGTAAACCCAAAGTATTTTCATTTTGGGTTTGGGGGTTCATAAGTAGAAGACTGCTGACGTTTAACCACGGGCCCTTGTTATCTGATACCCAGAGTCTATTGCCCTCATTTCTGGTGTGTGACAATTCAGGGCAAAGGCCTCCTTGCAGGGTAAAATGCTAGTCAACCGGAGTAAGTGGGGCAGAATCCAGACCTAACAGCCGATCCATCTTAACTGGTCTGTTCTGGGTTTTCTTTCTGTGCCAGGTCCTTTTCAGGGGCATAGGGCAAAGGAAAAAGAAAACCATGCAGCAAGCTACCACTTCCGGCACTTTGCTTGTGCCTGTGAACTCTCCCTGCCAGAAAAAACATTTCCTGAGAAAAAGACAAAACAAATGGATTTTCGCACTGCATTGGCAGAGGGAGGTAATGCCCCGTTTATTTAAAGTTCCCACCATGATCCCATTCCTCCTGAACATCCCACAGGTGCAAGTTTCTGTTCGCTGGATGCCACCTCTGTCCCATTTACAGCACTGCTAAGTGAGTGTAAAATGCTACCAGGGTAAAATGGTATAATTTTACAAACTACTTCACACTGGTATCAAGAGCTACCCAAGGGGAGTGCCGTAGAGAATCAGGCCCTTATCTTCCCTAGAGGGCAATGAGCAATACTTGCTGCTCCAGCTTCCACTGAAATCAATGCAAGGTCAATACTGTGAGCTCAGATTGTACAGGGAGGTCGGAGACCTCAGATAAATTAATAGTAATTCAGGGCAAGTCGTTGGATTGCACCCTTGAATTGGGAAGATCCACACAGATTTGGGTCTTTTGTACAGTAGCAAAGTGTGCTGTTGACCCTTTCTTTAATTTTGCAGCCAACATTGAAGCATAAGGGTGTCATTTCTCATTTGTGCTGCTAAAGCTGGTGATATCTAAAGGAACATATTTTAAAAAGTGAAAATTCAGAGACAACTTTTGCACTGTGCTCTAGGGAGACTTCTTGATTTATTAAGATATGCAAATAAAATTGCTTTTAGGGATCAGTGTGAATCCCAACGGCATAGGCCAAATCCTGCAGTCTCATTTAGATCAAACGCCTATTTTTCACTTCGCTGAAAATGTTGGATGCGTGCAGAGTGTGACATTAGACTCCAAGCAAGGAAAGCGGTCAGTAACCTGAGACTCAGTCCGACAAACCCTTAGTTGCATGACACCACCGGATCTACCCAAGTCAAAAACTGCTCAGATGAGTGAGGATGTACAGAATCAGGTCCTCCGTCTGCACAGCTGAAATCATCTGAATGCCAACATCTCTCTGATCTTGACACCCCAATATTAAACAAGAAAACCTTCTCAGCTTCATTTGTATAATTATAGTCCAGACCGGGTGTTACCGAGTTCAGGAATTAACTATGCCATGCAAATCAAAGATAATAAATCGTCACGGTGACCCAGTTCTGTATCAGTGCGTTCCAGTCAGAGATCTCCTATGCCCTACATCTAATTTCCCAGCAACTGCCAAACTAAAGAGATCAGTGCGGGAGACTAGCTCGAATATGCAACCCGGCTTTTTCGAAATCCTCAGTCGCTTGCTGCTTTTTACTGACACGGCACATTTTCTTCCCCTGCACTAGCATGGAGTTAGTTGCACAAACAAATATTTAAAGAAAAGCAAAAACATCATCCGAGCACATTCTCTTTTCTTGTCGGAATGGAATCAACAAAGGGAGTAATCCCTCGTCGAGAGTTTTCTCCCTCGCTCTCTCTTTTTTTCCTTTCTTAAAGGACTATAAACATTTGCTTCCCTTGTTTTCCTAAACAAGTCTTTGAAAAACATCAATTCATCCTGCAGGCTTTAGGAAGTTTACTGATCCTATCGGCTTAATAGCACACAGCTACATTCAAAAGAAGGCACTAGTGCTCTTGACTATTATTTCCTTTCTTAAAGCGCAGCAAAGACATCAGGCACTCTAGCGCGTCCTTCGTGTACGACTGAGATTAAATAACTAGATAGTCAGGAATTACTAGGATCAATTAGCATTTTTTTTTCACCCCAATGTTACACTTTACTGATTTATTTATATCACGGTGGAGGAATGACTGCTCAGCACCCAGCTGGGTCTTCAGTTTTGCTGTCGAGGAGAAATCCTTTCAAAAGCTGCTATAAATGCTAAGGGGTAAAGGCCCACCGCTGCTCCAACTGAAGGCAGTAGGAGGTACTTAGTGGGTGCGTCTACAGATTCATTAATGCGCTGAGTTACTGCGCATTCAGTTTAGTACTTGATTAACCGAGTGCTAAATCAATGTGTGGTACCTTGAGCTACTGCGCAGTAGCAGTGGGGTCCATGGGTTTTTAGTGATGCTTATTGCTCAGAAGCCTAACACTACTGCTCATAGGGCTGTGCAAAGCTTTGGTCCCCAGTTCAATTTGGCAGACATTCGGCCTGATTTGGTGGCCGAATCTCCAAATCTGAATCGAATCAGAGGACCCTTTAATCTCTCCGAATCGAATCAGAACCCTCCAAATTGATTCGGAAAGATTTGGCGATTAAGCCACAGACACAGCTTCAAATGTTTTTTCTACACACCTGTAGGTACCAGGCGGCTCAGTTAGTGTCTCATGTAGACAAACCCACTAAAGAGAACGTGGCCCTACAAGCATATCCCAAGAAAGCCTTGTGGCGCTCTAGTAACTGGAAGATCTAGGCACCGTATTTTCGATTCTTTATTAATAATGGAAGCTAGTTCTGTCCTGTAGATGGTGAAGAATGGTATGTCCCTGTATCAAGGGAGGGGGATCTTTAAGTAAGCCTTAAAGAATGGCATTTCCTCCTTTATTCCTTTCTCCTAACTTAGGCCAAATTCTGATGGTCTTACTTTGCATTACTCCCCAAGTAGTCCCACTGGGATATACAGGGCTACTCAACCAAGTAAAGTTCTATTGGACCCATGGAAATATAGGTTTCAAATTAATCAGGGCTCATGGACAGAGGTGATATCTTTTATTAGAGCAACAAGATTTTTGCAAAAATAAAAAAAGTCTTTAACCGCAAGCTTTTGGGCAAAAACGCCCTTCACTGGGCATCAGAGAAAAGATTGTAAAAGTTCTTCTGAGTAGAAATGAAAGTTCATAATTCATAGGATTTCACAGAGGGGTCAATAGATGGAAAAAACCTCTGGGCAACAGTTTTTAGCTGGTAAGGACCCGGTAAGCTTTCAAATGAAGACACTTGTCATTATTTTTAATCTATAAATCTGGAGAAGTCCTTAAAAGCTTGACCAGAGAACTGTCCCCCATGCAATTAGATTAATGGCATATGGCATCATTGTCCTTATGTATATAAAACGTGTTCAACTGCACCCAACTTGCAATGCAAGGTATTGAGGGGCAGCTGTCTACAAGCAAGACAAAAATATCATCACCTGCAATGATAAGGGGGTCTTGCTGCCCGGCAAAAGACGAAGATCCCGATTTCTGTTGATTCGTATAGCAATCAGAAACAGCCATTGCTATGAAACAGCTGCCGTGAATGGTTTTTCCAAGTGGGAGAGGGGAAAAAAAAAAAAATCAGTCTGTTTATTAACGAGAGGAGAATAAAGGAAATAACCCTTCCCCCCAACTCCCCCCCGCCAAAAAAAAACAAACAAAACCAAAACAAGGAAGGCATCTGTGCTCAGTCTACATGGGCCCGACTGAGCTCGCTCCTCTACTGCAAAATTGCAGTGATTTCTAAAATCTGTGCTGAGGGACACAGAATTAGAGTCAGGCCATGCAGAAATAGTGCAGTAGCAGAAGCAACGATGGGTAACCTGTGACGGCTAGAACTAGAAAGGTCAAACGGGCAGCTTTAACCAGAAAGATTTGCTTTCTGAGATATCCGCAAAGTGGCTGAGGAAGCAATTCCCTGTCTGTCTGAAAAAAGGTTTATCTATAGCTTTTTGTATTAATCTCCAGACAGCATGATCTTTAAAAATCAGAACTGAACATTATAATTCGCATAGCCGATTTATAAAATTTTGCTTAGAAACAGTAAAAAACCAATGAATGTAATCACAAGATATAATTAACATAGTGGGTTGCACTTAGGTGGGAACATGTTAATCTCAAACCCCAAAGTGATGTGGTGTAATTTGCTTATTAGGTAAACCCAAGCTTGGGCAGTGACTTATTATAATGATTTCTAACACCTTTTAACCCCATAGGATAACAGTTATAAAGTAACACTATGAATGGCTATACAACTAAAAAATGAGCATAAACAGGATATAAAAGAACACGCACATCAAAATAACCCTCGGGAAGGACGGAACAGAAGGGTCACTGCTGTCCCACACCCCCACGGCTCTCTCTTACTCCCCGAGAGAGCAGAAACCAGATCCTGACCGAGGTGCTTCCCCCGGTTCCCTCGTCCGACAGCCCAGTTCAGAGATGTCTGACTTCTCTGAATCAGCTTAATGTGCATCTTCTAACTGAGGGACTATCGAGAAGTTACTAACCAAGTAAAAACTCTTGGTTAATTTCTTTATCCGTTTTATTTTTACTATCAATTTAAATTTGTATTGTTATGTTGTCTGTTTATTAGCTTAACCTTTTTTTTACTAACTGTCATATGTACAAACTATATCCTTTATTGTCATAAGTAAAAATTATTCTTTTTATAAGTAAAACTTGTCATTGCTTTCACTCCCAACATCACCTCCTCGAACCCGAACCAAAATAGCCCAGTGGCTAATCAAGTTGCAGTGCTCAGTCAGTCTGCAACTAAATTGATATACTCACAGTGCCCAGCTGGCCTGTGACAGTAACCACCCAGCTAGAGTCTGCTACATTGGTGCATGCTGTGCCATCCTTTAGCCCCAGGGTGCAAAATGGGGCCCGCGGGCTGGATGCGGCCTGCCAGGCCATTCTATCCGGCCCGTGGGGCCCCTAAAAAATTTAGAAAATTAATATTCATCTGCCCCTGGCTGCCTGTCATGCAGCCCCCGATGGCTTGCCAAAACTCGGTAAGCGGCCCTCCGCCCGAAATAATTGCCCACCCCTGCTTTAGCCCTTCCACTTAGTGCTCAATGCTGGTGAGACCCTGTTCTAGCATGAGCAAACCAGAGCCTGGCCGTATAATCTTGAACCCCTTCAAATAATGAGCAATAATAAAAGTGTCTAAAAACACAATCATAGATTGACTACAAAGAACAGAATCTTTAATGAAGGCAAATCATCTTCTGTGATAGTATCTCATCCCTGACTTTCCTGTCCCAGTGCCCAGTGACAGGCTTTAATTTGGCAATATCCAACGCTTAAATTTTTAAAAATCAGAAGGCACCCAATGGTCTTTCCGTGACAGGTGTCTCTTGCTTTTGTTACTTAGTTAAGTTCCGCTTCAGAGAGGCTCAAATTTTGAAGCACATGCTTAAGTTTAGGCTTAAGTGCCATTGACTGAAAAATCGAGGCGTACTGATTTTAGTGGGCCTTGGGCATGTGCTTTGCTGAAGAAGGGCACTTCGAAGCTGGGCTGAAGAGCATTACAGTGAATGTGCATTCATTTGGTAGCTACCATAGATCTTGCATGCACAGTATTCATGAAGAGATGCTTTGCATTTATTCTATATCTGTGCTGGTGCCCGACTGCAGTTCGCTGAAGAGGGGGAAAAATAGATTTTTTTTTCAGGATTAGCCTGAAATATTTTTTTTTTCCCCATAAACTGAAAACAAAACAACAAAATACAATGATTTCATGTTGAATGAGGTGTTTGCTTTAATTTGAGGAGGGGGGGAATATTTCCCCCTTTTTCAATTACATGTAGCTAAGTTACTTAAAGAAAAATTATTTCAAAACTAACATTTGAATAATTTTGACTGTTGCATTTTTGCACGATTTTAGCCAAAAAATTGACAATTTTCAATACAATTTGCAGTTTCATTAGCCCAGATCTTTTGTTGTTGGTTTTTTTAGCAAATATAATAGCAGACTTTAAAAAAATTCAGCCAGCTATAGTCTGCATTGCTTCCCCAGATTTCTCAGATTGGTCTAAATGTATTTTGCTGGATTTTTGTAAAAGAAAAGGGTTAACAGTAGCTTTCCTGATTTCTTGTGCATGATCTACACTAGAATAAGTTCTGCTGCTACATAATCAAAGTACAGTATAAGCTTTACTTGGGTGATTTTTATATTATACACAGGCCATTGGTGTGTACCTCCCACGGCCAGATAAAACTCCATTAGATAATGAAGCAAAGTTGGTATCAGTGTTTTGGGGTGTGCCAATTGAAATCAATAAGATTTTTGGGTCAGGATCTCAAATAATATTGTGTATTGCATTGCCTACAGAGAAGAAATTCAGCTTACATCTATATGAATGGGGTCACTGAGGTAACCCAAGTCAACAGGCTGACTTATAAGAGTAAGACCAGTAGCATTTGGCACTATGTAGGTAATTACGCTATACATGCACGAATCCTTTAATTTTACAAGACTGTTACAGAACGTTGCAGGATAGCACAGTAGCGTCAAAACATTGTACACAAATGATTTCATAGTTTTAAGAAAAAAAATCTGAAACATCACAGGTTTTAAAAAAAACACGTGCAACAAACATGCTGTGTAATCGCATTTGTTTACAATCTCTACATATAAAGTTTTTGTAATTTTGCTTTGTAAAGATTGTTGATGAATCAAATACAATGCGTTTCAGAAGTAGATGCCAAAACTATTGAATATCAGTGAAATGCAGTGTCGAGTCAATAGGATTGGCCATCTAATGATGATTAAGTATGCTATAAATTTAAATCTTTGAACTACTTGTTGAGATTTATTCAGGCAGACAAACAAAGATAACAAAAGTCTTTTGTATGTTTGTCACTCATTTCCGTTGCTCTGTTGTTGCAGTGTCAAATAATGTCAGTTATTTAAGAACAATTACTGTAATTTTAAATTCTCAACAAATTAAATTATAAAGACTAGCAGTCCAAGGAGGACACTACCCATTTTTCTTACACATTTTCTTTTTTTTTCCCTCCCAGTCTTTCAAATAAATTTTAAAATGATGGAAGCTGAATTCCTTCATGACTGTTAGAGAATTGGCCCATTTCATCATGAACAATTTCATTTTCTTTTCTATTGCAGCCACTTTTTCATATTTTTAACTAGGATAGATACAGTTTGGGATTTAAAGAAGATATAGTACATTTTTCAAAAATTTGAGAAAGCTACAGGTTCTCCATTCCAAACATACCCAGTTCACAGCAGGAGTTGCTATTTAAATTGGTCATTGAATATATTCATTCAGTATTGGAACATTTACATTTTAACCTGTGTACTTGCATAGCTATTAAACTTTACTTTAACAGAAGTGGAATGAGGCATTTTAAAACAATGCCATAATACGAATGACCAGGGAAAGAAAATGGGAAGCTCGATAAGGAAGTATACAGTTCTTTTCATGTCCTCAATAAAAGAACAGTAGTCTTCAGTTTAGAAATCTTGAAAATTAATTGAAGACAAGGAGATTGCGTATCTATAGTCTTGTTTAATTAGAAGGGATCAGGGATGTTATTCCATAAAAGAAATTTAAAGCCAGTCATCGAAAGAAGAGAAATTACCACCCCTTGTGCCTAAATTATGTTGACTTTGTTGAATGTTACATAATTTAGGGAGAAGAGGGTGAGATATTTTACATTTTGAGAGATCTTTCTTAAGATTCAGCACAACATCTAGAATTTCTTTGCAGTAATAAAGACAATGATCTATTGTGTACTTCTATTACTAATTATTCTGTAAAGATTGTCTGTTCCAGAAGATAATTAGAAAGGGTGAAATTTAATTCCATTAGACAGAACTCATCTGGGACATAATGAAATTTTGTTGTGAAGTAGTAGACTCTCTTTGAAGCCAAATAAAAAGCTTCAACATAGATGGAATGAATAAGATTGTAAAAGCTCACACCTTTTTCACACAAGCAGCATTTAAAATGATTACAATAGGACTGTAGTATACTTGCAAGGAGTTTAACAATTCCTAGGTACTATTTCAGGGAGAACCCCTCCCCCGGTCTTTCCTGAACATTATGTTCTAATAAAAAGTGCTGGAAGTCAACAAACAGGGTAGACGTTCATTTCTTCCACATTTGTACAGCACCTACCACATGGGACTCCTGGTTCATGCCTAGGGCTCTTTGGTAATACCATCATATAAAATATTAGTACAAGCAATCCCCATGCTGCCATCTTCCCTACACAACAGTGTAGTCCAATCCTAACGAATTCGGTAAGTAAGTGGGGGGCTTCAAACTGCTTCTACACGCCGGCCTTTTAACTGGGCCCATGCAAAGCAGCTAGTATTCACTTTGGATTCAGATTTGGCCAATTTGGGGGACAGTGACTCGATTCGGTGATTCGAATCACTGTCCCGAATCAATTTGGCAGAATCCAATTCAGAGATTCAGCTGCTGCCAAATCTCT
>NW_017728910.1:20817584-20821295 GCF_001723895.1 Crocodylus porosus | reverse complement strand
AAAAAAAACCCCAAAACCCCAGACTCAACAGTTCCTGCCCAGTGGGGGGTGATCTCCGCTGCCCCCTGCCACACGGGGGGCTCTTCCATGAGCCCCCGAAAGCCTCAAGGCTTGTGCAGGAGCTGGTGAGTTCTGAGGGCTTTTTTTCTTAAAGGGCCAGAGCTGAGGTAGGCAGGGCAGCTGTGAAGGGGCAGGGTGGGGGGCCGGGGGGCTCATGACAGAGCCCTCCCATGGATCGTGGGACAGTGGTAGGCAATGGGGATCCCCCCACCCCAGCAGCACCCTGTGAGTCTGGGCTTTTTTTAAAGCACCGGGAGCTGGGGTGGGCAGGGGACGGAGGGGGCTGCGGGAGCAGGCAGGGGCTGGGGCGTGGCAGGGTCCTCCCTTGGTTCCCTCCCCTGCCCCCTACTTACCAGCTCGGAGTCAGCTGCAGCTCCCTGCTGCAGCCACCAGGGACAGCCCAAATCATCGAAGGTCTCCGAGTCTTTTCCAAAGATCTGGTGAGCTTCGAATTGATTCAGACCTTTTTATTGGTCCCCCGATTCGATTCAGATTTGGAGATTTGGCCACCGAATCAGGTCGAATCGCCTCTGAATCAAATTAGCACCTGAAGTGTCACACAGCCCTACTTTTAACCGAAACCACCATCTGTGCATGCCAGAGTGACAATTTCTTGATAAGGATATCTGTCTGTTAGGAACTGGCCTAAGAGGTCCTGAGCTAACCTAAAGAATTTGGCCATTTACACAAGTTGCCAGCAGCTGTTAGTAATGAAAAAACTTGGAAATGAAAAAGCTTGGAATGACCGTCAGTAATTGCATCTTTATTGTCTTATTTGGAGGTCATGTGATGCAGGGCTTTTTGGAAAGAAAAGAATAACATTTTTTTTGTGAGGCAAACAACTAAATATGATATAGTAGTAGATAATATGCTTGGGAAAACTCTGGGAAAATATTTGAATCTGTTTGAACCCATCCTGCTCAAATTCACTAGATTATAGCCAGACATGATAGGATTGGACCTGACTGGCTGCAACTAGGAGATATTCTGGTAACCCGATGTTTCACTGGTAACCACCACACACCATTGGTGACACTACCATGGGTGACCATGTGCCCTAGGTGTCCCTCTTGGGAAGATGGCCAGGGAAGGAAGAGAACCAATTGACCGAAAAGAGACTGAGAAGGGTGGAAAGGCTGAAATCTCTCCTAAGAAATATAGAGCTATGTTTCCCGTTCAACCTCATTGCACCTTGGTTTGTATCGTCATACCCTGAGCCTGAGTCAGGCCCATGGTTTGCATCATCGTAACTGACTTCCGTGGGACCGTTGTACAACAAGCACATCCCAAATCAGCTCCCGCAAGGGTCACCACTTCTCTGGTTTGGATATTTACATGGCTACCATCATACCTGAAAGCTCTGGGTAGAAAAAAAATACTATTTTCCTCATTGTGCAGCAAGGGAAAATAACTTGCCCATGATCGCACAGGAAGTCTACGACCAAGTGAGGAACTGAATCTTGTCTTCCGACTCCCAGGTTAACAAGAGGACGTAAACCTCCTCTAAAGAAAGGAGTTCCCCCATGAGATGTTCTTTGCTTTTAGAGTGGCAACAACCAGTCCCTTTCATTTACACCATGCAGCACTTGAACTTTAGGCACCAAAAATAAAAAATGCCCCAGTCTCACTTCAAGAAGAATTTTAAGTAACGTATGTAAAGTCCTAAAGCTTAAAAGCATTTTGGCCCACCAAGGCCCAATGATGGGGGATGTTAGGAACACATGTGGCTTTTTCTAGCTTTGTGGACCATTCCCATGAGCAGATACTTAGCAAATGCAGCTTTGTGTACATTTCACAGAAATCTGCCAGCGTTACTGACTTTTACCCAGGCCTGAGCCCTATGCGAGACAGAAGTCACAAAAGAGGGGATTAGTGGGGTTACTCACAGGCTGTCTGTCACATAAATACCTAATTAACTCCTGATTGGATCGGGTTAAATCCCTGTTTCCTTTAGAATTTTAACCATCCTCCCCTCCGCCAAAAAAAAATATCATCACTGACAGAAGAGGGGTAAAATTTGTAGAGATAAACCCCCTCCTTTGCACGTACTGCATATTCACTCTTGCTCACACTTTATATTCTTGTGAAAGCAATTTGATTCCCCTCATTGCAAGGCTCACAATCAGCACGTCTACATATGACCTGAAAATGGAAGATTACAAAAGAAAGTGTGCAATGGGATCAATGTAGCGTCCGCTATAATGTTTTCCTAATTTCACCTGCTAGTATCCAAACTCAAGTCCCCTCGGTAAACCTGGAGCGACTCTATTAAAGATAAGCAGAAGTACCCGGGGCAGCAGGGGAAAAGGAAGCAGGATCAGAATCTGTTCATTCTGCCTTTGAACCCACTTGGTATCGATGCGCTGGTTTACACCCGGGACAAGGCAACAGAGAAAAAGGTTTGCTTATTTTTCATTCACATAAGCAGGGTTGCATCAAAGAGGTGCTGGTTAGGATAGTAACTGAAAGATTTACTTTTTATTTTATATGGCACAAAAGCAATCATCTGGCTCTGAAATGTTTCCTTATATTGTTTGGTTCAAGACACAGTTTAATCCAATGGCGATAAATGCCTTATGAACACAAGCTATATATAGCTGGACGAGAATTTTGGCTGTAGCCCATCTTGCTGTTCTAAAAATATTTCAGCTATGAGTGGACCAACCCTTTCAAAAAGAAATGCAAGTCACTCATGCAGGATAAAAAGAAAGGAAACCATTTTTGATTTCCCCATTACTTGAATACCAAAATGTGAAAGTTTTTGAATTCTGAGGTTTGAAATACAAAAAACATTAACCCGTACCATAGGTGGCCAAAATGGGAGAGGAATACTTGAAATGTCATTGTTAAAGCTGGAAATAAAAACAGACAGATTACTATGTTTTTCTACTCAAAATATCAATTTAAGTTCTTATTTTCCAACTGCAAAGAGAAATTGGCAACAATCATATGTTTTTGATCTTCTAAAGTGCTAAAAACATCCTTTTCGGTGCTGTGCATCCTTGAACTCTATGCAGAAGACCAAGCCCTTTCCTATATGAACCGCACATCAAATGTTTACGTCGCCAAAGGAAGAGTGGACTCAAGAGGCAAGTGTAGGAAGGCAACAGTGCTAAGGACACACCACAAGTAGCAGGAGTAATCATCAATAAAAGAAGACAGATCTTAGATAGAGGAAAGGTTTTTCCACTCAAGAGAAGATAATATACCCCTCAGTCTGAGTCATACCTGATAACAAACTCTCTTGAACATACAGAACAAGTCAAACTTACTGAAGATTCTCATTTCTGTGGAAGTTCATATAAAATAAATACATAAATGCTAAGCACACTAATGATATCAAGACTGCACAATGTGTGTGCTGAACTTCAGTAGATACAGAAGAAAAGGGTTATGCCTTAAAAATGAATGCAAGAGCTGCAATGCGAAGAAGAAAAATCACAATAAGGGTTGCGCTGCCATTGTTGCATTGCATCCCCTGTTCATATTAGCTGCAGTCACAAAGCAGGTGTCAAAGAAGGAATTAATTACAAGGGTCACATCCCTTACTATGTTAAAAATATTTCAAAATCAGCTATGGGATGAACAAGAAAACCACTCATGACGTACTTGAACCGAAGACGTTATCTTAGATCTGTTAATCAGGTACGA
>NW_017728910.1:20788669-20816924 GCF_001723895.1 Crocodylus porosus | reverse complement strand
CGGGGGGAAGTTTCCATCTGGAGGAGAGGAGAGGGGCTGGGGGGCTATAAATAGTCCAGTGCTGGTGGGGGCGGGTAAGAAAAGCCCAGCCACTGGCCCCAGCCTTGGGGCTGCACTGGGAACTGTACAGAAGTCCAGGACAGTTAGATTGCTCTAAAAATGGACAACCTGATCCAAGTCAGAGGTAGGGTTAACTTACATCAGGGTCAGCCATTTTTAGATCAGTCTAACCTTCTTGGATCTTCTGTGCAGTTCGCGCTTGGATGGACCTAACTAGGGATCCAAGTGTAAGATCCACACCTGGGCGAACTAAATTAGATTGGGTGGCCATTCATAACGTGATCCAACATCCCCCTGACCTCCCCAAATGTCTGCACACGGCCTCAATTTCAAGTCACACTGAATTCTTACAGAAGAATATGTGCTGTGGGAATAGACACCAGTAAGATGGGTGGGAAGGGACTTTAGTCCAGGGGTGGGCAATTATTTTGGCTGGAGGGCCACTTGATCAGTTTTGGTGACCTATTGAGGGCCACATCTTTCTCTCTCCTCTCTCTACAGCTGTAACATGTCCTGATTTTTTTTTCCCTCTTTCCCCTCCACCCTCCTCTCCCTCCCTTTCCTGGAGCTGTAGCAATCCCCAGTTCTCTCCCTGGAGGTAGCAGGCCCAGATCCTCTCTCTCCCCGCCTCCTTCCACCCCCTCCCCAAGCTGTAGCCTGCCCCGATCCTCTCTCCCTCCCTCCTTCCCCTGCCCAGAGCTGTAGAAAGCCCCAGTCTCCATCCCCAAACTGGAACCTGCTGGCCCCACCTGCAGCTTACACCACCACTTGCCCCAGGTGTGTGCCAGTGTCAGGTGAGGGTGCACCTGGCAGGTTCTGGGTGGGGAGTGGGGTATCTGCCTGGGTCCACAGCTGACACCCCCATGTCAGCACTGGGCAGAAGCAGTCCTGCTTGCCTGCCCTGTGTGGCAAAAACCTGCCTGCCCAGCACCATGTGGTGCCAGATCCTGTGAGCTGGTGACCACCCACTTGCGGGCCAGATGCAATCAGTTGGTGGGCCAGATCCGGTCCATGAGCTGTCTTCTGCCCATCCCAACTTTAGGTCCTCAGTAACTTGAGATTTGCATTAATAAGTAAAGAAACATTGCACTTGGAACAGGAGCCCATTTATCTCACTATATGACAAATTTAGTCATGGTACAGAACCACTCATTCAGGTGATAGTCACCAGTTATTATTTTATTGATTATTAATCCAAACCCTTTTCTAATCTAAAACAAGTTGCTTTCTCCCATCTGTGCTGTACCCCATTGCAACATACTGACGTCAGCTTACATGAAGAGCCCTGAAGACATTAGGGAAAATCTACAGACATGCAGGAAGATGACGTCCGCACATAGGGGAGCAGATTAGCTCCTAAGATTATTTGCATGTACTTTTTTTTTTTTTTCCCCAAATAACCCCCAAAGTCTAACAGCAAAAGAAAATGAAAGGTGTTACTATGAGGACAAGGACAGAAACCATGCGAGTCCCGGGCCTGCTTAAGGCAGTCTTTATGTTGCAGCTTGGCATGGCTTGAGCGTGTACAGATTTAGGTGCTTCTGCACAATTATCTCTTTCTTTTATTTTTTTGCAGCCTCTCTCCATCGGCGCTAGCTGCTGTTGGAGTTCTGGTAGCCCCGAGGAGGGAGGAAAGGAGCCATTCTCCATGCCACTGTACTCGCAGAGGCAGCAGCTATGAAATACTGGCCTTAATGAAGTCACAGGCGAAATTCCTATCGCCTTTGGTAGCTCCAGGATTTCATCCTAGGTATCCAAGTGGATATTCAGTCTTTAGTGCATGCTATTAGAAGCAGCATTAACTTGATCTCCACACCTGCATGCTCTTTTAGAGGAGAAGAGAGTCCAGCCAGGGAAAGTGGAAGGAATTGGAGAAATTGCTTTCGGGGCCAGCCTTCCTCGCAGATCCGCGTTCTCTTCTCCAAGAATTCCCTGGATGTGACGCTGAGAGGACTCAACCCCACCCGCCTCAATGTGCCTGAACACTTCCTCTCTCAAAGGGGACATTTCAGGGGTAATTATGCACAGTAAGAAAGTCAAAGACTTCTAGGATCTATCCATCTCGTGCATCTACCTATACCCTTCATCCCCCGTGCTTGAGAGAAGTGATTTGACCTATAACAATAGAGCCAGCAATGAACCTTTTTTCCGCCCCCAAGCATTTTCTATGTGGGCTATATAGTTACAGCATACAGTTAAGAACTGAAAGCCCACACCTTATTAATGCAAAAAAAGAAAAAAAGAAGAAGCTTGCCAAAGAGGAAACGATCCATTTTAAACACCAGGAACTGAATCATTTTTTGGCAGTAGGGTTTTTTTCGCCTCCTCCACTATTGTAAAGATCCTTTGCCTATCCAAACAGCAGCATTCACTGATCAGCACCACTATCTCTTTTCTTTTGATGTACACTAAGAAAATTAAATGGAATATTCTTAGAAAGACATCTGGGCCTGGGGTGACTCACATTTGATCAATCCCTATGAACTGTGCTTTTCAGAGGATGTGCAATTATTTGCTCAGTTAGGCTTAAACTTTTTATTTATCTAATCACCCCCCTGTAATGCTTTGATCTGAGCTTCCAAAACCTATTTTTCCAACCACTTTAGCTACATATTTTAAGTCTTATTGTCTAATCAACTTCAGCCTGTAAAACATGCAATGTCCTGCTTAATGCATCCTATTAGGAAATCAAGCTGCCGCATGGATTTTTTAGATCTCTCATTTTGCAAACCCTGTGAGCTATTTGGAAGCATTATTAATGTCATTATTCCAAGGGAGAAGGAGAGAACTGGCAGCCGAGCAAGCCCTTCACAACTGCTGTCAGCTTTGCCCTGCTAACATTTGCAGAGTGACTCAGAGGTGAATCACAGGTGTACACCAGGGAGGGCTGGATGATTTCCATGTCATGGTGGTTGCAAATGTTTACTTCATTAGTTCATGGGGTTACTCAGCAGTTCTAGCCAACTCAATTTCTCAAGCTTACTGTACAGCAGTTTAAAAAAAAAAAAAAATCAGGAGTAGACTGCAGCTTTGAAATTAAAAAAAAACAACAAACAATCGTTATTTTGTAATTAGGAAATTTCATGTTAATTTCAGTGATGTGGGAACCAGAACGGGATGTGAAGATGCAGTCACTGCTACAGAATATATGCCCGTGTTGTGAAACAGGCCAGATAACCCACCTGTCCTTTATGAGAGGAGCGTACCTAGCCCTGGCACATAGGAAAGGAGGGGCTTGTGGATTTAAGGAGTGTTCCTGTCTACCCATTAAAAATAAAATCATGCTTGCAATACCAAATCTTGGAGGGAAGTGGCTCTACTTAGGAACTTCTTTCAAAGGCTTCTTTGAAATCTGCTGTGAACATCTACCGGCAACTTCAAATACCGTAAAAAAAATATATATATATAACCACCAGAGAGGTTCATGCAGTAACAGTACCTCTGAGGTATATGCTCCCTTCCCAAATGAGTCAGTTTATTTGCAGATTCAGAGGAGCGGGGCCGTGGCTCCATCTAAAACCCGTGCTTTCTCAGTTCTTCCGGGGGTAGGTAGTGCTCCTACTGGCATTAAGTAGGAGCAATCCCTGCGTGCAGAGCAGCAGGACTGTGGCTGTGCCGGCCTCATTACCTTATATTTCTCTAAACTAAACTCCATAAGCCACTTATCTGCCCATTTTCCTAGTCTATTCAAGCTATTTTGAATTTTATAGTCCTCTGACCTCGTATTAACTGGTTCCCCATAGGATTGTATCATCAGCAAATGTTATCACTTTACTTCATGTTCCTACTTTGTGGTCATTAACATATAAAGTGAACAAAATCAGGCCTTCCAGTACTGATCCTTGACCTATGCTACGATGTAAGTCACCTCCAGCCAGCATGAAGTTCCAGCCATTTCCACTTACAAGTGCTCTGCGTTTCAGATGTAGAAACTACTTCTTTCTATGCTCAAACAACTGCCCCTCCTCACCTTTTCCGTTGTTATCCCTTGTAGATTAGTCTTTTGCATAGTTCCTGTATCAAAAGGACTCCAAGACTACCCTAGAAGACCATAATTTGCCGTCCTAGTAAATATTAGCAATGGGAGGCGTCAAGATGATTCCTCTTTGTAAATTTGAATCAAGTGGTTTATCTAGCACGTGATGCAACAAGAAAAAGGTTAAGACGTTACATTGATACCCTTCCTCTTGGAAGTTAGTCCTGTCACTTAATGAGACGACTGGTATAAGCGAGTAAAATTAAACTTCAGCGAGTAAGGGTAGCTCTTAAGATTGTGAGGGTTAAAGCCCCAGTAAAATAAAGAAAGACAGCAATAGAACAGGGAGAGGAACAGTTTCCTGCTCCAGAAGAATTTGAGATTTCAATTTTTTTTCCCTGTTCCAAAAAAAGGGGAAAGAGTCGAAATAACAAAGTGTCTGGCAAAGGAATAATCCAATGAGGTCAAGTCAACTGAAATATTTTCTTTTGATTTCAAACTTTTAAAAAGATTGTTTTTACCCTTTTTTACTATAAACTAACTAAAAGTTCAAAATGTAAAATAATTTGGAATTGAACAAAACAACTGCCCCTTGAAGACACTGAAACAGGGACATGTCAAGAATTTCAAAATGCTCTTCAATTCTTTTTTTTTAGTTCAGGAAATGTATTAAGCCAATCCTCAACTGGTTTCAATACCAAAGAATCTTCCAATGAGAAATATTTTACCAGGAAATTCCCAATCAACTCAACAGAGACAAAATGGTCAAAGCCAAAGATGTTGGTTAAAGGGTTTCTATCATGTCGCAGCTAATTCGAGGCCCAGAAGAGAAAGATAGAGTCAACAGACCTACAAAAGCTCACAGCAGTCCCAGATAGCCTTCACATTATTCAGTTTAGGTCCCAGCTTATGCAAACCTCTCCCAAGCAAGGCACATACGGGCAGCTACCCCAGATCCCTTTCTTGCATTGGCCACAGGATGCACTTCCAAATCTTGGAGCTTTTTTTTAGCTTATTTATAAAGTGGTGTTGTTCAGGTCCTGTGTACATACATGGACCAAAGGAGAGTCTGACTGCAAAGCGTTTACAAGACAAGAGAAGACACCATAGAACCGTGGCCCTCAACCCACGGCCCGCGGGCCACACGCGATGCAATCAGCGCGCTGCTGTGGCCCATATGACATCCTTTTTAAATGGATACACAGGTAGTGAGTTGTGTGGGTGCGGCTCACGGTACACGGAGAGCTGCAAGTGTGGCCCGCTATGGCAAACAGATTAAGAACCACTGCCATAGGAGATGGAGGGGTACAGGAGACAGCGCTGAGCAGCAGGGTAGGCAGTGGTCTCAGCACATGCTCACCAGGGCAAGATTGTCTTCTATAATGAGGGCCAAATGTTGCGTCAGGTCACCCTCAGGCGGGCTGGAGGAAGTCAGAGGGGGCATGCTGCCTTCCCCCAAGAGGAAGGATCCAGCTGAATCCATCAGCATCGCTCACAAGCAACTAACAACAGTTCAGCAGTTCTTCTACATTTTGAAAGTGTGCCGTGTATTCCCCTGGCCCAACCATGCCAACTCTTCTGAAAGGGAGCTGGGAGTGAGCAGCACCTGGAGATCTCTCTACTATATTGCCTGGTGTTTACTCAGGCAGACACGGGGTAGTGGGAAAAGGCTCCTTTCTCTGTCTTCTCGCCTTTGCATATCTACCTGCATAGAGACAGGCATCCTGCCTCTTCCCTGAGCTCCCTAGGTTGAAGCAGTGGGTCAACCTGTTAGTGCATATTGCCTTTCTGCAAGGCCCATGGTCAGAAGGGTAGGGTTAGAAAGCCCCATGTACCTCCTCACCGTTTTGGACAAACAGTGCATCATATGGTGAATAAGAGTACAGCAGTGCCTAAGTACTGGGTTTGCACATCTGCCTAGCCCTTGTTACTAGTTCTTATATATACATTGCATTAGCATCCAGAGACCTAGTCATGGATCAGGGGCCTTTTTGTAGAAAGATCTACAAATACATGAACAAACATGGAGAGAGTCCAAGAGAGACCAAAATCAGACCTGCTATTTGTCTAATCAGGCTCATAAAGAGCCACTGTCGTTAAGGCTCAGGCCAGGTATAGACATTACATATAAGTGACTGGAAATCAGTCTAAACTCATAACCATACAGAAGTTCGACACACATTGACTGGTCCAAATATGGCTGAACCAAGTGTAAGATAGACCTGGCTTGACGTGCACTCAAATCTAATCGATTTATGTTAGACTAGAGACCAGTAAATCAAACTTCTGTAGCAGACCCCCTAACAATTCATGTTAGATTGCTGACCTCCAGCATCCCAGCTTCCTTTGTGACCTCTGCTAACCCCTTTGTGACCCCCTCAGGGAGGTGCACTAGCGCTTGGCCCATGCTCAGCTGCTCTGGCTGAGTACTTAGTGAGTCGCATCCCAGAGCTGAGCCAGGACAGCCTCTCTCTTTAGTACCACCTCCTACCATCTGTCAGCTGCAGGCAGGCAGCATGGAGAAAGAAGTGTCCCCTGCATGAGCCCTGGGACCTGGGCACCCGAGTCCCTGGACCATACTCCTCTACCCTGTCATAAAGCACCCCATGATGTATACACATCCAACACCCAGCTGCAGTGAGAGATCTGACACTGATCCCAGGAGAAAGCCTGGGTATGAGCACAGTCCCACAGACGCCAATCCTGGCACCCCAGGGGCACACCCAGCCAGGGTCCCCCATGCCCCTGTGTTCAGGCACAGCCCCAGAGACCCCAGTTCTGGATCCTACACACCATATCTCAAAGGCCAGAGACAGGCACCCTGCCACCCAGGCCCCAGCATGGATTCCCCTTGCCCCCCATCCTTACCAAGCAGGACCTGATGTGGGCTGCTCCCCTGTAGTGGGTCAGAGTGGCAGGGGGCAGAATATCAGGACAGGGCCTGCACAGAGGCAGCCCTGTGACCTCTGCAGCTCAGACACTGCTGACGGGCACCCCAGCCATGGGCACCTGGGGTGCTGCAAGGCTTTTTTGGCTTGCAGCTACAGGGTCCTGGAGTAGTAGGATGGGGAGTGTGTCTGCAGGAGGGGGGAGAGGGGGGGCGGGGGTTGGAAAAGCACTGAGCATCTAAGCCAGGGCAAGCAGGCCCCTGGAAATCTGAACAGTGGAAGAGGACACTGGAAATCTCCAGGCTGGGATGTGGGATGTTTCCAGCATCACAGTGCATTTGCTGAAAGCCCCTGGAAAGTTTGATGTTGTAGGGGTGGCCTAACCAGTGGAGCTTTGGTCACACTGGAGCAGAGGCCACATCCAGGTGCAGTAAAAGGGAGACTCACGTGCCAAGACCCACATAGTCGTGCAGCCTCTGCTCTCTCCATCCATCCACTGTTCCAGCCTTGCATCCATTTTCCAGCCTTCCTGCTACCCTTCCATCCACCATCTCGCAGCCAGACTGTCACCCACCCACAGATGCCGAGATCCCCATAAACTGCCGCAGACCATGGATAACCCTGTCTCACCCTCCCTCCACCCCAACCCCTGAAAGCAAAACAACTCCCCTACTCCCACCCCCTCCCAGAGTATTCAAAGCAGAAGAAGGGTGCTGGAAAGCCAAGGGCGGCGCAGGGCAGGACTCTTCTTAGGCAGCTGGGGAACCTCACCTAGAGTCAGGCCACAGTCTCAGCAGCAAATCAAAAGTGGTGGCAATCAAACTCGTCTAGGGGTGTTGGCACATCAAAGCAGAGCCACAGGTAGCACTCAAGGCTTCACTAGTGCACTGTCAAAGAAGATGCCCCCCACCCCCACTCCAGCGCCTGAGTACCTCCTGGGGGACCATCTCCTACAGCATGAGCAAGGTCCATTGGCTGGCACTCTCCTGGGAGAAGTGGTAAAGCTTCTCTCTCTGGGCTTGGGCAACTTTCTCCTGGGAAATATTGGGAGCAAAGTCTCACTGCTGGATGGCCAAAATGCCTCTCCTGTAAAGGAAGGGCAGGGTTGGGGGGGAGGGGGCAGTGTAAGAGTTTTGCTGTCCTGGCCGAGTCACACCAGGGCAATGTCATGACCTAAGTGCTGCTCCCACAGGGACGCAGTGCTAAAACACCTCTCCTGTAGGGGAAGGCTGTGGGGAAGGGGTGGTTTAAGAGCTCTCCCAGCATTCCCTGGAGTGGTCAGTCTCTGCCCCCTTTGGGGATGGTCCAACTTCATATGGGACCCATGGTCCCTGACCCTCCAAGGGACCCAGCCCTCCCACTATAGCCATCTGTCCCAGTACCACTGCAGGGCCTGCTAAGCCTATGCTGGGGGGAGGGGGGGGTACTCATTTTCTCTCCCATCCCTGCACTGCTTATGCCTGCCCTGCCATGCCCAGTCTGTGCACCATGTATCCTCTGACCCAGGCCTTGCAAAAGACCTCCCCTTGGTCTCACAGATGGTGTGGAGGACACACATAGCAATGAGTCATGTCATGTTCTCCTTGTCCACCAAGCCACACACTGAGAGCCTACCAGCATGCTTTGGGGTGCCTGAAGGCACACTCCACCATCATGCAGCACCTGCTCAGGCAGGAGTTGAAGTGCTCCTTCTGGTGGCCTAGCTGTCCCTATAGGATTTCATCAGGCAGGGCAGGAGGGGATAAGGTAGGTCTCTGATGATACCGGCAGGTAGAGGGGGGATGATGACATCACCAACAATGAAATTGAGGACCCTGGGAGTGTAATGCCCTCTCTCCACCAGTCCAGGGAGGGAGGAGACGTGGAAGATGTGGGCATCATGGGCACTGCCCATCCAGCTAGTAAAGATGTGGGGGAAGCAGCCCCGATGGTTGACAACACCCTGCAGGATGATTAATGAATAACCTGAGTAGTCTGGGCTGGGCAGAGGATGCGGATGTGAGTGCAGAGAAGCTCATGTAGCTGAAGCCAGCAACCACCTCCTGTGGGTTGACAAGGCAGACAAAGCAGTTGTCCAGGACATCCTTGATGACTAGGCACACCACCCAGATCATCTCTCCAGCCATGGTCTTGCCCATGCCAAACTTGTTGGCAATAAAATGGTAACTGCTGGGGGTAGCCAGTTTCATGATGGTTTGGCCACCTGCTTCTCTCGAGTGAGGGATGGCCACATTCTGATATCCTGGTGTAGATGTGGGGAGCCAGTTGTGCAACAACATCCACGGAGGTAGCCCAGTAAATATGGAAGGTCTGGACCACTGTTCATCATCTCAGGTGCCCAGGACGATTTTCTCCCACTAGTCAGTGTTGGTGGCATAGGCCCAGAATTGGTGCTTGACAGTCTGCAGGTGGTGCCAGAACACCCTAGTGTCCATGGCATCCTGGGTGGCTTCGTTCTCAATGACCACGTGAAAGTCGGTGACCTAATTCAGGATGCTTAGTGGATGCAGGAGTGGCCCTGTGTGGTATGTTCAGTGGCTGATTCTGAGGCACAAAGCCACATGCCATAGCAACCAGCTGCTTAGTCATGTGCAGGTGGGCACACATGATATCCTGCAGTCTCTGGTACAAGTTGCACATGGCGACAAGCAGGACAGGCTCCAGCTCCTGGGTCTCCCCACTTGGGCATGGGTGGCAGGATGCCATGGCAGGGTGCGGGCAAGCCAGGACACGGAGATGTATGGAGAGTGCTTGCCCTGAGGCTTTTCTGGAAGCCTAGGGTTGGGCGTAGGGGA
The DNA here is from genome assembly GCF_001723895.1 of Crocodylus porosus. NCBI lineage: Eukaryota > Metazoa > Chordata > Crocodylia > Crocodylidae > Crocodylus > Crocodylus porosus. Next base: position 20,807,205 of record NW_017728910.1, on the reverse strand, counting down.
GGGTCTGCAACAGGGGTGGGCAAAATACAGCCCGTGGGCCAGATGTGGCATACCAGACCATTTTATCTGGCCCCCAATATTAGAAAATTAGTATTTATCTGCCCCTGGCTACCTGTCATGTGGCCATCGATGGCTTGCCAAAACTCAGTAAGCCGCCCTTCGCCTGATATAATTGCCCACCCCTGGTCTGCAGTGACATGGCAGGAGGTTGGGGGTATGCTTGCCCATACCCAGCAGCCAATCAGGGGTGGCCCAGGTGCTCGGCTGTGCTCAGCGTTCTCCGGCAGCCCAGCAGGGCATGCTGGGACACATGCAGGAGCGCCTCCAACCTTTCAGCCTCAGCCAGTGCAGGCAGCCTGTGTGCCCCCCTCCCCAACCAAAGGATGAACGTGCATACCATTTGCTACCGATCTAACCTGGGCTGCCTACAGAAAATTGCAAAGTTAGGCTGATTCTCTCTCCGGCTTTTTGAGCATCTGCATTTAGCCTCAGACAAACCTGAACCCAACCCAAACCTTCCAACGTAGCCGGCAGAACAGCATCCTGCATAAACAACTATTTTAATTCAAAAAGCAATGTTTTAAACCCCATCCCAAGGCATGATTTAAAAGCCCTATTAAAATTCTGGAATTGGGATAAGACCCAAGACATCAGCACTGAGTTGAAACTTTGCAGATGGAAGAAGCCCCCAGTGCCTTTGGAGGTAACAAAAGCATGATGGTTAAGACCAGCAAAAAAAAAAAAAAAAAAGTCATACAGCACTGGAGATATACTAAGAACTGACGGTTTAGATTTTGTTTCATTTAAAAAAAACCATTAACATATTTTATATTTATTAAAGTAAACTATAGAAACCTCCTGGAAATCAGAATAAGCAATTATGAATCCATTTCTGCAATGAGCACACTGCCTCCAGGGTAAATGAGCACTAAGGCTTAATACGGCTATAAATATCCTGTTCTTCTCCGGGCTGATTGAAAATGATGTAGGTGTGCTTAGCATTTAACTTGGGGAAGTCATGTCATTTCCCCCTCCTCCTCCCCCCTGCATGGTGCTAACAATGCTGTTTGGCAGCTTTTCACTTTATCTCACCACAGATCTTTGCCAAAACTTGAATCTGCTCCCGTCAGATTAACTGCTGCCATAAAACAAACTGGCATTTCTTCTACAGATTCTGATTGAAAGGATAAGCTTGAATGACACTCTTCTCAAATGGCTGGGCCTTCTCACAGGCCTGCGATTGGGTAATCGAGACTGAAGGCAGTGGCAAGGGCTCTTGCTGGCCAGTAGTCCTGCTCTCAGTGCGGTTGTTTGCATAGCACAAAAGACAATAAAGCCTGAATCTCCACTGGCTTGTAATTTATGACATGGTTTGCACCTGTGCAAAGTGGATACAAAATGCTGCTGATCAGGTAGCTGGAAAATCAGACCCCACATTTTACCATTCTTGCCTAATTCCTGACTGTATTCATTAGGCAGCATGTGGTGCGCAAATTGATGAATTATTGCTTAATTTGTTTTGAAAACACACCACTCACAAACATACAATTCCTTAAAATCTGCAATAATTAACTTCATTCCCCTCTCTCCCCACCCCCTTCTGACTGCTTTTGTACAGTGAGTTTATTTAATTGAAAATAAAAGCAAACCTGGTCCTTTAGGATTACATTGCAAACTCAGGGTCAGAAGCAGGACTGGTGTAGGTAACTGGAAACCCACAGATGTCGATTAAGTTGTTCCTGCTTCTGTGTCACTCAGCTATGCCTGTGTGTGGAGGTATCCTGCAGACTCCCCAGGTAAAGGGGGAGTTTTGCAGGGTATCCTGCAACGGCAGTTTCAAATCTCTGGGTTTTAATTTATTAAAGTTTGCAGACAGCCACATACAGTATCCCCTACTCTGATATCCAACGGCTGGCACAATCCATAGGGAAAAGAAATAGCCTGTGGACATTTTGTCTCCAGACAGACCATGGTGATGGGATGCAAAGAAAACTTCACCTACCGTACTTGGGGCACTGCTGGGCACGTGCCCGCCAACGAACTAGTTGCTCTCCTCACAGATCAGGTCCTCCTTCTGCGTGTGTTTGCTGGTGCTGGGAGCCATGCCAAGAACATAGTCTAACTCAGGATGGGGAGAGGGGCAGATGGGATTGGAAGGGGCTAGTGGGTCTCCAGAGGGGATGGAGGGGTCCGTGGCAGGGGAGTTGTCCATCTGGGGGTGGGAGGGTTGGATGGTTAAAAATAGCCCAGTCAGGGTGGGGATGGAGTAGGAAGAAAGTGCAGCCTGGGGGCTGTGCTCTGAACACGTACACACATGCAGATTTGGCTAACCCGTTCCTGATCTAACCGAGGGCACCTTTCTCAGCTGCCCTAAGTTAGATCGGGCTGGCCATTTGTTGCCTCATTTAACCTATGTACAGTTGTGCACTCAGACTGACCTAACCCTTACCCAATTTGTAAACCAGCTTTATTCCCATATAAAACAGCTGAGATTCAGATAATTACATGGGAAGAGGGGGGTTTTTGCAGGAAAAACCCTCTCTTCTGGCAGAAGGCCCTGGCAAGAGAAAGAGTTGCTAGATAACTGATCTCAGCAGAGCAGCAGTATCTGGCAGGAGGTTTCTGCCAGAGTGAATTGTGTGTGCTCTGTTACTACCCCTGTTCAAGGAAGCAAAACCTATGCATGTTTTGTATATAAATGACACAAAGAAAATGACTGATTCAGCATCACCATTTCCTACCCCAAATGGGCATCTGACCAGACAGCCTCTGCACCAAAACCTCTATGTTCTCAATGGCATGCTCGGCTGAGAGCGGGTGGGCAGGTGAACGCAGAGACAGAGCCAAGCTTTGCAGCCTGGCTTGTCCCCTACCCTCTCCCCGTGTCCCCAGGGCCAGCTGGAGGGGCTGCAGGTTGCCAGGGGCAAGACCACACAGGAACAGCCTCAGCCTGGGGGGCTGCCCTTGCCCTCCGAGTACAGCCCGGTGGTTGGGAGAGGGCGGACAGCAGAAAGAGCAGGGCAAGGACCTGCCTTTCCACCGTTAAGTGGCACCAGCTAGATCACTGACTTTCAACTTTTTTAGTCTCCAGAACCCCCTTCCTATCTTTTCTGAATTTAGATGGTGCTCAGTGATTTTCAGCTGGGTGCCACAAAATTCAGAAAAGTTATGGAGCTCCTTTTTTTAACAGTACATATCCCAGCACTGGTACGGTTTCCTCTGGCAGGGGAAAGGAATATGTTACATGTTTTGAATTATACACACACACACAAAGTGTGCACCCAAAAAGGCGCACACACATGTAATTACTTACTTTTGAAGCCTAATTATTGCCCTCCTACACAGAAAAGTAAGTAAGTATACGTGTGTACCTTTTTGGGTGTAACCATGAGGTCTGCCATCGATTTTACTCCAGACAAAAAAAGTGTATCAAAAGTCTGGGAAACACTGTTGTATGCTTTGGAAACAGGCCATTGGATATGAAGCCAGCTCAAAACTGGGGTTGAGGTTCATGTTTGGATTCAACGCCATCAAAATCCCACAAACAAGTCCTGTTGGATTTATGTTCAGATTAGCAGAATTTCTGCAAGCTCAACAGGAGCCTGGTGATCTCAACTGCTTTGTACTAACATCTTGCAGTGGAGGCTGGTTGCTCTTGCAAGCTTTTGTCTACCCTCAGAGGCAATTTTTAGCTGCAAATGTTGTAAACCCAGGGATGTTATGTCAAAGACAGCAACTCTTGAAAATAATTAATTCTTGGAAATGCACTAGCACTTTAAAAAAAAAACAACTTAGGCTATATAGTTAAGTGAGTGTGTAATCGTAAATAGTACCCACAACCTGATTTCAGAAAGGCAGTTTGAGAGGCACTTTAACACTTCCAGTAATGACCATTATTGATTTTGCAAAGCAAACCGATGCTGTAAGCATCAGCCATGGCACACAAAACTAACTGCTATTCTGTTCTGTATTAGTTCCTGCATTGCCCTCATCACCACACTGTCTGAGCACCTTGCAGAAGTGCAGTCTGTGCAGTGACTAATAGGCATCACATGTGGTTTATTTGCTTCTGTATCTTCTTCCAAACTGCTATTATGCACCAGACCCTCACCTGCTCCAAAGTCAACAGAGCACTGTCAATTTGCATCAGCTGAAGATCTGGTTCTCAGTGTAAAAATGAAGTATCCCAACAATGAACTTAAGGAGCGCATCAGCTACAAGAAGTTTAAAGCTACTTACAATACACTCCGGCGCTTACAAAGGAAGAAAGAATTTGAGTTACCCAGAGATGAACTGCTGCTATATGCAACTACCACTATGATTTGTAAAAGACAGTTTGGTGTATATATATAAGTCTCTACTGGCCCCAAGCATATTTCCATAGGAAACTTTGAGGCAGTAGCACAGCCGTTACTTTTATCCTATACCAAAATCAACAGAAAAAGGTAACTGTGTCTGGTTATCCTCTGAAAAACGGGCAGTATTTCTAACCAGACTAAAAGCTTCTGTAGGTAAAGTTGTGCAAATACATCACTAATTTGCCATCTCTTATGTTTTCTCTGTTTGTTCTTTTGAGAAAGAGCTAGAAATGTGACACATGATTAGGACTGAAGCTTTTTTTTTAAAGCTGGATTAATTAGCAGTATCTCAAAAACAGAAGGAACAAAGCTACCAGGTATGTAAAGCATTAATCATATCACTAGTAATTAGTGCCAGAACACAGAAATACGCAACAAAATGAGTAAGTAAAAAAAAAATTTTTTTTTTAAACTCCACCATAGTTCATGGCAAACATGAAGAAATAGATCTGGAAGTTACACACTGTGTTTGTTAAAATAGCAAAGGAGAAAAAGAATCTGGTTGCCTGGGTTAGTTCAGCAAAGTCTGGATAAAAAGGAAATGCTGAAAATTATGAACAAAAATAGGAAGACCAGCTGTAACATTTGAAACCTGACTGATTCAAAACTGTGTCTAGTCATCAGTGGAAAATATTGACAGTAGTGCATTAGAGTCATAGAATGAATGGTGGCTGGTAAATTAACCTGAAATACTTAGGCCTTCCACGGCTTGTGGAAGTAGTACCACATGGTTGGGCAACTCAGGAGACAATGCAAGGTATAAAAGAAGCCCACAGTCAGTAATCCAGATGTGGCAATCAGCAATACAAGTGAAATCATTTGACTGGGAGTTTGTACCATAGCAAGGAAGTTTGGTGCCCAGGGACAAAGCCCGCAGTGGCAGCCCACCCTCGCCCCATGCACAGATCTGGGGGGGCACATGCCCCCCATGCTTGCCCAGGAAGGCGCACAGTGCCGGGAGCCATCCTCCCCATCTCCACGTCCCCCAAAATGAGCTGTTCACAGCTCTATCCCGTGCCCTGTGCCGCCCCAGCTGGGCGGCGCCTCTTGGCACCCCTTCACTTTGGTGCTTGGGGCAATCAAACCGCTCACCCCACTTTGCTATAACACTGTTGGGTTTTCCTGAGTGATACAGGACTGAAGGAATTTGCTGGTTTTGCAAATAAGTAAATAATATATACACTAGAATAGTTGCTACCTTCAGCATACAAAGGGAAAACATGCAGCAGAACTATGTCCATGGCAACATAGCAAACTAAGCGTGTATGAGAGATGCCAGGAAAACGTACAGGTCATCAACACAGGCAACCAATACAAGCATTTAGGGCTTCTGTTACTTAAAATAATGCTGTGAATAAACAATACGTAGGTGGTGGATTATGCATCTTGCATCACTGGTCCCAGAGCCTGACCAGCAAACATTCCCCTATTCACAGTCCATCCTGGTTGGTGATGTTAGACCATTATCTTTGCAGACACACAATGCATACCTTACACCAGCTGTATTATGCTGTCACTTGTAACTCTAATACTTGGTATTATAACTGAGGCAGATTCCAGGTTGGCACGAAGGTTGAAAGTTGACAGGTATGTTAGCAGCAATCAGTAGAAGCGCCTCTTGTAAAATCTCTGAACCTTCACGAGCCTGCAATGAAATTATTTTCTCCTTAAGAATTAGCTGACACATTCGTACTAACTGTAATTTCTCACATCATTGCTTATTTTGACATGCATATTTTCATATCTAGTCAGTCAGGTTCCTAGTTTGAATTGTGTATTACATTGCACAGAGAAGGCAATAATTAGGCATCAAAAGTAAGTAAGTTACAATTCATTTTAATGATTGAATCCTTTTTCTAAACTTGTCCATGATGCCTTTCCATAGGCATTATGAGATGTTTTTATATGGATGATCTTAACTGCAGTTAGTCAAATTATAAACTAGTGTGTGTCCAAATTGTGAATACATTTTCTGAAAAATTCAGCCTACAAATACTCCATAAATTTGTCCTTATTTCTGCAAATGTATTTCCATGGACAAATGCTGTTCAGTTTGCATAAATAATGTTCAGCTTACAGGATGTTCGAGAGGCAATACTTCGACTTTGGTATTCCTTATTTGTGGCAGGTAAGCAAAGATTTTAGTGCCCTGGATCTCTGTATGCTTTAGTTAACAAAGATGCATTGGTTTTGCTTCACCTCATCATCACGGTGCCATAGGCAAGTAGTTTGTCCTATTTTACAGATGGATACTTTGAGTCACAGAGAGACAGCAGATAACTTACTGAATATCAAACTGGAATTCACTAATAAGGAAAGATTAGATCCAATTACTTTGACTTGCATAAGATCATTTTCATCTTTAATGGAACTTTAAGGGTTTCGTTTCAAAGAAAGATTTGGCTACAAATTATCACATTCTTGATGTTTTTAACTGTTTTGCAGAATCAAGGACTCTAATGCAATTAAAGAAGAAGACTAAAGCAGCAACAGGTAAGCAAGATCTTTTTTCCACTTATGGCTGTTTGTTTGTTTGCAGATAACCACTGGGGTTTCAAATAATAAATTGGAGAAAACAGCCTGAAATAATTGTTCTAAAAACAATTAGTCAAATTATTCAAAGGATTGATATAAATTACATTGTTTAATTAAAAGATCAAAAGAAACAACATTGGTTTTATTAGAGCAATTCAAAATCAGCAGAGGGGCAAGGAAACCAACTGATTTTCAAATGCAGTCTGTGGATGTTTAGAACATACAATGCATCAAAACCAACGTATCAGTATTCAACGCATCAAAACTAAAAGGCTGGTTGGAACAACTCTAAATGCCTGCTTAGTGATACTTGAATGTAATTTATCATCTATTAGTTACTTGGCATTACCATTGCAATAAAGATTGCAATCAAAATGAGAATGATTGGTGCTAAATACAGTCAAAAAGCCCGAGGCTGAATCAATTCAGTCTTTGCAGCTTAGTCTAAACTCCAGAGAGAGACTACATTGATTAACAAGTGAACAGACATTCACTTTTGATTAAGGAAATGCAGCCACATGCCTGCAGTGGCTCAGGTGAGAAGCCAGGGGATGCTAGAGCACAGCTCTCTGGCACCATAGCCAGCATGGGCTGTATATTCACTTCTTCCTGTTGCCCCCAATATGTCTGGGATTCGCAGTCCACAGTTGCAGCCAACAGTAAGTTTAGCAGAGCAGGGCAGCTCTGTCCTCTGGGGAATGGGGGGGTTTAACCCCGCCCACCTGGCCCCAGACTGAGTTTCCCTGGGGGTGTGGGGTAGTCCCTGCCTCCCCTCTCCCCCAATACTTCTCTGCTGGAACAGACAGCCCAGCCCAGCCCAGCCCAGGGATGCAAAGCATGCTGGAGTGCTAGGGGACAGTGATTTAACTTGAACCAGGAAGGGGTCTGGAACAGAAGTTTCATAAACCTGTTTGACCCAAATCAGTTAAGTCTGATACTACATTCAACCAGGTTTAACTTAAACCAGTTTCAGCCATTTTGAAACTGATTTATGTGCAATGAACTTTTGTTCTGTTACAGGTTTAAATCAATTTCTGATCACTTAAACCAGTTTATGTGTAACTTCTGTCCCTAGGCTGGGAGACCAATGAAAAGCAGGAATTTGCTTTTCATAGAATGAAATAAAATTAGGGTTGGAAATGAAATTTAGGGATTTCATCATCAGCAATGAAATTCAGTAAGTTATCCAGACCAACAGGACCAAAACAGGACCATCCCTAACTATACATCATCCCAACCAAGGCTTTCTCTAGCTGGGCCTTAAAAACCTCCAGGGACCAAGATTCTACACCCTCTCTGACTAACCTGTTTCAGTGTTTTACTACCCTCCTGGTGAGAGAAATTTTTCCTAATATCCAACCTAAACTTCCCGTGCTGCAACTTGAGACCATTGCTCCCTGCTCTGCCATCTGCCCCCACTGAGAACAGTCTAGTTGATTTTGCCTGCAACCTCCAAATTGAACCTGCCCTGTATTCCCCATGTCATTTCAGTGCCTTCAGGACTTCCTCCTGTCCCCCAGCTTCCATCCATATCTAGGGAGAGGTGGCATACAGCAGATGCCCTGCTTCTCACAAGAGGAAACTGAGAAAGATGGAGCAAGGTGGTCCCTCCTCTCCCCCTATCAGAGGGCTGCAGCGGAGGAACAGTGGGATAGTTCTGCCTGCTTCTCAGGCAGCCCCACAATTGGCTGCTTGACCCCAAGAGGTGAACAATGGAGCAGACATCCAGTAAGAGAGCATTTTCTATTAGCTAGACTAAAATGAATTCCTGAGAGGGCTATAGATTCTTCTTGCAGAAGACTGGCTTCAACCCTAACCAAAATACCATCACCCACAAGGAATTTTCAAGGGCTGTCAACACAGAATTGAAGTGCACTTTGACAATCCTAAGCAAAACTGGGAGGGTCCAAAGAATAGAAGTATCCTAATCACAAAGCCAACTTATCAGAGGTACCAGAGAAGCAGAGTGAACAACATCTGCAGCCAGCGCTTAGTGGATGGATAGCTATATCAGGAACTTATGCATGGTGAAAAGTTCATTTGTCTCCCTTCTGCTGGCATTCATTCTTCAGCTAAGTACGGACAGTCAAAAAGCCTGAGGTTGAATCAATTCAATCTTCACAAGTTAGTCTAAGCTGCATAGGTTGAACCAACAAGCAAGTGAATAGACATTCACTTTTGATTCTGGAAATGCCCAACATGACTGCAGTGACCCAGGCCAGAAGCTCACAGGTGCTAGAGCACACCTCCCTTCTTGGCTGAAGCAGACAGCTTGGGCCAAGGCTAGCCTGCCTACCCTACAAGGCAGGGTTTACTGGGGAGATACAAAGCATCCTGGGGTGCTGGGGGACTGTGAGTTAACTTGAATCTCGAGGGGATCTGGGACAGAGGTTCAATGAAATGATTTAACCTAAATCAGTTAAGTCTGATACTACATCCATCCATGTTTATCTTAAACTGGTTTTGGCCATTTTGAAAGTGGTTTATGTACACTGAACATCTGTTGTGTTACAGATGAACCTGTTTCTGATCACTTATACCAGTTTTTCTGTAACTTCGGTTCCTAGCCTTCATGTGCTGAAGCACAGGTAACTAACTCCTGCTGCCTTCTGAACAGGCATGTTGTTGTTATTGCTGTTGTTTCATTTGTATTGTGGCAATATCTAGGAAACATGGATTGAGACCCCACTGTGCTATGCACTACACAAACACAGCCCTCCAACCCACCTGCCATCCCAACTTAGCTTTTAAATTCTGATTCTTCCTTCGTTTCAGGATGCACTTCAAAATTCTCCTCCTTGTCTTTGTTAACCAGTCAACAGGCTTGTGCCAGTCTACCCTCACAGACCTCTCTCCCCGCCATTTGCCTCAAACTGGACTCTTCTCTCCTTCTCCACACACAGTCTCAATAGGGCTGCACTAAGGGTATTACACTCTTTAGATGCTGGCATCTAAAATAGCTTTTCTTTATCTGTCTGTCTCATCAACTCTTCATCTCACTTCTAATCTCACTTCCACTCATCCTTTTCTAACTTCCTGTAGCAATGAATACCCTTCTTTCTGCTAGCTTATATCTTTGTATTTCTTTCTGCAACTGAGCCATTTAACTGCATGGAGTATTTTCAAAAGTACGAATGATGCTACACAAATAAAGTCATCTTGTCTCAAGCAAAAAGACTGATTTTTTTTCTACATCCTGTGCCCAATCAACCCAATGAAAAGCTACAGATTCCTAAATTGTAAGCCCCACTCACATTTTTAACCCTCTAATCCTGCAGCATGACTTCAACAAGAGCTCATAAAATAAAGGGCTGAAGCAACGCCACCAAGCTACAACCTTTTGTTTCCTCAGTGCTAGCTTTCCTTGGTAAGCTCCACAGCAATATTCCCTGCCCCTACCACTCCTTTGGGATCCACTCATGCCTACATCTTCGTTACCTTTACTTGTTGGACTGCTCTTTGCCTTTTTTACTCCAATAACAAATGCCAGTACTCATGAAAGACCAGCACGCATTTGCAGCTCCTGCTCTAGATTGCCTCTTAGTGCAGCTGTTAAATAGCACAAGTCAGACGGTTCGGGTTTCTATCCACTCAGTTCCTACAACTGCTGCTGTTCTCTAACTAGAATAGTGCAGCACCTATGGGTGCTTGTACACGTGATGATACCTGGCTCTTCAAAGCAAATGAAACTGTCACACTTGACCATTAGGGCTGTGTGAAATGGCACCGTTCTGTTTCACCTTGAGTTTTGATGGTTCGATGGAACAGTGTTTCATATCGAATTTCATTTCAAGTCGAAACAGCTGTTCCGTTCCATTCCATCAAAACAGAAAGGCTGTTTTGACGCTGTTTCAAGTTTTGCTGGGGATGGGAAGTCATCCCACTACATCTTGCCAGGGATGGGAGGCAGTCCAGGTGAGCTGCTTTCCTATCTCCCTTCCCCCCACTACACTGCGCTGGGGACGGGAGGCAGCCCAGCTGGACTGCTTCCCAGTTTCGAATGCTGGATCAGGCTGGGGGAAGGAGGCAGCCCAGCTGGGCTGCTTCTTGGTTCCCCACGTGAGATCGTGCCGGGGCAATCTAGCACAGGGGACGGGAAAGTTGCCCAGCTGGGCTGCCTCACCACACCCTGCCAGAACTTGCACTGGGGATAGGATGTCAGCCCAGCTGGATTGACTTCCCATCCCCAGCCTATGCTTGAAACCTTTCGACTTTCAAAATGTTTTGACCAGCCTCATTTTGTTTTGAGTCTTTTTCAACAGCCTTTGTTTCATTCCAATTTTGCTGTTTCGCAAAACAGCAAAATCGGCCGCAAAATTTGGTATAGACATTAACTGGCAGGCAAAATTTCGCACAGCCCTATTGACCATTCCCTCATGGCCTTCCTCTCATCAGGTTTTGGCTGTCACTAGTCAGCAGCCCCAACATTAGTGAAGTGAATGCACTACTAGGCCTGTCCTAATCCATTCAGAAGCCTGTTAACATTTGTAAGAGGGAATAGCTCTAGTAGCTAACATGTATAGTTTATGTACAGTGCTGCTCAATCTTTTGCCCTGGGGGCTGAATAAATGGCATGAAGCTGGTTTGGGGACTGGATTCCTTATGGGGTTGGTGCATGGGAATCAAACAGCACACTGCCCCATGTGCCTGGATTGGATCCCATGCTGCCCTGGACCTGCCGTATGCTACCAAATTAGATCCTGTGTCATCCTGGCTCCTGCCACCCAGTCTAAAATGCAGGACCATGCTATTCAACCTGCCAGGCTCCCCACCATCCCTGGATATTTGGCAGCAGGGAAAAAGCAATTAGTGCTGCCACTGCTCCCCTACCACTGGATTTTCAGGTCTCTGGGGAGCCCAGGGGGGCCAGATGACATGTCTCTACAGGCCAGGTCTGTCCTGTGGGTTAGGGGTTAAGTACCTGTGGTTTTAAATATATCACACACACACTGAATGGCAATAATTGCCTCACAATTCTGCCACAAGAGTTCTGTCCTAGCTCAGACTTGTGTACAATGATCTCAAATGCACAGTGAGTGCAAAGACAGTCTTGCTTTCAGACAGATAAGGGGTGAGAAGTCAAATATAGGCCATGTCTTCCTCATAAAATGAAGGTGTGGTTGTAACAAGTGCTGGCATAACCATTTAGTAGTGAAGACGTGACAGCACAGGCTTTGGCATGTGTTAACAACAGGAGTACAAACTCTCCATGGCCCCTGCATGCATGATCTGGTTGCTAGTGTGTGCTAAACCCTGAGTGCGCTAAAGCTCTCTCTTCACAGTTAATGTTCCCCATGGTTGCTCTCAGAAGCCAGCAACGCTATACTAGCACATGCTTCAATTTGCTATCTATGATGCCTTTCAGGTCATAAATTAGCTTTTTAAATGGTCCTTTATACACTACAGATAATTGACAGTGACTTCCAGCAACACCAGTGAGCAACACCAATTTGAGTTTGCGGTTAACAATTGACTAATTCATTCAAAACGCCAGGAAACTGAAAAACAGTACAACTTATTCTTCAGCTGCTTTGCAAGAAACTTTGGAAACCAACTTCCTTTAAAACCATCATATTTGTGAATCAGATTTGCTGCAACAGCATTAAGGCTAGGACCGTAGTTGGATGGATCTGAAGAGACTTGCATGTATTAGAAATGATTGCTTAGCAGCACTTTGTCTCCCACAGCAGAGGACGTGATTTCTTTATGGGTCAGCTGTAAAATGAATTAAAGAAACTTAAGATCATTTGACTGAAATGGCAAATATGAGATATGACATCATGAAGTCCTAGGGGAGAAAAAACAGTGCAAGCAACATGTAGAGCTCCACAGGATAAATACTCTGCCATGTTTAAACATTTCTCTTACGTGCCCTCTTCTACACCTTGATACTGTCTCTTTCATCCTTTTGGCCACTAGTAAAAGACAAAAGAAGCAGAAAGAGGGCAAGAAAAAAAACCTCTGATCAAACTAAGCCAACAAGAATTATGCTGACTTGCTCATGCAAATCTTTACCATGTGTTGGGTTTTGCTCCACTGTGTGTATTCACGACAATGTCGCTAAACAGAAATACAGGCACGGTTAGTATCAGGAGAAAGCCTTTCAGGTCTAGAGCTCTGTCCAGGGGAAACCCCCGCCCCAAAATCTCAAGCTTCAACTCAATGTAGCTCTAATTAAAAATAAATTGTGGCTGACTCATTTCAGTGCTCATTGTTAAGACACTTTACCAGAGCTCCTCCTTTACCGAACAAACTTTTGCACAAAGTCTAACTGGGATCTCATTTTATTGAGATTGGGGAAACTGGTCACAGAGTACTATACAACAGTCAGGGACCCATCATTTAGAAAAAATAGTTGTTATATGTGAAACCAAATGTCTATACCAAAGAGAAAAAACACACATACACATGAACTGCAAATACATTTACTTCTTATTTGTATCTGCAGTTAGTTGTAGTCATCAGCTCTAGGAGGAAGCATTCAGGGAAAGACAGGTCCCAATCTAAAGAGGAAACCGAAATCGACTGCAGTGGGATTGTTGGCGGTACATGTTGTGCTGCTCTGCCCTCCTGAAAAAACACAATGTTTGCACCTTATTTCCATTTCCATTAAATCCCTTTCATGTCTCACAGAGTAAAGGAGCCTTACAGGGGAAGTGTATTACAGGTTCCAATTTGGACTCAATTAAAGTGGGAGCAACTTACCCAACTGCACTACAGGCGCTAAAGCAATGTGCATAGCGCAGATGCAGTGAGGACTGGCAAAAGTACATGTTTGCCAGCACAGTGCATTTCAGCCTCCCCTTCAAAGCAAAATCAGTTATACTAGTTAATAGGTAGGCTTGCCGTCATCATTCTGTCGACGCTACGGACTTCTGCTGACAAGGCTCTGAGTCACAAAGCGTGCCTCGTCACACCCCTGCCATGCCAGCACAGCATGCCAGCCAGATGTTGTTGTGTAGACCTGCTATACATGTTTTAAGGCCCCTTTGCCTTCTTGTGTACTGCAGTTAAGAATTGCCATGTCTGTCATCTGTGGTACTATTCCCTTGCAAGATGTGGGGTAATCTAGAGCTTACAGTAGTCATATTGCAAGATCTGGGAGTATTATTGCAGAATACCTCAGTATGCTTATACTTTACACCCCAATTATCATGGGGCCTTCAAAACCTATATTGGCAACTTGTTCCTTTTATTTGGTATTGGCTGAGAGAGAGCGGGGGAGGACAGAGAGACATTATCATTTGTGAGATGTGGCCTTCCAACTCACAGAAAAGATTCCAGAAAGAAATCTGCCTCTAGATAAATGCCTCAGAAGAACAAACAGTCAGGGCTTGTGGGCCAGAGGTGATCTCTTTTATTAGACCAACAAGATTTTTGCAAAAAATAATTCTTTAATTGCAAGCTTTCAGGTACAAACACCCTTCATCAGGCATCAGAGAAAAGATTGTAAAAGATCTCCTGGGTATCAATCAAAGTTCATATTTCATAGGATTTCACAGCTGTCCAGAAGAGCTGAGACTCCTTACCAGCTAAGAGCTGCTGCTCAGAGGGCTTTTCCATCTATTGACCCCTCTGTCGAATCCTATGAAATATGAACTTTCATTTCTACCCAGGAGAGCAGTCTTTTCTTTGATGCCTGATGAAGGGTGTTTGTGCCCAAAAGCTTGCAATTAAAGACATTTTTTTTGCAAAAATCTTGTTGGTCTAATAAAAGAGATCACCTCTGTCTACAAGCCCTGATTGCTTTTTCCTTTAGACCGGGGTGGGCAATTATTTCGGGCAGAGGGCCGCTTACTGAGTTTTGGCAAGTCATCGAGGGCCGCATGACAGGCAGCCAAGGGCAGATAAATATTAATTTTCTAAAATTTTTAGGGGCCCTGCAGGCCAGATAGAATGGCCTGGCAGGCCGCATTTTGCCCACCCTTGCTCTAGATCAATATGGCTATAACCTGAATACCCCAAAATAACAAAAGCAACAGAACTGTCCAGAGAAAGGATAAACACAACATGCAATGATTGGGTTATAGGTGACCTTGAGGAGCATGGGGACGAGGGGTGTTAAAAAGTACCAGAGCCAGGGGAGGATCTAGACCAGGGATCAGGACTGCATGAGTGGGTCAGAACCAGAGAATCGAGTCAAAGTCCTAGTTGTTAAGCAACATCCAGATCCGTAGTACAGGTGGTGCCAGAAGTCAGGAGCTAGGGGATCCAGAACATAGAAACAGCATAAAGCAGGAGCAGAGAACCAGGCAGGCACTATGCTTGAAGGGGAACAGGGACAGTTGCTACGGGTCATGAGCCAAAAGTTCAAATAAAGGACCTAGACTTACTTACTTATGAAGTTCAGCCAAATGAGCTTCCCCTTGCAGCTGATGCCACACTGAAATCAAATGGTCCCCCTGAGGGGAAAGGCTGTCTTCTAACACAATGACACCTACAGAGACACAACTAGCCTACCCAATGCAGACAAGACTGCGACACATGAATGTGAAAACAGAAAGAAAAACATCCAGCCAACAGGCACCGGGGGACAGATATGGGAAACAGAACTATTTAACGCTGCAATGCTGCAGCAGCAATTATATCATTAAAAGGAAAGAGGAGGAGGAAAGAACCCAAGTTGTAGGAGAGGACGTTTTGGTGTATATAGTTTGTATACACATAGCTGGAATGAGAGCTTTGGCTGTAAATGGTTCTCTGAAGAAAGACCTACTTCTATTTTACCTCTCATGTTGTCACCCAGCATGTGGTACATGAACACCCGAGAAAAATATAAAACACAGGGACCAAAAGCACCACTGTATTATTTGCTTGCTAGATGACTAATTGTTTCCGAGATCCATCTTGGCTTGTGGCAGCAGATTCTCAGGCATGAACTGGAAGCCTTTGGGTTGGTTTGGATCACAGCCTCCAAGGTCGGTGCTTATGGCTGCTCTATCTAAATAACCCAAATCTCTCCAGATTAGTGCCTCACACTATTGTGAAGCTATTGTAAGGCCACAGGAAAGTGGGGCTGGGAATAAAGTTATCAGCTTCACAGATATTTATTCAAGATAAAGCAGCGAGATAAATAAGGGCCCAACTTAACGAATGAAAATCCCCAGAAATCTATGCCCAGAATGACTAGATTTTAAAAAACAAAAAGCAGACACCTGGTTTTTTTTTTCCCCTTTAGCATTTTCAGAAGAAGTAGGGAAGGAGTCGGAGTGGGGAAAAAGGTAAGCGATTGATCCTTTAAAAAATGTGGTGCTACAGTTACCCCGGCACGACTCCTGTGGAGCAACAGGGTTCCGGTGGAACCGAGCACTCGATACCCAGTACAGGAGAACCAGAGGAAATGGATCAATAAGATACTAAGCAAGCGTCCGTTTCGAGGAAGGCCACGTGCAAGCTGTGTCTATTCAGTCAAAATTGTCTAGCTGCCCCGATTTTGAAATTGTTGTTATTAGCTACCAGGTTATACAAAAGTATGAACAACTTGAATTCCAATCAGGCTTTCCTTTTTGTTTCCAAGGTGTTTGTTACAACCACTTGCTACATGTGGACTTAATTTAGATTACCTACTCTTTGAGGCAGTGCATCTCGGACGACACGGCGGTCTGGTGAACTGAGCCCCCTGCTACGAAAGCTTATGCCATGCATCTGTGATTTAGTTAGTCTATAAAAGGTGCAACTCTCCCCTGCCTTTTGCCCGGTTCCAGACTAGCACAACTAACTACCTCTCTCTGTATGACAGTCAACATAATGAAACCTCGACCCTGACTGGGGTCTGTGCCTGCAACTGTATTACAAATAAACCAATAATAGAGGTGGGTCTTCAAATGAGGCTAAAAGCAGGACAACGTCAAAAACAACCTATATTCTAATATATCTCATTAACAGTATTATAAAGATTAAAAATAGGCCTTCTTCATCTTCTAAAAGCATTAGAAACTTAAATTAACAAAGAGGCTTTGTGTTCAGTAAGACTTTCCTGACTTCTTTCTGTACCCCCATACACCACATGCCTCTAACCTCTCTTTTAACATATGCAAAAAGAAAAAGGAAAGCAAAGTTAATATTTTTACTTCATGTCTCTAAATCAGCCAGATTCAAGACTGAACCAGTGCATCTCACAGCCCAGGTTAGTGACCCCAGTGGGCTACACAGCCCATCTCTTTCTTTCTTTCCCCTTGGAACTGTTTCATTTTACAACTAATTAAATATTATTTAGGCAAGAAAAACACTGACCTTATAGCTGGGTGAGATAAGGACACCAAACTGGGGTATAGGAGGAAGAGGTTCAAATCAAGCCCCTGATTGAAAAGCAATACTTGGATCTCCCACACCCCAAGAAACCATGCTACCACTAGTGTATGAGA
Source organism: Crocodylus porosus (assembly GCF_001723895.1). Lineage (NCBI taxonomy): Eukaryota > Metazoa > Chordata > Crocodylia > Crocodylidae > Crocodylus > Crocodylus porosus. The sequence continues at coordinate 20,789,948 of NW_017728910.1, read as the reverse complement.
GTCAGTCCTGCCTACTGAAACTGTTGCCTCCAAGCAGGCAAAAAAGTGACTTGATTTGGGTCGCCTATGTTCTGGCTGAGCTCCCAGTCACAGCTGGTCTCTCTCCCCATAAGCTCCATCCTAGATAAAGAAACCTCCCAATGATAAGCTTATCTATATATATTATATAATTGGTTTTCAATCATTTTAGACTCAAGGCACCTCTCAGAAAATGCCAGCTCTTCCTTTTCATTTTTGACTAAAGAAAAATATTAGAGCAATTCTTTGCTGCAAAGAAAGATGAAAGACCACAACAGGTCAGACTGTTTTAACACTATGGATTCCTATTTAAAAATCTCTGGATTTCTCATGTATCATATCCAACAGTGGGAACTTTGTGCTGCATCCCATATCACCACCCTTTAGAAAAGATCTCATGGCACCTGGGATCACCCCAGCACCCTGGTTGACACTCACGGATACGTACATACATGCACATATATTCTTTAAAAAGCTTTGGTTTGGCTGACTTACCATTTTCCAAACAAAAACATTGTCAAAAAAATTCCTACTCCTTCATCAACAATTTGGACAAGCATACTGGCGAAGTTCACGGACAACACCAAGTTATGGGGAAGTGCAATCACACCGGAGGACAGGCTGACCTGGACAGGCTTGTAAAGTGGGTGGATCTAAACTTGATGATGTTTAAATCTGAGAAATGTAAGGTGCTCCATCTGGGGAGAAATAACCCACAACATACTTACAGGCTCGGTGGTGCTACCTTAGCCAGCACCACAACCACAAGAAACCTGGGGTTCAAGATTGACCATAAAATGAACATGAGCCACAAACAAGACTAAAGATGTCATCCTCCCACTCTGCTCAATACTGGTGAGGCCACAATTGGAATACTGCATCCAGTTCTGGGCACCACAATTCAAAAAGTAGGTGGAGAAGCTGGAAAGAGTCCAAAGGAGGGTCACATGAAAGAGTAGAGGCCTGGAGAATAGGCCATATGAGGAGAGGTTGAGGGACATGGGACTGTTCAGCCTGGAGAAGAGAAGACTCAGGGAGGTGGCAGCCTATAAGTATATAAGGGGAGAACATCAGGGACCAGGAGAACATCTGTTCACCAAAGCACCACTAGAAATAATGGTCATAAACTGATAGAGGACTGCTTCAGATTAGACATTAGGAAAAACTTCTTGACATGTGTCCAGACTCTGGAATAGACTCCCCCCAGAACAGCCACTTTCCCTGGGAATCTTCAAAAGATGACTGGATGCACCCCTTGCTG
>NW_017728910.1:20779691-20788569 GCF_001723895.1 Crocodylus porosus | reverse complement strand
TTCAGACTGGACCTGATGATTTCTGAGGTCCCTTCCAGTTCCTAAGTTGTATGAATCTATTCATCTACTCAGCTCTGCCGCTGAAGTCAAAAGTAAAATTCTTCATTAGGGCTGTGCAAAATTTTGCCAGCAGTTTCATTTCAACTCTGTTTCAACTCGTTTTGAGCTCGAAACAGTGAAATCGAAACAAAACAGAGAGCTTCCATACAGCCTCAAAACAAAACAAGGCCCGTCGAAATGTTTTGAAGCTCAAGCCAGGCTTGCCTGCAGGGAAACAGGAACTAAAATAAGAAGAGGGAGGGGGAAGGCAGGGGGGGAGGAGTGCTCTCATTATTGACTGTGTAACTGGCCAGTGACTGTGATCCTTCCCTGAGGCCCCTGCCAATCCCAGTGCTCTGGGGGAGGGATGCAAAAACTGCATAAAAGGCAGCATTGCTTGAACTGCCCTGCTTTCTGCCTTGGTGTCAGCTGAGTGAGGGTGCACCTTAACACACACGCACACTGTCACCCACTCGTGTCATGAGTTTTGCCTGTCAGCAGCCAGAGGTGCAGGGCCTCAGAACCCAGACTCCCCCTGCACCTACCTCCTTGACTGCTAGCAGGCGTTGTGGCTGCAGCAGGGCCTAGCTAGCCTGCAGCTTTCACCCTGCTGAGCCTTAACACAATGTCGCCCATGTCACAAGTTTTGCTTGTCCACAGCTTGAGGTGCAGTTTCCCCAAAACCCCTACACCTATCACCTTGAAACTTGGCAGGTGTTGTGGCCTCAGCAGGAGCTAGCATGCCTGCAGTTTTGACCCTGCTGTAGCTTAAGACATACATATGACATGAATTTTGCTTTCAAGACTTTGAGGTACAGTTTCCCCAACCCCCCTGCACCTATCTCCTTGAACCTTGGGAGGCTTCATGCCCTCAAAAGGGGCTACCATTCCTGCAAGCTTCATCCCAATCAAAAATGACAAAGTTATAGGCTGTTTTGAGCTTCCCCATTATAGCCTATGGGCAAAACATCGAAACAGTCAAATCGTTTCGATGAAACAAAACAGAACAGCAGTTTCAAATCAAAATGAAATTTGAAACAAAGCGCTGTTCTGTTGAAACGTGAGTCAAAATGGAATGGTGCTGTTTTGCACAGCCCTATTCTTCATTAGGAATTCATTATCTTTGATGGTGGTTTTGCTCTCGACTTTAATGAGAGCAAGATGAAGTCCTGTCTTTCCCATGCCCCTTTCTACACTCCCCCCGACCCCAAAAAGCAATCAAGGTCTAAGACCAAATGAGTCCCAAGGTTCGTAAGAGCTGGGAATTGAACTCAGATCTTTGGGATCTCAAATCATATGGTCATAGATACACACACTCATAGAAATAAAAAAGCTTAACTTGATCATGATTGCTGTGCCAGTTAATCAGATTTGTTACTTGTAGCAATATTACCATTGGAAAGCACACCCTGAGAGAATGAATTTCTCTTGGTGCGTGAGATTTGATAATACCGTGGGCACCACAAAGATTAACAAAAATTAATTCAATAGCTGCCCAGAACAATAAATATAAGGATAGCTTCATCACATAAAATAAACACTCGTTTCTACTGTGTTTTTCTCTGTCAGTTCCTTGACTGAACCTTCATTTTTCTTTGAGTGCCACGTTTGCTTTGAAAACAGATCACTCTCTAATGTTCATATCTGTCTGCCAAAAGGGACTCACCTGTTATCTCCAATTGCAGGCAATTCGAACTTTAAGCAAGCCTGTCTTTATCAACTACTGTTTTAACAGCTGATTAATTAGGGCTACAGGGATCTAGTGGAGGGCTTTATCTGAAGAGCAGCTCAACCATTAGTAGAAGAAACTTCCTTGTACACTCCTAGCTCAGATAACAAGGTAAGATAATAGTTCACAATCCTTCTCTGCCTAATGCAAATAGCAGCCCTCCCTCTTATCCCAACATATAAGAGTCAAACAAATCCCCATGCTATACTTGCTACAGTACCGAATTTCTTGCGCCTGAAATTGAATATTAGAAAGCAGACACCTAAATGACATGCATTGTTAAATCTTAGGAGTTATCATCATTGATGAATTTGGAGCCCATTCAAAAAAAGGAGGAGGTTCAAAGTTAGCCAGTTATTCATGAACTCTCCTGCTCTGCGCACTCATCGTGGACCACCTACTCCTCCTCATACCAAGTTTTCCCCTTCATCTTCCAAATACCTCAACCCCCTGCCCGACATGATTTGAACTTATTGAACATTGCTATTCTATAGGGTAAACAATTTACCAATGAGTGCCTGTCCCTCTAACCAACAAGATTTTTGCAAAAAAAAAAAGTCTTTAAATTGCAATCTTTCAGGCACAAACACCAGGCGTTGGAGAAAAGATTGTAAAAGTTCTCCTGGGTAGAAATGAAAGTTCATATTTCATAGGAGTTCACAGCTGTCCAGGAGAGCTGAAACTCCTTACTAGCTAAGAACTGCTGCCCAGAGGGTTTTTCCATCCATTGACCCCTCTGTCAAATCCTATGAAATTTGAACTTTCATTTCTACCCAGGAGAACTTTTACAATCTTTTCTCCAATGCCTGATGTTTGTGCCTGAAAGATTGCAATTAAAGAAATTGGTTTGCAAAAATCTGGTTGGTCTAATAAAAGATATCATCTCTATTATGAGTGTGGATTGCTTTTTCCTCTAGACTGATACAGCTACAACCTGGATACCTGTCCCTCTACCCTCAATTCTTACCCTCCACATTTTTTGTCTTTGACCTGTGAATTTTCCCTTCTCCCTAATTTCTTTCTGAACCAGGATGGACTGTAACAAGGTTAATCGCAGTCTTTCCATTGATTTCCATGGGCTCTTAAAAGGTGTTGAGGCCACTCAGCATCTTGCAGATTTAATCTTAACTTCTTATTTTCCAAGAAAAGCAGAAAACCCCCCCAACCAATTCTAGCTTTTTGGGAATAACAGACTCTCAGGCTGTACAGAATTTTCTTTAAAAAATTCAAAACTCAGCATTTGCCCCCTTTTTTAATTTACAGACTGCCTGCAGCAAATGCGGTATTTCCAGCCAACCCTCAGCATAAATTTCATTGACTTTGGCTCTGAAATCATCTCTCATTACCTTGGTCTCAGTGCATGTGGTGCAGGCTCCTACCCTGGGGGTGTTTAAGAGGAGGTTAGATGAACACCTTGCTGGGGTCGTTTGACCCCAGTACTCTTTCCTGCCATGGCAGGGGGGCGAACTAGATGATCTGCTCAGGTCCCTTCCGACCCTAGAAACTATGAAACTATGAAATTTCAATTCAGGTTTATTTTTCTGATGCATTTTCAAGTTACACCTAGATGGGCCAGATTCTAAATGGCTGAAGTCACGTGATGTCTCCTCATGATCCATCCCTGGTTACCTGAATCTACCCAATGTGTTCAGGAGAGTTTGCAGATGTTATTTTTTTATTTGCTTTACAGACATCTGCAGAAGAGACACCAGAAGGAGGACCATGCCTCGCATCCCAAAATGATCTTGGGTACAGATAACCCTCCCCAAAAAGACACCACCAGGTGTTGAGAGAAGAGGACTGCTGGGTGGAATTGCTGGTGGCAGGGCCCTTCACAAGGGAGACTATGTGAGCAGAACTCCAAACCTTTACACATTTCATCTCTCTTTTACCAGTATCAAGTTGTTTTATTACAAGGTCTGAGCTTTATATAATTTTGCAATGGTGGGGGATGCTTGAATAGACTGCCAAAAGGAAGCAGCAGCTTCAGAGACTGAGATATAGCAATTAACACGCCTACACAGTAGGCAACAATCTTGCCCTGGCACACTGCAATATGTTATACACACAGTGGCATAATGAGGAGGGGGCAAACAGGGCGACCACCCTGGCTGTCAGCTTGGGAGGAGGGGCGACTGCCAGCAGCCATGCGATCACGGTTGTAACGGCTACTAGAAGTCACTGCTGCCCCTGTGCCACATCCCTACACTGTCATATGCACAAATCGATTTTTCTTTTTTAGAATGGGAAATTAAACAAGGAAAAGACCTTGAGGCTCTTGCTTACAACCCCTTTGTCCTTATTTCTCCCATTCTAACACCCATATGTGCATGTTTAGGCACACCCCCCCCACTGCGGTGGATGCTGACTAATGCTATCCAACATGTATTTCCTGTTGGTAAAGAGTTTAGTAAGCATCACTCTTGCAGGTGGCATTCAAATTTCTGGGGGAAAAGGTGCAGTGGGCCAAATCCTGTTCCCAGACACTCGCTTATAACTCTTATTGAAATGCACATGATTTTTCTTGTGCTTTCTGTGACCTGAACTTGTCCCCAGGATGATCCCTAGTAAATATAGTGAAAATAAATTACACAGGATGATCCCTAGTAAATATAGTGAATCACATTCTGTATGCCTGAATGTCCCATCAACTTTATTGGGGGGGGTGTGCAGATACTCACCGCCTTTCAGGATTTGGCCACATCCTTCTCATGCCTTTTCTACGCACAGTGACATGTAATGCTCTCCTGATTCTAATCCAACATATGCAATTAGCAATTGGTTCCTATGTCTTTACAATGAGCAGGCTCCCTCGGAGACCTTACCTTCACAGACATTAAATTTATCTGCCCTATCAACATTGCTGCTTCTTTCAATTTGATTACAAAAAAAGAGAGAAGTGCCATGGGCCCTGACAATCATGGAAAACCACGTATGCAAGAACAAATCCCCCACCACACCAAAGCAGACTTGGATTAAATAAACCAGCCAGTAGTTCAGAACATCTCGATACATTCCCACCCACCACTGTGAAAACCCAGTACAATTCCTTGATCCAGTCCTCCCAAAGACCTTATTGGTCAAAGCAAAGGCAAAACTAGTTGTCTTGGCATCCTGGGCAGTAGCGAGTGGGAGAGGGGGCAGTTCCTTGAGTGTTAGAGATACTTATCATCTGGCCTTGGAGACTCAAAGACCCCAGCTACTGCTGACGGGTGCATGGGCTGCCACCACTCTGACATGGGCACCGCAGGGGCTGCCATTCTGCCTTCATTTCAACTGCCCCCTCTAAACTGGCACCTGGAGTTTGTGCCCTGCTTACTCATCCCTAGTTATGCTATTGGTTTAAGGAGGTATTAAGAGGCGATTGTGGATCCAGAGAGAGTAACGTTCCAGAGCTAAGGGATCTCTCTCGATATTTATACCTATGTCTCTCTCAAACATCACTCCCTCTTTCATCCTCCTGTCCAGACTTTTCAGCATTCAGTGTGTACCAGATTTCAGTGCATTTCAAATTACCATAGGCACATGCATATCAGAAACTCCTTTTAACAAAAATGTCTCCACACAAAAATACCCTCCCTTCCCATCTCGCTATCTCAGTGATAGCCATACAGCGGCCACTCTTTTGTTTGGCCGAGTGGAACTTCCTTTAACAGGACTATAATCTGAAGAATAAACAGCTTTCTTGTTAGGCTCTCCCTCCGACGTGCTAGCATTTCTATCACTCTGCGTTCGACTGCAGAAGAGTTGATCTTCTACCCCTACAAGTTGCAAAGCCCACACGTCCTTGAGGAGCAGCTGTAGGACAAAGTGACATTAAAATGCTTCCTATATATTTTGAAGACTTTCTCTGCCTATGGTCCTGCCTTTTAAGTTCTCTAGAAATCTCTGTGGCAGAAATGTTTCTTATATATGGCACACTGTAGGGTGTTTCAGGTTTTGGTTGCATAGGGTTGCTTTGTGAGATGTTAAAATGGATAATTTCTAGTGCAATTCATATTGGACTCAGTGGCTCAAGAGGCCCCTTCTAATCGTATTGTCCTACATATCTAATAAGAAGCTGAAAACCAAAGGGAAAAATTACTTCGTTGGCTTGTGTTTATGCCAAGCCCTCCTACTTTGACTCAAAGGGCAAACCCAACCATTTCACAGTAAAACATAATCCCAACGTCATTGCCTGTTCTAGGGGCTAACTTTGTTCCCACTTATGTCTGTTTTGGAAATCTCTTTATAGATTCATAGATGCTAGGGTTAGAAGGGACCTCAACAGATCATCGAGTCCAACCCCCTGCCGAGGAAGGAAAGGGCGCTGGGGTCAGATGACCCCAGCCAGATGCCTATCCAGCCTTCTCTTGAAGACCCCCAAGACACCACCTCCCTTGGAAGCCCATTCCAGCTTTTGGCCACCCTTACCGTGAAGAGGTTTTTCCTGATAGCTAGCCTAAATCTGCTCTCTGTCAGTTTGTGACCATTGTTCCTTGTTACCCCAAGAGGCGCCCCGGTGAACACAGCATCTCCGATCCCTTGCTGCATCCCCCTAATGAATTTGTAGGTGGCCACAAGATCACCTCTCAGCCTTCTCGTGTGGAGGCTGAAGAGGTCCAGGTCCCCCCCATCTCTCGTCATAGGGCTTGTCCTGTAAGCCCCTAACCATATCAGTGGCCTCCTCTGGACTCTCGAGTCTATCAACATCCTTCTTGAAGTATGGTGCCCAAAACTGGATGCAGTCCTCCAACTGTGGTCTGACCAAAGCTGCAGAGAGGGGCATTTGTTTGGGCCATTTTACAAAAGCAATCTTGCAAGAAAAATTAATTTTTACATTAATTTTACCGATTAAACACTTTAGTGTGAGATGGCTATGCTAACCTGCATTTTGTTCCATATTTCTGAGAAGCCCCTATAGGTACAGTATATAATTAAGCATTTTGAAGGACCCCTTTCCTCAGATTTCTGCCATGAAATGAACGACACACATTATCACTCCTAGATTTGCAAGTCACAAAGGGAGGGAGAGGACCCCTTTTATTATAGCGTAATAACATGCTTGCAGTATTTCAACAGTTGTAATGAAACGTGATAGGGATGACAGCCAGGATCTGCTTCCAGAGCTGTCTCAAGCCATTGGCTGAATTGCATACTTCAGAAAATGTGTCATGTTAGAGCGAGAGGCAAAATTCCTAGACATTTGAAAATATCTTAATTTTCATGTTTTGCTCTGATAGGCAATTTTCAGATCACCTGCTTCCAGGACACGTGGCACATTTTTACTTGTTCTAAAAGAAACGCACCTTGTCCTTACTATACTGGGGGCTTAAAAACAATTTTCAAGGTCTGGCCCAGCGATCCTTGGCATTGAACAAAGACAGTGTTGCCAAAACAAAAATCATGAGAGTTGGCAGTACTGCAAAGGGCAAAATGTACACTTGCAAATAAAAAGAGAAAGAGAGATAGAAAGAAAGAATACAGCGAGTCTGCTCCTCTGCTACAGGCTGCACCATCAGAACAAAAATGGTTGTGGAAATCTGACAATGGAGATTTCCTTAGAAAGCTAAGGCTGCAGCTAAAGCACAGTAAATGGAAATCAGGATGCATCAGCTCCGACAATGCTCCTATTCCAGTTAAGACATCCTGGAACACACGCACAGAAAATCCTACTGATGTGCACTAGTATTTTACCTGGCAAAAGACTAAACACAGATGCTGGGTTGCTTGGGCAGATCTAGGATTTTGAAGGGGAGAGGGAGGTGCAGTTAGTGTGGTGCATGATCACATAAGACAACACACAATTTTCTCCAGATAAAAAGAAACTACAAGCCTTACTAATATGCTAGGGGCCTCCAGCTAATCAGTTTAAGGCTGAAGCAGAAACAAATATAACTTGATTAGAATGGGTATGAATTTGCTATATCATATATTATGTATAAAAATGAAACAACTTATGCAAAACATAATCAGAAGATGGTGTTTTTTTAGCTCTATTGTTATTTGAATTACATGTATATCTCTTTCAGAATCATAACAAAATCTAGCCTTCTTGGGCATTTTTACAGTGCATCTAATGCCTCATTGAAAGTTATTTCCACATTTGAGCTGATATTCACCTGAGCTGATGTTTCTACAACTGAATTAATGTTTTTAGCTAGAGTTAAAAGTGGCCTATACAGGTATGAAATAAGAGATACATGAAAAAGAACAGTTAATACGCAGCAGAATTACAGAAAAAAGTTTAGCTTTGATTAGTGGAACATCAAAACCATTAAAAGGGAGAGAGGATCTATAAGACCCTGAATGAAGAGTTATGAATCATGTGACTTTCTCACTGCTGCCTGAATAGAAATGCTACTGACACTGGCAGGCAGTGAAGTTTTGCACTCAGGGTGGACAGGAATGGAAGGGCAGTGTGACTGCACCACCTCGGATCTGCCGCTGCTGGGTTGGGTTCAACAGGATGGGGTGTGCATTTAATAGGTACTATTTATTGCTATTCAAGGCATCTAGCAGCCCACAGTATGGTTTGGTATTATGTACAAGCAGGAGAAGGAATCTAGCACATAAAATGCTATACGTAGGGATAGGCAAGCATGGTATAGATGACAAAAACTGGGCGGTAGCCAAACTACTATCCCTCCTGAAGTGGAAGGGGAAGTACTACCATTACACAATATAGGCTGTTCTTACAAGCACCCAGCCTGATATCCAGACTAGAGAAATTCAGACTAGCTGTGCAAAGGCATTCAAATTGGTTTATGTTCAACTTCAAACTCCTAATTGAACCTTCTTGTGAGGAATGGGATTCCTTCCTTTGCTCCAAATAGACTATGCCTACACGGTGGACAGAGTCCACACAACTCCTTCCCAGACTTCACTATCATTGTTAATTTAATTAACAGAGGTACAAGCCTATTTCTCTACAGGTTGGTTCTCCTCAAGGGTTTCTTTGCCTTCAAGAGACACTCAAACTCTTTGCTACGCTGGCACTAGAGCTAATTAGATTGAGTTGATCGGGAAGCAGCAGCGGGAAGGAGAGGAATCAGGCACACGTGTGTCCCGCACGCACGTGTGCCCCATAACTAACTTCTGACCGGAGGCAGCGGCGGCGGCAGCAGCAGC
>NW_017728910.1:20772315-20779680 GCF_001723895.1 Crocodylus porosus | reverse complement strand
TCCCCTACCCTGGGGGTCTTCAAGCGAAGGCTGGATGAGTATCTAGCTGGGGTAATGTAGGCCCAGCACTCTTTCCTGCTTATGCAGGGGGTTGGACTCGATGATCTGTTGAGGTCCCTTCCGACCCTAGCATCTACGAATCTATGAATCTATGAATCATCAGGAGTCACTAAAATAATCAGAATTAGCCCTGCAATCCTATGCAGGGTCCTAGAATCTGCTGTCCCCTTATACTTCTGTATTTTACAATATATGCTGGCCTTCATTCCCATTTTTATACTCTTAGCTGAAATCAGGGATTAGTTAAAAATTAGTTCCAAAAAATGTTAACAAAAGCCAAAACAAACAAACAAAAAAATTGATAGGATACTGTGGCAGGGCACTGTTGGTCCCTGCCACTTTAAGGGCCCGGAGCTGGCAGCTACCAGGTGCCTGATGAGGGCAGCCATTTTGAACCTGGGGCTGCCCATATAATCAGGGCAGTTCTGCTGCTGGAGGCCAGGCAACAATATTGCCTGGCTGGAGGGATCCTGGTATCATCTGGAGGTAAGGGAGGAGCAGTAGGGGATGGTAAGGAGGCTCCTGGTCCTGGGCAAGACCTAAAACTGCACCCTGCCAGAAGTGGGTGGCCTGGTGGGGCTCTCAATGGTGCAGGACCCCCCAGGAAATACCAGGTCAGTTTCCACGCCAGTGAAAGGTGGGTCGGGGCACCTTAACCCCTAGCCCCCACAACTGGGTGGGTTACCCCCTTGTGTAGGGTCCGGAGGGTGGACCCCCTGAGAGAGAGAAAAGGCCTGTCTGGGCTTCACCTGACTGGTCAATGCTGGGGCCAGGACCAGAAGGGTCAAAGGGCCAGGGGTCCACCACAAGGAATGCCCAAGAGCTGAGGGCCTGGGGTTCCAACTGGCCTGGAGGTGGGCCTGGGCCAGTGAGGCAAAGGTCCCAGGGGGACCACACTCAAAGGGGAAGCGGTTCAGGGAGCTATGCTGCCTAGTATGAAGGTGGATAAGACTGCCTGAGGAGAGGAATCCAGGCGGGGGTCAATTAGAAGGATGCTGGGGCCCAGTGTGGAGACCAGTGATACTGATAACATCGAGATGCCATCTGCTGGGCTTGGGCTGCGGTGTAAGGGAGGAATGGAGCCGTAGATAGTGCCCCCTGGCATCAGGGCAGGAAATGGGCAAACTCCCACTTAATTGACATCTATTAATTCATTACCAACAAGGCGTGGCAGGTGAAAAGGCGGGCAGTTAGCCCAGAAACAGATGGGCGGACCACAGCAACATCAGCCCTGAGCAGGCCCCCCATTACAGATTCTAAACTGGTTTCAGATCTCATTATGATATCTTATTTCAGCATGGACTTGTCCAAATGTTCAAGAACTTTAGTCACTTTTCCAGTAATCTACACTAATTTGGAATAAACTTCAACCTTGGTTTGTGAGCTGAGCATGCAACAAGGCAAATCTTGGATGATTCAACGTGCATTTTTGCTTTGAATTGTGAATTATTTCATATTCAAAACGTTAAAAAAATGACTCTGAAGGAGGACTCCACATGGATCTGAACCAAGAATATTCTTACACATACTTGTAAGAACTCAGACCACCCAAAAATCTCATTGTTATTTAAACAAATTGCATATAACAGTTGGAAATGGAATGATCCTACTAGGACCAGATTCTCATTTGAGTAAAATGGGGCTGTGCCTTCACTGTGACTTCACTGGGTTTGCTTCCACCTGCTTCAAAGTAGGATGTAAGCCTGGTAAGCATACACTAGTAATGAAGAAGACAGAACGAGTTATAATGATAATAAATGTGTGCATTTCTCAAGAGATGGCATAGTGCTTTTGAAAGCAGAGTCTAACTTCTGTTAAACCAGTGGAAATCCAAAATGACCCCCCTAAAGACCAGGAGAATTTCCACTGGTTCAACACATGCCAGAATCTGCCCACTTACACATCCGCTCTCCACCCTCCCCTTAATGAATGATCGAACAGATATTTCAGTGGACTTTCAACATCTCAGTCAGAAAGTGCACCGCTCACAAACAGAAAGCATCTGCCAGTAGAAAAGTTAAAGGATGGGAAAAGGTTACAACAGGAGGACTGAGATACTTAAGCACTTAAACACTGACTGAATTGTGAAGAGGCTCAAATGGGGGTGTATATGAATCGAGACATTAGATTAACTTGCTTACTGGTTGGAATGTCAGTAACTGATGACAGATAAGATACAATTAGCATTCAATATATGGAGACCAGAGATTTGGAGCCATATTTCAAGGCATTGTCTTAGCCATGAAAAGCTTGAGCCACTTTATTAGGTTTTCTTCTAAAAAAAAAAAAAATCTGTATATTCCAATAAAATTCCTTTTGCCAGAGAGATGATGGAAAATGTCAGATGATTGTTTTAATGTTTCAACCCCAGGATAGCCAGCTGAGAAGCAAATGAGACATGGGAGGCTTAAGAAACTGAATTACTGACATATGAAGACTTCCACTGTACTTGAAAGGTGCATGGGTCAGAGTTGCAGGAAGTCACAATTTGAGATCCAGCCTGAAGATATATCCCACATCAAATGGCTGACCTCCTGCACTCACATAGTGCAGGTCAGCTTACACTCTTTAGCTGGAGGCCCTTGCTGATTCCCTTCAGTAATATCCTGGAACAAAGAAACTCACTCTCAACTTTCTGCAAAGTCTTCCTGGGTTACCTAGAACTCTGGCTCAGCAGAACAGCCTTGTCTTTCTTCCAAATGAGTGCATCTCTTTGAAACAGAGATAATAACAACATGCACATAACTGCAAAGCAACTCCCCCCCCAACCCCCCCCCCGCAAAAAAAAAGAGAGAGAGAGAGAGAGAGAAAAAGAATTTGAAATTTTCCTACACTTTCAATTCAGGCTGATCAGGGCAATGATCAAATTTAATAACTTCCATCCAGAACTGGTTATTTTAGTAGGTCTTTGGTTTATCGGGGTAAAACGACAACTTGTAGAAACAAGTTACCATCTTTTAAAACATGCTTGTTGTACAGCTTTGTGCTCTGCTGTTAGAAATGACAACAAAAAGTTTTGTTTTTTTAAGAAACCTGTTGTAACAAATTAAGTGACAGACATATTATGTCATTGCCTTCTCTAGGGTAGAATTGACACTCTTCAGTTGTGTGTCATAGACCCCATGCAGCTAAACAGGAAATAAGATGATCTTTTAGCTGGAGTGGTAAAGGACCCCAGAGATGGATCCTTGGTTGCCTAAGAGATGCATGGCTCTCCATACATTTTTATTTTGCAGATCCCAGCTCATCTTCTTACACTTGGTAAGATTCCAGTTGGCCATCGTTTTCAACAAAACAATTACAAGCCTAAGGAAGTCATGGATTTGACGAGTTGATGGATTTGATGAAGACTGTCTTGCATTGAAAAGCTTGTCTAGCTTTTTCCAACCATGCAGTTGGTCCAATAAGGAAAAGAAATCACCCCCATGCAAGTAGCAATCCTTTTTTTGGATTTAATAGAAAATTGAGTTTAACTGAAGACCTCATGCAAATGTTTATGCCGTCTTGCACCCTGCAGAAAGTGCATCATTGCCAAGTTACATATTCAGAGCTAACTACACTCTCATCTGATCTTACATTCACTGATCTTATGTTAGTTCCTGATACACTCCATTTATAATTACTCTCATTAAACTTTATTATGAAAATATCACTTAACTTGCAAAGTGCTGGGCTCTTCAAAACGCTGAATTAGTGTAAGTGATTCAAATCATTTGTTAATATTAATTATTACAATTTATTAACGTTATGCTGGGGTGTTTTTGCTAAACAAGGTTATTGCCTTAATGAGTTTATTACCGGTACAAAAATAAAACATAACAAACAAATGGAATTCAGTTTGCAGAACACACCACAATATGCAAATGTGGTATGTAGTAAACTGTAACAAAATTTGTTTACCATCTCTTGTCCAAATTAAAATGGTATACTAATTTTCATTAAAAACATAGAGCTCAATCATGGACAATGAGTAAACACTTACGAGTTATACTGATTGCGCGCAGTCTAGATTTAAGAGGAATGATAACAAAAAGAATTTTCTTCCTTTGAACCAGAGTGATTGAAAGGAAGTCTGCAAAAGGTTATCGTTCTGCAAGACGCTGAGTAATCTGACCTCAATCCAGCCAAGTCCTTAAATGTTTGCTTTACTTTAAGCACACAAGCAGCCCTGTTGCTTTCAATGGGACTGCTCTCAGGCTTAAAAATTAAGCACACTGATATGCTTTGCTGTACCATGGTCAAGGCTGATCACCGTCTTGCTGTACCATGTCCAAAGTTTCTCAAGGGGCTAACTAGAGTGCTAGAAAAAAAATACATATTTGTCACTTCATTGACGATTTTGAAAAGAAAAAAAAAATCCAAATTTTGGCTGAAAACAAATGAAAGGAAATTCCCTCCTTAGTCAAAGGCAGCATTTCATTTTGAAAAATTTTAAACAGTTTGTCTCCATTCGGCCTATTTTTAAACATTTTGAATGGTTTTGAAACACAACTGAAAGGAAATTTTGAAATAAAAATCTCATTTGAAACTAAAAAAAAAATCAAAACATTTTGGCTTGAAAATGTCGAAGTGAAGTGTTTTGATTTTTTCAGTTCTGGGCTGTGTTTTTCCCCTCAAGAAGAACAATTCCGTGAAATTGACGGGAATTGGTTAAATGTTTTGATGTCACCTAGTCTGAATTTTTACTCGGGGGGGAAAAAACAACAATGGTGTATGAATATTTTCCCGGTTCCGGCAGTGACGGAGTATCTACTGCCTCTAAGTACCTAATGCCAAATCAGATAAAGATTTGGGAACCCATGATCAGATCTGCAGAGATAAGGACTCCCCGACTGCAATGCAATTCCCTATATTTGATGGAACAAAAGTTCAGATTCTTACTTTGAACCTCTTTAGTCTGGTAATCTATAAATATCTTTATGATTTCCACTGCATTTGGGGATTTTGGGGGGCTAGAAATACTGAGAACTATTCTTCTTGTGAGATTGCACTTCTTCCACATCCAAACATCAGAAAGCACGTGCACAAAACTTGCAAGAAATTTTTTTAAATAGAGATAACTCTTCAAACCTCCAGGATTACTCACATTTGGTGAGTTATGAGGTTTAGTAGAACCATTAGACCTTGCCTTTCATCTGAGATGGATTACCCAGCTCTGGCCCTAATGCAAGGAGAGGATACATTTTGGATTCATAGAGTTTAAAGGACATCTTGCCTGACCTTTTGAATACCAGAGGCCAAAGTGCCTCTTCTAAGTGGCTATAATCTTACATACAGAACCACTGTATGGGAAAATAAGTACAGCGCCTGATGTATGACTCAGCCTGACTTGAAGACTAAAATGTTTTGATTTGCTGTTAAAATGTTGCCTCTGAAGTCAACACAGGCAAAGTTATTAAAGATCACATCTGACTCATCACCTTTTTCATGTAGGAAATTTTTTGCATTTTGCTGTATTTTGTTTTCCAGTTCAGAGTTAAATATAATCACTGTAAAAGTACAAAGACAACTGTGCAAGATAAGCCTCATGTATTTCCATTTTAGAGGAGTGAAAACACCCGAGCATAACACTGGCAGAGGCAAGATAGAGATTCACCTTATAGACTAACTGAATCAAACCCCTGCCAGATGAGCAGGTAAAGGTGCAATGGGATCTGATGCACAAGCCACACAATTGCACTTCTTGCCCTGCCACACAGGCATGGCAGGAGGTGTGATTATGAGATCAAGCACCAAATATCATCACACCTTATTGTCAATGTCGGGGGAGCCTGGGATCACGATCCCAGGCTCTTCTTGCATTGGCACGTTGCACATTTCTGTGGCTAAGACCCCCCTCAACTGACCCGAGCTCCCAGTGGGGTCACACCATGGGTCCTCGAGGCAACAGCCCACAGCTGATGAGGCCCCCAGCTACAAGGGCACACCATGTTCTCCCGTGGCTGGGAGCCTAGATCTGCTGACAGGACTCCCAGCCACAGGAACGCACTTGGCCACGCATTCAATTAATACCATGGTAAGAACCAGCCACAAACCTAGGACACAGTTTTTGTGAAAGAACTTTGTGGTATATGCCTTATTTTATGACATCATTAATTGCTTTAACGCGTGGCCAGGTTACAATTTAAAAATGGGATTAAATGGTTAATCATGTCTTAAATGTAATGTGTGGCAGGAGGCTCAGAGGTGCATAAGCTGTTGAGAGTAAAGGCTCATTTTGGCAGTCGCTATGAAAGGCCATGCACAGAGCAGGCTGTCAAATAGAGGGATCTGAATACAAAAGACAGAAAAGGAAGGGAAGGGAGAGGGGAGAGAGGGGGCGGTGCTGAGACAGGCAAACAAGTAATGAACCCCTAGGGACAAAGGGGCCATAAAAGCTAATCCAGGCAATGGGACAAGCATCCCATAGTCCCTGTTTAGACCATACTTAACAATCCAGTCTGGTGATGATTTCTTGCTTGAAAAACTCAGCTCTTAAAGTTTTGCTATATAAGAACACCTGCTCTGAAGCCAGTGACAGGCTGTCCAGGTAGGTTTAAGTGTCCTGCCACTGCCTTGCATGTGTTTTTTTAATTTGATGTCAGGTTGGTGTGCCCTCATTCCTTCATGTAGGAATTGCTCCATCTGTCCAATGTAGACAGCAGAGGGACACTGTAAGCAGGTGGTGGAGTATATGGGTGTTTGTACATGCCACGGGAATTTACTTTGGTTTAATTCTCCTTAAATGGAAGTGGTGGGTCTTTAAAAACACTGCTTCAATTTAGGGGAAAGTAAACCCCCATGGTATGTACATAAGGATCAGGTCTGATCCTTACCTGCCTCTCTGGTGGCAGGGAGGGGTGGGTGAGCTGCCAGTGGGCTGTGCGGTCTCCAAGCTGCCGGGGGGAGCTAGTGCTTCCCTCCGTGGTGGCAACAACATCCCCCAGGCAGCATCCACCTATAAGCACCCAGCCCGAGTGGTCCTGGAGGGCAGTAGAGCTGTGGAGGGAAGCCCCAGGCCCCTGCACAGCTCAGTTAGGCAAATGGCCTATGATGTTGGTAGAGGCGCAGTTTATAGTCTGTGTTATTTGGTCCAGTGATGATGTGGTCTGTACTGATGAAGGGGGCACAGCTTTGAAGTTAGGGGGTTGTCTGTAAGCCAGCACAGGTTTCTCCCCAGTGGCTATCTTGAGACGGTCATCATTTTCTGGGGGTGGTTGGAGGTCATCAATGATTTTCATAGATTTCATAGACATCAGGGCTGGAAGGGACCTCGGAAGATCATCGAGTCCAGCCCCCCACCCAAAGGGCAGGAAGTCAGCTGGG
>NW_017728910.1:20728399-20772215 GCF_001723895.1 Crocodylus porosus | reverse complement strand
GTCACAAGCTGGCAGAGAGTAGATTTAGGCTAGACCCCAGTACTCTTTCCTGCCATGGCAGGGGGTCGGACTAGATGATCTGCTCAGGTCCCTTCTGACCCTACTAACTGTGAAACTATCACTGATTTTTCTTTGTTTTAAATATTTCATTAGGAAGCCAAAAAATTGGTACATTGAAAATTTTCTGTGTTTGGTTTTTCAACTGTGTATCATCATTTTTTTGGCCACCATTATCTAGGAAAACTGAGGCTATTCTGCCCTGACCTTTGAATCTCAGGGTCCCCAAAGTACCTTTACGGAGGAAACATGAACTCTACAGGACAGCTCACAGTTTCATAGATACTAGGGGCTGGAAGGGACCTTACAGATCATCAGGTCCAGCCCCCCTGCACTTGGGCAGGAAAGACAGCTGGGGGTCAGATGATCCCAGCAAGGTGGGTGTGCATCAAGGAGCTTTTTGAAGATCGGTTACTGTTCGATTGCACTCACCACTAGAATAGGAAGCAAAATAAAAATCTACGCAATTCCCTAGCATCAAAATTAAAGCAACACATTGTACTCAACCTACAGGAACATTTACATAAGCAGGAAGTTGAAGTGGGAACAGATTGAAACCCCCATGCCCAGACACTGTTAGGCTTTTAGTGCGTGACACTGCAATCCCATGGCAATGATTGCTTGGATTGGCACAATAAACGTTATCAGCATTTCTGAGGTTACTGCTGTGGGATGTGCCTTACATTTTCTTGCAGGTAATGCACCTAGTAAAAGTTGTCAAAGGACAGTGTTAACTTGTAGACCCAATCTACCTTTCCAGACATAGCTACAACTTCCAGCAAGATGGTGGATCTGATCCTTTAGGCCTTTAATAAAGAGAACTAAATCAACCTGGAACATGAGTCCAGGTACAAGAGTGACTGGGGAGAACCATCCATGTATTACACCCCTAAAATTATTGATTAAAACGTGCATGCGCTTAGCAACCGAGTAAGCCGTGTTCAGTTTTATACCATTTCCAAGCATAGTCCATATCATTAATGATTTGAGAAGCAAAGCGAACATTGTGGCTTCAAAGCATAATCTTTTTTTTTTTTCAGTATACTACACATCTACTGGATTCATTTTACTGCAAAAGATTTCACAGAAAGAAGTTGAAAAAGATACGTGGGGGAAAACGTACAAGAAAGAGCTCTGTCCTCGTGTTAATATAACATCAATCATTTAAAGACAGCTGGGTCAAGCAGGCTGGTGTCTGCTCTGGAGTACACTGAATGTACCTAATTAGTATATTCTGGAGAGCCAGCTCAGTGCACAGCAGACTGCTTGCTAGACTGGAGATCTGGTTTCCACGCCTAGCTCTGACATTGGCCTCTAGCTTAACTCTGGGCAGTTATTTCATCTTCCTGGCCCTGCTTATCCCTCCATCCTTTGCCCGTCTTGTCTCCGAAGATTGCCAATTCTGGGCAGGGACTGTGTCCCATGGCGTGTGCACACAATACCTAACGTGGTCTCAGATCCGGCATCCAGTTGCTGCCATAATACGAAAGATTAATAAGAATCTCAGAGCTACAGATGCAGCCCTGGATCTGCTGAGCAGCCGCATTGCCCATTCAACTCAGACTGCAAGTAATGCTTAGGACTGAGCTATTATTTTGCAAGGGCTGATACACCAGTATCAACATATCTGAGGTGAAAGGGCTTACATCAAGCAAAGATCTGCATTTTGCCTCTGCTAATAAATATATAAATAGAAGTGAAGATGCTCCAGTTACTGCTGGCCCAGAGGGACCTTCTCAACCAGTGAGCTGGGCATTCCTTCATTGCTTTCTCCCATGGCACTCGCATAGTCGCAGCTCTTTTGCACAATGGGGCAGTAGCAATGGTATCCAAAATCAACATACTGCAAGACTGTACATCACGCTTTATTAGAAGGCAAAAAATATGCACTGTGTGTGTGGTTACACTAAGCATCATTCTTTCAGATGAATGCATACAAACACAGACAGAGCAAGCCTGGAGGTGACAAGGAGGTGATATATTGCAGTCCACCGTGATAAATAAATTTATCAGGCCCCTTTGACTGCTCTACCTGCTCTTTCCCCATTAAGCCATTTCCCTCAAGACGGCTTCTAATATAACAACCCCAAGAGCAGCTTTAAAAAAAATAAAAAAAGAAGAAAACAAACCAAAAAAACCCTGCCAGCAAAGCATTTCCAGCCAAGAGACTATTAGTCTCATAGTATGCCTGCCTTCAGATCAGGAACAACAAGATAAAGAACAGACGTTTTTTAAAAAAGTGTTTAGCCATCTTTTTATATTAACAACTTGTTTGCACAAAATTGATAATTTCACATCGCTGCATTTTCATATTGCTTCGATCTCTTACAATTTAGCAGAGGTATCTTCCCAGATCACTTCTTAAGATTACCTTACTCCCTGCTAATGATTACAATGAAATCAGCTGACAGAGAGTAGTTCACCCCATTTCTCCCAAAACAGCACTGTGTGTAAAATTTGGAGTTGAACTCAAGTCAGAGCGAAACTTTTTTTTAGTGGGCAGGAGAGAGAGTGTGTAAATATTCTGGGCTTGAAACTATGCTGACATGTAGTGATGCTAGCGAAACTGGAAGCTAATTAATGAAATTATCTGGCCTATTGAGTCATTCTTGGTAATACCTCCTCACAGCATCTTGTAACTACAAAACGAGCTCCAACAACAATTTATAACATTCATTTAAAATATAGCAAAGGCTAGCAGCTTTCCACTGAGACATCTACAGCCTTTCCTGACAGCTTGCCATTCGGGGAAAACAGGACTTCAGGACACCTGAAAAATCTGGCTTGGAGTGTGAGATTTTTAAGTTACATTAATCATCAATAAAATTAATGAGAAGTTTTGATTACTGGAATTCAGAAAATGGGAATGTGGTGGCTGACTCCAAAGACATGAAATCAAACCTTGCCCTGGATTCATCCGAAAGGGCATCCCATTCAGGGCAGCTGTTTATAGGCCATTCGGAGTGGGAAATCAAAGGTGATGGGAAGTGATACTGGCCATTGGTTAAACTGGAGGGCGAGGGGGTCAAAGTCATCCAGCCTCATGGGCTGGATGAATCATGTGAGGCTGGTCTGCAAGCTATAGCCAGAGCACAGGGTCAATTTGCCGGCTGGAGCCGCACTCCAGAGCTGGCCCACAGGATTTCCCACAGGACCAGAAATTTGGCAGCAAGACAAGCATTAGCAACAGCATCTTTGACACCCAACGGGCAGACTTGATTTGAATTATGTTTCTGCCTGGCTGCTAGGATGCAGTCCTACACATCAAGTGGTTGCACTAGGGCCTGATTTTCCCTATAAGCAACTGCCCAGGCTACATTATTATCTTCTACCTTAAAATCTAAACCCTGTTCCAGGACAAGATCTACCTCAGATTTTTTTTTTTCTCATTGAGCAACTTCGCTTTCACTTTAACTTTATTTCCCTCCTTTGTGGCAAAACAAAAATTGCATCTTCTTGTAAGTAATATAATTTACTTATACTTGATATCATTTGAAAAAGTGATGCCACTCTAACAGCTCAAGCAGAAAGTCTATTTTTTTTAATTCTTTCAGATGAAGAAAGAGATGATTCTGCAGTAACACTCTGTTATAATATTTAAATATTGGCAAAAAGATCTGTTCATCTTAAAATTTGCACAAAATCCAGCCTTAGGAGTGATATTTGATGTTTATTTCCACTGTTCTTCCACCATTTGGAGGATGTCTGTGGTGGTAAGGTCATTCAATCAGTGGGACTTGTGCAATCACAGAATCAGAGAAAATGAGGGTTGAAAGGGACCTCAGGAGGTGACATCTAGTCCAACCCCCGGTCAAAGCAGGACCAGCCCCAACTAGATCATCCCAGCCAAGGCTTTGTCTACCTGGTCATAAAAACCTCCAAGGATGGAGAGTCTGCCACCTCTCTGGGTACCCTATTACAGTGCTTTACTACCCTCCTAGTGAGAACATTTTTCCTAATATCCAAACTAAACATCTCTTGCTGCAGTTTAAGCCCATTGCTCCTTGTTCTGTCTTCTGCCACCACTGGGAACGGTCCAGCTCCATCCTCTTTCAAACTCCCCTTCAGGTAGTTGAAGGCTGCTATTAAATCCTCTCTGTCTTCTCTTCTCCAGACTACATAAGCTCAGTTCCCTTGGCCTCTGCTCACAACTCATGTGCTCCAGCCCCCGAACCATTTTTGTTGCCTTCCACTGGACTCTGTCCAATTTGTCCACATCCTCTCTGTAATGGGGGGAAAGGGGTCCAAAACTGGACACGGGACTCCAAATGGGACCTCACCACTGCCAAATAATCACTTCCCTCAATCTGCCGGCAATACTCCTGCTAATGCGGCCCAGGATGCCGTTAGCCTGCTTCACATCAAGGGCATACTGTTGGCTCACATTCAGTTTATTGTCCACTGCAACCCCCAGGTCCTTTTCAGCTCGGCACATCTCAGGCAGGTACATGAAAGACTTTCTACTACGTGTTACTCGTTCACTGCCAAGAATTGTACTAATACACATTTTCATCACTCAGATCCTATTTATCCATCTTCTAACACATTACTCTTCCTGACAAGCCCTTTCTTGCCCAGTTATTGGCCCTTTTCCCTTGAACTATCTACAAGGAAAAAAGTTTTTTAAAAAGTCTGTCTGTAATGATTCATTTTGCCTTTTAAAGCTTTGCAGTTTGCTTGGGTGTGACAGTATACTACACAGATAGTCTATACAAGCCAAAAGAAACTGTGTATGGTTGGGTTTCTGATTTACACCAGGATGTGTTCATCCACTTCTGAGAGTTAAGGGAGCATGAAAATGAGAGTAATCCTCCCTAGTTTAAGGAGTCAGATTGAAAAGCACAGCACTGATTAAATGCTTCCTGGTCCTCTGCATAGGAAAAATGCTCTGCTTGCAAAGAAAAGGGTTCAACCGCCCTCTTAAAGGCTTTAGAAGGACTTGTCTAATATTTGTATTTTCATAAATTTCAAAGAATTGCCAAATCTTAAAACACTCATTGGTTTTTTTTATCCAAGCAGACTCCCACCAAATTGAAGCGTCTTTATCATTTTGTCTTTATCCCTTGGTATTACCACAATGATATCCCTTCGTTGCAGCAGTGAGACTCATTTAGTCTCTCTCGGTTGCCCTATCCATGGGTGCTGTAAACAAGTCCAACACCCCAACTTCCTTACCCAGGCCGGTCAACTCTGTGTTTGGGACAGAGGGGCAAAACAAGCAGGGTTTATGAAGCTGGGGGGAAGGGGAGGATGAGGAGGAGGGAGGAAGGTGCTGCTGCTAAGTACGAAAGAGGCAAGGGTCCCGAGGAGGGGAGACACAGAGGAGTCTTACCTACTTTGCAGACTCAACTAGTCCCTGGATACTGCTGGTGCCACTGTTTCCACCACAGTGGGGTGGGATGCTTGCCCCGGCTGTTCTTCCTGCAGCAAATGCATGGTCCATGCACCTGGCCGCTGCTGCAAGAACAATGGGGGGCTGCTTTTGCTGCTGGGGGGCTGACTCTGTGCTTCTCCCCAGCACTACAGCCTGGCCCTCTCCCATTCTTCTCCCCCGCGCTCCCCTTTGCAGCTTTTATGGCTCCTGGCTCCTCTCCATTAACGGGTATCGGCTCCAGCTGGCTCCCAGTCTCCCAGCCAGGCAGGCCATCAGCTGCTGAACACTTGCAGCTGGGCTCTGAGCCTTTGAGAGCCAAGCACCTTCTTAAAAGTGCATCTGCATCGTCCGCCAAATGAAAAACCTGGAATAGATGTCATTACTGAAATGGTCTTTTCCTGTAGTTCTATGTATCAAGCAGTGAATGTGACGGTTGTCTGAATATTTGCGTGCTACTGAGTTTGTACTGTTGGCATTCTTCTTAAAGGCTATCCTATTCTGTTAGGATAGAAATAGATCTCTTCCCCTTTAAGAACAGGGAAGGGCATTTGAAAGAGTGACTTTGTAGAGGACTGCTCACCATGACCACAGCAGGTACTGATCTGGGGACTTCCAGAGCTAAAAGCATGAGATGAAGCACTCAGGCATGGTAGCCAAACCTCTATCGGGTTCCTGTTCTTCCCCCTAACACCTGCAGCTCCAGAGCATGGAAGAGCCATTTTGCTATACTGAAGAAGTCAGGACTGAACATAAAGACGTCATTCCTCCAGAGCTGAGCTCAGCAAAGCATTTCCGTCTATGCCTTAGCTTGTCCTTACTGAGCAAAGCACTTGACAATATCTCTAACATTTATGACGTAAGTCTATGGGACTGATGTATAATGCTGCAGTTAATCATGAATTTAAATGCTTTATTGAACAATAAGACTACAAAACTGGGGTCAAAGAAAGCAGGTCTTATTCTAGAAGATGTAAGATAAAAGGCAATAGCAACAAAAACCTTCACACTATTTTAAGGAACTCTAGGGAGTAACAGGCATTTTCCCCTCTTTCACTCCCAGCTTTCTTTAAAAGCTTTCAGGCTCTGAAATTTAACCTGGTGAATAATCAAACATTAAATTTACTTGTTCATGTGATGGCACACGCCAGAAGGCCTGTCAAACCTCTCGAGTGTTCAGGAAGGTACTTAAAAGTTCACAAGATGGTCACACTCTCAACTGGATTTTCTTTTGAGTGAGTACAAGGTTTTAAGGGACATCAGAAGATTGTCAAACCTTGAGATCTTGTTCTAGCCAGCATATATGAATTCATAGTTTCATAGTTTCTAAGGTGGGAAGGGACCTGAGCAGATCATCTAGTCCGACCCCCTGCCATGGCAGGAAAGAGTACTGGGGTCAAACGACCCCAGCAAGATGTTCATCCAGCCTCCTTTTGAATTAAGCAAAACAATTTCCAACATCACTTATGGACTTAGAATGAGACCTCTGCATAGTAACTTGACCCAGAAACTGTAGGCTAACTGGAGACCAGTCATTTCTGCTCAAAAAACACCTCTAACAAAGTGCTACTATATATATTTTTTCTAACAACCAACTGAAGTTGTCAGACTATCTGAATAGTAGAAATTCAGCTGATTCGATTTGGTGTTTGTTTGATCTGACTCCTGGCTCAAATTGGGATTTAAGAGTATAACTTTTCTGAGAAATGTGCCCAAACTGAATTCTTCCCATAAGGTCATTTTATGGAAGGAGGATTTATAAGCTTTGTATATGGTAGAATAGGTGAAGCATTGACCGCAGAACTGCCATTTCATCTCTTTCTCTCAGATCAGCAACACACACAATTCTAATGCACATGGCAACAAAATCTTCTTTCTCCAGCTGTTCTTGCAGCTGGACTAATTCACAGGTCTGCCTGCATTTCAACTTAGGTTCACAAATACTTTATTTGCTATTTCTTTGCTATAAAAAAAAAAAAAGGAAGAAAAACGCTAACTCATTTTCCATCTGAAGAAATGCCCCACTGGACTCGCATGCAGAACAAGGTGTCTTGGCTGTGGGGATGCAATACAAAAATTGAACAGCAACGCATGTTCATTTGTTTTCTAAGCACAACGTAGCATGTTTTTCTATTTGGTGCTGTTCTGCTCATGCTTGCAATGGCATCGGATGAAAGTCATCAGTTATTTGTTACCAGAGAAGCCCAGAAAGAAGGGGAGATTGCATGAGCAGAGCACAGCCAGTGCAAGGCGCACGGAAGAATGCTAACATTTTGCTAAGAGACTAGACTCAGGTGTCTCTCTCGTTTGCAAGCCTGGAAATGCTTCACGCAAGACCGACAGCATTCACATGAAGCACAAGTGTTGACTCCCATGGCACTGCATTCACTTGTGTGGCCCGCATGGGCTTGAAACAAGCCACTTTGTGATAGCAGGTGTGAACAAATGATCATCTAATTGCATCTCCAAGATTTCCTCCTTTTACAGTCTTGCTTTTCTCCATCCATCTGTCAAAACCCTGGCTACCTGCAATACAAACCATCATCTGGAAAAGCCCAGGTTCTTAGGTTGGGAACATCCTAATTTCACCAGCTATTTATCAAACACTATAATGGTAGGCTGGGTGAAAGGCAACAGTCTCTGGATCTCTTGGGGAGTTTTAGCACTTCTCAGTCAAAGAGTCCAGATAACTGGTGAGCCTTAGTGCTCCAGGGCTATTTCTTGAACTCTGATACCTGCGATAACAGGATACTCACATTTGGTCACAAAGTCTCTCTCTCTTTTTTGATATTCAAGATTGACACTCGGTGCAATTACTCTTTCCACAGGATCCTGCCCCAGAGATGTGCATCCTCTCAAATTACCGACAGCCCTGCCACAAACCTAACTTTGTTCTTTTCACCAACTGCTCTGAATAGCATTTCATTGAAGGGATATTTTGAGTGAGAGCAAGGCTGCCAAATACTCTTCTGCTCATAAGGTGGTTTGTAGCTCCATTTCTGGCTCCCGTCGCTGAATGACGTGCAGTTTCAGAGGAACGTCAATTAGCCAGTGGAGCAATTAAGATCCCAAATGGCCATCCGCATTAAGTTTCTGAAATAGAGTCAAACATTCCTAGGTAAACAGTGATCCACAGAATATATTCATAATTACCTTACATTCATGCAGCAACTTCCATACTGAGAGCCCCTAAAGCAACTTGCAAACTATGAGCTGCTACCACCTGGAAGTCTTTGTGAACTCAATGGGATGATTTGCATCAAAATTGATTTCAGGATACAGCTTTGTGGAGGGGAATCACCCCCCCATCCTCCAATACAATGCCGATGTCCCTCGGGCTAGGATCTGGCAGATGCTGACCAGGACACTGCAAGGCTACAGCAGCAGATTAAGTCAGTAGAGCTGAAAAATTGGTCAGTTTTGAGATTCTAGTTTTGCCCATATTCTGCCATCTTTAAATAATACCGTACCCCCCCTTGAGATGACCCAAAAAAGTGCAGAACTTGTCCATACCCAACAATTTACCTGTTGCCTTAGAGTGCCTAGGAACCAAATCCTATTTCGTCCCCACCATGAGATGCACTTAACAGGGTCACTTAACACTGTTGAGCTTGGCTTTTGGAAAGCTACAGTCAAGGGAAAAAAGTGCATGCATGGCACAATAACTAAAAAAAAATATTACACCTATGACGTTTCTAAAATACTTTTCCAGGAGCCTGAAATAATCGGTACGGTCTGCATGAGAAAAATTCAGCTCCTCTCAGAAAAAGAAGCTGTGTCGGACCTCCCTTTTAAAGCCAGGTCTTCAGGATCAAATTGCAACCTTGAATCACTCCAGATTGCACTGAATTTAGCTCCAAATCTTTGGCCGAGACCATCAAAAATAGCAAACCGTGTCTAAAAAACAACAACGAGACGAAGTCACCACGACAGAATAAAAATCCCTGAGGACAGTATGCTCTGCCCTTTCCACAAGTTGCTACTTAGTTATTAAGAACCTGTTCAACCGATTGAAAAATCAGGGGCCTACTTAGACAGTGAGTCAACAGGGCTCTGTGCATTTATAAGGGGAGGCTGAAGGATTAGAGCTCAAGAAATTCAGTAAGAGAAATAAAGCGTTTTTAAAAAAAGAATCAAAAACATTTGGGGCTCGCCAAGTTTTTGCCTCCATTTCTCCTTGAAATATAAGTGTAAAAATGCAGTTCTCATACAAAATGTGCTGAGATGAAAAAACGTCTCATCCTAAGCCTCTCACAGATATTTCGGGGACCACTCATGTCTGTCGCTAAATCCTGACCCCTGTGTTACTCACATGAGACCAAACAAATTACCGCATCCCAGGATATGGAGTTCTGCTTGGCCACATGATGCCAGTTGACACACTTGTTAAATGCACTCAGTGGGTATCCAGTGACCTACTGTATGGCCTGAAAGGCATTCCTGCTGACAATCAATCTGCATATTATCACATTACCAATAGGGATGGGCAAAGTGGTTCACAGGAAAAAACCCATCTGCTTCCACCACTTTCAGTCCAGTCCCAGAGCCAAACCTAAATCTGTATGTATTTGTTTTTAGCAGTTAAAATTCGGGGGTTTGTGCACCTTTGCTGCTGCATTTTCATTTCCATCCAAGAGCAGACATGCCAAAAGACTATGAAAAGACCAAGCCTCGGAGATGTTTGAGGCCATGAGCAGAAGTGGAACTGTCTGAAATCTCACTCGGGGAAATCTGCTCTTGTGAAGTTGACAACCCAGCTTTTCAGATTAGAGAAGTTTGCAGAAACATCCCTGGAAACAAAGTCCAATACTGTTTAGGCACTCACCACACAAATCTCCACTGGATCACAATGGTAGACAATCTTCTTACTAAAAGACTCCAGTTGTAAAGCTGGATTTGCTTAGAAAAAATATTTCTGGTGGGCCATGCAAGGTTCCCCACCCTGTCTTGCTTATGTCTCTCAATCCTGACCTGGATAAATTAGTTCCGTGTTTCATAGATTTCATAGACGTTAGGGCTGGAAGGGACCTCAAAGATCATCGAGTCCAGCCCCCCACCCGAAGGGCAGGAAGTCAGCTGGGGTCAAAGGATCCCAGCAAGATAAGCATCCAAATGTTTCTTGAATGGGTCCAGAGTAGGTGCCTGCACCGCTTCTGGAGGAAGTCTATTCCAGGTCTTGGGGGGCTCGGACAATAAAGAAATTTTTCCTTGTCTCCAGCCTAAAATGGTCTTGGAAGAGTTTATGACCGTTGATCCTTGTTTTCCCTTGGGGCGCTCTGGTGAGCAGACGTTCCCCCAGATCCTGATGCACACCCCTTATATACTTATAAGCAGCCACCAGGTCCCCCTGAGCCTGCGCCTTTCCAGGCTGAAGAGTCCCATGGCTAGTTTGAGAGACTGACTGATCCAGGGTCCATCAGTCCTTGCCTTCATTGTCAAGACTACTGAAAACACTGCAACTAGTGCACAGGGGTGCTTGCACAGAGCACATGTGCTAGTGAAAACAGCCGCAAATAATAGGGACTCCATCAATTTATTGGGAGACAATTCAAGTCAAGAAGTTGCTTCTTTCATGCCCGGTCTAAAATGTCCAGGGCTTAATTTCATCCCCTCATTTGTAGCAAAACCCATGCTAAACATTGCTTCTCCCTTATCCCTTCACAGTAATAATGTCCCATTAATAATGGCATTGTCAAGATATGGATAGACAGCTCTTTCCTGGCTGCCATTATTTTTTATTTGCATTCAACAGGAAGGAGGATATTGCAATAAATAGGAAACAACAGGTCAAATTAACGGCAAAATTCTGTTTTGAAGGTGAACGGAATAATCTACGTAATGGAAAAACCAGCATTGGTTTGTACTGATCCATAGGGTTGGCAATGAATGGCTAATACTTATTTAAGAGTTTACCAAGATACTATAGCAGGGGGCCACATTTGCAAAATACCTTTGAATCCCTGTTTATAATCTAGTTAAAGAAAAATAGAGTATAATTTTGAGAAGAGATGCAGAGAGAAATAACATCCAAGATGTTCAGAGGGAGGAGGAGAAGAATTGATTTTTGATTACTCTCATAATATTTCTGATTTGAAGATGAATTTGGCAGTGTCCTAACACAACACGTTAAAGTTGTTCCTGAGTCGATCAAAACACAAATGTTTAGTCTCTGAAGCAACTCAAACTATCTTCCCCTTTTTTTCAAGCAAGATGTAGATGAATGCAGTAAGCCTTTGAAGATATATGTTGCCAGTGCCAGATTTAGGCTTAAGCTACTTAAGCTGCAGTTTAGGGCCTCACTGTATGAGGGGCCTCTAAATAAGAAAAAAAATGGACATTTTCATTCTAATATGACAAAAATATGCATATATATAGCTCCACCATTATTATTCATATTGAGTTCATAAATTTGTGCAGAAATAACAATAATTCATCTTAAAATTTCATGAAAATTCATTTTCATGGATTATTTTTATCATATGGGGCCTCGTAAGCTGGACATAGTTTAGGGCCTCAGCATATCATAAACTGGCACTGTATGTTGCAAGAGTACTTGAAAGTTGTACCCACCTGTACTGCGACCTTCACCTAGTCTGTAAACCAAAGCTTTATGGGGCACATTGTGGTAAGGAAGGATTAGCTCTGCGCACCAGAAAGGATAGTTGGAGTGGTTAGCATCAAGAGGCATCAATGCTTTGCTAGGACAGATTGTTCTTCAACATTTTTTCTTGGATAACCCGTCCTAGATGTAAGTAAACTGTAGCCATTTGTCTGCTGCTTTTTTCCCCCAGAAAAGGAAAACACCCCTATAGCTTTTTGTTTTTTTACAACAACTATTAGTAAATCTACTAGAATTATTTCTATGTCATGAAGGCAAACTGGAGAAAATAAATAAATACCAAGTACAGCTTTCATCTACTGCAACAAAAAAAATGAACTCATTTTGGGCCAAATTCTACTGTCTTTATAGAAGTCATTAGTCCCATCGGCTTCAATATTTGTATGGTAAGGGATAGTCAAGCAGGATGTGATCATTTCTCCCTTCTTTGACATGGGGACGGGAGTAAGGGGAGAAAAATCATATATGTTCAATCACCATTCATTCCCCCAAGCCTCACCAAAACCAGACACGGAGGTAAAATCATCTCACTGCTCTTATCCCTATCATCATTATTTTTATTCCATCAAACTTAAGTTTTGGACACATCGCACAATTACTACAGAGTAATTCCCCCAGATATTACTTGGCAGTAAGGAATAGACCCATGATCAGCTCTCCATGCAGTGGGCACCGTTACAGTGCCTCGCCAGTAAGTGGCCAAAGAATGAGTTTGCTTTGAGCAAATAGCTCAGTTGGGACAAAATGAATCATAGAAGCAGACTTATGATCACTATGACAGTGTCACCTATACTACTAGAAAGCTGCTTTCTCCGGGCTAGTTTTATCCTGGAGTGGAGTGACTTACAACAGTGTAAGTCTATGTAAGTATAAGGCTGTATGAGGAAACATACTGCATATCCACATCCTTAGAGACATCCACACGTTTTAGCAACAGTGATTACATATTTACTAGGAAAGCTTAGAAAAAAATATTGCATTGCATCAGACCTTGTATTAATCCCTGTGAAACCTCACTAAAACATCTTCCCTTCCACATGATTTTCCACTGACAACTACTTTTGGAGATCCGTAAGTTGCCCAGATCTTCAACCTTTTAACATGTGCTTTATTTCTATATGATAGGTCTATTTTCATTAGAAGTGTACAGTGCGGTAAGACAATTCCTTTGTTAATGAAACACAATCTCAAAGAACAAAACTGTGTTTTTACAAGATTTCTTTCTTATAATTTCATATTGATTAGCATTAGTTATATTTTATCCTTCAGTTCTTTCTTTAATAAACTCATTTATCAACTCTTCCATTGTTTTACTCCTGATTACCAGGCAACCAGCCTATATTTACCCAGGTTATCACATTTACCCTTTTTGTATACTGGTACCACATTAGCATCCACCCAGTCTTTTGGAATTTATTCATGATTACAAGATTTATTAAAAATGAATATCACAGGGTCAGAGGTTTCTTCAGCCAGCTCTTTTAGGACTCTTAGGCACAAGTTTCTGGGCCTGTTGGTTTAAAAGTCTGTATTCCTAGGAAATGTTAATATCCTCCTTAATTCCCAATGGATGAGAAAATATGCAATCATTTATATGGTTTAAATCAGTGGTTTATATGGTTTAAACCCTTTTTTTGCTGCGACCCTCAATTGGCCACCAACAGGACCTCCCGACCATGTGCCGCAGGGGCTGCTGGGAGCAGAGTGCGGCGGTGGCAGCTCAGGGGCAGGGGAGCTGCCATTGCCCCCTTTGTGTGCAGTGGCTCCACCCTGCCCACCGCCCCCGGGGCCCTGTGTGCGAGTGTGCATGTGTGCGCGGGCCCTTCACAACCCTACTGAGGACCACCCGCGACCCTGATTCGAGTCGCATCCCGAGGTTGGGAACCAATAGTATAAATAAACTGTCCTATTTTCCCCTCTCAAATACAGAACAAATACTTAAGTGTACCATCATTAAAAGCTTCGGCATTTCCAGCTAGCAATAAGCCTATATAATTTTCTTTTGTTCCTAATATATTTATATATTAAACTCAAGTCCTCGATTTTCTTTGGACATGGTTTTCTGGCTGATCTCCCTAGCTTCCCTCATCCATTTTCTATATTGCTTAATTTCTTCATTACAGTATATGGAGTTTCACCTTTTTCTCCATGTATTCGATATTGTATTTTTATTCCTAATTGCTGCTTCCACTTTATCACTGAACCACTAATTATGGAGCCGTGGCTTTTTGACCACCTAATCCACACTCCTTTGAGAACTCACAATTCTCAGTCGTGCTCCTCCCTTTCTCTATTTTAATATATATTGTATTAAAGCCATTACAAGGTAGATGTTACAACCCGCTCTTGATATTTAGATGCTTATTCCTGAAATGAACATTTTTTTTCTTTCAACAAAATTCATATATATGTACATTTCCAGGGCTTTGGGGTTGGGGGGAG
This sequence comes from Crocodylus porosus, assembly GCF_001723895.1. Lineage (NCBI taxonomy): Eukaryota > Metazoa > Chordata > Crocodylia > Crocodylidae > Crocodylus > Crocodylus porosus. The sequence goes on along the minus strand of NW_017728910.1, from coordinate 20,757,726 downwards.
CGGTGGACAGCAGAAAAGTTCTTTCTCCCTCCTCCTAAAATAGTCTCAAGTCTTGCCCACCTCTAGTGCTGTGCAGGCCACCAACAGAGTAGCTGCTATTGCCCTTCTGCTGCGTAGACCTCCTGCTGCTGGCCTGATTTACTGCCCTGCTGTCACCAACAACCTGCTGAATGCATAATGGCCTTTCAGTGCCCTGGCACCTCAGATCAGGTTCTCCTGGCAATGGCTTTTAAACATTTCTAACCGGGAGGAAGGTGGTGTCATTGTCCCAACTTTGAAATAAAACAGGGCTGTGCCAATACCAAGTTTAAACCCCTCGTGGTACAGCTGGATTGCTCTTGCCGTCTCCGTTGTCTAACACTTGTGCGAGGTTTTGAAGACCAGTCCTTCTAAATACAAGACAGAGCCGAGTCCAAAGCAAACCCTTAGCTTTTAAAAACCTAAAGATTTAAGGCCCCCGGAGCCCAAACACAGACCTGCCATCCCTCTTTCTACAGAGCTGAATCACAGCCCCAGATGTGAACACACTGAAAACATCAGAGAAGAGTGTTTGAAATCCAGATCTGAATTCTGAATCTTAGAGGCTTCAATTTTTTCCAGCAGCTTAGAGGAAAGTGGACAATTATAGATTTTATAAGGCCCTTGGGAAAAGTTCAAAAAGTCTGAGGTTATATTTGAAAATCTGTTTGCAAACAGCAAAAATGACTTAAATTGCCTCTTCAGTTCACAGAAATAATAGGTTTCGGCAGAGTTAAGATGCTAGGAGTTTTAGAAGTGTCATTGGCAAAAAAAGAGAAAAAAAGGAAAAAAGAATAACAATTGGAAGTGCTCAAAATGCTGACACATCCCTGCAGCTCCGAGTGCAGTATCTGCCTATTGTTGCTTCTAGGTACTAATTAGAGTGAAAGGGAAAGGGCAACAATAAATAAAAACAGATGGGAAAAATCAGCCGGTTAATGCAACTTCTCATCCTCCTAATTTACAGGAAGCATTTTATTTTGGTCTCAAAGCGGCTAATGCTGCACTCCATTTGATACGTTGGTAGTTTTTACAGCAGAGGGAGTTGTTACATTACCTCGTCTGGTAAATTCTGCCCTGATGTGGTGATTCTTTATGTACCGCAGCATGTATAACACATTCAAGTACAACAGTGCTAAAACATCACTGGACTTGCAAAGTCAAGCCCTAGAAAATGATGACATGCGAGGTTCACAGTTGCTTGTGCAAACCTTAGTGCAGCCCCTCTGCATAACCACGCTATCCCCTGAGAAAAAAAAAGGCACGGAAGCTATGGAAATCATACAAGATTGTGTAATTAAAGACTCCACGGACTCCTGGGAAACCACCGATCCGGCATCTCCTGGCTTTCAAGCACTTGACTTTGCAACCTAAACAAAAAAAATCTGTTCGGTTACTTTGCACGATAGCAGCAAATCACTTCCCAGGTTAAATAAAACATTCTGCGATGTGCAACTGTTACAACCCTGCAGCACAACATGCATCCTGGGCCTGTATGCGACCGCTACAGATTAACACCACTCAAGTGGTAGAACAAATGACATGGGAAAGGAAGCAGTGGGGATGAAGCAAGGCTATGAGCAGAGAGAGGTAGTCAGCTGCGTTAGTGGGAAGTCAGTGAGAAAGCAGGGTGGACAGACAAACTAAATAGACTATATACCACACAAGCTGTCATGAACCAAGTGCACTTCCCTACCTAGAGGAGTTTGGGAGCTCCTGCCCTGAATACAGACCCTATAAAAAAGGAAATGGGGCATTGGTAGGGCCATGGGCCAAGTCTTGGAGGAGTCTGGTGCAGTTCTTCCCTCTCATCCTGCTGCCTGGATGTCCCTGCTCCCACTGCTACAGCTGCCCCGGTACATCCAGGCAGTCCCAGTGCAGGGAGCAGGGTACGGCACTGGTAATGGTGGCAGCATGGGACTGACTCGCTGGCGCAGCTTTTGGGAAGCTGCCAAGACTTCCCTGCTGGAGGCAGCGTGGGGAAGGAAATAATGATCTTCGAAAGTTTATCACGCCGGCAAACCTAAACAGAATTTCCTGGGACCAGGGGAAAAGTGTGGATTTAGCCCCAGGGGTTTGTCCCCGCCACATTTCAAACCCCTGCTGCAAACAGTGGAGGTGATAGGGCTTAGTGTCTTAAATAACGGCTCGCCTGGGTGTCCCACACAAACACATGCGCGCCTGTAAGAAGTATATCACGTCAATGCACGTGCGAGATGCATACTCAAAGACATGTTTCACGTTTAGATAGAGAGTGCTAACTGGATGTGCGCATCTTTCAAATCAACCAAACAGCTAAAGCCAAACAATACCATACGTGCGCCAGAGATATTGGTTTGCATACAAACAAGGCAAAAATGGCATGAGAGGTGAGCCAGGAACAATACCAGGCATATACCACTGCACATCGCTTTTGGAAGACCGAGAATCTCAAAGCATATTGCAAACCTTAATGAAAGGGGCTTCATAATGCCACAAAGAAAAAGAGTATCAGAGAGAGGTTAAGTGACGTGACCCCACACAAGGCAGCAAGTTTGCAGAAGAGCTGAGCCCAGAAGACTTCCAGGTTGCAGTTCAGTGCTCCGACCATTGGGCATGCTTCCTCCCCGCACTACACTGACCTGCCGTTATAGGAAAGGAGGCATTTAGTTAATTAAAATAGTCCTATGTTGTTAAGCAACTTATGGGGGTGGGGGGAGAATTACAAGCTCTCCTTTCTGTTTTGCACCTGCCTTTATGTAAATATAAGATCAGAGGTAGGTAGACATGACTTAAGATGCTGGGGAAAATAAACTTGAGTCCAGGACTCTGAAAAACGCCCTGACAATAGAAACATGTTTCCAATGATCTCGTGCACACACAACTGAAAAGGAGATACACAATGGCTTCTTTATTTTATTTTCCCAGTGCATTTAAATTCTTGCATTCGAAAGCCCCATAAAACCCTAGCCCTACATGCAGTACAATAGAAATGCAGATTTGCTAACTAGTGATCCACTTAAAAAAAAGAAAATCAAACAATGCACTTGATCTCTGAATTCCCTTTTAAACTGCAAGTATATTTTATATTTAGTCCATGATTCATTAAAATTGCCTGTCTTTAAACAAGGTGGGTTTTTTTTTTTATTCTCTCTATCTTCAGTTATATAAGAATTTTCTGCTGTCTTTACCATGATAACACTCCAACAGTCTAAAAAATACATTTCAGGTGTTCAACATGAAGGAGGTTGTGTGAGTTTAACCTTCCTTGGGATCCTTGTGAGCTTTTTGTATTTAATACTTGTTTTATCTGAAGCCTGTGGAGGTTCTAAAATATTAGAAGACACACTTTCTGAGAACTACCTTTCTAGTAGCCTGAAGATACAGCCTTGATGTTGGGCAACAAAGTTGTTCTCTGTAATCCTCTTGATGTTGTAAATGAAAAAGAGGATGGAGCTAACATCATCTGAACTTTGGGCAAACCATTTGCTCAAAAGCGCCATCAAAGAACCAAACCCTGCCAAAAAAAAAAAAACCCCAAACCCTGAAGCATACACAAAATGAAATTGGTGCAAATTAACTCCATTGTGTTTGGAGACCCATACAAAACAAAACCCACCACAGTCTATAAAGGAAAGTCAGAGAAGAGGGGGATTGAAGTTGTAGCTTCACAGTGGCCATCTTTTAACAGCTTTCTTTCTTCAACGCTTTAACCTAAAAAAAACTTCCCATTGTTATGCCCCTATTCAACCTTCATTCGGAGTCATTCACTATGCATTAATTACCACTTTCTTCAATGCACCGGGAAGCTCCCAAACATGTTCCTGTTTTCAAAGAGGCACACTTCCATGCCTCAGCTTTTTATATGCAGAGCCAGCTGAAATATTCCCCTGTATACTGTGAGATGCCCCTAATTTTTGCATACTGTAATTGTTCATAAAGGGGGGAAAAGACAAAAGGCTGATTTCATGCTTCCAGGACAGTTGTTTGCATCTCTTTCATTTTCCTTTCCAGCTGTGACTGACAGCAGAAGGTTCTTTAGCAGGTGTCCTGGCTGCCCTATGGTAATTTTTAACTTTCCTTCACTTTCTTTTATGTCTGTCACATTTGCCGAGACTTTTTTCTCCCTCCCTCCCTTCGATGCCCTATTGCTGTCCTCCCCCCCACCTTTTTTTTTTTAAACTAAAAACTGGATTTTCCCTATTATGTCATTCTGCTCAGCAGCGATTTAGATTATGGAAAAAAATGAACAAAAGAGATGAGTTCACAACTCACATCATATATATTATACATCTCAGTTCCCTTATTTAGCCTCTAGGTTTTGGTCAGGAAAACCTGCATAAAAATTATGCATTGCTACAACTGGCAATGTTAGGCAACACCAGTGGCAATTTAAAAAGAACAAATCCTACCCACTTCCCAATTTTAAATGCATTTGCTCGTTATTAATAATCATTGCCTACATCCTGTGGGTTGTTTTACACATATGAGTAATTTGAGTAATCATTGGTTTTGTGAGATTATTTATGTGCGGCAAGGGAAGCATGCACATCTTTGCTTCTAGGTCCGAAACCATACACCTATGTGAACAATTATGAATTTAATAATTCAGATATCGCTTTCCCTAAATGCATATATTTTAAGGAACAACACAAATCGTTTTATTTGCATTAAGCAAATAAAATTATTTGCAGTGGTTTAGCCCTCTAACCAAAAAATGATAAAAAACAAACTTCTTTATTTTGTTCCCCACAGGCCCTATAGTGGTATAGGGGCTGTGGGGAACAAAATAAAGAAGTTTTTTTATCGTTTTTCGGTTAGAGGGCTAAACCACTGCACAAAGAAGTCAGCACTGTCTCAAGACTGTTTTGTTCAAGATTATTATTGACATCAGCATGAGATATCTTCCCATTTTAAAGGCTGAGTTAGTTGAAAACTATATTCTGTATGCCTTCAGGTATTGGTTTGTGCATTTTTTGCTGGGATCAAAAAGATACCGATAATGTTGGGCCCTATGGAAAAAATCAGATTTTAAAATAATCACCTTACTAATTAATTTCTTACAGGTTTATTTGGAGCTTCTGTGAAGCTAAATTAACCAGATTGTTTAAAATGCAGAAAAATAGTTATTGGCTTTATTAAGGTTAAAAGGTCACTGAAATCTCTATAGGTTTACGGCCAGACCAATTTGAACAATCACAGCTTTTAGAACTAAACATCACAATGAAAACGCCCTCAACCCCATCTTTTATGAAAAGGTCTGATTTGCTGAAAATTATACAGGTGATTTTTGATGGATTCTGACACACTTTAATCATATATAGAAGTGTGCAAATATTGTACAAAAGCTCATCCTGCTAGAGTTGCTAAATGCATCGCAAGTAAAATCTACCTCATCTTTAAGCAATTGCAGGGTGAGTAACCACGAACGGGAATGCGTGCGCGTGATTTTTTAAAAAATCCATTTTCCTCACTCTATGGCAAAAACAGTCTGCATACCGTATAGCCTGACTGCAATGAAGAAGAGCTCATTTAAAAAGGCATTTTATGACACTTGCTCAGCTATTTTGCAGGTTAAAAGCAAAATCAATTAGAGGTAAAATAAAATCTGTCATTTAAAAAAAAAAAATGAGTAGTTCTATTTTCCTCACAAAATTTCTTCCTATTTGGTTTTCTTTTCTTTTGATTAAATGATTTTATATTATAGCAAACAAAATGATTTAAACGTATTATTTCCCACCTCACTCCCCTGATGAGCGCTCCAGCTAGGAAACAACAATAGGAAGAGCCTGTGATATAAGAGTGGCAAATAAATGTTGCGCCTTCAGAAAAATAAGACCTGTTGCATCAACTGATATAATCATAGGGCAAGGAAGAGTTGTGTTAAGCCTGTCAGAACATTCCATATTAAAAATTGAAAAGTGATTGAAATATTGAGTTTTGCTGCTTTTTAAAATCATTTTACATTTCAAATTATCTAACCAATTTATCTGAAGGGAGGAAAGTGTCATGCTTTGTCACTACTTACCGCATATTTAGGGTAAGAGTTTCCAAAGTACGACAAATACATTTAGACCCAAGTCACATTTTCAAAAATGTTGGCTCAGGCAACTGGACAGCACATGGGACATATTGGTGGGATTTTCCAAAGCACCTTAGAGTATGTCTGTGCTGTATCCCTAGCACTGCTAGAAGTGCCCACTCCCAAACAGAGCCCACCCAACTGCCCACGCTGTCACATACCAAAACTGGAAATATGGTTGTGAAGCCACTTTGAGGGACGTCTCTTCATCATGACCACACAAAACACGAGTGCTAACCTATCATCTTGACCACCCATAACACAAGTGCTAACCCATCATCATGAGCACCCATAACACGAATGCTAACCCAACATCATGAGCACCCATAACACGAATGCTAACCCGTTATCATGACCACGCATAGCATGAATGCTAGCCCATCTTCATGGCCACCCATAACAAGAGTGTTAACCCATCATCATGAGCACACATAACATGAGTGCTAACCCACCATGCACTTGTGGAGAGATACAAACAATGCTGCATGTCACTGAGGAGTGTCCCCTCTACAACCTTAGAGGTGCATTAATAACTTTGCACTCAGTTAATGATGAGGCTATTGCTTGGCTTTGCAGATTCGCAGTCACTAAATAAATAAATAAATGACACTTTTTAGACACCTGTTTCTAATGTGCTGGAGAATAACCATGGGGGAAGCTTCTAGAATGGCTCTGCCATTACATTTCCAGGTTTCGTGCATGTGAGCAGGTGCCCCCAGAAGTGCTGACAGGGGAACATAACCATACTGTACCTGCCAATGACTTAAAAAAAGACTTTAGGCACAAAAGGGCCTAGTGGGATGTGAGCTCTAAAATCATGATGCTGCATTTGAAAATGTTGCCCGTAGTCATGTTCAGAGGTAGATGGTCTGGGATCCCCTACTCCATACTACATTCTCAACCTTGATAAAACTCCTTCCTGCTCCTTGATTTCTCATGCTGCCAACACACACAGACTCCTATGCAAACAGTAATATAAAAATATTATCTTCGTGTTTTCAAATGTCACCAGACCCAACTATTATTAGTCTTCAAGCCTGTCTGTCTGTACAAATGCAGATCTCTACATGGAAGGAAGTCAGTAAGGTAGCTCATGGGCCTGCCAGTCAACATGGATGCAATGGGACATGTCTAGAGAGCTACCAAAATCACAATTTTGCAGAAAATGTGAAAGCAGGAATGATCGTGAAATTTGTGGGAAAGAAAAAACCCAACTAAAAATAAAATGCTGGCTCCCCAGAGGGATCCAGCAGTCTTCATAGCACTATGGCCTAGCCGCATAACCTGCTGGGGGGGGGAAAGGGAAGGGGGCTGCCAGCACATGGGGGACCCCAAGAAGGCTGCTACCCCTGCCCCTCACTGATGATTGGGTGAGGGGGCTGCCTGTCGTGCGGCCCCACCTCTCTCCACCAATTGGTGCCATGATAAGCCCTCAAAAATGGCAGCCAGCCCTGCAATCTGTCCACGAAATTGGCTGGCTACCTCCTTGAGTTGGGTGACCCCCTAGACCTACCCTTTGAATAAGGTTAAATATATAGGTAAGTGATGGCCAAATTGGGGTCGAAACTTTCTATCTACTGATGGTAGGCTCTGCAATGGATATCTTTATATTGTGATAGTTATATTAAAGAAAACAATTAGGATGCTCATTCTGTTTTGTAGCCTAGCATCGGAGGGTCCTACCATGTGACCAAGGCCCCTCAGTGCTAAACTAATCACATTATGATGATGATGAGATATAATTTTTGTTTTCCATGCACCGCACCTTGACATTTGCAAGGGTCTACTGAATGCCACCACCATGTGGTAAAGGGGAATTGCAGCCTGTGACCGAGGGAGAATTTCATGCATCTTGCAAAGTGAAATGAGTTTGCACAATGAAAAATATATCATTATGACTTTTCTATGGAGAGTTATAATAGTCGTAGTTAATTATTGAGAACTCTTGTCCATTTTTACATGGGTCGTCTGATATTTGGTGCCATTTTGTTATTTTTTTAAAGTTTCAGTGGTTGAAATCAAGAATTACGCAAGTCTCAGCTTCCATTTTTGCAAAAAGTACTGTATTTACTTGCATATTTCACGCACTCCTTTCCCAAAAAATCAACCCCCTAAAAATGGGGTGCGTGTCTTAGGCAGGGAAGCTGAATTTTCCTTACTAGAATAAAAGCAAGCTTGGAGCTACTCCTCCAAGATGACTGCCAGACTTTTTCCTCTGTCATCTTCAGGGGGAAAGGGGGCAGAGCTCTCCCTCTCTCAGCCATGGCTGTCAAGATCCCTTGCAGTCAGTATTCAGCCATGGCTGGAAAAAAAATCTTTTCTCTCCATTCTGCCTTCCCAAAACAAGGTGTGCATTTTCAGTGGGGACACATGGTGTGTGAGTAAATATGGTAAGTTTCTAACCTGAATGGTTGCAGGAAACGGCAGGAAATTGTGAAGTCAGAACGTCACAAAGACTCTCCAACCTAAAGGCAAAGCAAAACCACCCAAGTTTTATTAATTATTTGTATTAGGATTTTTAAGCCAGTCTAATCATTCTGGAGTCTGAGGCATGATTTATCATTAGCAGTACAGGCAATGAATATATACTGCAAGATATATTGGAAGACGACTCTAGCCTGTGTTGGCATATCCAAGCCATCTTAAACGGAGCTCATTCAGGTCCTAATAGCAGTGAGGCTGAACCGGCTTTGGTTTCTCCCGCTGAATATAAACCCAAGGGCTTCACAGCTTGCATTGTTCTCAGCACCCAAGCTAACACAGGTGTGCCTACATACGCTCCAGTCGCATCTCTTGTTGCTCCATAGACATCCCAAGGGTTATACATCTGTAAGTATGCTGAGAGCTGTATAAGGCACTGAAAAGTTCGTGTCTCCTGGGCCTGGGAGCACTTTGCTTTCCAGGATCCATTCATGTAGGTAAAGTTGAACCCACATGTGTGTTTGTAGGATCAAGACCCAAGATTTCAGGAGTATCAATATTGTGAAGCTGAGAACTAGGGGGTTTGCTTAACAGCTTGTGGTGTGGCCCACAGTGCTTATATCTGCAAATGTAAGTGTATATCCTGGAAGAGTTTATACTGTGTATATACCACCAAAGCAAGAACATAGCCCTATCCTGAGTACAAAGAATGACTTTAAGAAACAAGAGGGGAAGGAGGGGTGAGAAAAGTCTTCCCATAAGACACAAGGCACTGTAAACAGACAAACGGCCTTCTGGCAGCCTTTTGCTATTATTTTCCACTAATGCATACTTTCACAAATTATAGAGAACCACAGAATGCACTCCAAGCTGCAAGGAGAAAGCGCCTTTCATGAGGAACAGCCAAAGACCCTATTAAAACTGAACATTTAACTAATTTGAAAAATAGATCTATATTTGGTATATGTTTTGGTGGGGAAGGTAGAAGAGCCTTCACTGTTTTCATTACATTGTTGACTTTAGAGAAAGGAGTAATTAGAGGATATTGTTACTGTGCTGGTGTGTTGGTTGCAAATAAAATTAAAAAAATATATATTAAAGGGCAAATCCTATACACAGTGAAGAGCCCAAACAACTGTGGACTGGAGAAGTTCTTGGGCCGGGGGGCTGGCAATCCTCTCCCCACAGGCTGCTCTGTGGCTACTACTGCAACCGTAGTGCTTTTGTTAAAAGAAATGGCCAGTGCACCTGTCTAAATCCAAATCAGCTGCTATCTCAAATTTCACCTCCAGGTTCCTATGCAAGGAGCTTCTTGTGAAACCATCAGCATTTGGTGCTCAGCTATACCATCTTCCACAACATCTGGGAGTTTGGAGGGGGAGTAGAATGGGAAAAATGTTTGCACTGAAGCCCTTGGCTACGCCAAGCTTTTTCCCCCCATAAATTCCTACTAGTATTACAAATGTAGCTTCAATAAAGACAAGGCAGCGCTAGTGTTTTTATCTCTAACATGGCTACACGTGTTCTGAGTTCAAATAGATTTCATAGATGTTTAGGGTCGGAAGGGACCCTAGTAGATCAAGTCTGACCCAGGGCAGGAATGGATGACCTGATGCTGAAAACCACTGCTGACCTGTGGACATAACCACTCCTGTGTCACCTCAAGACCCATTAATGAGCTGTGGGAAAGATTATCCTTGAATCAAGGTATTGCTAACAAACTGGCCACTCTTATAAGAAATGTGGAGGGAAGAACAAGTCTAGCTGGCAAGATAACTGGGGGAAGAAATGTTGGGAAAAGAACCATGTTAGCTACTGCAAACATGTTTTTGCTATTCACCTGCATAAGGAACATTGCATATGCAAGTGCCATACTGGCCTATATTGGTTGAATGTCTCCTAATCCCGATGATTGCAAGGGACCTCATTCACCCAAGCACCGAGCTATGCTTAATGCAGTGTTAGTCATGATATGTTGGTTCACGTGTTTTCTAACACAGATTTCTAGCATTGCAAGGCTTTATCTACAACGTTTTTGTACCAATTTAACTAAATCTGTGAGTGGGGAAAAGCCCCTATTTAATTAAATCAGTGAAACCCTTAAGTGAGAGCAAAGTTCCTATGCACTGCAAACAAAAGCTATCTCGAATTAAAATGCATTATATGCCTCCTAACTTCCTTCTCTGTGTAGAGGTCTGCACCCAGTTAAAGTCATCTGTTTTTTTCTTCAGTTTAGTTAAACTAATACAAACATTGGGTGTAGACAAGCCCTAAGAGAGCAAGCAGTATGCCTTGGATAACACCACGCTGCCCATAGTCAGCCCGCAGATCATTCTCACAAGTCAATGGGAGCTTGAGTTGGAAGTGTGGGATTATATGGCCCAGCATCCTGAAATGAAGCCTTCTTTAGTATGTGTGCAGAGAAGAAAAAAAAAAAGTACCAATAAATTATGGTCTAACCTTCCCCAGTTTGCAGAAGGCCACATTTTTCCCAGGGTGCTTGTCCCGCCTGCGCGCATTCCCATCCCCTGCCCATACTCGAGCTCCTTTATGAAAACAACACACACTTGTAGAGGGCATAAGAACAGATTTGTTGGTGGCACGATCTCTCAAGCTGTAGTTATTTTTTGAAGGACATATTAGTTCTTGCCAGAACTGACCAGGGTGAATGAAAGAGCCTCTCTCAATAGATCATTGGGTGAATTGCTCAAATTACCAGACAGATTTTTTTTACACATCGGGACCAAGCTGTGTTTGCAGCTTTTTCTTAGAATAATAAAATTGGCAACCTCCACCTTACCATTGGTAGCTATTAGTCACCCTTTTGAGCACAGCACACAAAAGAGATTTGACATCTGACCTTTTCACCTCTCATACAGCACTTTACATTCGAACAGCATTAAACTCTGCAGTCTTTAGGAGTAGCGTTTGTTTGCTACTCCCTCTCGGACCCGCCGCTGTTTGTTCTGCAGAGATTCTTATATTTTTTGCTGTCATGGTACATGCAGAGAAAGGGATATGCAGCAAGAGGCAGAACAGTTCAATTAGCAGTGAAGTACATAGCAAATATTAGGAGTGTGGCTGTATACTAGCTACATGGATGTATTTATAGGGACAAAAGGGCTTGTTCAGACCTACAAATAAATAGATAAATACCACAATACCGGACAGACAGGTGGGCTGGTTCAGTATTCTCTCAGGAGTAGGGCATTAGACGAGAAGTCAGGGAACTTGGGTTCAAATCTCAGCCTTGCCCATTGTACTTTCATTTAATCTTTGGCTGCCCTCTTTTGTCTATCTGCTTAGACAAGGGAAGCTGGGTAGAAACTCTTCCACTCGCTGTGGTTTGTGGTGTCTCATGCAACGGGGAGTAGTGTAACCAATAAATTGTTTCCATTTAAACCTTCTGCTGAAAGATCACAGCTGTCATACAGGAAAAAGGCTGGTCAAACACATCTTAACTGTACATGCATATAGCAGCATATCTGGGGAAGCAATGGAGGAAGGGGGGGGCAACCAGGGCTGTAGATTTCACATAAAAGGCATTTTATATCACTCCTTTCTGCCTTAACTACAATCATCTGTGCTTCTATGGACCTTTCTAAGAACAGTTGCAAAGCACTTTATGTAGTAAGAAGTTAATCCTCACCACACCCCTGTGAAATACCAATGTGCTATTTTCTGCATGTACAAGTAGGGAAACCTGGGCACAAAGTAATTCAGTGACAAAATGACTGAGATTTTGAAGCAAGACCCTAAGAACAATAGAAATGGCGGGGGGGATCTCCAAAATTCCTAGTCCCAAATTTTAACTACAAGTCCCCAATTCTTTACAATCAGCCAAAAAAAAAAAAAAATCGGTCAGGGTTCAGACAGCACAAGCTAAAATTGATTAGTCAAGACTATCGCATTGACATGTTAAAAGACTTACCTTATGAAAAAGCGAGAGGAAGAGAAATCCTGCATCACATGAGACTAACTGATTATAGCAGGTAGGGCTTACAGGAGGATTTGTACAGTGTCTACAAGCCATAAGCGCAAATTAGCATGGTTTTTGCCTTGTCTATCAGGTTTGCATTTTGCAAAACCAAAACAAAGAATATGATGCATGCCTTCCTTAATCTGAATTCAGGAGTGGGAAGGAAGTAGGGAAAAGGAGGGCAAGGCATCACCAGAGCTATTCCTAGGGTACAGCGAAGCAGGGTGACCGCTTTAGGGGGGCCATGGCCCCTCCTGCAGGGCCCGCTTGGAGCTGGTGGCAGGGGTACCATGGCCCCACACAGTGTTAAGGGGGCCCCACACAGGCTGATTTACCCTGGCCCCAATAAGGTTGGCTCTGGGCATCCCATACAAGTTTGGGCCCTTCTTTATTCCTGCTTATATAAGACATTGTACTGTTGCATTTGGATGAAATAGGTTTTCCCTTTCAGCTCTGCTGTGTTGTGGTGCTCTCACCATTCATTCCAGAGCTTTTGCATATCGAAATGAGCATCAAAGAATCCCACTATATCTGCACCATAAAACCACATCCTGTCTTCACTGCCATGTGAACCAAAGGGAAGTGGTAAGTGAATTTGAAGGCAGCACGTGGACCGAAGGTTATAATGCATCAGCGAAGTTTCTCCAAATATAACAAGTCTCTTCACAGCCTGCTATCCATGGAAAGAGAACCAACAGTTTAGGACTCAGGTTTCATACTGAAAGTTGCAGAACGAGCTACTTCCTAGTGCCTTAGGCTGGGAGTTGGTGATGTTTTTGGTGGGGGGCTGGGATGACCCATTGGGGTCCGAAGCAAGCACACGGCTGCCTCCACCACTTCTTGCCACCCAACTGCAGGGAGTGCAGGGAGAGCGCCACCTCTGCAGATGCTCCCAGTGCCTGGCAGTGCGGTGTAGGCAGAGCCCCTCGCTGCCAAAGGCATGGCTCTGCAGCCTGGATCCAAAGACCCCATAGGTCAGATGCGTCCTGCAGGCCATATAGGCTGCTGACCCCTGTCACAGGCAGAAGTGCCAATTAGCCAGTCATAAGCCAGGGCTCTTAAAACATGAAAAGGGGCAACTTGAGAGACTGGGAAAGAATTTATATAATCCCTGTTTGATCATAGAGTAGTAGCATCTTCCCTGAAAAAAAAAAAAGATTATCAGGCTTCCCTTAAGAATAATGTATAACAATACCAGAAACCATGTGACCTCAATTAAAAAAAGCTTGTTTTGTAGTTCAGGTAAACCTAGCAACCACTGGAATTTAACTTCTTTACAGTATTGAAGTTAATACTTCTTCTCAGTGTCTGTGACCTTCCTCAAGGGTTCAGTATGTGCCACGGGCTTTAACATCTTCTTCCTTTACCCCTTCCTCTTTAAAAAAAAAAATCCTTTTTTTTACCAGATAATCACAGCTAAGGAACATGCTAATATTTTAGAGATGAGCGAGAAACCCAATAGATGAATCTGAACTCTGGGGAAACTTCAGTTCTACATCTGATGCCCAGTTCTTATCATTTTAAATGTACATATCTACCTATGTAATCACCCTATCTCCCGTCAGTACTTACAAGACCTCACCATTAGACAGAGGTGGGCAATATGTGGCCCGGGGGCGAGATGCAGCCTGCCAGGCCATTTTATCCAGCCCACAGGGCCCCTAAAAAATTTAGAAAATTTATATTTATCTGCCCTGGACTTCCTGTTATGCAGCCCTCGATGCCTTGCCAAGATGCTAAGTGGCTCTCTGCCCAAGATAATTGCCTGCCCCTGCCATTAGAGTATATGGACACTTCACAGTCTTTAATGCATGTTTCCCTATAACGTCTCTCTATGACACAGGGTAGTAGTATTAGCCCCGTATCACAGAAGGAGAACTGAGACCCAGAAGGACTACTGACTTAGCTAAATTACACAGGATGTTGGTGGCAGAGTTGGAGCTGAACCTGGATGTCCCCCAGGCCAGGTTAATGCTCCAACCATTGGGCCATCCTCTCTGTTTAACCATACAGCCCATAGCCAAGTTGCCAAATCCTCTTTCCAACTATTTGCTTCAGACAATATAATCTCTCTGATTTCCTCACCACTCCCAAGGTGCCTTCAAAGATGCATGCCATGTTTACTAAGAGTGACTCATAAAATTCAGCGCTTGGTACAAAGGTGTTGCCTGGGCTTGATTTAGTGCCCACTGAAGTCAGTGGAAAGACTCCTATTGATTGCTTTGGGGGTGAATTAAACCCAAAATATACCATTTGGTTTCAACCTATGTTCCTCATAGGCACGCAACTCATACCTCAGCATGGTTTTTCGCCTCTTGTTGGGAAAGAGCCAGCCAGAGAAATCCCTGCCTCCCCAGCTACCTTTTCTGAATTTCATTACTGGAATTCGTTGTTGCCTTTTCTCCTCCATGTGTTTTCCTGCTGTTTGCATCATGCTTCCCTATTTTTAGCCCTGAGTCTAGTACTATCAATCCAAAGCGTTCAAAAACTAGGCCTCGGACGTTACAAAACATTGGGACATCGATTCACAAGATTTAAAAAATATATCACTTTGGGGTTCTTATTTACATTCTACTCTTCAGAGCCATCCCATTTTCAATCTTTATCTTTCCTTAGTGGTTGCAAAAGACTGACTTTCACTAATTGAATGAAAGTTGAGATTCCCACAAACTCTCCTCCTCCCAGTAGAAGCCCTCGATACTGAAGGAAAACTCCAATGTTGAAAGACTTGCAGTAAAAAAATCCCAAGAGGTGATAAGGCTGATTCTCCACTGCTTTTTACCTGGCACAGCCACCAACACCTACCCAGGGGATATAAAATGATCCCAGTCAGAGCAGCATTACGTAATGCAGAAATGCGAGAGATGCATGCGTGACTCCAAAAAGTGAAAAACAGTGGAAAATTGGGCCAATTAGTATGCAAAATTGGACCGAAGTATGAAATTCACTTGTTCAAATTTTAGACAGCCCAAAGTTTGGGAATACAGTTGAGCCCTGTTTGAAACAACACCCTTTAAGCAGCCACCATTGATTACTGGCATCATTTCCACCAGGATCATTTTCAGGTGATACTCCCCAGAACAGCGATAGCCAGGTAGGAGCACTGGGGCATTGCCATGTTGCTAGTAATAGGTGTTGACTATATTTGGTGCTAGGACTCGGTTTAACTCATTTTATGGAGCTGTGGTGGAAAATAGGCACCCATACTCTGACCCCACAGAAACCTCGCTCCTCAAAGTTCAGGGGTTTTTAGATTCAGGAGTTTTGTTCTTTCTCTGTTTCAGCCCTGAGGCTCTTATATGGCTTCCCTCCCCCATGGGAATGTTGTAAAGAAACCACTGCAAGTGCACCTCATTTGCCTTTCTTTCCCCCTGCCCCCGAGCTATAAAATGCTGAAAAAAAATATTAAGTAGCATGAACGTGTACATTAAGCTCTACTCGGCTACTTAAATCTAGTCCAGCCCACAAAGGAAAATCTGTAGTAGCATGACTGCTCTTTCAGTCTTATGCAATTAACTATTCTTCTTCTTCACATAATCTGTAATCTTCATTTTTTGCACCAACCATTGCCTTTTGATACTGAACTCTTCACATGTTTATATAACCAGACGCGCAACTTTTAAGATGCCTATTTTCTTTCCACCCTGAACTCATTAATTTTGGCATGCACTTGCCTATTTGAAATGTCGGCACAGCATGCAAATAGCTTACAATTTCCAGTGCACTCCTGACAAAAAATTTTAAAAAATCGCAGGCATAGTTGTAATTTTAATATTGTGGTCAGAATCCTGAATGCATTTCAGTGCAGAATTAAGTGTAAACATTCATCTAGTGCTAATTGCAACTGATTAAATAATAGCAAGTACCAGCAGATACCGTAAGATTGACTGTCTTAATTGTGTGCTTGTTTTCACTCATAACTAGTTACTAGTTTTTCCATAATATGGAAAAAAAAAAAATCTTTCTTTTCAAAGCGAAGACAACTTCTGGGTACTAAATGACTTATGAGGAAAAAAAAAAGCAAGATGAGCGTGGCATGCCGCAGACCACGTGACCATTAACAAAAGAGGCATAAAGCAGGCGTCGTGGCAAAATGGAGTAAACCAGAGTGAGGACACAAGAAGCTGGGCAAAGAACACGAACATAAAATGCCACGTGATTGCTGCCCTCTATTGGATGGAACCAAGATTATTTAAATGAATGCATGACCCGATGCTGCTGTCAGCCAATCGAGTTTCCCCTTTAGCTCTACAAGACATCAAAAGGCCTTTCCTTCCACGGTAGAGGGGCCCATTACTGATCTGAAGAAGAACTGAAGGAACAGACAGAAACCTAGATTACCTGATTGGTTCAGAATGCCGTGATGATTAGGAATACGCGGGTAAGCTAATTGAGACGCATCTGCTGACAGACGTGACTGGAATTATTAACATCCTTCAAGCCAGGGATATTATTAGTCTTTAAGGAAGTGAACAACAGAAGCCGACTGGCTCAGACATTTATGAATTTGATCTTCTTGTACACAGGAGTAATTGGCAGCCGCACAGAATGTGCACGAGGGCATCCCTGCTTTCAAGCAGATTAAGGATTTAAAGCCAGAAGGAACTAGTCCATTTAATATGAACAGCCTAATTTTATCCAGTCTGTCCTACACCGAGTCCAATAACTTGCCTTTGATTGGTGCAGGTCCTTCAGAAATGCATCTATTCCTGACTTAAAAATATCAAGAGGTGAAGAATCCATTTCTTGACTTGGTAATTTATTTCAGTGGCTAATTTAAAAATGTGTGCCATGTATCTAATTTGCGTTTCTCTGATTTGAATTCCAAGCCCCGTTGCTTCTTCTTATGCCTTGCTTTGCTAGATGAGGAAGGAAGGTCCATTCAAGACTACCAGCCCATTGGACTAGCGTGGGTAAGGCACATCGGTTTCTTAGCAAATGGCATATTTAGCAGTGATATGGGCAGCATTGTGTCTAGCTGCCTTCAGCTCCCCAGATACCCATCTACAGCACAGAGCAGCCTTTGAACTCATGCCTCCGGAGCTATAGTAATGCACCTTAACCACTTGGTCAGTTCAAAAGGTACAGGACACCATACCTTTTGAACCTAAATCCTTCTTATGATGTCAAACGTTGGATCATGAAAAAACCTCCACTGTCCTTGCCTACCTTGGGGTACTCTTATGACTGTAAGGTAAGACCTGTTTTCCTCTATGAATGGTGTTCAATAGAGAGAATCTTTTGGTCAATGTGCTTACCCACAGAAATCACATCATCTCTTGATCTGAACAGACTGAACTTTCATGGTAAGGCATTTTTCCAGCCCTGAGCCATTTTTGTGGCTCTGTCCTGCCCCTTCTCCAATCCTCAGTAGGTGGGCACCAGACCTGGCAGCATTATTCCACTATCTGCCTCACCAGTGTCATATATGGTGGTAAAATATGCCCCTATGTCATCCTAATGGCAAAGAAGCTTGATATAAAGGTTTCAGTTCTTCCATAACACAGTTTTCAAACCTACCTATTCTGGGTCCATAGTAAAGTATTAAAACTTTCTTCATGACCTGTGGGGAGGGAAAGAGAATGGACATCTCTTATGTGTATCGCATGATAGATAAGTCTGTCTAGTTTGCATGCATATATTTTTATTAGGGTAAAGTGACACGTTACACTTAGACCATACTACTTCTTCTTTGAGCGTACTGAGGGCACTTAAAACACAAGTACCTGCACTTTAAAGCTCTTTAACTCCTGCCAGGTGCCCTCTAACTGTCTCAAAGTTATGCCACTTCAGGTGAGGGTTAACTCAGCTGTGCTACCTAGCTTGTGTTAGGGTAACTTTGGTGGGCTCCATGGAAATAAAACGAGCAATTTCCAGTCCTCCAGAATCCCAGATTGCACTTCTTCCAGCCTCCCTCTCCTTCCCCATCCAGAGCAGGGATACAGCACACAGATGTCCTGGGTCCTAATCATGCCCCTGCTCACCAGCCCTCCAGGGACAAGTCAGAGCTGTGCAGGCAAGGAATGGTATTTAACCCTTAACATGCCACCACTCACAGTATGGTCGAACTTTAACACTGCTTGACATTGCACAGCTTTAGTATGGTCTAAGTATAACATGTAACTTCACCCTTAAAAGAATTAGGTTCCTTGACACTTGAGTGTGGATTTGGTAACAGTACCCGAGTAGTTCCTTCTCATGTTTGAGAATACACAAATTCATCTTCTGTTTCTGCTGAATGCTTTGCCTTCAAGGAAGATAATTTTCTGAATATCACTGAGATCTGTAAAGTTAGCGGTTGCTGTTTTTGATTCTCTCATTTAAAAAAAATAAAAGAACGCTGCCCTTAGGTGGCATTAAGGTTGCTTTGCAATCACCGTCTGCATTTTATTGCTTGCAAGAAATGCTAGCTAGAATTGTTTCTGCAGAAAACCAGTTGACTTACAGAGACAAAAGACTAATCTTCATATTTTCCAGTAAGCCAGTAGCTTCTTCGTCTTTGAAGTTACGTGAGGCTAATCAAATTGAATGAAATATCTAGCCACCCATCCTACAATGTAAATTGTAGACCAAGTAATTTGCATCACCAGTTCCCAGGCAGGGGGAGACGTACTGAAAAGGGTACTGCAGACATAGGTGACTGGCACTTGGACTCCACAACCCCTTTGCTAAGGCCCTGTGTTGAGTCTGTTGCAACTTCTAACCACTTACAAAATTGAACGTGCTCTTTCCCACAATGGGTCTTGTTCTTTACAACATGGTTAGCACTGCAATGGTTTCAGCCATAGCATTCATGTTACCTAGCAACTTTGGTGGTATTATCCACCCATTACCTCATACCTTATATTTAGATTGTAAGCTTTTTGAGTCAGGGATTGCCTTCATGGTCTGTGTACCTCTGATGCCAGGCACCCTGGGACTGTGATCCACGACTGAGGCTCATAGACACTATCACAGTAATAGTAGCTCTATTAGCAGCAGGAGAAAGACTTCCACACACTCTGCAGGGCTACTGGCAGATGCTTCAGTTCTAACTATGGGAGGGTGCTGTGGTGCCTTCTCTCTCCTGGCTGGATCTTGTTTGGGAGAAATCATGTAAGTTATAAGGTGGAGGGAACAAAAAGAAGGGGTAGCAGAAGTGGCACAAGGGGTGCCACCTTCTACCAACTGCAAAGGTCCCCCAGGTAAATGATGCTGAGTGTACTAGAAGCTCTCCATTACCCAGGCACTTCTGCAGCCATCCTCCCAACATATACCCAGCTGCCACAATTGTCCCGTTAGTTCATCCAACCAGCCAGCTAAATCCCAGAAGGACCCAGCCCACAGTACCAGTAAACAGACCCAAGCACCCCAGCGCTTAAAGGCAACCAAAAAATCCCTAACCCCAGGAACTCCAGACTCCCAAACTCCAGCATCCTAAAAGCTGTAGAGCTCTATGTTGGACACAGCTTGCAGTTGTGTATATTGATTGCAAGCTGAATTGTGTTGCCTGCAAATTTTTGTTTATACACAGGAAAACTAGATCATTAGGCAACTTGAATAAATGCTGCCACCTTTGATAGCTATGTGCAATGGTGCTACTTCCTGTTGCTTCTGAAGAGCAGAGGAGCTCCTGGGAGCATATGCTTCTTAAGTCCCGTCTTGGTGGGGAGATGCAGAACTGTGCAGCTCCCTCCCTGTATTTCCCTGGCACTTCTAGAAATGACAGTTCTGCCGAGTCTTGTCTTCCTGACTGCTCCAGTTTTCTTCAAAGGTCGTGCATCCTGGGAAAGTCCATAGCATCCCTGGAAGTTTGGGCAGAAGATGCTATACCCATATGGACCCACAGACTTCTGGCTGCACCTACTGTTCCTGGAGAATACTAGGGAGGCTTTGTCAAGCAGCCACTTTTCTTGGGAAGCTCCCTCCAAGATCTGCATATACAATGGCTTGGAGTACCAAAGTGAAGAAGTCCATTTCATTTCAGCAAGAGGAGAGAAATATCTGAAGCATGAATTGCAGACAAGGCTCTAAAAAACTAAAATCCATGAAGATGTTTACCTAATCCTACCCAGTTCCTGTCCAGGTGGGCTGAAAGCCCCTGGCCAACTGTGTGCACAGATACATTTTATATACAGGGAAAAAGGAGAAAAAAGGGAAAAACTCATCACTTAGTGCATCTGTAATCCTTGGCTGATTTTTATAATAAACTCAAAGGTCTTTTGCCCCATCTGTGGTTCTTTCAACCCAACACTCAGTTGATATGATATTGCATACATATGCTACTACATGTAAGCCTGTGTGGGGTTGAAATATGGCCATCTATTTTGTGTAGTGCTTCTGGTTCAGTTCAGTCGGCAGGTCTGGTCCCTGCAATCTTGCTTTTTAGTGGGGTCCTAGATGATTTCATGGCTATGAGAGTCAACACCACAGGTCACAGTGGGTGTTTCTACACATGCATTTGGTCCAGGATCAGTTTGCCCATGAGTAAACTACTTGTGAGTAAATGCTCCTGGACAGGCATCTACACATGCAGGGAAGTGGGAGCAGATTTGCTGCTAATGGCAGCAAACTGCTTCTGCTTCTTGGGGCCCTGAAACGGGCCCTTGCCACCACTGGGGGAGCTCTAGGCTCCCCCTGGGTGCTCTCCCAGGGGCTGGCAGGGAGCACCAGGCCAGGAGACAGCTGTCTTCTGCCTGGTGTAGGGACAGCTGTCTTCTGGCTGCTAAGGCAGTCAATGTACCCCTGCCTGGCAGCATAGAGCTCCTGGCCCTGGTTCCTCCATCAAGGGCAGGGCACTTGGAAAGAGCTGCAGGGGAGGGGCAGGTCCTAGCCCCCTCCCCCGATCTCCTGATGGGGCAGCTAGCAACAAGCTCACTGATAAGGATCTCCCAGTGCCAGCCCCGTAACTATGGAGCTGGTGCTTTGAGATAAGGATCTTCCAGTCCCCCATTCCCCAATCACGATCGGGGAGCAGGGGCTGGGACAAAAGGCTCTTCCAGCCCTGTTCCCTGATTGTGATCTCAGAGCTGGGGGCTTGGAGCTCCCAGCTTCTGGGGCAGGACACAGCCCCTGCCTGGGCTCTAATGGTGGAGCTTGCCCCAGTAGCAGTCAGCTTCCAGGGATATGGAGCTATCTCCTGCCCCCTGGTAGATGGCTGACCGGGAGCAGATTTGCTCCTGGTCAGGCATTTACACGAGCACTATTGTGCCATTACTAATCAAAAGTAAATTTACTACTTGCATTTGCAGGTAGCAAATTAACTCAGGACTAGCGAGGTTTATTGTTTAGTAAGATGCCCCCACTGTCTCAGAGAGCTTCCCATGGCTCAGCCAGCCCCTCTGCTTCTTGGTCACTGTGACTCTGGGGGCTGCTAAATAATGCAAGTGGCAACATGGTCTAATGGACTCTGAGAATGAGAAGTAGAAACTGCTCCTTTTCAATCTTTGGCTGACACTCAGTGTCTACAAATTCCTTCTATGGTCTTAGGATCCCTCGGCTCATAGGGGAGGAGGGCTGGAAAGGACCTCACAAGGTCAGCTAGTTCAGCATCCTGCTTGGGGTAGGATCGCCCCTGACTAAACCATCCATGTCACTGCCTTTCTGCTTTGGTTGGGACTCTGACTGACCTGTGTTCCAAGACATCCACCAAGCCACATACCTCTCACAGCTCTGCACAGCCCCCAGGACCACCTCCTCGGGCCCCTAAGACCCGGTCCTCTGCTGTCTCCACGGGCCGTTCCTCTGATCGCTAGGAGCTGTCCAGTACCACTCCCCAGTCTGGGAGCTCATGTCTCCGCAGCCGTCCAGGCTGCACTCCCTGGCTCACCACCCTTATAGCCCCAGGGGCACAGCTGGAAGTGAACCAGCATCGCTGTTTTAAAGGTCGCTGTACCAGACTGGAAGGGTGTTTCCTTGCACGCTTTTGTGCATTTAAATTTCTCAGTATGCACACACAAAACTCCGTGACGGCTGGGCAATGCAGACAAAACAAGGGCCTTTGTGCACAGACCCCGGCACAAGCAGCCAGGTCCCAGTCCTCCTTGATGAAGAAGTGGATAGTTCTCTCACATATCACCCTGCTATCAAATGAGTCAATTATTTGTGCGGTCCCCAAAGAATCGCTTTGCTAACCCTCTCCAAAACCCTCAGGCCAGCTCTTAATACAGAAGTGTAATCACGATGAACAGGACTCAATTACACCTTTGGAGAGAGGAGTGGAAAAACGGCTGGGCAGGCCCACCCCAAATTGCTAAGGCCGTCTCTGGTTCTCTCCACTTGAATCCAGGAAGTGTTGCTCAGTTCAATTTTCAATTATGTCCTCATCACAATTTGCCACAGACAGTGTATAATTTATGGCAATTACCTCTCTGACGTCCCCCCTTTAAAAAATTCAGATAAAGAGACAGACAAAACCTGAAAGTGAGCCAAGCTCACCTGGCCTGCCTGCTGTACTAGGTTGACATTATGGAGAGAAAAAGGTACGGCTGACAAGGCTGTGAAGGAGATACTTTACAGAGACATGAATGCATGCTGACAACTAAATCAAGCAGAAGAGGAACATAATTGTTGTGGATGCATTCCTTTATTTGTTAATACATATATACAATATCATAACAACTGAATATGGTGGAAAAGGGTAATAGGGAACACAGGCTGTCATTCTGGGTAAAAGACCTATGATAAAAATGACTTTAGTCAAAAAATCACTCAAACGGATATTTTGGTTTTTGGATAAAAGGTTTTTGGATTTTTACCACCTAGTTACCTTTATCCAAAAAACCCCAAACTTGCAAAACTTATTTTCTGTAGAAAAGTAAGTTTAAAAAATACCTATTTGAGTAATTTGTAGACTCAAGTCATTTTTATCACATATCTTTTACCCAGAATGACTGCCTGTTCCATATTACCCTTTTCCCACAATATTCAGTTGTTATAATCTTGTACGCATGTATTATCCGATAAAGGAATGCACCCACAACAGTTATGTAGGGTGGGATTTTTTATTAAAAGACACTACACATCTGAGAGAGATTTGACCAAGAATAATAATAATTGTATCTAATAAATCTCTTTAAAAATCCTTTACAGGTAAGGATAATTTCATGGAAAAGAAACAGCTGATTTAATTTTTTTCTAACAAAACCTGATCTGTACTTTTTAATCCAGTCCCTCCCAAAATAAATGATTTCCTCTTCTCCTTGTTTCTTGCAGTTAAGTTATAGTAACTCAAAAGGTTAAAGTAAAAAAATACCTAAAAAAAAGTCTCAAGGTGTGTGTACGTGTAATATTGACTGATCAGTTAGGATTCGTTATTTAGACACATATACATGCACAAAACAGTAAGCAAAACCATCAATCTGTTTCTCCAGATATAAAAAGCATAACTGAAATGCTTGATAGTTGTTCTCATTCAGAATGAAGTCAGATTTTGAAATTTCAAGATCCTCTGGAAAACAAGAGCGGTCTGATGCAATCTTGGGCCCATCTAGGTCAATGGGAAGTTCTCATTGACTTCAGCTGGGCCAGAATTACACCTGGCAATTTAAAGCAGTCAGGGGAGTGGATTTTTAAAGGAAAGATTACTTTTTTCACAGTAAAGTAGTCATATTTTTTAAATAGAAGCTTCAGTTTACAGCATACGTTGCAAAATTCCTTCCCATATCACTGGGAGAAAAACCAAACAGAGTCACTGGGAAATATTAATTTCCCAGTTACACTGACATCAGTGCAAAAATACTTCCAACTCCCACCGCCTTAACCCCAAAATGACACTTGTCAGATTGCTGTTTAGACTCCATCATTTGTTGGTTGTGATCACGGGTATGATTCTGATATCATAAACCCAACAGGAGTAACTCTGTGAGGTCAAAGTCCCGGTGAATCTCATCAGAAGTGGTGGGCAATATCTTGGAGAATCGAGCATCGTATTTGTAAGTGCCCGGGGGGATGAGGAAGTGGTCCAAAGAGCATACTCAGACATAAGATGTCTTAGTTATTTTGGCACATTTTCATTACTTATTTAGTTTCAACAAATAATATTCTACCTCATCGTGCATGCTAAATGACAAAACCAGCATCATATTTACCCATACAATGCAATAAGAAAACCAAGCAAGCACATGTTAACCGAAGTATGATCACAAAACATCATACAATAGGACCGCCATTTAGGTGTATTATTTATCATTTACATGACAACGATTAGCTTCCACTGTGCTAGGTGCCGTACAAACACAGAGACTCCCTGCCCCAAAGAACGTCCAGTCTAACTATACAAGGCAGAGAAGATGGGAAGGGAGACAAGATACTGAGAGTTGAAGCGCCTTGCCCAGTATTACACACCTGGACATTAATACAGCCAAGAAAAGGACCCAGCCTCCTGACTTCCAGCCCAGTGCCCACACTGTTGAACCACACTGGCTCTATCATATACACTGAAGATTTATAGTTGAAAGGAGTATTAATTAAAAAAAAATATGATAACAGATACCTATCAGTAGCAGACTGGATTTGAAGTTATCATCAAAATTTGAACCCCTGAAGTACTGAAAGCTTTGAGTCAACCAGTTTAGATTAAATTCAGAATGCCACCCATTGAACGTGTAGCATATTCCTCCAAATTGTAGGAAAAAGTTTTCAGTCGAACACCGGTGCTGTTCTATAGAAAGCCCAGAAATTCATGCAGTATCCTACAAAGTGCACCACAGGGATCCAACATCTCTTAGCTGACGGTACCTCCAAAATTATATATATAGCACTTGCCTTCAAGTGATGCAGAGGTAGCAGGTGCTGATATCAAACAATTGATACTTTTACATACATCAGTACGGGGGGGGGAGGGGCAGAATCTTTTCACCAAGCTCTACAGCCTGCCAAAAAAAGAAATCTCATGAGACACATAGCAGAAAGATGTAACAACCATGAAGCAGTGAGACACAAGCACTGACTTGCATGCCATATACTTCACCTTCTTGAGGACTTCAGTCTCCACAATCATCTCTGACAGATCATGATGATAGTTAACTACTTAAAAACTTGCCTGAAGCTGTCTCTGCTGGACATTTGTTCCATTTGACAGTAAGTGGCCACCAAGGTAGCTGCTCCAATGCAAACTGCTGATGTGGTTAGGAAAAGGGCCTTATCTTTTTGAATTGAGGTACCATAGAAACAACCGCATATAACTTAACCACATTAGCAATGATAACAGGACCATAACTTACAACCCCATGCTTGCACAACAGCCAAAACCCTTACCAGGCAATTCTTGTATACAGTCATTGCTACTGTTATGATTAGAAGCATTTTATGAACCAACTATTTTGTCTAAATTGTAAGGTCTTTAGGACAAGACCTGTCTCTATGGCCATGTACAGACATTCAGTTGCTCCTGGGAAAGTCGATGCTCTCCCAGGAGAAACCACAAGTGACAGATGTTCAGGATTTTTCTCCCAGAGCAAAAATGGCTACTCCAGGAGAAAAGTCATTTGGGAACAACCAGGGACAGTAAATGCCTGTATACTTACCTTTCTGAGAGAAGCCATAGCATAGTCCTCCACTATCCCAGGATGTTTTGGTCCTGCCCCCAGCCCCCAAGGGAGACAATGTGTCACTCAGGCAGTAGACAATGTGTCTACTGCTCCAGCTGAGCAGGGTACATAACATTCCCCCTTCACACCCCCCATACAGGCTGACCCTGGAGCAATCTGGGTCAGCCAGTTAGGGCTGCCCTGTGCACTGCTGCCATCTGTCTCCAGGCAGATAGAAGGCACCTGTAGAGCATGCTGAGATATGTATACAGGGGCACCCTGGCTGCATGGCATCAGCACTGCAAGCTCTCTGCTCTTCAGGGGCTCAGCATTTGAATGCTGGTATCAGGTATCCCCTGGTAAGCTTTTGTACCAGGAAAACAAATCCAGAAGAACTCTCCCAGATGATTTGAATGTGTGTACACTGTTTAAACAGTACCTAGTTATTCTTAACTGGAATCTGGATAACACAGTAATATTTCTCATAATATATTTTGGATACAGACACAGGGCCTCCCAATCCAAACCCCTCAAAAGTCAATGGAAAAGCTCTCATTGTCTTTGGGTAATTTACAATATGCCCTTTAAACGTACACTGTGTTACCAAAGATTAAGAGTAAGGATGATTTACTGCATAACATGTATCCATGCCTTCTCAACATTAAAAATTAAAGGCATATTCCATCGCATCTCCTAAATAGAGTAATACCTGCCAAAAAGCAAGGACTGTAGGCCCTTCTATATTAAAAATAAAATCAACTAAGATAATGCATAGTAACAGGATGGCTTTATGGTACCACATAAGTTATATCACAAAAGACTAATATAGACAGCTGGCTGATTTTTAACATGTAGCATAATCTTTTTTTCCAAGATAGCTAATAAGAGATTTCTCACATGTCTGTTGAAACACACAAAGAGAAGTCTTGGGGAAAGAGATACATTTAATTCTCCATTCGTTTTTTTAAGTACCAAGAACTATTTTAAACAAGGGCCTCTTAATCCAAAATATCAGGTCTGGTCAACTCTATGCACACACCTACCATGGGAGCGGTTAAAACCAGATCCCAGTACTATGGCTCCCTACCCTGTGATGAATTCCCTTTGTAGGCAATGACACAAGTTCCAGGATTCTGACAGAGTACATCAAAATCTCCAGGTCTGAACCACCTTGCAGCACGGAAAGTTTGGTCTGGCTCCATACTCTACCAGTTTGGTTCATCTTTGAATTCAACATCGACTGGCGTTCCACTGAAAGCGGGGAAGCGGGCAGGCAGAAAACATTCCTACCAAGAATAAGAAATGGGAAAATGCTACAGGGTAAGCCACACCAATCACACTGAGGGCTTTTTACAGAAAAATCTTATACCAAGTTCTTTGAAAATTCTATTGATATTTTTGTGCAATTTCTGACTTAATTAGTGAAAAGCAGAGAAACTGTTATGATTCAGAATTTGGGCCACTGTTCAAATAAAAATCCAAAATCATCAGGATTTTACCTTGTAAGCTTGCAGACCTAGCTGTAGCTAACTCAGTAATTACATTGTACTGCCAGCAACAATTCAATATTTTTTTTCTCGCCTGAGGGTTACAACACATTTGCACCATAGGGAAGCTTTTTCTTTTTACATCGCAAAACTCCACCACAAACTCTTCCTTTATTCATAACAGCTAGATCTCCAGCTGAGATAGGCACTTTCGTATTGCTCTAGATGACAGTTTTCTGTGTTCTTTCCAAGCTCAGGGGGTTTAATAAACATATCTGGCAATCTTTCGATAGCTGGAGGGCTTGGGATGACACTGTGTGCAAACAATGTGCTCTCACTGCTAGGGAAACAAGTTTATTCAATTATTCAATTAATAGATTACAGTCAAGATACTTGTTATCCTACACTGAAAAAACAGGGAAAGGACTCTGAGAATGAGGGTAGGTCCCAGAATTAGCACAAGGCTACACAGGCAGAAAGGCACCAAGCTAAAAAAGAAAAGAAAAAAAAAAGGAAAACAAAAGAACAGACACTTGTTGATAGAGTCCTATATTTAAAGCAGGGCATAGACTTCTGGGTTGAGTGTAGAAGTGAGTTTTAATCCCAGGACTAAGGCTGTATTTCCATGGTGCTGGACACATCTTTTTTTAACTATCTGACTCTGTTTTCCAATCTGTAAAATGGGGATAAATATACTTAATTCACCTACCTAGTAAGGTTGCATGAGGAGATTTTATTAAATAACTGGAGAAATTCTTCCCTGTTGTATCTCCATTGTTTTCACAGGAGCAGCCACAATTTGAGCCAGAACATTATAAAGCAGTTTAAAAGAAGTAGGATAAAACTCATCTTTGATTGAAACACCTAAAAGCAGACCAACTAATTCCCTTAAAAAAGGGATTCAAGAGATCAAAAATCAAAAAAGTGGGGAAACTCAGGCTTTCTGTGTTGAAAATTACTCATGGACCCGAGCGGATCGGTCCTGTGTTCCACGGGGCCTCTACAACTGGGGCTGATATCCTAACCTCTTGTCTATTTTCAAATGTGTCTAAGGCAAGCTGAGACCCGTGGAATTTGCCACAGGGCTAAATCAAACCTTAACTTCAAAATAAGTATGATAGATAAATTTGTCTGAAGGATGATTTGTGGTTGAAGGTGCTTGACAGGGACACAAGTGGTATAAGCGCATTTCACACTTCTGCCACAAACATGGAAAAAAGACTCTCTCTGGTTGGGCCTCAGCTTGCCCGTCTATAAAATGGGATAAAAACAGTTCTTTTGTTTCCATTCTAATGGAAGCAAAAGCAGAAACTGTCAACGTGGGGCTCAGTCCTGGAAGGGGCTTGTAAATACCTTCTAGCTCAATAGTGTGATGCTCTGTGACCTACCGGACCTACCAGAAGCTATGGTAATACCAATAATAAATAAAACTTCTATAATATGATCAAGAAATAAACGGAGATCCTAGTCAGAGCCCAGCATGTGCGCTATTAAAAATAAATAAAAGTAGAAAAGGAAATTAAGAAAAACACGATGGTGAAAATTCAGCACAAGTGTGGGTAAGAACAATGCTGCAGCCTCCATAAACTGCAGTGACAGTCAGACAAGAAGATCAAAAAATGATGTAAGCAGGAATAGCGCTCAGAGTCCTTTATGGAATAATTTGGCCAACAGCACGAACAGTCAATATCTTTTAGCTATACCAATGTCTTTGCCAAATGAAATTTTATTTTACTTGAAATTCTGTTAACAGAAGCAAATGTAGACCAACCTGGTGGCCTTTTACGATCAGATCACCAGATCATTAGACGCAGAGGTAGCAGTGGATATAATCTTCCTGGACTTCCGGAAGG
>NW_017728910.1:20706654-20727714 GCF_001723895.1 Crocodylus porosus | reverse complement strand
GTCACTGTTTCCCCGAGCACTGCCAGGAGTGACCAGGAATAACGGTCACAAGCTGGCAGAGGGTAGGTTTAGGTTAGATATCAGGAGGTGCGACTTCACGGTCAGGGCGGCTAGGGTCTGGAACCAGCTTCCAAGAGAAGTGGTGCTGGCTCCTACCCCGGGGGTGTTTAGGAGGAGGTTAGCTGCTCATCTTGCTGGGGTCGTTTGACCCCAGTACTCTTTCCTGCCATGGCAGGGGGTCGGACTTGATGATCTGCTCAGGTCCCTTCCCACCCTAGAAACTATGAAACTATGAAATGTAACTAGATTACAGTTTTATATGGCACAGATGCCTGAAAAAGGGACAGCTAAGCATTTGTCACTATAAGCACAACACAGGCAGATTTTTAAACAAGGAAATGCTACAGAGCAGACTGGGACAGGGGAGACTGCCTGTCTGGAGTTGTAGACTTAAGCACCTCTTTGTATAATCCCCAGAGGTACGCTGACGTAGCATGATAGTATTTTAATAGCTTAGGCGACAGCCAAAAACTGTTGTAGGAACAAGCAGAAAAACAAGTTTTTACCACATTTTCCAGCCCTCGTTTGCACCTCAGGGTAGAGGTTTCATTTGCAGGCCTTGCATACATATGCAGAACCTACAGCGCCGCTGAAATGCAGCTATGCTTCAGAAGATAGTATCTAGCGGTGGCATAGCACTCACCCTACAGGTATAACTCTAACAGCTTAAGTAGAGGTATAAATCTAACAGCTTCCCACATGTAACAAAATGTTGAGAGACCCATTAGGCAGCATAGCACTCAGCCACGCTGCCATGGAAATAAGCCCCATCCACCTGCTTTGCCCCCTCCGCTCTCATCATCCCCAGAAAGAGGTGGCAGAAGGATGCCTTGCAAGGTGCTTTTGGCCTTGTACTCAAGACCTAGGCACGGTCAAGAATAGCAGCTTGGGCACCCCCAATAAGCCGCCACCTCTTCATTTCCATGGTCGATATGAGCAGAACAGAAGTGCATGGATGACATTTTTTTTCCTAAGAGGTGTGACTCAGAGCTCAGCCGTGATGCTACAGACCTACCCAGAGGGATTTAACAACTTGCCATAGATCGGGGAGAAAGTCCATCACAAAGGCAAGAACTGAACGCAGACCTCCTGACTCAGTCGATCGCCATAACTATCCTCTTACCAAGCTAGGCTCTAAACTGCAAGTGGTGTTTGGCAAAAAAAAGTCATCTCTCATCTCTCCCCATGGCAGGGAAGGAAAAATTCTAAAATACATATCCACATTGCTCCAGCCATTGGTGACTGCAACCAGAGCCATCCCTAGGGGGGTGGGGGCAAATCGGGGCGACTGTCCCGGGCCCCACGGAGTCGGGCTGGCTTTGCGTCCAGACGGTCACCACGCGCCCCCGCCACCACATCCAGGCCCCGCACAGGCTGATTTTCCCCGGGCCCCTGCTACGGTCATCTCTGACTACAACAGACTGCCATGCTCAGTACCGTGTGATCATGCTTATGAGCCAACATTCATGTCCCGCAGTAAAGGTGCAAGAGAATAATTACAACCCATTTCACGGCCCAGTTCCCCAAGTGTACTAACATTTGAGAAGAAAATAAAGCAACAAGACCAAGTTAGAGTCCATCCAGTCACTTCTGAAATGTGTGTAGCCTGGAAGGGCTTTCTCCTCTAAGCAGATGGATAAACCTATATTTAATGAATAGCCCCTGTAGCTAGGCTGTGCCCTGGAGAGGTCTGCAGGTCCTGGCGGCAAGAACGATGAATTCTCCCGCTGAAGCAGAACCACTCTGATAACACAGGTCTGCAGGAGCTCCCGATAAATGGGTAAAGCGTCCCAGGCGTGCGAGGAACCCTGGCCCCATCACTGCTCTCAAGCTTCCCTCCTTTCTACTTTACTGGCAATAAGACATAACAGAGTTGTGCTCCACCACAGATACATTAATGAGTGTGAACCCTCCATGTACGGGCTCTGCAAATACGGCCCTGGTGCCTTGCAGTCAGTGCCCCCTTTTCCTATAGGGAGGGGCTCGGCAGTCGTCAATCCCCTATTCACATCTCAGCCCGAAGACTTTATGGTCAATAAGCCTCTCTTTCGCCCTTTCATCGCCTACCCAACACATTCATTTTTATGATCTAAATCCTGGAGTCCTCACATTCAGGCTAAACTCCTGTTGAGTGCCACAGCAAAATTTCAATGGGATCTGTGAATAAGAACTGAGAGTAGACAGGAGAGCTGAGTGAAGAATTAGAAATGAATAATTTATTCACTTAATCCAGCCTCCTTTTCTCTTCACAGAATAGTCATGAATTTCCCCCGGTTTGTTGGTCACTCGCATGTTCGGCCAGCCTTCTCGATTTTTTCGCTCTCTAGCCTGTGACTGAATCCCCAAAGGTGAACTATGTTGCTTGATTATAATTGGACAGAGGAGCCACATGGCAACCTTGTTTGCTTGATACAGTATTTCCCAAAAACTCATGCTTGCAGCTTTTAAATCCCATTTCTAAACGTCTTGTGCCTTTTTCAACCCACTCCTGTCCATAACACTGAATAGTTGACATACAGGCAAGAGGCAAAACACGCACAAGGAAAGGACGGCGTCAGTGAATAGATTAAAAAAAAATTAAAAATATATTCATGGGTATTTTTTCATGAGCTGTTTTTCAACTTTTTTTGTCTGTAGTAATTACTACATGAAATGCATTGGGAATTAGGCCTTGCCTACAGCGATAATGTTTCTCATTAGCGCTTGGGCCTTTTTACTCATGAGGGAAAGCCCTATGAAATTAAGAGGACTGGAATTAATAGGGTTTATTCCGAACTCAAGCGGACCTCTAAAAACGACTTTGGAAATCTACAGGATTTAATAAGCAATTACATCCTTGCTACGGAATTTGAGTGCTGGATTTACAAAATTTGACCAAAAAAATAAAAGCATTCGGCCTTTTACTAAATTCCACAAAATTCTTCTGCGAGAGTCGATAAAAAACCCATTCCAAACCAGCTTGTCCCAGCAGCCGTCTCCCTGCGGAGGGATGGCTCTCCTGGCTTCCCCCCCTCCAGAATTTTATGCACTTGCTCAATGGCACGAGCTAGATCCTACCGACTTCAAAGGAAACGAGCTGCGGCAGAGGTGTAAATGTTTGCAGTTCAGGGGAACAAGCGGTTCATCAGAGGTGCAGATCCTGCTGCGCGATTCTGCATCGCTTGAAAACTGCAACCAGACCTGCGTGATCCCGAGGCAGGATCCGAGCCACGCCACTGAAAACGCTAATACTAAGACTATGAAATCAAGCCATAAAACCTGCAGCAGGTGCTTGCGGAGGCATAAGAACGTAGCATAACATGAAGTATCATGTCATTCAGGCAAGCTGAATAAAACCATGGACAAGAGAAACAGAGAACAGTACAGAAAATACGAGAAAACTCCATGCCCAGATTTTTCTTTTTTCTTTTTTTTTTTAAAGAGAAATAATTGTGCAAAGAAACTCAACAGCTCTGTAGACAAGCTCTTTTTGGGAGAAATCTTGGTAATCTTTCTTTTCTTGCATACAGAAAAATGCCCTCCATTATCTTTTTATGGATTGATTTTTAAAACATCTTTTCCTTCAAAAGCAAGGCTGGGAAAGAGCATTTTATCACCTTCAGAAATGCCAGCTGGAGATGGTGCTTTCTGGAAAACAAATGCCATCATCGAAACAAGTCCCGTGCTACAATGACTTGGGCAAAAGGAAGGCTATCTGGCTGAACGGACTGGCTCCCAAAGGCTTTATTCACTTCGGGTTTTGGTTGGATTTGCTCGAGGAAGGCCTCTGGCCCTGGGAACGAATAACGCTATTTGAAAATAACGTGCGCTCGTTGCAAGCAAAAGCAGGAGTGCGTCGTCACTGCCGAGCCCGCTGCCGAGCTTTTCTGATGATACATTCGGCTAAATACTGCTCTCTGTGCAAGTTCAGTGAATCCACTGGGTTTCCCCATTTCTAAATAAGACGAGTTTGGGCCACGTTCCTTCCAGCTTTCCAAAAAAGGAAGGTAAGAAAGTGCAATTCCAGTGAAAACGACGGTGTTTCTCTCAACTTCCATTTCATAACTAACATCTGGGGAAAATTAAGCAGCAGTTTTTTTCCTCCCCTCCCCCCCTACACACAACACAAAATCCTGCATATATATCTGATGTATTTTATACATATTCATCCTCATAACTTGACAGATGGGAGGAATCTTGCAGTCATTTCTAAAAGCAGACAAAAGGCCGTTGGTTCTGCTCCACATGATGATTTGTGAAGACAGAATATCACCCGCTTCCGTTGATGATTATATAGTTCTATCCATCTGTCTGCCACTGGAGGTTGCGAGAGTGAGATACAAGCTCACACCGTCTTCATAAACAAAAGTAGACTGTGCTGTCAGTAGTCAGACACGCCAACTAATTGGAGCTGTCGACAGACACAATATTCTGTGTCAACAGCTCCGGTAACAGTTTGAAACAGCAATGATATGTTGGGTGATGGTGAGGATGACACATATGTCTCTAATAGCATGCTAGAAATCTGACATAACTAGAAAAGAATTACTAAAATGTGATTCCCAACCTCTAGTTTCGCTGGTAAGATTTCCCAGTCTACACAGCAAGGCGGGGGGAATAAAATGGGCCTGTGCAGGCTGTACTTGTATACATCTTTCTCTGTATCATTGCACGTGCTGACAGCTTAATTTGAGACGTACAATGGCCTAACTTGAAAACGGAGCTTGCCACCGAAATTTTTTTCAACCCGCCGCCAAATTCTGAAATGGGTTTGCGAGTTAAAAAAAAGGAGAAAAGCTTCCCCCCCACCCCCATTCCCCCGGTGCTTTCCATGGTTCGAGCCACACTAAAATGGGTCAAATGTGATCCATGCTATATGGGCTTTTTATTTCTTCATGCTGTTTAATTGAAAGATTGAAAGATTATTCTCTGATCTTGCAGAGATGTATTTTCATCTCTAAAATGAGAAGCACACGCATAAATATTTGTTGGCTTTGGGGCTGGGTTTGTGGGTTTTTTATGGCTAGGCAACATCTGTAATACTTTGTCATCTTCTTTCTGGATTCCCAATCCTAAACATTTACTAATAACTTTTTACTATATAAACGGAAACCCGAAAGATGTTGATTTAGATGCCACTGTAAGATACTGGCAAAGGAGGTAGTAGCCGCAACAAGAAGAAAATATACCATGTTTCTTTGCTGTCTTTACCCATCTGCCTAATCACTCAAAGCTGTCTCTTTGGCAAAACTTTAAATCACATTTTAAGCTATGCTAATGTGTGTTAAAATAGCTCCCACTCTTCCATACCATGGGAATTCCCAAGTGCTTCAAAGACAGTAACAATATTGCTAAAACACAGGCATCTTTGTAGCTGAGGACCGCAAACCAAACCATACCCAAGCACACACAGAGCATACGGCAGTTTTACTGTCTGGTTGGAAAGATCTAGCAGACAGTACATGTTAATATTTATCAGCTTTGCAGGGAAAGACAGCTGAGCTGACACAGACCCTGGGCACTGTGCCTGTGAGTTCCCAGAGCTCGAGTCAGTTTAAAGAAGAGGTCCAATCCTATCACCCACTCCCTTGCCTCAAGCAATTTTGGAAGACTGATTCTCCATTATTGTGCACCTTCTGAAGCCCTTTTCAGCTGAGTAAAGGAGGCACGAAGGTAACATAAAATGCTTTTGTTTTCCCTGAGCCTGAGGAAGGACATGTGTGCCTGAAAGCTTGCAAAAATATATATATATATTTTTTTTTTTTTTTGCAGTTTCTTAGTGGATCCAATAAAAGGAATCATCTCTGAACCAAGAGTCCTAGAGTTTTGCATTTTGTTCCATCTTAATCTGGTAGGATTAAGGTTTACTGGGGGAGAGGGGTCCTTGAGTGATGTGTCTGTCCAGTACCCAGAACGAGAAGGCCCAGCGTGCGACTGAGGTCCCTGGATACTCTCACAGTACGACTCCTAAATAAGAGTAGCATCGCTCCTCACTCATCTAAGCAACTGCACCATGTCCAGGGCAAGGGGAATCTGACCCACAACAGTTTGCTAGTGCAGGGTGGTGGGAGAGGGGCAAAATCGAAGCTGTGATGTGGCTTTTCTCAAGCCTCCCTGAAATGGGGATTTATGGGGTGTGACCGGTGAATAGCGTGGATCGCAGCCTGGAAAAGGCAGAACCCTGATCCTCCTCCAAAAGCACAACCCTACCGCAAGAATGTCCTCCGGCGCAAGACAGGAGGAAAAGAGAACAGCACAGTGGGACTTACCAGCAGGTACCTACATCAAAGCGGCAGCCAACTACCGACTGACTCCATTAGGGCTGCAGCAGCTGCTCGCTGCCAGATTTAAAGGGCCCTGCCCCAGCAAAGCATGCTGGGAAAAGAAGTTTCTGCAGGAGAAGCAGCCTCCTATGAGAATTAATAAGGAGCAGGGAATGCCCGGAAGGGACTTCTGGGAGAAAGGCTGGTTGTGTGCGCTGCAATGATCGTATCTGCTTTTGCTCACGTATACTGCCCCAAACTCCAATATCGTATCTCCCCGGGATTTTCCATAGCTGCTAGCAGTATGGAGCTGATGACACACACAGCACAGCTGTTCTGGTTCCACCCAGCAGAGGGCACACAGCTCAGTTTTCTGGGATATTTTATGCTTTCTGGGGATGGTAACTGTTCCCGTTATCACGGCTGTGTTTTGCATTGTTCTCTTCTTTGCTACCCAAACCTATACGGCATCATCATCATCATCAAGCTTTACTAAGGCAATAAGCTAATAACAACATCCAGCAGATTCCCCAACTGTGAAAAAGAAAATCTGTCAAAATAGTTCCAAGTGGGAAGGCGTGGGGGGAAGAGGGAGAGAAATAAAAAACCAAAGTCAGACAATATTATTTTCTCCATATAGCCAAGGAGCAAGTTACTCAACACAACAACAAGAAATGTGTATAAATAGTGTGACAGTCATTTACTCAGACTGAGACTCTAGCAGCTGGGGCTGTTTGCATAATATGCAAATTGAGCATCATTCAGGAAAGGAAGAATGACTGCTTTGGCACTTGCGGGGCAAACACGAACTGGTGTGGGCAAAAGTCCAGCAAGAGACAAACCGTGCCGAAAAAGTGGGTGGCGAGACTCAGGACAGGGAACAGTTGGAAGAAATCCCTGGGATCCAAAACGCACAAGGCAAATGCCGCGCACTTTGAAAGTTTCCGTGGTTCGATTCCAAGTGTCGAGGAAGAACATATTGCAGTCTACACACCGCAGGAGATGTGGCAACATTCATGGCTCAGCCCACAATCTCCTTACTGCCTGTTGTCTTGCGTTACACTTATATGTGCCCACTGTGCCTGGCTCGGAGTCACTGCTAGTCATCAGGATAACTCTATTAGTTGCCATGTTCAGAACCTGGAGAGCAAGGCACATAAAACCTGGGATCATAGGGACAGATCAAAGGGATTTGGAAATCTTTAGCCTACTTATAGTAATGATCCACACAGATGGAAAGGCTCCCATTGATTTCAGGGGGGGTTGGGGCGAACGCCATCGATTTCAGGGGGGGTTGGATCAAACGCTTTTGTCTCGGAACAGGGATACGGCAGTAATTCAGGCCCTGATTCTGCTGGGAGCGGGGAGAGGAAAAATGAGCCTCTGCAAGAACCCAACCACACAGAGCCCCTAGTTGGAAAATGACAACAGGATGCAATGGTGCTTTCTTGATAAACGTGAGAGAAGGTGTAGGTATTCATTCAGATGTACTATTATTCCCAAAACAGCCAAGCGCAGGGCACAGCTGAGGACAGTTTCATTATTCAAACTTTGGGTGCCTTTGAAAGCTGTTGAGATTGGCTTCCCTGCCACACGCATTGGGATTGAATAATTATTCTAACAGTCCCCAAAGCCCTTTCCCCATCCCTTGTGTGGCACATTACAGACTATATGGGTTCTCCAGGTACAAATTGCTAAACAATTACTGATGAGAGAAAGGTCATAATAATAGGTTAGAGAAGCCTTTGCAGACTGCCTTTACTTCATGGCCATTTATAAAGAACCATTTCATCCCTTTGTTATAATGATGAGAAGGAAGTCATTTAAGGTAGTTAAAGACAAGCAAACAAAAGGCAGGAGAGCAGCGCTGTGTAACTTCTACTTTCACTTCCTGCCTACTCCATTACTTCTGGCATTATGGGAGAAATAACATGATTGGAATGACCTAAAGGTTAGAAAGGGTGGGCAAGGTTTACCTGGTGGAAAGCTGAGCGAGCACTGTTGGCTAAACCTTTTTGAAAGCTAAAAGTGGTGCCGTTTAACAAAAATACTAAGCTGTCATTGAAAAAAGTACATTACATGGAAGTACTATTTCTCCCCGGGCTTTCTTATCTCTATTTTCCCCCTTAAACGCTTCTCCTTTTTTCTTTAAAAAAAAAAAAGAGGCATAAAGATGAAATCTCTCGCTGAAAACTTGAAAGAGTAAGGGCCAGATTCTGAGCTCCTTGTCAGTGAGGGAGATCCAAAGAGCTCTCCTTGACTGCAAAGGAATGAGTCCGAGTTTACATCATGGAAGCTGGAGCCAGGGTCTGGCCCAGTCTACAGAAATCCATATCAGACGGGCAAACTTCAATACCTGAACTTTTCTCAGGTGCCAAGAGTCTTTGTGTGGGCTTTCATTTTGCAACAAATGTCACAGCTTTAGCAAGCTGTCTCGGCGCTTGTGGCACAAGAGTCGAATTCAAGTCCGGTGGCAATTAGCAGAAGCATCCAGGTTACTGAAAAATATCTGCCCTTGGGGAAGGAAAATCCAGTGAGAGAGAGTCTGAGTGACCAGGCAACAGTGACCTTGAGCACAGCCATGCAACAATGAGCCATTGACAGAGCCGTTTGGGATGGAGGTTTGGCACTTTCTCCACGAGGGCGAGTTACTCTAAGCCCTGCTCGGAAGGAGAAGCTGGAAGTGTTAAAGAATGCAATACGGGTGGGAACAAAAGAGCGAGATGTCCTAATATTTCCTGCTATGAGTAACACTGACTGTGCTCAGTTTTCAGGGATCTTTGTTACAGAGCCTACTTCATTTAAGTCGGAGGCAAGTGCAAGAGGGGAGACAGGGATCTTACAGCTGAAGTAAAGGGCTGGAGCGCCAGGCCCGCGTTCCCTTTTATTTGTTCAGTGAGCCCTTCCCTGCTATCTTCAGCAGATCGCATCAGCCCAGATCCTTAAGGGTATGTCGGTGCCCAACTCCTACTGACATCAGTGGAAGGTAGGTGCCTTTGAGGATCTGGATCCTAATGTATCTGTGCCTCAGTCTTCTCATCTGGAAAATGGGGGTTATGCTGCAAGTCTTTATTGACCAGGGCAAAAGCATGGATATAAGGTTCTTTTTATGGAGACTGATGCCAAATCATCCCTTTGGCAGGACCAGGATTTACTCTTTCCCCTCCAGAACATGCCATACAGAGCTAACCACACATTCACACTGGCTCTCAGGCTCTGCCCGCTCCATTTCCAAGGCATGTGACCCTATTCCAGCCATACTGCCAGGGCTACCATAGCCGGGGTCTACTGTAGGTAATCTGCCTTGAAGAGAATTCCCCAAAACAAGGCAACTGCGCTCAGAGGAGCCATGGTATGGGGTGCGTGTGGAGAGAGAGTTGGCTGTGAGCCTGTTTATCACTTGCCCAGACTTCCTGCGAGGTGGCACAAGGGGAATCTGTTCCGATTACAGCTCTGGCCTGGGGCAAACTCTGATCCCCATTATCTCAGGCAATGCAAGAAAGAAGACTCTCACCATAAATTCACCTTAAGCAAATTCACAAAGCATGAAGGAATCTTTCTTTTATAGACAAAATGCCCCTTTGTCGCTTGAGTCAGGTATGATCACATTTGTGTGTTACCTTCATAGTTTGGGGAAGTATGGGGGGGTGGAGGGGTATTTAAAAAAAGAAAAGCCAAACTTGGTAAACTATTTGCAAGGCACGCTAGTTTATAGTGCACATTTTTGGACGAAATTAGGTCCTACTCGCACCTTAGGAATTTAGCCAGGCAAATTTGTGTTCCTTTAGTCAGTTGCTGAAATAATAGCCTCTGCTTTTGTTTCATCATGACTTGATTACTA
This sequence comes from Crocodylus porosus, assembly GCF_001723895.1. Lineage (NCBI taxonomy): Eukaryota > Metazoa > Chordata > Crocodylia > Crocodylidae > Crocodylus > Crocodylus porosus. The sequence goes on along the minus strand of NW_017728910.1, from coordinate 20,717,571 downwards.
TAATTATTTGCTCGCTAGACTTCCAGCTATTGCTCTCTGATTATGGTGAGTACAGAATTCAACTGCTAGACTACATATTGCATCTAAGTCTTTCCATCACATTACCCCTATATTCCCATATTAAGAGAGCTCCATTGGTTCCCAATGCACCGGCGGTCTGATTTTTCAGATCTTGCCACTAATTTACAAGGCTTTACACTGGAAGCCTTAGATAAATCTTTTGCTGCTCCATGTCTGAAGAGTCTTAGAGCTGTACTTGTGTATGCTTTTGTCTACCCCATAGTGATTTAGACCCTGAACTTGTTTAGCCTTGCTCACATGGGTAATTTTACTGGCTTCAATGGGAAAAGCTTCTGTGAGTAAGGGGTACTCATATGAGTAAATGTCTGCAGGCACAGACCCTAAGTGATCTGGAGGGCTTCGCTATTATTCACTTCTTGAAAAGCCCTTGCAAAGAAATAAGAGAAGCCGTACCGTATTTATTCATAGTTATTATATATGTACCATGTATTTTTCTTAATCTCTCTTTGTTCTTGAGTACATGCCCTCTCTCTGCAGTAGTGAAACACAATATTTCTCGTTGTGGATTTTCACGTGTGAAAATGGTGTGCCAGCCCCCATCACTCCCCACCCCCACGAATTTACATATCCCAAAATGATACAAATCTAAACTGCATATATTATAATTGGTGTAGTAGTAGTCGTAGCACTAGCACACTACTATCAGGGCTCTAAGCCCAAACGTCCGGGGTGCTGTATATGCAGCTAACCATAGGTTATTCCCTGCCCCAAACAGAGTTAAAATCAACACATCTTTCTACACTTAAAATGAGACATTGCCACTTTTGCAGTAAAAAATAAGCATTTGTTGCTTTCTTTCATTTTTGAGCTGAAAAGGGAGTTCAGGCAATGACTTTAGTCATCAGCTTTGGAAGATTTACAGCTTAGAGTGGCTCATTTATTATTATTTTTTAAACACACACACACATTTATGTAATGAGAGATACTTTCTTCTCTGAAAGTCTTGTATTCCACGGCAGAAAGAAGGTCAAAGAAAAAAAGCGGCATTGTTCTGTAGGCTCCCCTGTTAAAAAGTTGCCCTCGCTGGGAATATTGAAGCTGTCGGGATAAATGTATGAACTGGGCACACTGAATACCCCAGATCTTTCAAAATAAACTCAAATTCTTTTCCAACAGAACACAATGGAAATGAAGGAGGGGATCATTAAAACCTGGAAGCTCCCAATTGTGAAGTTTCTTCTAACAGCAGCAACAAGAGAGGAAGGGTTCAATCCTGTGCAGTGCCAAGCACGACTGCAAGGTGCTAAGTAGTTTCAATTACCTCTGAAATAGTTGAGAAGCGAAGGGCATTTGGCACTTTGCAAGGCTGCTAATCGCCTTATGGGTCAAGCTCTGAAAGCCTCTTCTTGCCTTCCCTGCACAGTCAAACCCATCGCTGAATTCTGTACAAGTTTTACATCCCATTGCAATGCAGGAGAAGAACCAAGGTGCTTGGCGACACTGGAAAACTTTGTACTGACATATCACCAACAACATAGCAAATCCCCTTTAGTGTAAATGTGCGACATGGGTGGGGAAAAAACTGATTTGCAAGGATTGCTGTGGCTTATGCTATTTTGTCCTATAAGATAAGATGCACCAAGCCAAGGCATTTTTCAGTCAGTGAAAGGGTTTGGACTGCTAGAACGCCACACTGGTTAAGAGGCAAGTTGGACTGATATAGCCACATAGCAAACTCTAAAGTGGGAGGAGGAGACCAGGATGGAAGGGAGAGGGAGGAAAACCATGTGTCCATTTTTAACCGTCCTTTTGCCCCCAAAGAACAGAGAGAGTTCTGCTCAAGGGAAGGCAACACGGCTACGTGAAGGAGCACATCATGGGACAATGTCCCACAATCAGGCTGCATCCAACTCAGGTCCTGGGCCAACAAGGAATTATTGTTATTTGCATAACTCTGCTTAGGTCTGCACATATCAGATAGGTATGATAATATGGGAACCGTCGTGACGCACATGATTGGCATAGTTACCTATCCAACAATAAAATATCTATTACATGCAGCTTGCAGTGCTTTGAATAAGTCCATGCACTACTTGGTCTCCCTGTGAACAGGAAGACAACTTCAGAGATCATTGGCGACACATCAGGAGGACATGGGGGGCATGTGCCCCTCCTGATTTCTGTGCTGACAGTGGGATGCAGGTATGGGGCTGCAGCCAGCAACAGCGGCAGCGTGGAGTTGTGCCCCCACACCATGGGGGTGACATGGAGTTGTGCCCCCCCATGGGCAGTACTTACCAGTTGCCTATATCAGAGTACACACACAATGCAGTATTCTTAGTAGTAGTAGTAGTGAGTCTCTGCCCTGCTGTAGTGACCTGATCCTTCCCAAATGTAGCCAGGAAGATCTTTCCGATCCAGACCTCATTGTATTCATTATTTCCCCTCCCCTCTTCAACTCTTCTTCAACTTCAATTAAGTTCACAATCTTGGAAAATTTTGGAGGGGAGGGAGGCTAGGGGGAGCTAAAAAGGGAGATGAAACCTTGCTCCTCGGGGCTTTTTTTTCCCCCTGCCCCAGGTTCTCAGAGCTCTAGTAATAAACTGATTTCCTCAACTCTTTAAGAAACCCTGACATACCACTGTCTTGTGTCAATTTTCATGGGTCACCATGAAAACAAGATGGGTGGCATGAAATTAAAAGAGTTTCTGTTAAACTTGCAGCCTTTGAAATCCTTTAGGTCTCAGGGATGACAACCTTTTTCACTTCCCCAACTCATTCTTTTGATCTACAGTAAATTGTGGCAGTGATAACACTCTCCCTTAATTCTGTCCTCCTCAAGGAAAAGAAATGGCCTTCTAAACCACCTCATTTGTTACTGGATTTAAGCAAGCACAGTATGCCAAGAAGCAAAAATAACATTTTTCTAATGATATTTCTTTAATCAGACTTAATCAGAGTAGTTACCATTCAAGAGTGTTACAATCAAAATCAAATTATGTGTCCTACTAGAAAAAACAAAGTAAAAGATAGATAGAGACAGGGATAAGAAAACAAGAACATATAAATTAAGTCTAAGAAATGCTTCTTTAAAAAAAAAAGACTCCATCTTTGGTAAGTAAATATCTTTTACAAAAAAACATTTTTATGTTACATACAGTTTTAACAATGTATATTCCCTATCCATATTTATTATTTCAATAACAAAGCTTGCATCTTATTAACATGAAAGCACTAATACTATAATTAGTATTGTGAAGTAATGAAAACATAATCTACTGTGAAAATACTTGATAATATCTCAGATCAGCAAAACTCATCCTGAGTCCAAAAGAGCGTGTATGATTTTAAACAATATTTGTCCCCAATGGATTTGATTTGATTGTACTTTAATGCTGTGACAATGGAATGAACTCAAGCATTTTCCTTATGTAAGAAAAGATCATGAATTTGTTATTATTGTTATAACAATACAGATGATGGTGTATATTTCTTGGCATTGTATTTTCTTTCTTTGCAAATTCTGTCCCCAAACAGAAAGCCCTTACCTATATGAAGAGCTCTTGAAGAGCCAAGTTTTGTAAAAGTAGCCTCTAATTGGTACTCCCTTAATTTGGGGGTTTCTTGAGACATTTATTTTGCCTTTATATTCATTTGATGGAATGAGTACTCAGCATCACTGGAAAAACAAAAATCAGGCCTGAGGTCACACAAGGTGACCGGTCAGAAATGAAGGCTGCCAAAAATCAAAGTCACCATCTGAGAACATGGGAGAAGGAGTTTTGAGGATTCACAGTTGTAGGGGTTTGATGAAGGGGGCGCTACCACAGAAATACAGCCATCACAGGGGTGGAAAGTAATACTGGAGAACACCTAACATACTGCTGTACTATTCAACGGAATAGAAATGTGGGATAAAAATTACTGGAGGAAAACTATATTTTATTAATGCCTATATAGAGCCACTCCTATAAAAAAAATCCACTCATATCAAACGGTCTGGTATTGCACTTAGTCCTCTTCAAAGGAAAAAGAGAGAACAGGTCAGCACTTTCCTGTGGCAATGAGTTGCTAACTGGAAATGCTCTTCTTGTACAACTTCGAATTTTCTCTGGGGAAATTTTAATTTTGGGAATGCGTTTTGATTTGCCACTGGGAAAACTGAAATGCCAGCCCTGCCTGTCTAGCAGGCTGCAAACAGACACCCTTGTTATGGGGGGAAGCAGAGGAGTGTGGGGAGAGCAGACAGGAGTGATGGGGTGAAACATCCTATCACCAGAGTCTGCAGCTCCATGCCAACCCAACAGCTCCACTGAAGGTAAACATGGATAGTGACGGGGGGGGGGCTACCAGGAAATTAGAGCAAAATCCAAAAAATTTTATGCATCCTGGGCAAATTGGCACAGTCCTGGCTTCCATAGTCCAGTCCTAGCTGGTTGGAAAAAAGTGCCGGAGTGGAGTCCAGCGGGGATGCAGAGTGGCATGGTGCACTTGGCAGGTGGCCAAGCAGGGGGCTGGATGGGACCTCGAGAGATCATCAAGTCCAGCCCCAAAGCTTACCCATTTTCTAGCCACCTCTAAATGAAAGGTCACTAACTCTCCCACATCCTCTTCTCAAGGATGCAAGGCTACTGTGAATGTAGGGTGAATTTCATCCCAGCGGAGAAGGCAAGTGGAAAGTTTCGTATTTTGTGTAGAGCGGGCATGGATAAAATGATAGGGTGGGTAACGTGGAGGGGGCAGCCGGGGAAATGTCCAGTAGGATCAGGTGGCTGAGAAACACAACCTCCAAGGTCCACTGAGAGATAACCACAAGCCTGACATTAAGCACGTGCTTACGTGCTCTGCTGGGTGAATGGTTGTATCATGGTTTAACAGGGCAGTCTGGCCAGAGGTAGGAGCCCAGCTGTGGGCTTACTAGCAGGCAGTTCAAAGTCCAAGGGGTAGAAAGAACAGCAGGGTGTTCTGGGGAGGAGCAGTTTGCTGGCTGAAGCAGACCGAAACCCAGAGGACAAGGGCAGATCTGGAGGAAGAAAGGGTGCTGCCCTTGTACCCCACTTTGATTCCTGCTCAACCAAACTTTAAACCAACTGGAAAAGGGAAGTAGCATTTCTATTCAGGCAGCATTGAGGCAGTCAATTGATGTATTGGTCGTATACTCTACCTGGTTTCTGCCAATCTCTCTTCATTCCACAGGGCAACATCTCTCTTTTTTTAACCATCTTGATGCTCAACTATTTAAGTTATCCTTCCTTCTGCAATTTTGCTGTCTGTGAACCATTCCTGGTAACATCTGTCCTGTATTTCACAGCCCTACAGACAGCTTTCACATCTAGCTAGAAACCTTAAGTCAGGTGTGGTAATATTATTTCAGGGGTAGAACTGAGTGACAGTGAAGTATTGGAGGCACTGACAAGATGCTCAAGGAGACTAGATTTTGTTTTATAAAGCTGAATGAGAGATGCATGTAACTATAATGACTACAGGAGTAATTAAACAATAACTTGTGACTATTTTTGTCTAGTTTTGTTGGATTGTTTAAACTTCATATATAATCTAGCAAATTAGTGCACATTCCAGTGAAGTTATATTTGTTTTTGCTTTCATCTTAAACTAAAGAATATAGCTTGAGGCCCATACTAGGAAAACGTCTAGATTCTCTTTAACTGGAGAAAAAGATGTGTTGTGTTTGTACATGATGATTAGCCACACTCTACACTCCCCTTTTTTCAAAATCCTATGTCCACCCAAGCTAGAGAACTTGCATCAAGGAAGGGCCAAAGCAAAAGGGTCCTCTCTCGCCACCTGCGAAAAGGCTAAAGGTTTGTTTTACTCGTTTGTTTGTTGGGACCAAGGACTATTGCTCTATGTTATGCAGACTGGCTGAGGGGTTCCCAAGGGAGCAAAGTAGAGAGCAGTAGGACTCTGCGAAGCTTTGGTTCCCGATGTGATTCGGTGGAGATGCGGCCCAATTCGGTGGCCAAATCTCCGAATCTGAATGGACTCAGAGGACCCCTTTGAATCGAATTGGAGCCCTCCAAATTGATTCGGAGAAATTTGGAAAGATTTGGAAATTCAGATGCAGACACAGCATTCAGTGTTTTTTCTACATACCTCTAGGTAGCAGACAGCTCGCGAATGCTGAGATGCTGGGGTGCGTGGAGCGTCCCACAGGAGCCCGGGGGGCTCCCCAGCACGCTTGGTAGCAGACCCGGAAGTGGAGCACAAGCACTTCTGGGTCTGCTGAAGAGCATGCTGGGGGCCCTCCTGGCTTGGCAACTGGTGCCTCTGGGTCTGGGGGGGTCCCCGCTCTGGCCCATCGCTGAGCTGGGGGGGCGCAGGGAGGGTCCCCAGTGTGCTCCCCAGTGGACCTGGGACCTGGTGACTGTCTATAAACTCACTAAGGGGGACCAGAAGGGTTTGAGGGAGGCACAGTTTCCCCTAGCACCCCCTGGCATAACGAGGAACAATGGACACAAATTATTGGAGAGGAGATTTAGATTAGACATCCGCAAGAACTACTTCACGGTCAGGGCGGCTAGGAGCTGGAACCAACTTCCAAGGGAAGTGGTGCTGGCCCCTACCCTGGGGGTCTTTAAGAAGAGGCTTAATGCCTACCTGGCTGGACTCATTTGAGTCCAGTCTTTTCTCCCGCCTAGGCGGGGGGTCGGACTTGAAGATCTACAAGGTCCCTTCGACCCGACTTCTATGATTCTATGAGTCTATGACCTGGAAGTACTTCCAGTCCATTTCTAGGTTCACCGCCGAGCATTCAGGGCCCCACCAATGCTCCTGTGGGGCGCTCCATCCACTCCAGCATTGCAGCGATCACAAGCCACGCCTGGTATGTAGAAAAAAACGTTTCAAGCTGTGCCTCTGTCCAAATCACTGATGCTATAAATCGGCATTGAATCTTCAGATTTGGATTTGGCCAAATTGAATCAGGGACAGTGATACGAATCAACTGATCAAATCACTGTCCCCGATACGGGCCGAATCCAAATCGAATAGGGCCCCTTTTGCACTCCCCTGGAGAGCGGGGCTGCAGGCACCCAAACCCACTCGTGGAATCCTCTCTGGACCCTTGGAAGGACTCTTAGACAAGCCTCCGTGGCGGTAGGTGTGCTGACCTGCTTATACAAGGCTTAGAAGTTGAGGAGAGATCCACAGACTTACATAAATAAACTTTCACAGGAAGCACTTTAGAGACCAAAGGACTCATTTTAAAACGAAGCTGCCGCCCTATGCATTTCTGATATTAGTCTTGAGTTTTGTATAGGTCAAAACTGCATACAGCTGACTTTTTTTGATACAGAGCATTCTTTTCTACAATGGCCTAGAAATCAAAATGGAGGGATATGGCTAAGCTGTCCTCTAAACACATCCAAGTGTTGGATTAGAAAGTAAAATGAGAATCATTTCAATGACTGGGGAGCATGTGTGAACAAGCAGATACATTCCCAGGGCTTTAAGCGATGGAGGCTTTACCACTTCCTTTTACTGTGTAATTTCATATTTTAAACATGAGAAAAATAAACCTTAAATACAAAGCATTTGCTTTTAAGCAAATCCAGCCTTATTTCAATGGCTTCTGGTCAACATTATCACATAACATGCTGCCATTTACATCAGCAAGCCAGGAGGAACTTCTCCCCTCTGAGGCTCCAGTAAGTTCTGAAGCTATCATGGCTTATTCATTTATTTTAAGTAGTCCAAGTTTCCAACCAGCAGTTACATGGGTAGAAAAAAATATATTTTTTAAATCAGACACAGTATGCTATCATTAAGCTAAGTGTAAATCTCCCGGGGATTATCTGAACTGAAAGAGACTCTATATACATGAGATATTGTTATGCGTCACAAAATCTGGTCTCTTGTGTGCAGAGTATTATGTTTTGGTCCCAAAGAGAGGAATATGGTCTCACTTACTCATCCTCTGTCTTCTGCACCAAGGTTGATTTCCATTAGGTTACTCCAATTGTATACCCCTCTGCCCCATGGAAAGCAAACGTTTTGCACCAGTATAAAACTGAAGTTTAAAAAAAGAATCAGGATTTACAAGCCCTAAGTAATCTTTGGGTGAGGTCTTCTCTGGTGTAAGCTAGCCCAGCAACAGTGAGACTGGTGAAGACAATTTTCACTCAGCTGAGAACTGGAGCCTATAAAATGAAGAGCTGAGATACACACTTAATCTTGAAATCTTGGCATTGTTAGGCTAAATATGTACACATGCCTGATTCTTTTCTCCTGTCCAGCAAAGGATGCAGCTTGTTAAGCTGCTATCCAACAAAATATATATGTTTAATTTATGTGATTAATTTCTGCGTTAATGAAGGCGGAAGGACCGAGAAGGCTGAATGCATCTATTTATCCAGAGGCCAGATAAGAATTACTGCTCAGCTAGCTACCTCGACCCTAATATGGAGAGGACTAGCCTGATGCAGGATGAGGGGACAATTAAATTTTTATGCTCATTTAATCCTGTGCCCTTTCGGCGCAAAGGCTGATGATTGTGCCCAATTTTTCCAAAGTTTGCTCTTATATAATCTAGACGAGGCCACCAGACTCAACTTGTTTAGGGCCCGTTGACAAAAATCTAATCGCAGTAATATTCTGACACTCCATGGGGTTAAATCTGGTATATAGAGATGAAAAAGAAAAAAAGGAAAACCACCGCCCTTGTAGCATTCTGACCTGGTTCTTTAGAGTTTTACCTGTAGCTACTGAATTCACAGTGCTCTAAATATCTAACCATTGAGTAGCTTCTGCATGCAAGGAAATCCTGTAAAAAGCTTTCAATCACTGAAGAGCTGGCCAAAAAGGCTGTCAATGTTTTGCTCTGATACACAGAAAAATTGATTTTCTTTTAACAAGTTAAATTATTTTTGTATTTTTTCCCCCTTTTCATGCATAGGCACTCCATTCTGTTACCTGGACACTTCCTTTAACAGAGAGATTCATTTAGGGGAGCTGCATTGTGTGATTATCTATGCTGCTGCAGTTTAGTGCAGAGCCAGTCTATCTTATTAAGGTTACGTTCTTAGAGAGGCTCATTTAAGTGTGACCTGCTGTATTATTCTAGGTGCCTCTTGCGTCTCTATTGGGCATTCAAGAGTTGTAGAACTCTATAATTTATTTAAGTAGGGCACTTTAAAGCAATATCTCAATAATTTTCATTGAATTTAAGGAGCTCTTCTATGTTTTCAAAACTGCTTGAAGTTTCTCTGGGCTTCTAAGGACTTCAAATATTTGAACAACAATTAAAAATGTTTCTCAAGGAGAAGATAAGGTGAGAGGCAGTGACACACTCACCGCACAACAAGAGGGTGGGTGTATAGGTAATACCACCAAAGCAAAGAATAGTCACGACAACTGGATAGGCTAAGTGATAATTGACCGTTGCCCACAGAATCAATCAGTTATTTGCTTCGGATGAAGTATTTTCAGGTCACCCGCACTGATTTTTTCTCATGAAATCACACAATGAAATGTGCACCAGCAATGAACACCTTCACCTCCTAATCCCCACAGAAGAGACTGGCGTTTTTCAGCAAGAGGGGAGAAGCCAATAGAAACTGAGCACTAGGGCTGTGTGAAGCTTCGGTCCTCGATTCGATTCGGCAGAGATTTGGCTCAATTCGGTGGCCAAATCTCCGAATCTGAATCAGATCAGGGGACCCTTTAATCTCTCCAAATCAAATCGGAACCCTCCAAATCAATTTGGGGAGATTCAGAAAGATTCAGTGATTCAGACATGGACACAGCTTTAAGTGTTTTTTCGTACATAGTCCTAGGTAGCAGGGGCGCATGGAGTGTCCCACAGAAGTAGGGGGGTGTCCCCAGCATGCTCAGCAGCAGACCTGGAAATGAAACAGAAGCATTCCAGTCCACTTCTGGGTCCGCCAGGGCCTCCTGCACACCCTTGGCTCAGCAACTGGAGCCTCCTGGGTCGGGGGGCACCCTGGGGCCGATTGCTGAGCCAGGAGGGTGTGGGGAGGTCCCCTAGCATGCTCCCCGGTGGACCTGGAAGTGGACTGGAAGTATTTCTGGTCCACTTCTGGGTTCACTGCCAAGCACGTGGAGGACCCCCCGCACTCCTGTGAGATGCTCCATCCGCCCCAGCATCGCAGCATTCACGAGCCACACCTGGTACCTTGAGGTATGCAGAAAACACATTTAAAGCTGTGTCTGTGTCTGAATCACAGATTCTCCAAATCTGCATCGAATCTTCAGACTCGGCTTTGGCCACATCGAATTGGGAACAGTGATCTGAATCAACTAATCGAATCACTGTCCCCGATTCTGGCTGAATCTGAGTCGAATCAGATCAGATTCGATTGTTGCATCTGGTGGAGGAGACGAGGGAATATCGAAACATTGAGGAGACTCCATAGAGTTTGATCCAATGCTCAGTAAAGTCATTAGAGATTTGCATTGTCTTGTGAACACTGTGTGACCCTTTCATCTTCCAGCATCTGTCCCCTTACGCAAAGCGGGGAACATGAGCCTGCTTAGGATACAGTACAAGCTATGAGAGGAAGTTTTAAATCAAGACAAAAAAATAAAAAATAAAAATGGGAAGCACAACCATAGAAAGGCAAAAAAATAACTGCTACCAAAGGCAAACCCAGGTACTGATGGATGGCACAGAAAAGCCAGGAAAACTGAATTTAGAGCCATAGGCTGCTGTAAATCTTTAGTTATGTATCTCTTGACAACATCAGCAAGAGCAGAACATACAGACATGAGGACATACGGTGCATAACGGAATGATGGTAAGCAATTTATTTTAAATCAACTTTAATAAGAGATCCCCCTATGATTGCCACCACCATCACATCATTCATTGGATGAGTGCTCCTAATTTGGTAAGCATATTACTAATTTATAGATATA
>NW_017728910.1:20662736-20706643 GCF_001723895.1 Crocodylus porosus | reverse complement strand
CAGTCTTCGGGCACTACACCAGAGCGCCAGGAGTTTTCAAAGATCCGTGCCAGGGGCTGGGCTATGACGCTCGCCAGCTCCTTGAGTACCCTATCTATGTGCTCCTCTGTGTCGTATCATGATGAAAAGAAGCAAACACAAAGTTTGGTTTTGCTTTTGGAAAGGGAGTCTCGCATGGAAAGAAAATGTACTTGGCACCTAGCAGCCCCCCGTTCATTTGTTTTCCCATTGCATGCAATAAGGAATCCCCCCTTTCATTGCAGTGTCACTTTGAAAAACAGTTTAAAATAAACACCGTGCTCAGGGAAGGTGGCAGGTCAGCCCTCCAGGCACACAGAAACTCTCTAGATACATAGTTTAAATGCTGGTAGGATAAACTTCTACCACACTGCTGTCCCTCACCTTGGCAAGTGGCATGACCTACTGAAAACCATGGTCCATGGCAAGCCAAGTGTGATGGTGAGTTATTGGTTTATGACAATTTCCCTGAAGTTAAAGCCAAATTCAAATGAGAATTAAAATAAAAAATTTTAATAAGTAGGTAGATTAGGCTGGAAAAGGAGTTAGCCGTGTTAGTCTGAAATCCAGCAGCAGGGAGGGCAGGGTGGCACTTTAAAGACTAACTGGTTTAGAGAAGCATGAGCTTTTACAGGCAATAGTCTACTTCATCAGTCGATATGAAAAGCCAGTCCTTTCCTTTAGATCCTACAGTTTCTCTATCCTTTTTCAGATGATTCTCTCTCCCTTTCGGACCATGTAAGGCAATTCCTCAGTCTTCAGACACTTGTATATGAAAATTTTACATCCCAGTACTGGTTATTTGGGATTTTCATTTTTTTTCTTGTAAACAAATATCTCCAGCCCTGGCCCATGCTGGGAGCCCTTCCTTGATGGACTTTTCACACTTTTCTTCTTTCTTATGTCACAGGGCTCAGAAGTAAAGGAAATGGACCAAATTCTGTGCTGGCTTAATGCTACTAAAGTCAACAGTATAATGCCTGCCAAGAATTTGACATATGTGCTGTCAGAACTTACCCAACTTGCCTTCCACTCTCACCCCAAGGATTTCCCACACTTCCCAACCCCTCACATCTCTATTTCAGATGCTTTCCTTCATACGCATTCAATGTTTATTTTCAAAGATTTAATCTCATTTTCCTGCTCTGGTCCGTGGTCGATACCATCACTGACTCTTGAGAAGCAAGAGAAAATTGTTCTGCTTGTTAGTTGTGCCATTAACTAAAATGGGATGAATGCAAAAGCCTCAACTTGGCACTCAAATAAAGGAGGAAATGCTCTTACTTTGGGGATTTTGTTATTAAAAAAAAAAATAGATAAGGACTAACTTGACCAATTATACCACTGTAGTTGGTACCCATAGCTGTGAAAGGGTTAAGTTTGTAAAGCACCTCATTTTTCAGCCACTAGCTATGATATCCTGGGTAATTACTGCAGCTTAAGTTAGACCACACCTTAGATAAACCTGTAATGCTGGCATTTTCTGCAAACATTTTCTTTTCGGCAAGCTGCGGCTTGCCTCTCACATATATTTACACTCTATTTCCAACTAGGTTTTTCCTTTGCTAGCTTGTACTCAGTTGAACCAACTAATCAGGAGCTGTTGATTTAGTTCCATACCACTTTGGTGTTTGCGTGAGACACCCATGCCAGTTATGTGGTAACTAATACTGTGGGGGCCTAATGACTTTATTTTTCCACTACATGGAGAAAGGTGGAAAAAAAAGTAGGGGGAGAGAAGGGATAGAGCTCACCATTTCATTTTTCTTAAAGAGAAAGAGAACTTTATCAGTAGGTAACTCAGAGAGTTCAGTTCACAATATAAATTCATTTACTCAGAAGCTCTAAAATTAACATTTTTATTATATATTAGATGTTGGTGATACCTGTTCATCAAAATAAAAAAAAGGAAAAAAGAAGAGATCATAGTCTCTCTACAGACTGGTGATAGATGTACTATGCAATACTCATACAGTGAAACCCACCAGCTGGTAAGCCTGGATTTCTACACAAGTTGCATTAACAGAAAATTAAACAAATCTCCATGCTATTGCACACTTACCCATAATAAGGATAAGATTGGCAAAAGAGCTCAGGATAGGCCTAATTCTTCTTCCACTGAATCCAATGGTTCATTTCAATGAGCGCAGAACTAGAATAATGGCCATACCTTTGTAACTCCTGCATGGGAAGAATAGGAGTTGGAGTTACTATGGATCATCCTAGATCATCCTAGGGGAGTTTTCCCATGTTGGTACATCTTAGTTCAGCAGAACTCCTACACTCTTCCAGTTGGAGTCGTACCAAGACAAAGAGTGACCCCAGCTGAAAGCCTCAGTAGATAACTCGGTCCAGTAGCTCAAAAATATCAGATACTTGTTCTTTGGGATAATAGCATAGTTTGTTTCTTTAATGGTGCTTAAAAGTCTAATACAAATACTAATGGCTTTATGCCTCTCCCACTCCCTTAATCCCATTCTTAGAACATACCATTTGATTCAGCCATAACACCCTGAGGACAGATTTCCAACAAGGCAAACTAAGGCCATCAGTGGCTAAGGTCAAAATATCCAATTGAGTTCACACTTTTGGGGTGCTCTGCTATTTGGAAGCCTACATTTCAACAGTGTAAGCTTGATTTGCAAAGTTGCCAAATGCCTATACCTTTCATTACTGGATGGCTTTGATAATTTAGGCTGCAGGGACTTGATCAAGATCAAAGAGTATATCAGTGGAAGTGGGACTGGAAGCTCTGACACCCTATTCACTCTTGGAACCACTAGAGCACAACCCAGATCTGACAAGAGTTCACAGGGCATGCAAAAGATTTAAGAATAGTGAGTCTGGACTTGGTATAAAGAAATGTAGCTCCATTGACTTCATGCTAGTCAACCTCTTGGTGCCTTAGTTTCTACACGTGCCCACCTTTCCTAGAGAACCACTATGACCATGATTTTTTACTGAACAGTAACTGTCCCCCTATGAATCCAATGATAGCTAGCCAGCAGTTGAAGGTGACCAGCTTTCCGAAAAGATTTTTCTTCTGTAATCCAATAGTTTAGTCCTTGACTTTTCACCATAATCCAGCTAAAGATAGGTATTTGCAAATTGTGATTGGTGGCCATAGCAGCCTCCAAGTAAAATGCATTTGCTATTCCATGCACATAACATATGACTAAACAAAGAAACAAAACACATGCTCTGTTGGCTTAGCTACTGTTTTAGAATTGGATTATGCTGGTAGAAGGAAAAATAGTAGGGTAATTATTTCCCCAGGTGATACCATTCAAGAACAGCAGGACTGGAAACAATCCTAAGGTGATGTAGCTTGCTGTATGCTTGCCACCTACCTCACTATCTGCCTAATGCACAATGTACTCCAGGGTTCATCAAGGCCAAGATGAAGGTAAACAGCTTTTAAATGGAGGCATTTACTATCCTTACTGCAATGAGGCCAATCAGGTAGGCAGACATTTGAAGACATTTGATCCCACCTTGCTGGTCTTTGAAGGCTTCATGGATAACGTCACTTAGTTTTCCTTATAAGTTCAAGATGGAAGAAAAGATCACGCTTAAGGACAACAGGGGAAAGCTCACCATGAAAAGACCCTTGAACACTAGGTGAGGAAACCTGGGGGCTACATGTGAAGAAAAAGGAACCTATTTAAGTGAGGAATGAAAAATTCAGTCCGTGTTTATCTTGCAATTTTTTTTTGATTCCTGCAGACCATAATGTCTGTGAGTTTGGCTTTAGTACACAAGCAGCAGAAGGTCAAACCCATGTCACCTCTCATATATTCCAAAATCCTATATAGGTATTTAAGTAACTTAAAAAAAAAAAGCCCTGCTTGGGCTACTGGCTCTACATCACGACCAAATTTCCATCCAGCTCTCTGCCTACACGGTATTTCTTCTTTCCTAACCTAGCTCTGATACGTGATGTTGTTGCATGTTGTTCAGTAGTTGCTGCCGCATAATGTGAATGTAACGCGTATAACAGCGGCTGGAACCAGGATGCTATGATGCCTGTTAATGTGGACTCCACCTCCCAGGGGCTGAGGGCAAGGAAAAAGGAAGAGGAAGCTTCAGGCTGGAGTAAGGAGAAGGAAGAGCGGTGTGTGCACAAAACCTGGTCAGCCCTACATTGAGACCTCCAAAACTGTGTGCAAGGCAAGGGGGGAATTTAGGCGTTAAGTCTACATTACCACATTGTTGATGTTTCTTTACTTTTTACTGGCCCGTTGGCTTGTGACACTAACCCGTATGATTTTCTATATAAAAGTGGAAACTCCCCATTGCTTCTTGTGCCAGTCCCTGGGGCTGGGGGCTCGGCACAGTGGTTTTCCCTACAGATGGCTGCACCTTGAGGGTAGAAGAACAGATTCCTACTCACCAGTCTTGCTAAATGTTAATCAATAGGTGCAGTTTGCACCCCCTTACTGTAATAGGTAAGAACTGATTCATGTTTTATTCTCCCTTCAAAAAAAACAAAACAAAAAACAGTTACTCCAGAGAAGTGGACAAGTGTAATTTTGTAGGTCTGCTCTATGTACCTGGTAAATTCCTTGTGTTCCTCTGGGGATAAAAGCTAGCAATATCTTCTATAGTCATGATCTAAATCAGGGGCAGGCAATGCTTTTTGGCCAGAGCGCCGAAAAACCCCACAATGTCTACCTTGGGAGGTGCCGGAGTGCCGACATGCCGGAGCCTAGAGCAGCTGTTTGCAGCCTCCCAGCTGCAGCCAGGCCACGGAGCCCAGTCTGCTTGCAGCAGGGCTTGCAGCCTCCCAGCCGCCTGCTCGGAGCAGCCGGGGCTCCCTGGCTGGCAGCAGCTACTTAAAGCCTGGGCTGGTGGTGGTGTGCCGAGCAAAATGGCCTTGCGTGCCATACATGGCACGCGTGCCGAGGGGTTGCTGACCCCTGATCTAAATACTTAAATGTCAGGAATTTCATGCAACTAGTTGGTCTTTTTTTTTTTTAAATGCACACCCTATGAAAAATGGGTTTTTTTCAAAATACTTACCTGAAGAAAAGAGGGCAGAGCAGAAACCTCTTGTCAAATCTATACATGTTCTAAAAGAAGAATTTCGCTCAAATGCTGCAGCTTGATTTTCAGTTTCTGCTGAGCAAGTGGGCTATGGGAAGGGGATTTCATTTCTGTGCTTGTGGTAATTAAGGATACCTCCCTGTGGGCACATCTCCACGAGACATTTACTGCGGAGTAGACCAATTAGCTGCATGGTAAACATCTCACGTCTACACATACAGGGCTATTAGGATGGAGTAAACTAAGAAACTCCACAGCAGCGGAGTAAATACAAGTACTACCCTGATGCAGTTTTTTTTTACTTCACAGCACCACCCATGTAGATGCTGGCATGGATGGATGAGGCATGAGGGTGCTTTAGTGCGTGGGATGCCTGCAGCCTAGCCCTGCACTGGAGCATCCTCATATCCCAGCCAGACTATCTGCAGCATGTTGAACCAGGTCAGAGCAGTCCCTGGCTGGCAGGCTGATTCTCTGCCAGCCGGGGTTGCTCTGGCCCGGTTCAACATGCTGCAGTCCCAAGTGCATGTGCAAATGGCTCACTCAGGAGCAATAAAATCTGGCACACCACTGGCAAATTACTACACATTAATTACACATGTAGACACACCCTATGTCTTACTGATTATAAGCTGATTTGTCGTTAGCTTGTTTTTTTCTTCTCTTCTGCAATCCAAGATTCATATCTCTGGCTTTTCTTTATTATAACATGGGAGATAACACATAATAGGAAAACTAAACAATAGTTAACTAATTGCAGGATGCACATACATATACACACACCACAAGTGAGCTGACATCTTAAGATTGGTTCCACAATGTATTATATGGCTTTGCAACCTATGTGGTAAATGCAATTTTGACCATCTTATCTGCTCTCTGTCCACTTATCTGTATCTGCTGAAACTAGGTCTAACATACCAGTGCCTGACAATGTCCACAACAGTGCCCTCATGCAATTTTCCACTACACCCACACACCCCCAACACACACCGCCCTAGGTCTTCACACTGGCAAGATTCGGTTTGATGTCAGTAACTATTTTTTCATTCAGAAAAACGTTACTGAAGTCAAACATCTCACAACCCTGCAAGACTAGAAATGGAGAAGTAGGAGAATCCTAGTTTTTCTTTGCTGCCTTCCAGGGCTGTTCCTACAGCCCTGGAAGATCCTGACATCAGGACATTTTCAGCTAGAGAAAGGCTATTTTAGGCCAGTTATAGAGGTGTCTGAATCCATCTGGTCCCTGTTCAGTTGGACTGACAGTAACTACAAACACCTGACACTGAAGGTGAAAGGACTGAAAAATAAAATGCACTGAAAAGACTTGAAATACTTTCAAACTCTCCCAAACATGCCGAAAATAGTGTTTTTCCCCCGCAACAGAAAGAGCACATGCAGAATACAGGACATGCTAATACTGTACAAAGGCTTGATCAGTTCTCCCGTAAGATGAGCTGCCCCATGACCGTTTTGGTACTCTCGAGAAACCACCTCTCAACTCGGGGCCATTGCAATCTTTTTTACCATACCTCCACATCATGCGTGTGAATGTATATCCGGGTCTAGGAACACATGCATGTGCGTACCTATTCTCAAATTGTGATTAGCTATGAAACATTGTGCTACTGAATTATTTGATCATTTCAATGATGTTTTTTTAAATTACATTATAAAAAAAAGCTTTAAACTCATTTAGGTCGGGGTGGCCAAGTGGCACAGACGGCTGCTGTGCGTGGCACGGAAGCCCTGGGCACTCAAAAGGGAGGTGCTAGAATGGGGCAGAGGGACTCAGAGCCCCCACGTAGGGCATGTGGGAACAGGGCGCTTCTGCAAAAGATGTCAGGTTAACCTTTCCCTCTCGCTACAGCCACGGATGAATTCAGGGCTTTGAATCCTTATTCACCATTTAAAATTGTGGCAGCTGCAGGGCCAGGAAAGGGTTAACCTGGCTCTTAGTGGTGATGCCTCTCTCAGAGCAGTGTCCTGTCCCTGCTGAGCTATGTGTAGTCAGAGGCTCTGAGCTCCCCCTGCCTCCACTGTGGCACCCCAGCGTGCAAACTCTGTCAGAAATCAGAGCAGCACTTGGGGAGGTTCAGGGCTGAATGTGTGGCATGTCAGCCAGAAAAGTCGGCCACCACTGATTTAGGCTATTTTATGCATGCAATATTAAACAGTGTTGCTAAAATGATATAAAACCCATAGTATACCCTTTGTTCAGCAAAAGTACTTAAGCAAGTGCTTAACTTTAAGTATAGAGTTATTTAGTCCATCCACGAAGAGCACACACCAACTGCAGAGATGTCCTCAGCCTAACCAAGGGTTTTTAAACCCAAAAGGTTGCTAACACTTTTTTTCCCCCCAACTGTTCAAGTTGGTCTAATAAAAGATACCAGATTCAGCCAAAGAACCTTGTCTGCCTGTGTCCTTACCCCAACACGGCTACAGCCTGCCCCGCTGTAAGTTAAAGTATGTGTTTGCATTACCCTGAGGTCAATGGGACTTAAGCATGTGCTTGTGGAAATGTAGGCTGTATCAATCCCAGATGAAATATATATCTAAATGGATAGCTGTACTTCCTTCAGTGGTTTATTAATCTAAACAGCTTCACGGAAAACCGTAAATCCACATGAAGTCCTCGCATGACAACATTTGCATTTAAGCTGATCTATAGAGTTGAATGGAAATAAACACTCGTGTAACCAGACTGAGCTCTATTGACTGCACCTCTAAAGTAGCATCACATTTGGCTATTATTGGGAGCTGAATAGGGCAAGGCTTAAATTCCAGCTAAAATTCTTAGTAATCCACATTCACCAAAGCAGCTCAAAATCTGCCTTTTCCAAATGGCAGCATGCAAAGCTCTGTGGACTTTTTGGCAAATTGATTGCTAGGGCTAATTATGGGATGACTCGCTGCCTCAGAGCATGGAGCACACTTTGAAATGCATGGAAGCCCTCCCATTTAGAAGACCTTCAGATGAAGAGCTAGTGCCATACAAAGCGGTGGGGGAAGCTACTTGTGTGTTTTTTGAATGGAACAGTTCTTCCTAAATGACACCCCAGATGTGCGGCAAGAAGCGTTATTTGCCTACAGCAGAGAGAGGGTGGTGTGGGAGGTATGTGAATAATTATTCTTTTCTTTAGAATAAGATCAGCCAGGATGTACCCTGGCTCCATCACCTAAAACCGTGCACTGTAATTTGAAGAGACACAACAGACAATAGTATCAGAGGCATCCCATAGGAGTGGGCTGTCCTGTTCCCCTCTCTGATGAATCCAAACAACCTTAGTGCATTAGTGGCTGGCATCTTATTATAGAAGGCTTATAATGTATGCTCAGTCCCTATTTTCAGTTGCATCTCTGCAGCCCCACTGAAACCAACAGGGACCTGCCAGAACTATTTGATGTTCAAAGCATTTGATCCATAAGCTACCATCAACCCAGATTCACCCAGCGGCATATTGTTGCTTGGGCGTTCACTGTGCAGGCAATGCCCCTCTTGTCTGCCTGGGCAAAACTGCAAGTGCATCTACCTTCGGAGGGCCCCTGTGACAGCAAAAGCCCTTCTTTCTGCCAACAGAATAACACCACCTCTCCAACCAAAAGAAGCCTTTTTTTTTTGCCACCCAGTCAACAGCATGTGGAGACGTGCCCGTACCTTTTGCCAGGTGCTCCAGTTCCTTCTGTGGCTGGAGCCTTCCCAGAATGCCCTCCACCCCAGACCCCAGCACAGCTCCTGTCGTGCAGCCAGCAGAAGTTGCAAAGATGTGAATGCGCTCTGGCACTTTCCCTGTGGTGGCTGCCGTCTGCTAGCAGACGGTCTCACGGTGGAAGCAGCCTCGTACGGATAAGACATAGGACTAGTCCAAATAGGGCCACTGCTTGTCTCTGGTTTCCAACACGCCCAACTTTAAAAAAGACATTCAGCACTCCGCTGTATATGCCATTCGGTCAGTTTGGGGCAGTTGTCTTTTGAAGGTGGCTAAAAGATTGTACAACGTGCTTTTACCAAAAACATACACTTCTTAGTGTTTAGGCTGTACGTGCATTGGAAGATGAAGCCTTGGTGAACTGTACAGAAATATGACCTCATAACTAGGCAGGTAAAGACACGGTCAGCTGCAAAAAACAAACCCTCGTGTGAGATAGAGCTTAAAGCCTGACACTTCCCTCCCTTCTGTCCCCTGGCACATGTTTATTTTTTGAAGTTCATAAAGGCTATTAAAAGGAAGCAAATGAATACCCTCGCATATCCAATGGCTCAAAGCACTGTCCGTTCACGCTCACTGCAATGCATTTGGGTTTGTTCATGCCGTTCAAACAAAACCCAGACAGTCCCACAATGTCAACAATTGCAAAAATAAAATAAAATAAAATAGGAAGAACAACTGAAAATTGCTGATGCTTTATACATCCAGTAATATAACAGATTTGCCATGGGGAAAACATACAGTAGCTTTGTTGTGCATCTAGTCTCAGGTGTTTTCATTGCTTACAAGAAGTTTTGCAATGCAGTGGAAACCTCAGAAACTTTGAAGAGGTGTTTCATAACAGATGCATATCTTTCATGGGTTTCTTTCCCTTCTCCTGATTTCACCACAGAGTGTAGCTGCCCCTTCAGCATCACCAGTTTGGCATGTAGCAGGTGTATTCATGGGAAAGCTTTCTTCTCACACAATAAATGAAATTGGGTGAATTGACGGCTGGCAAAAGAGTGCTAGAGAGACCGGCCTGAAGATGCAAATCCTCCGTTGATCAAGGGGGCAGCCGCAGCATGTGCAACACACTATAACCGTCCCCTCGTTTCTGTCCTAATGCAATTCAACTCTATCCCGGATAAACCACCTCTAAGATAGGTGGCCCATTCGGCAACTTAGCTTCTTTTCTGAGCCTGCCAAGAAGAATGACAATAATTTCCCCTTGTGGTGCACGCTTTAGCATCCAGTTGTGAGGCCCTCAGGCCTCTTCCCATAGCTCCCTCTTGCAGGGCTCCTTCCTGCTTGGCCGCTGGCAGCGAACTGCCGCCTTTAGTTCCAGCCTGGGGTTTATATGGGCCCATGGCCCCGCCCCTTCTGGTCAGCTGACCAGGTCCAGCTGCAGGCTAATTTGCTGTCTAGCCCATTGCCCTGATAACCGGCACCTGGGCTCCTGTCTGCCTCTTCGGGCTCTCCCCAGGCAGTTTCTGCTCTTCTAGGAGCAGGCACCATAGTGCCCTGCGACATTCTCCGTTTAATATTTGGGGATTTGATTGTACCAGCCTAAGGGCCTTATTTTGCATTTCTTCTTCCGGACTTTCTTCTAATTTATTTCTGACCTTTTTCCAGTTTATCCATACTGAATCCTAATCCCGTCTTCCCAAGTCTGTTATCCCACCAATCTTGGTGTGAACTTCAAATGTACTAAGTGTACAGGTTCCCCTTGCCAACCGCTGGGGTTAGGTTCCTGAAAGTTCCCGTGGTTGGCAAAACCGTGGTTGGCAAGACAAAAGGCTTATGGGGAAAATGGCAGGTGGCAGGCCAACGCGCAGCTGCAGAAAACTGTGTTTACCCAAAATCGTATGCCGTGGTAGCCAAAATGGTATATATTAAGTATGGATATTATTATTAAGTGGATATATAAGGTATATATATATACACCTTAAGGTATATATTAAGTGTGGATACTCAAAACCATGGTTGGCGAGGAAACCTGTGCACTGAACTCTATCTTCTTCCAACATTAATAGAGGAATATAGATCCCTTCCACAGATTTCATAGACATCAGGGCTGGAAGGGACCTCGGAAGATCATCGAGTCCAGCCCCAAATCCTTCCTTCCACATCATGAAGGAAGGTCCAATCCTCCCTTCCACATCATGACACTCACACTTCACACAGCTCTATCTGACGCGACAAGGCAGCGTCAACATATCCCGATGTCTACATTGCACTTCCCTTTAGTTTAATCCTCAAACCACAAATCAGAAGGCAGTCTAAAAATCGTATCCACTCCTTCAGGGAACCAGCATCAGCATCCTTCAATAGCATGTGACACAGACGACCCGGTTGATCTCACAACGTAGTACAAGGGTATTAGCTGCATCACACTCTGCGCCTACTGATGTCTTGGCAGTCTCTGGGACCAGAGCTGCAGTCATTTTTGATAAGGTGAGGAGTTTGCTTTGAAATTCCACGTGCTAAGAGCAGGAAAATCAATCTCCCCCGTCCTCTGGTTCTTCCAGATAGAAACAACTGCTCTAAAAGGTCACAATAGCAGTATCCACAGTATCTTACAAAGAAGATATTAGGGTAGAACAGGATCCCACATGCCATCATTACCAGGGGATGTTGTAAGGGGGACAAAGGAGAGCTCATACATAAGTAGAGAGTGGGCTTTTTTCCCTTGTATTGGCTACATTCGACTTGTTTGTTCAAGAAAAAGAAGAAAAAAGATGTGGAGCAAGACTTGCATGCCTGATGCTGTTAGTGCCTAATACACTGGAAAAAGTATTTAGGAGCAGCTCATCCTTAAAATGATGCTGCAAAACCACCAGTCATGGAGACCTCAAGTTATCTGCTGTGTGCATGTTGGCCATGGACCTCTGAGTTAAACTACACCTAAATTCCTTTAAGCTTTTAGTTAAGTTTCATATTCAAGAACTGGTTTGACTCGAGAGAAAAACCATTGTTCCCTTCCACTGTGGGTAGCAACAAGAGCATCTGTTAGTATTAGCTATACTGCATCAGTCTGGGGGTTGCTTCACAAACAGATCCAACCAGACAGTCCTTCTCTGAAGGGCAATCAGTCACCTGCCCTGATCCTGCCCACAGAGGACCTGGTGCAAGAGTCCCTATTCTGTTTGCAAGGGCCAGGCGTTACGCAGATAACAGATAAAAGGAAGGAAGGAGGTAGGAAACAAGAAAAAGCAATTTGATTAATCCGTAACAGTGGGCGGGTATGTTGCTCGTGCTATCTTTTTGTCTGGATCGTGTGTTAATTCTTATATTGTTTTGGGTTTTTTTAACCTTACAGAGGAGAAGAGAATTTATACAGGCCAGTAAATGCGTCTTGCAGGGGAAGGGCTGGGCTGCTGGGCATTTTGGAAACGGGGCATTCAGGAGCACGTTTCAGAAACAGTCGGTGAAGCCTGTTCTGGGGATCTGGATTGGCAGTTACCCAGTGTGACTGGTTCACGCAGCAATACATTTTAAAAAAAGATGCATGAATTAGCACATGTGAATTTCTCCTTGGAATGCGTCAGTGTTTCAGGCCTTGCGTCTATTCAGACTTTGCGACTAAATGAAACTGGAACTGGTTAATTAGAACAGGGGTGTCTAATTTCCCCCATGGGCTGCATGCTGCATGGACTACCCCTATTCCCCCCCACTGCAGCATGCATCATGCAGCCCCAGCCTCATCCTGAGCTCCCTGGGCCTTGCTATGCCACGCCACACCCTGGGACAGGCACAAAAGGTAGAAGATGGAGGAAAAAGGGGTGGTGATGGACGTATGAGAGTCCAGGAACCACAATTTACTTCAGCTGGACAGCCCTGAATTTAGACCATCCTTCGAACATCTCAAGATTGCACATGTAGAAACATAGGACTGGAAAGGATCTCTCGTGTCTTGCGTTCACCTCCCCCCCGCCCCCCGCTATTGCATCTAGCAATATCATATAATCCTCATGCATCCGATGGCTAGAATCCTTCTAACTCCCAGACTAAATAGATTTATGGTCACCATGTTAAAAAGAAGGACAATAAACCAGATATTTTTTCTTAGCTCTTGTTGTGTTACTCAAAATTACATGAAATAATGAAAGAGGTCAGGCCTGACACTCTAATATAATTTTGCTGTGCTGCTGAACTACATTCAGCAGCTTGACTTTTTAACTTGTTTAATTTAAAGTTTGACACTCCTGTTAATTTTGGTCTGGATTACGGCTAAAGTTCACGCTGCTTAGCTTTAAACAAAACTCAAGCCAAAAAAATGCAAGCCATTTTGAGTAGCTCTGGGAGAACATGAAAACATGCCATGGATGAGAAGGTGGTGTGGGGATGTCTAGGAAGATACGGCCTTCGGAGGAGGGTTACAGAAGTGGGAAAGTCTGGGCTGGGAATGAGTAAGGTTATGAAACGTCAGCTCTGGTGGCTCACCTGGGGTGCTTGCAATACTGTGCAAGCTATTCAGGAGCTCCTTCCCATTATAATCATCCCCAGCATGTGTGAAGACAAGAGGGGATTCTCCATCTGTGCCCAGTTTAACCTCAGGGTGTCTATAGCTGCTTCACCTTGGCTCTATTAGAACACGTCTCTTTTAGGGTGAAAGTAGCTCTGGTAGCATAATATGGGAGATTTCATCATTAGCTCAAGATGTATGGCTTGGCACAACTTGCAGGATAGACCTAAGGGAAAGTCGTCTCAGTGTACAGCAGAGAAGAATACAGTGCCCAGCTGCATAAGCCAAATACAGAATCCAGTGCCAAATACGGGATACTGTGCCGGAGCAGTCAGCAGGAACCATTCACCGATGTGGGTGAAAAGAGGGAAAGCACGGATTGTGTCTTGGGCATTTTCTGGCCTGGCAGAGCTCTGCATGTGACACCTGTTTGTGTGATGGTTGGCACACCACTCCCAAAAGGCTCACCTGCCAGCAATGAGAAGTACCACGACATGGTTCCCCTCGTCTAAGTGGGAGGAGAGCGGGAAGAGAAGTAGGAGAAGGCAGCCAGGGGAAGAGCATGTTGAGTGATTTACTTGAAACAAAGGGAGCAAGGTGAGAACTAAACAGTAGGTGGGGACAAAATACTTCTTCAGGGCCCTGAAGGCGAGATCAGGAGCCCGGATTAGGTGAGGGGGATTATAAGATTCCAGTGAAGCAAGGTGAGGAAATGTGTTCAAGACTGGTAGGGAAGAAGAATACCCGCTGGGACAGTCAACCCTTTGTTCCTTGGATTTCTACATCCAAGTTCTCCTGTGGCCTTTGGGTGTCACCAACTCCTGTTGACTTCACTAGGGTCCATCTGGGTTTACATCATACAACAGAAGTCAGAATTTGTCCCCAGACCCGCACAAAATTGAGTTGAAAACACTGAGTTCCAGCAGCCTTGGGATAAATGGCTCGGGGATTCCTGAGCCCAGGGAAGGTAAAAGTTTTGAAGAAGTTGGGATTCTGAGTTAGCAATAAAACTCCATTGTGGCTGGAGTTTCATACAACTTGGGGTTGGGTTGCAGAGAGTCTCAACACCTTCAAAAATATGTGGGTGCGGGGTAGACAATCCAGATAATCCAGCTGCTAATACCAGTGGCAGCCTGTCAATTTCTGTAGAAATTCCAGCACGTAAAAATCAGGATTTCCAAATAAGAAAAGCCCCTTTTTAACTTGCAAGAGATTCCAAGGACATGTCTACACAACAGTCTTCGCAAACCCGGCAATGGCACACTCAAGCATGTTGTCCTGCTCAAACTGGAAGCAGAACACCAGAAGCCTGGTGGCATTTTGGGCAAGGGAATTAAAACTGATGAGTGATAGTACCAATTAGCCTGGCCCCTTGCTGATTAGCCCAAATGGTAGGGCCTTTCTTGTGGAACAACCTTGCTGTGCGTGTCTTTTAGGAGGAGTTCAGGTGAGGTTGCTTTTAAGGCTTATGGTTGCCTGAGTTGAGTCTGTGACGCATCTCTATGAAAGACTTTGGTTTTTTTGCACTTTCACGTTGCTGCGGTTTGGGGGCAAATTCTGGTTTCTGTTTCCTGGTGTAAATCCAGACTAACCTCTGAAGTTAGCAGAAGTCATTGATACCCAAAGGCCACAGCACAACTTGAAGGTTGAAAGGCCAGGAGTTTTGAAATCCAAGGAAATCAGGGTTGAATATCAGACAGACCCAGAAGATATTCTTCTTTCCCTACCAGAGGTGAATGGATTGAGTTCTCAGAGGGCCTCATCTATTATCTCAAGCTGGCCTAATACCACTGACTTCATTGGCATTACTTCTGACAATTTACCCTCATCTGAGTTTTTGCAGCCTCAGGAGGAGGATGACGAGACAGAACAGAGCTGCTTAGATCCCTCCTTGCAATAAACTGACTCGTTTTAGACCAAAAGATCAGCCACGCAGCTGACAGATGCTTAGCTCCGAACCTTCAACACCAGTGTGTCCAAAAGTTAAAAAAAAATGTACTTCAATGCATTGTCTTGCCTTAAGCTTTTTCCAGATAACCTATATGCCTTTTTCACACTAATTCCCAAGGAAGGATTTGTTTGTTTTAGCAAGCTAATTAAATTATTTCAGAATTTACAACCACGACCCCACTCGCTGGGGCCTTTCAGCCGAGCAATATAAAACAGACATTTGTAGGACACCGTGAAGGACACGGTGCTCTATGCCTCACCAGTGGCCAGTGATCCGGTTTCAGTGCAAGTACCTTGTTTAATCCAGGGATATAATTTCAGTCTGAGACAATGTAACGAGACAGAACTTTAGTCACAAGCCTGGAGGAAGGCAACAAATGCATCGGTTAATCCTTCCACCCACCCAAGTCTAACTGCATGAGTAATGAAAACACGGCTTCATGTTGTGTGGGATTATCCATTTTTTTCCTTCAGTTCTCTAATGGCTCCTCGAGCAAATTATTTTCTTGCTCTGTCCTTGCCGGCGAGCTCAGAATTGGGCCCCAGGCTAGGACAGAGAAGCTGCAGCGCATGCACAACTACTTGTGCTGCTCTCCCAGGTGCAGGACTCCTGTCATTTGTTACCCTCTAAATTATCTGCAATTATTTTGTTTAGCAGGACTAATATGGGAACTTTGTTGAATGTGACAGAAAGAACAATTTAACCGAGTTGTGCTTTGTATCACGTCCTAGCAATCAGCACGTTAATAAGGCTGGAAGATTGATATCAGTTTGAAAGGCAAAACCTATACAAAACAATTAATTAAGAAAGTTAAAACAAATGAACCGCTCAGGATGGAATCGGATCCTTGAGACAAGATGGTAAAAGCCCAGAAGGAAATACTCTAATTGAAAACTGGCAGTAGAAGGCACACAGGATAGTTAAACATTATCTTATCAGAAAATTAGCAAAATGTAATTTTTTTATTGGATTTTTACAGATGTTATTTTTTACCACATCAAAAATCCCCACCTCATGGCTATTGGCACAAATTGTCATAATTACTATAATTTGAAGTCTGAGCTGTGGAATGACTGCTCAGATAGTTATCTCACCCTCCGACTTACGCTGTATTAGGAAAGCAGCCAGGAGACGTATCTTCTCACGGGTTTTTGTACTTGGTTTGGACTTCATTTGTGTCTATTATCCAATCTCATTCTTGAGAATACTAAAGAATGAATTCTTTTCCCTTACCTGAAACACGGGTGCGAATCGGGAGGTTAATATTAAGAGAAGTGAAGTTGACTTTAATTAACATACCAATTACCCCCTATTTGCAAGCAAATCATTTTATTTCCCTCCATTTGTTTCCCGGGAAATTCTACCAGAGCATATTTAATATATGTATGTACATGCCCAGTAATATCTTGCTTATATTGATGTCTGCAAAGCTAACAGATCCAATTTTGCTTTAAAAGCGGTGGGAGTTTTGACACTGACTTCAGGGTAAGCAGAGTGACCGAACCAAAAAAAGAAGAAAGAGGAGAGGAGAGAAAGGGTAGTTAGCTTTGGACTCAGAAGACCTGTAAAAGAGAGCTAGTTACACTTCCTCACCTTAAGGGCCTCACCTTTCTGAATTGAGGTGCCACTGAAACAATGGCATACAGCCACATTAGCAATGATAACTCACACCCCCATGCCTGCAAGATATTCAACCTTCCAGCGTTTCGGCTATCACCCAGATGCTACTGCCCTAGGAGCCAGAGGAGCACCTGCCTGGGGTTACCTGACCCCAGCACTCTTTCCTCCCCGAGCAGGGGTCAGACTCAATGATCTAATAAGGCCCTTCCGACCCTAGAAATCTATGAAATCTAGGAGGACTTGCAGTAAGTTTGTCTCGTACGCCAAACCTCTCATTCACAATCATCTTAAATGTTATTTGGCTTAAATTCTGGACTGAACCAGTGGCTGGCTTGATGAAAGCACTGTTATGTCCAGCTGTCATTGCAGAAAGACAGAGATCTGAGGGTCCCACACCTCAGGGCTACTAGAGGTACCAAGGGACTTTTCATGTTGAGAGACACAACTAGGTCTCCAGACTTTGCAACTACCCCTTCTGCTCCTATGTGATTATTTGGGAGGAGTAGAGAGAGGGGTTGCTTGGGGCAGGATTATGTGTTATAGGAAAGGAGGATTGCAGGGGGTAGAGGAGGGAGGACCACTGAACTAGAATAGCGTTAGCCCTGGCATCCCACCACATCTCAACCTGAGTAAGTCCATACCCCATAATTCTAGTTGTGCCAAAGCTCTTGCACACTTCCTGTCCTAAACTGTTGTGAGTGTCAAGTAGGAATGGAAAGGAGTAAGGAGAAAATCTTGTTTTTTATTGTCTCTTCCCTTCTGAAGGGTGACTGCTCTTATCTTAGCACTGGTACCTCCTGCCTTCCAGCGCAACCTAGGAGAGCAGGAACAAGCCCGCTCCAATAGTAGCGTCACACAAGGAAACAGAAGGAGGTGCTTCCTCATTCACGGTGGTTTCTGTAACTCTAATACAGCAGGCAGGAAAAATGCACTGTTAATTGAGGATAAATTATACAAAGTCATAAGCACAACTGACTAAAAGGGAAAGCGTGCAAGCAAGATACGCTGGGCTTGTCTACTTATATGTTTATAATTTATGCAACACAACTGATATGCATTGGTGCCAGTCTAAGCAAAAAGGGTGTTTCAGAAGCACTTGCAATATAGAATAATCCTGTAGCTCAATGGAGTAGCAGGTTTATATTTCTGACTTATCTACAACTTGGGTTGATTTTGCTCCATCATTTATTTAAAGCAGACAGATTTTTTTTGCTTTTTTTCAAGCAAAAAATTGAGACGAGAGAGAGAGAATTAAGAATGCATCATTCCTGCACAGGATGCCATCATTCATCTCTAAGAAACATGAATTAAATTCATAAAGCCACTTGAAAATGATGTTTCTGACATGTCGACTTGACATGTCCCACTTAACACTCTTAAATGCACGTTCCCAAACTTTCAAAGCCTTCATCATATGAGGAGCCCTTACTCATGCAAATAACAGTCCCAATGGTATGAGATTAGTGCAAGTAGATTTACTCTAGGAAGGAGAGAACTCCTCCGGTGAGTAAATGCTGGTTCTAGCCCTAATGCTCGGCTTCTAAAAATGTAGGGACCGACTGTGTTCTCCATATATTAGTACCCGGAAGCCAGACTTTCGAAGGTATTTCGGTGCCAAGGCACTTGGTGGGATTTTCAAAAGTACCGCGATTCCTAAAGCAAGGTCTACAAAGTAAACATACGGTGCACAGCTGCCAGATGTGCAAACAGACCTGCTGTTCCGCACAGGCGGCCTCCTAGACCTGAAGCAGCATAGCTGCATCTGCACAGCACCACAGGCATGCTAATTAGCTTAAGTCAGGCTAATTGGCAGTATTAGCAAGATGTGCTAATCAGCCGGGGGAAAGTCAGGTCTACCATATACACGTGGTTTGACTCCCGGTGAAACAAAGAGGAGCTAGAGCCTAGATCCTCAAAATTATTCAGGGAATTGGGTGCCTACATTTCTCTGAGTATCTGGCCCAGTGGTTTGGGCAATCTTGAACCATCACTTCATGCTTGGTTGAATATTTAAACACCAAGACATATTTAAAGGTCTAGACTTTACCTTTATCTTGAACTATTCAAAGAGTAAGTTACTACTCAACGTGAACAAGGGTATTACAACCTAACTCCAAGGGCTTTCAAATATGTATTTATTTTACATTTTTGCACAATCAAGCTTAACCCAAGCTTGTCAGAATTTCTTTGCTTAAATATAAGCAGTTAGATCAGGCAACAAACCACAAAAATGTTTTAATTGCTAGTCATGTAAGTAAGGACTTTAATCCAACTGAAGAAATAATCTGTGGGAGGAAGGAATAGAGAGGTTTTTAAAGCATAGTTGCACAAAAGCTAAGAGAACCGTAAAAAGCTTAGGGATCAGGGGAATACAGCCCAGAGAGCTCTATGAAACTTCGCTTTTTATAAACCGTAGAATGAGATTAATCATCATAACTTGCCCATATATAGCACCGATCACACATGAATCTCAACATGTTAAAGAAAAATCAATCACAGCACTGCTCATAGGAACATGTGAAGCGGTAAATATAATTCCCGCTTTATTTATAGGTAAACTGAGACATAAAAAGACATTCAGCGACTTGGCTGTGGTCCCAAGGAAAGACAGGAAATAGAACGCGTATGTCCTGACTCCCACCTTCCTGCTCTAGCACAAGTGGCAGGATATGGAAGATGAACGAGGAATACAATACACAGCCCATCAAGGTGATCTGCAGGTAATTATGTAACATGACCATAGCATGAGCACCATTAGGGGTCATATGCTCAGTATATCTGATATCCAGTGTGCACTGCCAACAGCCCACAGGTGTGCGCGGGAGTACAGTATGTAAAACGAAGACAATTGCGTGGGCGGCTGCCAACATCAGATGATGTTTCTAAGTCCATAGAGCTTCATTCTACAGTGCACATCTGCATCCATTTTTTATTTAGGGATTAGACAGGTTTCTTTCTCCACCCCCCCCGTAGCTTTCAAGCTGCTTGAGCGTTACCGCCCTTCCTGAGCTGACATTACCCTCAAAGACACCACTGACTCCTTTAAATCCCTGCCGCACACTGACATCTTCTGCGGCGTTGACAAACTAGCTGAAGGTAGGCCTTATCCAGAGCTCATGGGAATCAGTGGAAAGGTTTCACTGATTTCAATGGGAGTTGCATCAGGTCTAACATCAGAGAATTGTAGATTTGAAATAAACTTCAAAGGACCCCTGCGCTCCCCCCACCCCATTCAACCTCTGCATGAAAGCAGAGCACATTATTGTTAAACCACCCCAGAGAGCTGCCCATGCAGCTTCTTCTCAAAAGCACCAAACAAGCTTCTGCCTGCATGGTCTTTCTGTCCTTACACTTAGGGAGACTGAATCCATACCTGCTCTGCTGTCATTTCAACCCACCGCCTTGTGCCCTGCCCTCTGCGGCAAAGGGGACGGGGTGTTCTCCCTCTTCTTTGTGGCCACCTTACCAATACGAGAAAACTGCAGATGCTGTCCCTCTTTAATCTCCTTTTCTCCAGTTTAACCATGTAGTTCTCTCAACCCAACCCCATTGTCATCCTCATTGTTTGCCCTTGGACACTCTCTAGTTTCTCCACCACCTTTTAAAAATAGGATGTCCAAAGCTGCACTGCAAACAATACTTCAGCAAAGGCCTAACCAGTGATACAATCACCTCCGGTGTCTTGGACCATCGCACCTGGATCCTTAGCGGTGCTGATGCTCAACCAGGGGTCTCCCAGGCTGTAGACAGAGAGGGGTCACAGGTTGAAAAGGAGGGGAATTTGATCCCTGGAGCTGAAGGTCATTGTGGGTGAGGGAGGGGAAACATTCAGAAATTTTAACTTGAACAGGTTGATAATATGTTACGAGCCTGCCATCAGTCTACTCGTGCATAACACCCCTTGAACCCTCATTTGTGTCTTTGTCATCTTAGATTGGATGCTTTTCAGGACTAAGATAAACCCCGAGATTTCAAACAGGAATCCATAGTGTCCAAACCATTCTGACCTGGTGTGGTCTTTCCAAGGTCTTTGCAAGAGAAGAATTACTCGAGTATTTTTCCATAATCGAGAAACAAGTGAAAGCTAAGAGCTGGTGTTTATCCTGAGTTTGGAAAGCATCTGCTGTGTCTCTCGCAGTACTGCCACAACCGAAGTCATCATATCAACATCTGCATAATTTAAAGGTTGCACTACGGACGGGTGCGGTTATAAGTTGAAGTTATACCTGACCAGCAAGAACTGCACTTCGCAAAGCCAGCAAGCATAGAAACGAGGGACTGGAGAGCCTTTTTCAGAAGGTCAGGAATTGGTCTCCCCATGACGTGGAGCACAGTTCTCAGTAACACCAAAGTCCAGTTTGGATACTTCCAAAAAAAGGAACTGCATCTTTGAGTCTTGAGGGTGGGGAAAAGGAAAAAATAAAAATAAGGGACTCCTGGGCTCAGAGAGAAATGTAAAGCATGCTCTGGGTGTATGTCTGTTTTGATGCGTGGACCAGAGAGAACGGCACCAATTAACAATACTGTATCATACGTCTTCCCATGAAGTACATCTGCATTAGTTACTGCTAAATAGCAAACAAACCTGAGCAACTGCAGCATTAAACTGGCTCATACCTGACTGATCAAGAATGCTAAATACAATCTCATCCTAGCTGCAGAGAAAGTTGGTGCTGAGAAATGGGATTAACCTGTTTTGCTGAAGGATACTTTAAATCTGTTCTGCGCCTCTCCAATTTCCTGTTAGTTTTTTTTTTTTTTAAATGTTAAGCACATTTTACTTAGCAGGTGTGTCCTTCCCTGTCTGCAAATATAAGGCTGCATCCTGCAGTTTTACCTTGTGAGTGGCAAGATTTGGCCCTTAAAATACAGTGCAGAATTCCCAGGCCAAATGTATCCCTCGTGTAAGCAAGCCTGACTCCACTGATCTCATCAAAGTGGCAATTTTGATCTCCATGGTCAAATAGGACAGCTGGGTAACCACAGCACTCTCAGGGATGAACACTAATAATCGCAGCCCATCTCTCTGCTCCCATTTATGCACCAAATCCAGCAACGTTACATTGCTCCAGGGCATCTCCCCAAAGCTATTCCTGAAACCAGTCTGCTGCCTCATTGCAAGAAGCTTTCAGGAATGCCCCAGAGCAGCTTCCCCTCCGCATTTGGTACATGTAAGCAGGAATGAGTTGGAGGAGGCAGGGGTGCATCCAGGACTGTTCTTCCCCGCAAGTGCTGCAGATGCAGTGTAGACAGACCCTACCTTGCTACTGACAGGACTTAAAAAAAATCAGCCCCCAGAAACAAGAATATGTTTTATTTCAAGGAAATATAAAACACAATAGACAAGGGAAAGTTTAATGTTGTCATTGGGTAATATATTCCAAAACATAATTGACTCAGGATACTAAGTCACTTAGGACACTTTGCTCATCATAACTAGATAAGGAGGCAAACTGAAGGTCTCTATGCTCGTTGCTGTACTGTATGATTATTCCCTTAGTCCTATACTGCATGCAAATTAAGGTTACGCACTCAGGATCTGTAAGAGGAAAAAAAGTGACAGACCTGGATCACATCCCTAGAATCCAAATCCCTTTCACTTCTGAATTTTGGCCCCTGGATGGAAGGAAATGTATATATTCACTTTGCCTTAAATACACACACGCATGCACACACACACACACACACACACACACACGTCAATTATCTGATGATTTGGCCTAGCTCATGCTTTTTTTAAAACGCTTGAAGTTGGCAGCGTTACATTTGTGACCATTTCAAGGCAGGAGGACGTTGCAAGGGCATTTTTTTTTCCTTGAGTAAGATAGAAAGTGTACGTCCATGCGGTGATGGGGTAGAGATGGGTAAGGGAGCAATTTGAGGGCTAAAACCATATGAAATGCAGTCTTATCGTAGCATTACTTGAAATAGAAGATATGTCTGCATTGCAGACAGATATGTGCACAGCCTGGTTGACTCAAGTTATCACCCTTGAGTTAAAGAACAATGATGGCGTGGTAACTTGAGTCAACAGCTTGAGTTCAGTTGATGGACTTGACCCCAAGTTAAAAATGTTAGTTACCTTTTCTTGTTTTTTCAACCCAAGTTAAAAATAGGCCTTTTTTTCAATGTAACCATAACCACAGTAATGATAAGATGTGTATCTTGTTGATAAAATTACATTAGTTCAGCTCTACATGCGACGTACCTGGTGTTGGGGGCAGTTGCAGATTCCCTGTCTGCCATGCAGGCCTGAGTTCACTTCTTGGATGCGCATATAACTACAGGCATCGAGGTACCAAACGTCTAGACTTGGTCTGGCCTTTGGATACTGTCTCGGTGGCCCAAAGGAGGGATGGAAAGTCTGGGCAGCCTCCACTCCTCCATAGTCCTGCCTTGACGTACATTCGGAAGGTCCTGGTGGCCTCTCACAAATGTGGTCTCCTCCTCCTCCTACTACATGTATCATAGATGTAATATCATGTTGTTCCTGTCCGTCTGGCTTGGTGGGGCCTTAAAAAAGAAATGTTGTGGTAAAACCCATACATTAAAGGCTCCAGCTCTACAGAAAGTAAATCCTCTCTTGAAGTACCCATTGCCCTCTGGCCCAACTGAAGGTAGAGATACCTACTGCCTCTAAAGGCCTGCTCAGCAGCACATACCTTCAAGCCAAAGCTCAGTTACTAAAACCCAGCCATACTGCTATACTGTTAGTCTCCTTGGATACATTTTTCTGAGTACAAGCTATAATGTGTATGATTTGTATTTAAGCATCTGGATTGATCATATGGCTGCTTTGGAAAAAGCTAACCACACCAGATAGGAACGCAAAATGGGACTTGTGCTCCTAATTCTCTTAGGTGCCTTTATAAAACCCCACCCTGGTGGCAGTAAAGAAATAGCAGTGATTTACAGCACAAATCTAAAGTAGTTGAGCCACCTGGGAGAAGGAAACCGTACAATTTAGCTTATCCCTGTCTTTTTTTTGGTTGTTGGTTTTTTTTGCACTTCATTTAGTTCTTTCTAGTTGCACCTTGCTCCAGCGGAGGGTGTTCTCCTATCTAATGGATTAGCAGTGATCTCCACTGATTGCTCACACCTGCAATTCAGACTAACCCCTGTTCCGCTTTGTGCAATCAGCCATACCCAGGTAAGACCATCAGCTTCCAAAATGACAAGCAAACAGAGACCCACCTGACAGGTCAGACCAGCCACCTGTGAAGGAGATGGAGCAGCGAGCACCGGGTTGGGGGTGGGGGGGAAAAGGTGGAATTACACAATTAAAATCCTTGGTAGATTTATTAAAGGAATGGGTGGATGTTTTGCAGATGGAGAGTATTACGGGGTGCCAAAGAGTTCTTATAAGCATTTGATTGTGCAGCCTTTACTTGGGTAAAACTTCTTTGGGTAGTTTGCCTGGATATCCTCTGAAGGATTGGGCCCCATCAGTGGGAGGCATCTGGGCTTCACAGTGGGAGCACCAGGGGAGGACCAACCTCTGGCACAGGCAACTTCAACGCGGCGGGCTGGCGAGGGGACAGGCATCCAGTGGCAGATAGAGCAGGATGCAGAAAGCAAGGCAGGAAGTTGGGCAGGGAGCACAGGGAAGGAAACAGAAAGAAGAGCAGCAGGGGACTGGAGTGGCACTCGGGGAGGGTACGGGGCTAATCTGTGGCCCACCTGGTTGGCCCCCACTGATGTGGGAAATCCTGTCGCACAAATCAAATGCTGCCGCATTTTAAAAGGCCTCCCACTGCAGAAATTAAATCTAATTTAATTTCTACTTGACCTGCACCCTGTGTCGTCACTGATTCCAGTGCCAAGAGAGGGAAAACTGCTTCTGTTGTGGTTTAGTTGGGACATTCCCCTTAAAACTAGGTAGAACTATGGAAAACAAGCACACTAACCAAATCTACTACTTGACAGTATCAGTCAGCCCACTATACTTCAGACCTGCGGCCCCTAGTCACACACGAGCACACACCGCACAAATTGTGCGTGATGATCTTACCATAACTGCACCCATGCAGAATACAAGTACATGCCCTTGGATGGCAGTCCATCTCCTCCGTGGGAGCTCTTGCAGGCCTCAGGCTTGACTTGCTTGTCCTTTGTCTAAATTGTTAACACCACCGCAAAATGAAAATACTGTACCACAACCTGTGTAAAGGAGCAGAGAGCTCTTCACGGGCAGCCTTTTTTCTACATGGCTACAAATGACTGCACCATAGCAAGGCAGGGAGCTTGAGGTCTGCTGTGCCTCACACGCGTGCAGTGTCCTCAGGACACCAGAAAGGAGTGTAGCCACTGCACCAGCTTTTGCCAGAAGCACTGTATGGTCTTGTTTTGCCACCACTTTGAAAAGGCACCCTTCCCCTCGTTCACCCTTGCCGCTCTCAGGAGTGCGGTGCTTAACTGCATGGTTAGT
The DNA here is from genome assembly GCF_001723895.1 of Crocodylus porosus. Classification (NCBI taxonomy): domain Eukaryota; kingdom Metazoa; phylum Chordata; order Crocodylia; family Crocodylidae; genus Crocodylus; species Crocodylus porosus. Next base: position 20,681,420 of record NW_017728910.1, on the reverse strand, counting down.
CTTTCAGGAGATCATCCACCTCTGTTTATGGACTGGGAATCATCAAAGAAGTGAGGGTGGGGTAAAGGCTCCTATATCTTTTTACCTTCTTAAAGCATCCCCGCACATCCCAAACCAAGCATCATCAAGCCTTTTGCATGCAGCTGATTCACAAGTAAATGAAAAACGCTGGAAACCCAACAGCACATTATCAGTCGCTTCTGACTCCTGCATATTATTTTTCAGCTAAAAGTTAAAAAAAAAAATTAGCGTCATCCCAGCTTTGCAACAGAGTATTTTATCAATCAAATAGAATACAGAGCATAATTATAGAGCTATATCCACTGATTACACACTGCGTCAAATGTCAGATCACATTGTGTTAAGCACCGAGTTATCCTGAAATTGTTCAGTAATAAATGAGAAATGTAATTTGGTCTCTTGCTGTGTGGTCTCTCTAGTACACATTTTCCAGCTGTTATCTCCCTGACCTGCATACCTGCCATAGACTCTTTCAAGCTTATCAATCAAACCTGGAAAACAGAATGCTTTCTGCCTTGAACCAACAGGAAGTGAACATTAGCCCTCTACTACTTAGCTCTTTCTAAAAGAGGTAGGAACTGAGCAATAGTTTAAAAAAATAATGAATGAAGCCCAGGCACCGATGTCAAATAGGCATCCTGGGATGATATATGTTTTCAAACTCATCTAACATTAAAATACTCAATCCATTAAAGTCAACACTCATTAACCAATACTCAGAGTAGAGTGGGACTTAAATTAGAGTAATTCCCTAGTCTCAATATAAGGAATAATGGGGGGATTTTTAAAGGCACAGATGGGATTAGAGTTCCCTAGCTACTCTTTGCTCCTTTGAAAAGTTTCATTTTCTGTGTCCTGAATACTGCTGTCTAGTAAACAGCAATTTAAGTGGCACCTTCATATGTGCCATGATGCAATGTATGCTTTCGCAGACAGGAAGATACTGACTGCAGAAAAGGCTACTGGATCTCAGCAGTACAGAAAACAAAAGCCAAAGGGATAATACAAAGCTTAAGAAAAGAAGTAAGACTGTTATGGAAGATCTGAGAAAAATAGCTATGACGGTTGGGGTAGGTGTCAAAAATCAGCCTAGAAAAGGATACCATATATCGTTGTACACACTACAAGGCACAGAACAACAAACAAGATCTCGGCTGCTACAGTCAAGGCTGGTGCAGAATAAAAAAGGTTTAAAGAGAAGCAAAGCCATGAAGGTGATACAACACAGAAAGCTGTGGCAAAAATTTACTCAGCCCCAACATTGCTGTTCGGGAGATATGTGAGATATGTGGGAATCAAAAAAGAAAGTCATTGGTACAGGTGGATCAGTGCCCGGGGCATTTGCTCCGAGTACGGTGTGCAGGGTTTGGATTTATGTTTCACTGCTGTGTTTGGTTATTCAGAGGAAGAGGAAAACAAACAATTGAAGCTCACAAGGATTTTAGCATGTGCCATTGGGGCAGAAGTAGTGCCCCCATACTCCCTGATTTGAAATAGTTTGTGTCTGAATTATCAGAACTTCCTGGCTTGAAAAAAGCCGAGTAAAAATGTCATGAAAATTAGGCGTCTTCCAAGATGTCCAAGCGTAAGGAGGAGGCATTGGCACTGCAGCGCTAATGTATTGTATCGTTCTGTTTTGGTCCTCAAAACTGAATTTAAAAAGTCAAAGTTAACCTTCCCTGGTACCTAAAGAGAGAAATTCATTTTGGATGTAAGGTGGAAGTCCAGAAGGAAAGATGTCTCGTTGTTATTGGCCCAGAGCCCCACTTCAGCGATAACCTTTCTTATCAGTGATTCTGGAGATGTGTATTTTATAGAGATCCTTGTACTAATTTGTCATAGAATTTGACAGCTAACCAGATTTACATTTTAAAAAAGGAAAAAGATAAAAGGCTCAGTTACCCTCTACCTGGGCAATGTGAAGTACTTAAAGTGACAGCAAAGAAAATTCCTCTTTTGGCAAAGATCAGATGAGAAAAATGCATGAACACATTAGCTGAGCTCACCTGCAGGATAGCTTTAACCACACTAAAGAAAGTTTGGCTATCACATTTTGGGGGGAGGGAAGAGATTTAAGTGGATAAATTGACCCTCGCCTCTAATAACTTCATTGTATAAGGATTTTATTAAATACTTTTCAAACACGACAGATTAAGACCAGATCAAATAGATTGGCTGATCTAGTCCTGGGGTTCCTTAAGTGCTCTCCTAGCCCTTTGTCTCTCATCCAACACTTCAAAGGAAACCCCAACTTTTGGCTAATCCAGCTTTTGTGTTGTAAAAGCCCACCACCTTCCCAGGAAGAAACCCAGTTCCCCTTTTGGGAAGACGGTCATGTCTTTTATTTAGAGAGAAGCTTTCCAAAACCAGGCTCAAGTGGGAAGAAATTGAAGTTAGCAGGAAAGAGCAGAGTGGGTTTTGGAAGCCACATCCTTCTGGTTCCCCAAAGTGCAGAGGATTCATAGAAACTGGGTCTCCCCAAAGCCAGAGGCCAAAGCGCATTTGCCGGTTTACCTGCCCCATATCTCACTTAGGAGCATATGGCTCCAGGCAGAAGAGGGTTTAGTTAAGCAGAACAACAATTGTGGCACAAAAAACTAAAAGGTACAAACTTGCCACGAATCTCTGTGGACTGGAAATGAGAGGATGGTTTCTAACTATCAAGAGAGTGAGATGCTGGGACAGTTTTCCAACAGGAGTTGTGGCAGGCAAAAACATTTAACTAGCTTTAAACTGGAACTTGATCAGTTCATGCTTGGATTTACATGATGCGACTGCCTGACACAGCAAGGGAGTGGACTTGAAAATCCAGGTGGCCCTTTCTGGTCTGCGTCCTATCTCCTAAGAGTGGTGCTGCCATTAGCTGAATCTTCTTGCAGAGAATACTGGGAAATAATGGTGCTATGAGCTTTATGAAAGCACTTCCTGCATACATTTCTGCTGTGTGGCACCTCACTTACTCCCTTTCTTCAGAGACTGCTCGTTTAACTCTGCAGAGACGCTGTTGTGTTCAAGATCGTGATACAGATTTGTGGTAGGACAAAGAAGGGAAAAGAGTACCAGAGGTAGAGCACTCCTCGTGCAGAATGAGCTGTGATCAGACATCAGTCAGGAAAATGCCAGTTGGTTTAATTGGGGGGCGGGGGCAGAGAGGGGGTTAACTCCTTATGTGATAAGTAAAACCTGAATGCCAAATCCTGACTGGCCCTCACGGGCCATGTCTGGGTGAGCACAGATGTGCAGTGCCTGGTGCTGCAGATGGGTCTGGGGTGCCACACACTGCACATGCAGGCATTCCCTGCCCTGCTACCTTGCAGCACAGGGAGTGCCTGTATTTTTTGATCCCAGGATCAACAAAACCCACGCTGAAAAAAAGTGGGGCAGCACATGTGGCTGCAGTGTGCACAGCCTGAAACTGGACCCTGGCTGGCCGGAACCATGCTCTGGGTGCTGGCCAGGCTCCCAGATGCAAGAGTGCCATGGCTGCAGCTCCCCGAGGCCCCCAGGACACCAGATAGGGCTTCTGGACACATGAGGTGTGCCCCTGTTCCTTGTCCCTGGGGAAAAAATGTCCACACTCATATGGATGCAGCTACATTGTCCTCATTGGTGAAGGCTGAAAAAGCGTCCTTCTCTTTTATATGGCTGATATAAGCATCAAGCAAAACTTCAGTTGCTATGTTCTCCTGAACTCCTCTCCCTATTCTTTTAAGATAGCTTGAGCCCCTGGAGAAGTGTGGAAAAACAATGGTTTACAACTTCTGCAAAGCAAATTGAGATTAAATCTCAGTAAAACAACCTTCCCTAACTGAATTAAATGTAGGACAGTGGAACAGTGGAACAGGTTACATGAGGAAGTTGTGAAATCTCCTGTGTTGGAGGTTTGCAAGACAAGGCTGGCTAAACATTTGTCTGGGATTTAAGGTTGTGAATCGTATTTCACAACTGGCTCTAAGCATTGGCTTAATATCTCCAAGTCCCATCCACTCCCTTGGGGCCTATGTACACGCCACGTTTTTTGCCCTTTCTTGCACTGCAACTGTGTGACTGTTTGCATGAGTGAGATTTCTGGATGCTTTAAAAGTCTTTCTGGTGTATTAAACTAAAACTCCTCAGACATAGTTTAGTTTGGCTCACCAGGAATTAAAGTGTCACATCCATGGATTTGTTGTGTGCAAACACAAAGGCACTCAGAGACATGTAATGAGACATGTAATAAGCCTCTTTGTCCACCATATGGCGCTGTGACTTTTGTGTAGTTAACCTCTTTGAATTGCTTTGACTTTCAAATTGGTACCGCTTTTTGTTGTTGTTGTTGTTCTTGTGTGGTTTGCTGGCTCCCTGTTTCCACAGCTGCGTGGCAGGGCACGGGCACAGGCATGGGTGGGGGGCCCCGGGCCAGGGGGGAGCAGGGCTGGGCCATCTCACTCTTCTGAGGTGCTGGCCAGGGACCGGGCTTAATTCATTTGAAAACCTAGTGCATGCAAATGCTGATGCAATGCTCCAAAGCTGAATTCATTTGAAAACCTAGTGAGCGCAAACACTGATTTGATGCTCCAAAATCAGCACATTGAAATTTTATAAACCTATTTAATTTAATGAGGTCAAAAAATGGTGGTGTGTACAGGCACCCACAGTCAGCAAAATGCCTAGCAAAATCAGAGCATTATCAAAGTAAAAATCAGTCATAAATTCTAAAGCCAGAAGGGAAACCATGAGGCCCTGTAGTGTGACTTTCTACATAATACAAAACAAAGAACCACACCCTACTAATGAGGGGCCCAGGGAAGAAGAGATGTGATCCACTTTAATCTCTACCTCCAGGTCTCCACTGTAGTTGTCCAAGCAGGAAAGATGCAGGAGCAATGGGATAATGGAAGTTTTGCCTCTTGTTCACCTGTTCAAATGAAGCTCAGGTAGCAGTTGTCATGGCACTGGTTTGGAAGGTTATTACAATAATAAAATGCAGATTTTATATAGGGCACATCCTACCCAAAGCAATTTACAAAGGAAGGTGCACGTCACTGTTCCGAGGTGCAGAAAGGCAAAGTGACAAGTAGTCGGTGGCAGGAAGTCGGAACAGAACGTATTTCTATTGACTCTCAATCTACTGCAGTAGCTGTGGCAACATACCACCACTTTAGAATGGGTTATTAATTCATCCACAAGCTCCATACATCAAAATATCCCAATACGTTGCAGAGAAGTCACTGGATTAGGCAAAACAGGAATACCGTGAATGAATAGCTTGTCGGTTTTCACCCAGTAATTCGTTCACCAAATACTTTTTATGACATTTGACCCAGTTTTTCAGTTATTCAAGTTGCTTCACATGGTGGATACATTACTGGTGATCATATAACAGCAAAATGTCAGAATATATTTGATGCATATTATTTAACAAACCCTAGTAAATATTGAAAATCAATGGCTATTTACTGTCTCTTGTGACAGGACTGAGTGATCTCTCCAATTCTTGGCCTGCCATCATAACCAGCGCTGCTATTGAAGAGATCGGGGGCCAAACTGAATTAACCTCCTATTCTACAAGGTCTTATCTCATTGTTTCTTGGAGGGAGTATGGTCCTAAGACACCTTATGGCTCTTAAAGAGCTAGTCAGCGGAGCAGCAGAAAAGATAATTCCCAATGGTATTGCCAGTTTGGCTGATTTTACTATGTTCCCCCCCCACCCCCAAACTGGCAAAGCTTTGCAGGGAGAGACTTGGATTTAAAAGCTATTGCTTTCAGAAGGATGCAAGGCAAAGGAAGCAAAACCCAACACAGGGCACTGCAAGAAACCTCGTGGATTTGTAAAACAAAAATGTGAGATGGGTACTTTTCAGAGGAACTTCCATAGTGTGGTCTCTCACCTGGCAGAAGCACCTATATGGCAGAATACTGTGGTCAGGAGGGCGACACACACATGCACTCACACACACTTGTGAGCAGCTTGCACACGCAGAAGCCTTCTCCTCCTGCCCCCCCCCCACCAAGTCGGCAAGAGGAACGGTGCCCAGACCAGCCCCTTCCTGTCTCCAGCTGCTGCTCAGGAGGAGCCAGCCGGGCATGTGCAGGCAGGGTGGCACCTGCTTTAGTCTGCCCACCCTAGTGCCTGCCTGCCTGGCGCACCGTGCTGCTCTGCGCCCCCGCACCCCTGCCCACCTACCTCTGCCGGCAGCAGTGCCGCTGACTTGGTGGGGGGCGCCAAAATACAAGTTCACCCAAGGCACCATTGTCCCTAAAGCCAGCTCTGCTGCTTAGCATGATGATGCTTTTTTTGTTCCTTTGGTTAGGGTCATGTTTCTAGGTCTCCCTGACCCAGTTTGTGTTCTTGTTGTTAACATGTCCATCTGAACGCGATCAGAGCACACCAAATAACAGCATTCAGAAACGCGGGGATCTTGCTCTTCCTCTAGCACACACTTTACAAGGTCTCAAAGCACTTAGTTTGTGTCTGTGGCATTGCTCACCGCTGTGGTATCCAACCTCCTGTACCCATTGAAATGCTGCTGCTACATCACTTGCAGACCAAGTCCTAGGCTGTTTGTAAATCAGGAGTGCATTCATTGACAAAACTGCATCTTTACCTCTGCGTACGCACATATACAAGCTTCGTCTCCCTATTAGTTTGTCACCTTTTGGTCCTTTCTTGAAAACAATGCTACATCATGGAAATGAAGATGTCAAGGAATACCAGCCCTTGAAGCAGAAAAAGGGTCTCGGTATTTGGTTTTTAACTTTACTGCGGTGATTAAAGAATTTAGAAGGCGTCTCTGTTGCATCCTTGCCGTCTCATCAGAGGGAAGGAAAAGGTTTCCATCTACAGTTCATTAAACACAATTTTACCTTTGCATCTCCTGAATTAGAAGTGAATAACAGCTTAGTTCAGCAAGGTAATCTGCTCTAGTTCCCACCCCCCGCCCCTCAGGATCACAGTTTTTGCCAGGAAAAACCAGTGGATACCCTGAAATTAAGAGAATACTGGGCCGAAATGAATGCATATCCATGTTATTTTTAGGCTGTAAATCAGTGTCTTGTAACAGAAAAATAACCCCTCGCAGCCTTCCCTTTCTGCAGTGCAAATTGCACACATTTCTTTCAGTGTAAATTGATTGAGCAGGTAGTGTTCAAGTTCAGTGCCACTCTGAAACTTTCAATCACAGCATCCTCTGTTGTCTTTAAAATGCCTAAAAGAACAGCTCTGCTAACAGAGATGGGACTGTGTGGGGGGCTTTTTTTTTATTATTATTAAAAGAGTGTTTTCCCAGACTTTAACTAAACCTCATCCACTCTCGTCAGTCAGGAAAGACAGTTGAGAGCAATATTAGAGGAGGTAATTGCATGGATCAGTCAACGGCTTTTGTCCTATAGCTACTGAGAGTTACAGTAAAATGGGCACAGGAAAACATTGTACTGGATTAAAGGCAAGAGATCCTTCTCCAGTTGCTCCCTACTCACCAGCTGTTCTGTTCAGCTGTAGGGACAGAAGCTGCAGCAATATCTATAGGGGAAATCTAGCCTGAGAGTCTCTTTTTTTCCCCCCCTCCAGCCTGAAACAGTTTCCTCTTTGTTTTTAAAGTGAAACCTTACCAGAAAGTGTTCTATCTTGTCATGAGTCGTTAATCATGTGTACAGAGCATTTTAGGACCTATGAATTTTTGGGATCCTCCTTAGTTTAAAAAGAAAGCAATAACTATAATCTCCCTGTCTTACAATTAAACATCGTCTCTCGCCCCTTTGATCCTATTTGGAGCAACTCATGAAAAAGTTCATAGGAGCAGATTAAATAAACAGAGTGCAAAGAACAGGCACATTTTATTACCATGCCATTGTAAATCAGCAGCAGCAGCCCACAGGCTGACAAGGACAGCTACTGCGCTGGCAAAGGAAATCGTACCTGTTATACATATGGAACCTTTTTGTTGCAAAAAAGCTTCTAGCAGGCATTGTAAATGGTAGAACTGGCTTCAAGCATCGAATTAGGTCACGAGAAAGTCAAAGGGCATTATCCAGAAAAGCAAAAGAGAAGTTGCATGGCATCACAAAATATACCAGCACCTTTGGAGGAGATTTAAAACTTGGGTTACGGTCAATTATCTGGATTCCACTGGCGTTTTTTTAAGTATACGTGTGTGTCAGCAAAACGTTCTCACCCCCTTCAAATGTGAGAAGGGGCCGTGCGGTGACCAATGCTAAAATTTTAACTGATATTTCTTGGCTCAGAGGCCAGTTGGACAACTTGAGAGTAAAGCACCAGGATCTGTTCCTTTGTACTTAAATTCTCAGTCTTAACTTTGCAGATAAGACTGCAAATATATCCTAATGATATATTTGCTGTGGTGGGGCGGGGACTTTCAAAAATAGCTCACGTGCAGATTCTTTTAAACAAGATTTGTCTTACTTAAGTTTTATAGGAGATGAATCTTCTGAAAGATTTTCATTTACAAAAGGATAACAATCAACAAACTTTACCATAAATTGTTGTTAATCCCTTACAATATTTTTATCCCTCACAATTTTTTTTAAAGTAAAAAAAAAAAAAGTGATAATGGTTAAAGGATTATTTTGAAATCAAGTCAGTTTGGAGAAACAGTACCTTTCAGAAAAAATATTCAAGACATCTGCTGAAAAATGCAGAAAACAAGACAGTAAAAGAAGTATTTACACCAAGATGTTTGTTCCTTACAGTGTTTTTTTTTACTGAGAACAAGAAATCATTCTTTGTTTAATCAGAGAAAATAAAGTACCAAGAGCTCTTGAAAAAGCACATTTTAAAATGTTATTTTTAAAGGTTATGTGGATATTCGCTGATCACAGTGTTGGAAGCTACTACTCCGGGCAATATCACAAAGCAATTTTTAATTCGTTAAATCATAGTAAACAACTAGATTTCTAGTCACAATGGGTCTGAGCCAGACTGAACCAAATGCAATTTAGAACTTCAACCTTTGCAGAAGTTTGAGTCGAAATGCAGATCTGATGCATACTTCATGGCTGACTCCTAATCTTATGCTCTGAACCAAAATCTCAGACCCAGATATAGTCTTGAACTTCAAAGATGTTCAGAACTTGAATCCAAACTTTGTGCCTTCAGCCACATCCAATAGATAGATAGGATCCTTCCTAGTTATAAATTCTGCTTATGGGGATAGATTATTATTACCTTTAGATCTTAGTGTTTATCTAAAGTACAAAGTAATACAAACCGAGGAGAAAGAAACTGAGAGTGGTGGCCCCTTTTATCTAATGGTTCAGTTGTTAGGGCACTCCTCCAGGATGTCACAAACTTAGGCTCAGGCATTTCCTCATCCCAGATCGATTTAAACCTTCATGTCCTGCCATTCAGACAAGGTCTTGGGAACTGAGAAGTTCTGTTCCCCTCTGTGACAGGGTCATCTCGGGGCCTTTCAAAACGTTGGCCTGCCCACCTGTCCATGGCAGTCAGCTCACCTGCCTCGCCTGCCATGCCTTTGATGTATCTGATAAGCTGTTTCTAAGGCAGGAGGCTACCCATTTAATGCCCTGATGCCAAGAACATAATACATGGCTCCAACCTTCCCTTTACCATTTCCCATGCCTCGCAAATGGCATCCAAAAATTACTTCCAACTCCCCCAGCCCCATGGCTGGTCCGCACTCAGCCTCTGGCCCAAACTCGACCTCAGGTGTCTGTAGACGTGCCTAGGCCACATACTCCCACACTGGGGCCTCACACTATCTCCCTGATGGGCAGGAACAAGTGCTGGGGTCATAATACCCCAGCTAGATACCTATCCAACCTCCTCTTGAAGACTCCCAAGGGAGGGGAGAGCACCACCTTCCTTGGGAGCCCATTCCAGAACCTGGCAGCCCTAACCGTAAAGTAATGCCTCCTGATATCAACCCTGAAACTCATCTCAATCCATTTGTGGTCATTATTCCTTATTATTCCAGGTGGTGCCCAGGAGAACAGAGCCTCACCTATTTTCCACTGGCCCTCCCAGTGAGTTTATAGATGGCCACCAGATCCCCTCTCAGTCTTCTTTTGTGGAGACTGAATAGATTCAGGGCCTTTAGTCTATCTTCATAGGGCCTAGCCTGCTGCCCCCTGACCATGCGAGTAGCCCTCCTATGGACCCTCTCAAAGTTAGCCCCATCCCTCTTGAAGTGCGGCACCCAGAACTGGACGCAGTACTCCAGCTGTGGCCTGACCAGTGTCGCATAGAGGGGAAGGATCACCTCCCTGGACCTGCTTGTGATGCATCTATAGATGCACGGCAAGGTGTGGTTAGCCTTACTGACTGCTCCCTCACATTGGTGGCTCATGTCCATACTGGAGTCAACGATGACTCCAAGATCCCTTTCAGCCACTGTGTTCTTGAGAAACAACAACTACTTTTCTATCAAAATACTGGGGCTGGCCTATGCGCCGTCCTTCAGGCCCCTCACACAGACCCTCCTCTATACCTCCCCTTCACATCCCTTCAGGCCCACCTGTGCAGACCCTACTCTATGCCTCCATATGGCCCTACTATACGTGGCCTACTGTTTAGCTGTTTCCTCATGCATCCTGTTACTAGGACCACGACACTCTTACTGGGGCTACTATTCTGCCCCCTTGTCAGAACCACTACACCCCTCACTGCGTCTTCTGAGCCTTACAGCCCTTAGTCCTCTGCTGACATACCCGGGCCCTGAACCTGTCCCTGCTATGGAGTTACCCACCAGGTTGTGGGGGCTGAGGCTATAAGGTGCCCCATACTCACCTTTCACTAGGGAGGCAACTGGTGTGGCGATTCCTGGGGACCACCCTGCCACATCATCTCCTAGGAAATACTGCTCTAATATTGCTCTCCTTCCCTCTTTTTCAAGATATTTCAATTAGGAATGGTTTCCTACATCCTGGGCAAATGATCTAACCTACTGAGCTATTGTATATTAGGCATAGATGGGACACGCGCATACTTTCTCACAAAGCGTGTGTGTGTGTGTGTGCATGCATGTGAGAGAGAGAGAGAAAGATACAGATAGAGAAAGCCTAGGTCAGGGGCAGGCAATTATTTTAGGTGGAAGGCCACTTACTGAGTTTTGACGAGCCATTGACGGCCACATGACAGGCAGCCAGGGGCAGATAAATATTAATTTGCTAAATTTTTTAGGGGCCCCGCAGGCTGGATAGAATGGCCTGGTGGGCCACATCTGGCCCCTGGGCTGCATTTTGCCCACTCCTGGCCTAGGTACTTAACTCCAGGGAATGAATCAAACTTGTGAATCCCGGTCAAAGATTGCAGTGCAGCCCATAGTAAGGTACCTACATTCTGAGTGGGGCCTCAAACTACCTTCCCACCCATAACCATTGGTATTTCATATTGGCTGGCTCAGGGACCTCTCTCCTCAAAGCTCTGGATCTTGTAGATCCCATTCTTAGGTCCCGTTCATATTAGGGCCTAACTCATGGCTGTTTATCTGCTCAGTGCCTAAAGGTTAAATGTTGCTGAGCCCAAATCTGTTTTGTGGATCAGGTCCTAAGGGCTGGATACTTGTGAGGCACTGACCATCAATCGTGGCTCAATACACTCAAGGATGCAACTTTTGAGCCCCAGGTCTACAACACTGCTGGCAGAGTTTACTTCAGACCTGCACGCTACGGCTCCCTGCCAGCCAGCTGAACTAGACTCATCATGCAAAACTCAGCAGCAACACAAAGGTTCAGATTCCCAGAAAGTGAAGATGCAAAAAATGTGGGCATATTTGCATGCCCAGTTACCCCGACTGTAAACACACAAATATACACACATGCTTACACAGCAAACAGACACACCAGTCACATATTCTTATGTGTAGACAGCTCAGTTGCATATGAATTATGCATATAAATTATTCACATGCTGAGTGTTGTAAATCTGACCTTAATATAAGGTATGAACTGAGGGGTAAACAATGTTTAGAGGCAGTCTGGTCTAAGTGGACTGAGCTCATGGCTGACAGTCAGATACTCCTGAATTCTGGTCTCTTCTGGTCCACAGTTGGGCAGTAGGGCTCACAGCTCTGCTAAAACAGTTACATGGCCAAATGCCAGAGTTTGGGCATACATTAGGTGACTGCAAGTACTTGAGGGGTGTGCTGCTCAGTGGCACTCAAAGCTTCACCATGTGAGTAACACAGGCCACGTCTACACCAAGCCCAATGCAACGCTACTGCACAGTAGTAATGGGCTACTGCGCCGTGTCACCAAAAAGCCATCTGGGGACACTACTGTGCAGTAACGCTGGTCTGCTCTGCTTTCTATATTACTCCTGAATTTGGACTGTACTGTATCAGGTGTGGCAAACTGCTCCCCAGGGACTGGCTCTGCTTAAATCAAAGGGCATCCAAGTTGGCCCAGCTTGCACACTGAAGAGAGGATTATAGTCGGAAGTTAACAAGAGGCATAAAAAACGGTTTGAATCAGCATAGCTTCCCCCTCTAATTTTGCTTATGCCAAGGTATACTATATACCACCCCTTGCTTTTGGGCATACATATTACATCACTTTAGAGCCTCCAACGCAAGGCTTATATCTACTTAGTGACAAGTTACATATTTGCATTATGCGGCGGCACAAAGATCACTGCTATTGCTAGTGATGCATATTGGGAGAACTGCTCAGACAAACAGAAGGGAAATGTTCCTGCTTAAAGTTTATTGCATCCATTGCTTCCACAGACCACGAGTATCTCAAGCAAATACCTGTAAGAGTGCCAACCCCTTTTGTATTGCCTGCAATTAGCTTATCTCCAATTATATAAACAGGCACTTGATGACAGCCTATGGTAATAGAGGTATTATGGGGAAAATAAGGGTTGCTTTACTCTGAGTGTAGGTCTTAGTAGAAAACAGATTAAAGCTTATGTGGATATACAAAATAACAGATAGGCTAATTCTATTGTCTGCCTCTCCTAAATTATTTTATTAGATGGAACATATTAATTATAATGAAAGTGAACCCCTGACTCTGTTGGCTTCTAATGAAAATTCCTTTGTAAAATCACGGCAGGATTTCCCACCATTTTCTCTTTCTGATGAAATTAACTCCCTATGGTTGGTCAGCATGATAATCTAATTTTAGCCAATCAGCTTGGGAGCTGCCATTTACCTCACAAAGGGAGAAAAAGGTATCTGCTGTCATAGCAACGAGTGGCTTTGCTCTGATCGTATTTGGATCCTTTAGCATAATGAAAGACACCGGCTTGCTTTTTAGATGATTAATCTTTTCCCCCGTGAACCAACTTGAATACATTAGCAAAACAAGTATGAAAAATTTGTTTATCCCAAGACAATCATTAGAAAATTACCTGCAAAAGTAATTCTCATTAGGGCAGAGTTTGTGAATAGCAGACCATATGGTAAATAAAAGCAGCAAGAAGCAATAAAACCTCTCTCAGCTGCAACAGGTTGCAAAAGTTTATGAGGTTTCAATCTGAAAGTTTAAATCAGTTTAACAACAAAAGTCAAACAAGGTTTTGACACAAGCAAAATTCCAGAACAGCTAGAAAAGGAGGGTTAGACAACCCCTTACTTGTGCTTGTGCTTGATGGACTAGGTTCTGGTTGCACACCTGTGTAAATCCAGAATATCCAGAAGCTATTCATACAAATCCAGAATTCATACCAATGATGCTAAATCTGCAACTCGAATGCAGGAACAAATACCGGTGTAACTCTAGATGAGGCTAATCAGTGACTGACATACTTTGGGATCCAAACTAAGTAGGCCATTTGCATTCATAACTTTTAAACAGAAGGCGAGTTTCAGAGAGAAGTGGAGGAGATTCAGGGATGTCCCTATTGCAATGTTGAGTCAAGGTACCTGCGCTAGCTACAGAGCCGAGATGCAGGGTAAATTAGCCCACAAGCATCTCCAGACTATTGCACCTGGACTGTTCCTGGTACCCAGCTAGCTTGTTCATAGCTATTTGGCTATCTCTGCCCTACACTGCAATGTGTACTGACATAACATACCCTTTTTGGAGTCTGAATTGCCTCTTATCTACAGGCCTGTAAACAATGATAATGCCACTGAGACAGTGGATTTAATCTAAGGCAAGTGAAAGGAGAATCAAGTCCCGTACAGAGCCAGATTCTACCTTCATTATCGGTGTAAATCCAGAATAACTCTTTTCAAATTTGCCGAGTCATATGGGGGGGAAAAAAACACAAGGAGGAGAAAACAAATTCTTACTGGAGTCTGTCTATTTAGTTCAGAGGCAAGGTGTCAGCGAGAGGAGGAGGAGAAGCGGGCTCCGAAGTGGGTTGCAGGAGAAAGCTGATGGCAAAGGATTGGCAAGAGCCATTCTTGTCCTAAACATCCTGATGCCTCTCTCTGACGCTGAATTTAGAAAAAGAAAATACAGAGGAGTCATGCAGAGTGAGAACTTCCCCTCCTTAATTTTGCTTTAAAACTCTCTTCCCGGCTTCCACAATACCCAGCGCATATCAGGGAGAAGTGTGCTAAACACACTTGGGAAAGAAGCATGCACAAACGGATAATGCCTGTTGCCTTGGCGAGAATCTAATCTCCAAATTGATTTTTGTCTGGATTCCTCCCCACTCATGACAGCGACGAGAATCCAGGCTCGCGCCTCGTTTCAAAAAGTGGAAGTTCTGCGCGCTAACAAAGGGTGCTCCCCCAGCGATGCCCTTTCCCTCTGCAACAGAGGGTTGAAACAGTTTGCTTTAATTCCACCTTTTAAAAATGTATTTGTAGTATTATAAACTTCCAGGATAGGAGCATACCGAATCTAACTGCAGATAAGCAGGTCTAATCACTTAACCTCACAACTGCCACACATTGTCTGCCCGGCCCAAGTTACAGTCTAACGACAGAAGCATAAGAGAGGGCCACTTCTTTGTGTAGTGCATTTATTTGAACTCAGTGAAAACTGATTTCATACAGATGCTTCAAAACTAGCTGGTTGTATCAAGTGCTGTGAAGTTCTTCTCACAATTATTAATGGCTCGCTAGCTAGAGGAGCTTTTAGAAGAACATGTTATTGGGTTTCGGCCTTTTGTCTTGATTGGCCAACATCGCTCAACTTAGAATGTATCTCCACGTTCTCAAGTGGATTTTGGAGAAGGATCAGAGACCGGAAGTCGAGATGCATAAACAGGAGGCATCCAATAAAGGTCCACCAATGTAAAAGATACTTGGTTCTAGCAGGACTCCCTGTTTTTAAAGGCAGAGAATATTTCATAGATTTCGTAGACTTCAACATATCTTGCTTCTAATAGCATCCTTCGAACCAGTGGAATATTTTAACTGGGACCAGTTTATTATTTGAAGGGTGTTAAAAAGTCCCGCCACAATTCCAGAGGCATGAGTTTGGTAGAGCCTCACGTTGGACTCGTACCAAAGGCCTCTGACAGCCAACCTAGCGGTAAACATACACCTTGTCTTTCAGGTGGGGAAGTCAAAGGCAGTCGGGCACGATGGTAGCCACATCACTTTGTGTGCCATTGGCTCACTTATGCTAGCAAAATGATCACCTAGACCCAAGCAGGCCTTTGTCCTCTTGTAACTGTGTAACATGAAACCAGCACAGCTTGGGAGTCTCTGGGCAACGGTTTTTCCTTCCCGTGACTTTGCCTCAACAGCATGTGGGCAACCAGAGAGGAATGTGAACCCACCAGAGGGGGAAAAAAAATCCTATCTTAGCACAGGCAGAGAAGAGGGGGCAATTCCTCTAACAGTTCACCTCCCTACTTCCCCAGTAGCACGGTTCGGCTTTCTTACTAAGCTGCATCACTTCTGGACCTCTTTCCAGGTTGATGCGTGGAGTTGCAGTAGCCCCCACAGCCCCTACCTACGTAAAGCACAAAGACAAGAATCTACTGATTTAATAAGATTGCAGCTGCTTTCACACCTACAAATCATTGGCAATTTAGTCTGGACAAGAGAAGATTGAAAGGGGATTTAATAGCAGCCTTCAACGCCCTGAAGGGGGGTTGCAAAGAGGATGGAGCTGGACTGTTCCCAGTGGTGGCAGATGCCAGAACAAGGAGCAATGGGCTCAAGTTGCAGCAAGGGAAGCTGAGGTTAGAAATAAGGAAAAACTCTCTCACTAGGAGGGTAGTAAAGCACTGGAACAGGTTACCCAGAGCGGTGGTGGCATCTCCATCCTCGGAGGATTTTAAGACCCAGCTAGACCAAGCTTTGGCTGGAATGATCTAGTTGGAGCTGGTCCTGCTTTGAGCAGGGGGTTGGACTAGGTGACCTCCTGAGGTCCCTTCTACCCTAATTTTCTGTGGTTCTATGGAAACTATGGAATTTAGAGAATTCTGGGGAAAAAACATTATTTTCATGAAAAGGTTACAAAAACTGACGCAATACTTACAATGCCAAAAACATACGGAAGGCCGGGAACTAAAGAAACAATGTCTCTAATGACAGTGTCTTTGGTGGGACTTTCAACTTTTCTATACATGGTCCTATTTCTCCACAAGAATTCATTTGGGCACCAGTGCAGTGTTACCAGCTCCACTGATATTATCATCAATCACACGGTGATAAGTTCTGTTCTAACGCCCCATCTTCTAGAGACTGATTTTTTTAAACCTGAGCTTGCTTTACTGAAAAAGGTCCTCATGGTTGCGGAGAACAGCACAGAAACAAGAACCAAGTGAGCCCCACAGACTCAAAACTTGAAGGGCAAATCAAAAGAATCCAGTGTTGCTTTTTATGCATGTTGTGATTTATTAAGCCAGAACTCATGATTAGTGGGAGCCGTCCTCGTGATTTCAGAAAAATTGGAGTTAGCCATATGGCCAGTGACACTTGGACTCTGCCATAAACATAAACACGTAATGTTAGAAGTGACGTCTCTGTGATTTGAAGGTCGATCTCGTTTAGTAAAACGAACTTTGTGTTTTGCCATTCAGCATGCGTTGCAACAATAGTCTAGGAGGCCATTACCCTGCTTGGATCCCTTATTCTGAACTTAACGATCTCGCTCTTCTTACCATTGGTTGTCCTCTTATTCTTCTGAAGCCCAACTCAGTCACCCCTCCCTGGGTTTCTGAAGTTAAACTCACCCCTATCTGATTTCCAAAATCACTGGGCCCTTACCTTCTTATAGTCTTCTAGGCATGCCTTAGCGACACTGTGTGCAAGCTTTTACCAGTTTTGTACCTTGTATTTCAGTTGCCTCTCATGGCCAGATTTTTCAAATATAAGCATTACATTTTTTTATAGGGGGGAAAAATAAGTTTGAGGCCACCCAGCACTGATGTGAACAGGGTACTACAAATTTTCAACCTAATTTGAGACTCAGTGCTTTTGAGAGATTTTGAGACATTTTAATTCCAGATTTTCAAGAGATCTTAGTCTAGATTTTTTTCAAGACCTCAGCATGCACGAACAGCCAAAAGAACTCAGCGCTAGAGGAGCTTAGCTCCTACTTCGATACCAGAATAAGAGAGAGATTTTTAAAAGTGCTCAGCACCCAGTTTGCTGAACTCTCAGCTAGCTAGCTCGAAACAATGGTTTTGGGCTCTTCTGAAAATCTGACGCTCATTTCCAAGCTAACTTTTCTAACGTTCAACCCTTCTTACAACTAAGTTTTGGATGAAGTTTTCAAAGAGCTTTTGACATCCTTTAGTCAAAAGCACCTAGCACTTCATAAATTGTAGTGTACTTTTCTAAAAACTTGTATGATATAATCAGGCAAAATCTGGAAGACCTCAGTCTGACATAGCATGATCAAACTGAAGACAATTTGCCTGTTCAGAAATGTTATTAAACCAAGTCCCACATATTTAGCATGTAAATTTTCCTGGGCCCTTGATGGAATCTTATCATCTTCAACCATTGAAAGTGAAGCAATGACAGATGCAACATCTCCAGGGTGACTTCATTCTTATTTTCATCCATATGAAGTAGCTAATCCCTACATTTTTCATTATTTCCTCCTCCTCACAGTGTTTGAAATCATCATCTAAAATAATTAGTTGCTTTAGCCCCCTGCACTCTTCCCAGTACAGGAGCGTTCAGATTAGAACATACTTCTCTATTTAAAATGTTTATTTATGGTCATTATTTATGCACGTTGCCTTGATCCAGCCCTGGCAGGAAAATTCAGCGTGGTTGACAAAGAGTTTTTCTAGCTGCTGATTCTAACCCATACCAATCGGGAGAGATGAAAAATGTTCTTTAACAATTATAACTCCTTGGAACCATGTTGTGTATTAAATGGTAACTATGTAATTAAAAGGAACAAATTTAAAATCTGACAACAATTGGTGCATCTCCAGCATTTAAAACGATTCAATTATTAATAATTCATGCTCAAAATCCCATATGTGGGCAATGAAGCAGAAGAAGAGATGAAAACGAAGGCTGATCCATGACTAACCTTACATCTGTACAGAGCCTGACTAAACAAAGTTACAGCATTATGTTTTCGACAGCGTTTACCCAAATACCACAGGAAACTGTCACAGCCATAATATCTTGTTGCAGCGCTGCTAAGAGTTTAGTTAATTGGGAGAGAAAAAAAGCCATGCTAACACATGAGGTAAAGTGAGGTACCTGCACATTTATATTATGGATGCCAGGAGGAATGGAGATAAGCTAAAACTGAAATTTCTTTTATATATATATATACATACACACACACACACACACACACACACACACACACACACACAC
>NW_017728910.1:20648348-20662636 GCF_001723895.1 Crocodylus porosus | reverse complement strand
ACACACACACACACACACACACACACACACACACACACACACACAGAGAGAGAGAGAGAGAGAGAGAGAGAGAGACTGAGTATATTTTTATATACACACACACACACATATATACGTTCTTTAATATATACACACACGTATACATATATATTCTTTAATATATTCATATATATATACACACACACACATATACACACATACATATATATATTCTGCAATATCTATACACATATATTTTAATATATATACACACACATATATACACGTGTATATATTCATATTTGATACCAAATACACATACACATACATACAAATATATTTATTCTTTATTATATATGGATACACACACACATATATATATTTTTAATACATACTTATTTTTCTTTATATATATGTATAGATAGATATATTATTTGATAGATAGATACTTTAATGTATATATTCTTTATTTATACACAGACACACACACGCACACACACAAACTCTGGAGGGGAAGGGAATACAGAAAAAAGAGTGGACTTGATTTCTAGGATTCAAGCTAAAGGTGAGGTTACACATCACATTTAAAGCATACTAAGGGTGCTTAAAATGTGGGCAACTGCACAATAAAGCTTAACTCATGCTAAGGGCCCTTTGAGCATCTCAAAGTTAAGCCACTTCAGGTGAGTGTTAACTTTGGGCCATACTACCTAGCTTACATTAGGGTAACTTCAGTCAGCTCCATGGAGATAAAATGAGCAATTTGTAGTCCTCCAGAATCCCAGGCTGCACCATTCCCAGCCCCATTCCCGCAAATCCCCCAGAGCCTACCTGGATAGAGCCCGGGTGTCTTGGCTCCTAGGCAAAACTTGCTCACCAGCCCCCTAGTAGCAAGTCAGAGCTGTGCAAGCAAGTAATGGTATTGAGCCTTAATGGGCCACTGCTCACAGTACAGTCTTAATTTTTCCACTGCTTAACATCCCCCAGATTTAGTACAGGCGAAGTGTGACACACAACTGCACCATTAATACTTCTGGTTCTGGCCCTTGGATGGCTCCACATCTAATGTTCCATTTTTCTATTTCTGCTTTGGGTGTGGGCCAAGCATCATGAGAACAATCTTCCTTATGATATCGTAGCCTGAGAGCTGACATTAGGAACAGCTGCACCTTAGGGATTTCCCTGACTCCTCATTGTGCTGCAAAATCTCTTTAGAACAGTTGTTCTCAAGACCCTTCATCTTGGGCCAAAACCCCATGAGATCAGGTTAAAGTGCTGTCAAACCCAGAGTCTAGCATTGATTCAGCCTTAGACTCAAACCCAAATCTCAACCTAAAATAGATTCAAGTGCTACTGATTTAGGGATTTATTTTTGAAGCCTGCTATCCCTTTCGCACCTGCAAAAAGACTGCAGCTCGGCACCGACGATGAGGTGCAAACGCATGTCTAACTGGTTGATGGCGAGAGCAAATTTCACGGTGAAATTACATTTACCTAGTGGAAGTCAGTGCAGTTGCACCTCTTTAGACCAGGGTCCTGTGTGTCTGAGCCCAGAATGAAAACGGTGGAGCTGGTAAAGCACGACAATTGTCAGCCCTCAGAGAATATTTCTGTGATGTTAACATCCTGGTTTTGTTTCTCTTCCAACAGCCGCCTACATGGGGAACAACACCTTCTTGTAGCACAAGGCCTCCCAACCAGCAATCTCTCTCTCTCTGTCTCTCCATGATCCCTTTTTTTTTTTTTAAAAGGCACGGGCTATGTTATGGCCGTCAGCAAGATTCACAACCGGTTGATAAAACAGCCCAAAATATTTTTATGAAGGGCAAGGGCTGAAATGCATTCATATTTTTTGCTGCTAAAGCATGTAGCTGATTTATGTGCATTAAAAGGTAACACTTTCTTTTATATATATATATATACACACACACGAATGTGACAGGGAAGTGTTGTAAACGGACCAGCACTGGTTTATTTACTGGGGGTGACCGTTTTGATGTCCTGGCCCATATCGTCCAAGAGACGTTTCACTTATGTCAGAGAAGGCGAAGCATTCATCCCTTGACTGATTTATCATGAAATCAAGACCATGCCCGATCAAATTCTCCCATATTAAATCCATTTCTGAGATTCTCTCTTTTGGATAATTTACCACCACATGAAAAAGCTGAGCCTACTGCTAAAGTAATTTATATAGTTATCCAAATCCCATCCAGGCTATAACTTAAGGTGATTTATAGCACCTAAAGCATTACTGCTACTCCCTGTGCTGTGCCCACATAAATGGTGTCTAATTCAGCTGGTCGTGTAATGATAATTGGAGTCAAATAAAAAAATAAATTAAAAAAATCAAGGAGGCAATTAGTCTCAGGATGAGGCCGGTGAGGAAAACACAGCAATGCTCCTTAGCAAGTGTCAACTATGACTTTATACTTTTAACGAGTAAAATAAATGCAGTTTACTTTGCAATGCCAGCCATTGCTGACCCTCGGTGGAGGAGAAGCTTTAAAGAGGAGCCTGGAGACATTGTAAAAATTGAAAAATCCTGATGTTCCTGATCCTCCGAGCAGCTGCAAAATGTGCTGCAGGCTGGGCTCCTAATGTTCGGGAAATTAAAGCTTGCAGAGACCCCCTGCAATCGTATTTGTTTCCAAATTGTTCTAATAGCGCTAGCTGTTTCTTTCAGGCCTCTGTACTGAAGAGGGCTACAAACAGGTTTTACATTTAAACCCAGCCTGTTTATTTTGGAAGCACGGACTGATCATCAACAACTATTTGCGGGATAGTTCAAGGAGATTAAACCAAGCTTCCCACATTCTTCACATAGTTAGGCTCTTAATCGGTGTGCTTCCAGATGAACCCATGTACGCTGACATACCTCCACTGAATTTAGGGGAGTGATGCTGCTATCCCTTGCTTTGGTCCTCACGTAACTATTCTCCTTGGAATCTGGGTCTGATGATATGAAAAGGTACCGTGCAAATGTGTCGACTGGAAAACAAGGTTTTAAGCCAGTGGCTATCTCAACCTTTTTGGACTCAGGGCACCCCTCCATAATTGTGCCCTTTTTTGTGAATTGAATAGCACCCAATTTCAAAAAACCTAATATATATGTTACACTGCTTGCCTCCTTGCAGAGGCGCTAGGCTGTGAGGGTGAGGGATCGTTCAGGCAGAGACAAGCCTGAGGCTACATTTAGCTACTTAGGTCATCCATTTCTATCCTCACACCCCATGGCGCCCTTCAGATGATCTGCCGCACCCCAGCACCCTGGTTGGGAACCACTGGTCCAAGGCGAATTCATCATGAGAAGAAGGGCAGGAAAGCAGCATTTGTAGGAGGAAAGGAGCATCTCTTTGGGAAGGGTAAATACTTCAAGGAGGGCAAAGTGTGGGTGGGAGGAAGTCTCTGTGCCTTAGAGGGTGATAGATTTTGGGGTCCTCAAGGTGGTCAACAAGTTGAGAATCCATTGCAATTAATCCCGTTTGTTTCATCCACCACTAAAAAAGCAGGTACTTTCACTGTGATTGTGGTGCTTAACTCTCATCCTCAGTACAGTCTGACCTGCCTGAGCTAATTATACCCAACACTGCCCATTTCATCACTGATCTAGGCCTAGATATTTGCAACACCTGTTAATATTCTCCTGTTTTCACATGCTCAGACAACATCTTTCATTTTTTTTATTAGCAGTACAGACACTGCTACTTTCTACTGTCCTCTAATTCTTTCATAAAACTTGCTGATTGATTTATACCGCCACTTATCTTTTAACTTGTTTTTACTGGACAGGTGCACACTTGCTTCTCTGCTTGGGGGAAAAAAACCCAGAAAGATAGAGCTTAACAGCTCTATTAGAAGCTCAGTCTTGGGAGGCACCATACCAAGCACCCTGAATACATGCTGATGTCAATGATCCAGGGCTCTCTATACATCACAGGAAATGTTCATCAGCCCCTTCCCTAAGAGTATCATTCAGTTAGAGCGGGTGGCCATTCGTATTTAACATTAACAGTTAAACTACATGATGCAAAACTCCAATGGCTTTTCTAGATCTGTGAAATTACTTACTCCACAGATCCTAATCACAAACATAGGTATAAGCAAACCTTTGTATGAGAGAGAGGCAAATTAGTTTGGCTAATGTTTTACTGTGTAGGATATAATGATCTTGTTTGCCTAATCTGAAACCCCCTTGAGCCCAACTGGACTCACATATGTAACAAAGAAAGGGAGATCCGGGTAATCAAAATAGAGTTGTAGGAGGGACAAGGAGGAAAAAAATCTGTTTGATATCTGTATACCCATGCAAGGTGTAAGGGGAATAAACGAAAGGCACTGGAAGTCTTCATACATCATCAAAAATATGACTGCGTTGGCAAAACACACTTGGTCTGTTAAGTCACATTGGCCTTAACATCCTCTTTAAATGTCTTCTACCTCTTGCTGAGGAAGTCCTGCTGGAATCTTAGTGTGGCTTCAGACCATCCTGTGGGGCAGCTGACAAGGTCTTTGTTGCCCCCCAGGTCCAAGAAAAGTGTCTGGAAAAACATCAGAACCTATATATGGCCTTCATTGACTTCACTAAGGCCTTTGATTCCATTAATCATGAAGCCTTGTAGAAAGGACAGGCCAGAGTTGGATGCCCTGAAAGGTCTTGAGGCTTCTCTGTGACCAGATGACTGCAACTGTTCTCTGCAGCAACTTGGAGACAGATCCATTTGTCATCTGAACTGGGGTCAAGCAAGGATGCATCATCACCTCAACTTTGTTCTCCATTTCTTTGACAGTCATCCTGGTCCTCATTAAGGACTGCCTGCCTTCCAAAATTAACACTAAAAACTGAAAGGGTGGAGGGCTCTTCAATCTGGGACATTTTCATTTGAAGACCAAAGTACTCAAGACAACCATCCTTGACCTTCAATATGTCAATGACAGCACCATCCTTGTGCACGCTGAGGAAAACCGCTAGACCACACTGGATCTTTTCAGAGAAGCCTGCCAAACATTGGGCCTCTCCTCCATCATCAAAAAGATTAACATGCTCTATCAGCATGCCGTGGGTTATGAATCTGAACCCCACTCCCCAAATTGCCATTGAGGGAAAGACTCTGGGGGTAGTCAAGCACTTTCCCTACCTTAGAAGCCACCTCTCTCAGAGAGTGAAAATTGAGGAGGAGATCCAGCACAGGATCCAATGCACAAGCACCTGCTTTACAAAATTGCTTCATCGTGTTTTGATTCATCCCAATCTCTGGAAAGACACCAAGACCCAGGTCTACAATGCAGTCATCATCTCCATCTTCCTCTACAAACATAAAACATGAGAGACCTATCATCATCATCATCTCAAGAGCCTGGAGAGGTATCACCAATGATGCCCCCAGAAAACCTTCCACATCAAATGGGAAAAACATAGCACAAATGCCAGCATCCTTGTTGAAGCCAATATTACCAGCATTGAGTCAGTAATTCCAAGCACCAACTTTGCTGGACTAAGCATTGTGTGCAGATGCCTGATTCTTGACTCCCAAGACAAGTGCTCTACTCTCAGTTTAGTAACATCCTGAGATCTCACAGTAGCCAGAGGAAATGCTACAAGGACACGTTGAAGTCATACCTCAAGAAAATGGATGCCAACATCAAGAGTTGGGAGGAGATGGCTGCCAACCAATTCCAATGGTGCTACCACTTCAACCAAGCAGCAGCCCAGCAGCAGGTAAAGTGTCTTGCCCTCGAAGCAGAAAAAAGAGAGCAGGAGAAGAAAAATGAGAGAAAGCCAAGCCTGGAGCCTACTTTTCCCTACCTGCAACTTCTGCAGACAGGTCTGTGGCTCAAGGATCGGATCTTTAAGTACCACAAGACCCGCGGTGGTAGCCAGGGACTGGAGTATGCAGATTTCAGACTGTCCAATGAGTTCCCTGAATGTTTTAAGGACACCTTTTTGAGAAAACAACTAGGTAGGAGGTTCTGACCCATAGGAAGGAACTGGCTGAGCATGTGAAGGTAGAAGGCATCCTGAGTGTCAAAAACGATTGAGTTCATAGTTTTTAGGAAGGGAAGAAGGGAGAGAAAAGAAAATGAAGGCAGTCTTCAAGAAAGCAGACTTCAATAAACGCAAAGACATAATGAGTAAGATCTCATGAAAAGAAGGCTAAAAGAAAAAGAGGAGGATTGGCACTTTCTCAAGGAAACAGTATTAAGGGCACAAGTACAAACAGTTCCAATGCAAAGGAAGGATAAAAAATGTAGTAAGAGATTGACACGGCTAAATCATGAGCTCTTCAATAAAGAATCCCACCAAAAAGGACAAACTAGTTTAAATTACTAAGGAGTATAACAGAATAGTACAAATGAAGGGGCAAAAATCAGAAAGGCCAGGGTACAAAATAAGATATAAGCAAGCTGCGGAAATATGGTCTAGATGAAACTACAATTAGGCAGGTTTATGAATGGATATCCGTACTCAAAGAATCATTATCAATGGTTCTGTATCAAACTGCAAGGGTCTGCCTAGGTCCAGTACTACTGAATTTTTTTTATTAGAGTTCCCTGATGGAAAAAGAGAGAACATTTATTAAAATTTGCAGATAATACCAAGCAGGGTGCAGCAGTAAGCACTTTGGAAGATAGGATTAGAATTCAAGCTAATCTTAACAAATGGAAGAAACAGTGAAATAAAAAGGAAGAAATTCAGTAGGGACAAGTACAAAGTACTGCACTTCAGTAGGAATAATCAAATGCACAAATACAAGATGCTGGATGGCTGACTAGCAACACTTTGCAGAAAAGGAGCTAGGGTTTCTAGTGGAGCACAGACTGAGCGTGGCGTAACAACTTTCGACTGCTGTGGAGAAAGCAAGCACTACATTAGAGCATCTTATGTCAGATACAAGAAGTAACCCATCCACTCTACTCAGCACCAGCAAGGCCTCAGCCTGAAATACTGAATATACACATGCAAGGAGTTGGCTCTGACATGCTGGAAATCCAGTGTGTTAGAGCAGACTCAATTAATCGAGTCTTCTGGATCACGGAAATAAATGCGCTCCAGCAGACTCGAGCATCACGTGTGTTAGCGTCCCTGTGCTGAAAAATGGTGGTGGGGTGCTTTAAACTAAAGGTCTTTCTGTGAGGTGTAGTTCAAAGCGCCCTGCCACCACTTCTTAGCATGGGGGATGCTGACACCCATGACACTTGGTGGCTTTTAATTAAAAGCGCTCACTAATTCTAGTGCCCGCCTGCCCGCCCCCCGCACCTCCTGAAGCATGTATAAAAATACCCATTGTGCCTAACTTTGGGTACGACACTTATAAAATTATGTGGACCAATTGGAGAGAGCCAGAGAGCAACAAGAATGATCACAGGTCTAGAAAACAATCTATGAGGGAAGGTTGGTTTCTTTAGCTGAAAAGGGGACATTGAAAGGAGTCTTCCAACCAGAGCCAGCCCTAGGGTACAGCGAATTAGGGCGGCTGCCCCGGGCCCTGCACTTTGGAGGGGGCCCCACGGAGCTGGGCAGAGTGGCCACAGCCCCTCCCACGGGGCCCGCCTGGAGCTGGTGGCTGTGCCACGCCATGGAAAAAGCACAAAGACCTTTCGTGGGGCTATCACGGCCCCACACAATGTTAAGGGGGCCTTGCACAGGCCGATTTGCCCTGGGCCACTCACCCCCCCTAAGGTCAGCTCTGCTTCCAATATATAAAAGATTGCAGCAAAGGGAAGGTTGTTTTTCATGTTCATTGGCTACAGGATAGTGGGCCTAAATAGCAGCAAGGGAGATTTAGGTTAGACATTAAGAAACGCTGCTAACTGTTGGGATAATTTAGCTCTAGACTAATTACTAGGGATGCTGAATCTCCATCAACAGAAGTTTTTCAGAGCAAGTTAGATGAACAACCATCAGAAATATTTAGATGTAGCTGATCTTGTCTTGAGGCAGAGGAAGAGACTAGAAGGCTTCTCGTATTTGCTTTCAACCCAATTTGACTTCTATAGTCCTTATTTTGATACGTCGCCCACGAGAAACTGGAGAAGGGGGAAAAATAGAACAAAGACAGGAAAAATATCCATTAAAATATAAAATGGAAATACAGCAAGGTGGGGCTTGCTGACTGATAAATGATTCAGAGAAATTTAAAATACATGCCCGTAGTCAGGAAGGGGATAAAGAAAATCCTAAAGAGAAAATACACGAAGCGCACAAAGTCTGCAGTGCTGCCCACCTTGGGTCTGTCTGACCACTGTATCCCCTCTGTAATACTGGATTGCATTTAAGGTGCGTGTATATGGGCCGGGAGGCTGCTCCGACGTGCTGTAAATTACTGCATGTCGGAGCACATGAGATTAATCAAGTCTACTAATAATCCCTGGGATAATTCCTGGCAAGACAGTCTGACTAATAGTCACACCCCAAAGTGCAACTGTACAAAAAAAAAGCCAATACAAATGTATGAGGTCTCCAGGCAGACAGCCCTGGCCTCTACTGGATCTCAGGGGATTCATGGAAATTGGGATCTGTCATACAATTTCTCCTGCACAGGAGGCCAACCCCATATTGGGGGGTGGGGGAAGGCTTCATGGAGTTTCATCCATGGAGGAGACTTCAGGAAGTTTTCCTATCTTCCCTGCGGCAATTTTGGGGAATCTGAAGTAAAATGAAGAACTGAGTTTGACGGCCTACGACACTCCTTTCATTCCTACGTTCCTCTCTTTCCTGCTGTCTTTCATGGACAGAGTATTCAAATCTGTACATTCATACAATAAAACAAACCTACAACACCTTCTGATGAGACAACGGCTGCCTTCAAAATAGTGGAGTCAAGTTTACAGGCTTAAATTCTCCAGCCATCAGGGACTTTCGTGAGCATCTAATCTCAGGCTCCTGAACTACGTGATCCAACAGCATGGCTAACTCAGATAATATCTTTTAGAGAGAAACATTTCGTTTTGATTAAAAGATTTTAAGGGATCAAGAACTGATCATGTCCTTTGAGACAAGTAGTAATTTTATTCCCTCCAAAACTGTGTTGTGTGAAGAAGTCATACGGCCATTATGATTATCCGTTAGCTCTGTGAGTCAAAACTTCCTTCCACAGCAGCAGTAGGACAACTCCCATGAAAGCTGAAGTCCTGAAGGATTAAAAATCCTAGCTAGTGCCTCAAATCATAACTAAAAGAAATTAATAATTGCCTAAGCCCTGTAATATGAAAACCAACCATACAAAAACAACACGAATCAACGATTTATGCAACTGGGATAAAAACGCTATTTGAAAGAGCAAGACAATCAAGCACAAACTTTTTATAACAAGAAAGAAGATATGTAGATCACAGCAGCGTCTTCACCTGTTCTGCGTCTCTCGCTGGATACTCTAAATACAATGCCCTGACCATGAGAAAAGCTCCTCTACAAGCATCTACTCACGCAACCATGTTGCTGTCAAATGCCTAATGCCCCAGTCGATAGCTAATATTTGTGTGTTTAAATTTACCTTGTTCTCAAGCGGTCTCCTAATCTGGCTCTCAATATGATATCAAATGCATCACAGCTGGACCTCATTCTCTCCTGTTTGATAAGATATCATTTTACCTCAAGCTGGGGGGGGGGGGTTGCACTTTATTTTCTTTAAAAGAAAATTACTCCCAACCAAGGAGCAGGACTCCTCATGGCCTGGATGCAAGAATTTCCACTGTGAAGCTGACAAGGAATGATTCCCAGTTAGGATTAATATAAAGTATTCACCAGGAGGGACTGAAGGGGATAGATTTTTTTTTTTTTTTTTTGTAATAAGGCTGTACTGAAATTGCTATCGGGAGAGAGAGGGCCCCATACTCCTTTCACTTTTATGAGTAAATCAGCTGTTCTCTTCAAGATGCTCTCAGTTTTGAAATTTCCTCCTGGTATCAGCCTGAAATAGCCCATGTCTTCTGACCTCTTGCTATACAAAGCAAGGAACAGCAGCTATTTGACCAGGTTATTGGGCGCTGTGGAGGCACCATAATAATCGGCATTTGGAGGTGGGATGGAGCACTGAGTGTCATCCTGTAATAAACCTCATACAGTTTAGGAACAAGAAGCAGCAGGCTGATTTCATCATTTAGCCCATGGAAAACAGCCAGAGATAGGTCTTGTTAATATGTTATATACTGAAATGGGATAACAGTCCAATCACGATTCAATCATTCAATTAAGCCTTATAAAAGCAATAATAATGCAAATGAGGTTTCAAAGAGAACTGATGTACAACTGTCAAGCCACAGCACGTCAAAGCGATTATTAATAGGAACACTTGGTTGGCGAGCAGGGCTAGCTGGGAAGATGTTGAGGTGTTTGGCATTGGCTTTCATTGCACCTGCATTTCCTAAACTTCTCCATGACCGTTTTAGAGGTAAAACGGACATGGAGAAGTTAAGATAACGTCGTCAAAATAGTCAAAGAGTAGCTGCAAGCCTAGCACTATCAGTGCCCTAGTAGCTAGTTGATGGCAGACCCATGTCTGAGTGCTAAACCAATCCAGGGAATTTCCCTGATTTCTAAGGTATAGGATTTTCTGCAGTTGGTCGTTCTCTGGCAACACATTCCAGCCTAGATCTAAGAAGGTTTTGTTGAAAAGAATATGCTACCACAAAATAAAACAGTAGGTTTTGACCCACTGGCATTTTCCATGAAAAAATTTCCTGGTAGCTCTTGCAATTCAAAGGAGAGAACAACTACAGAAGCAAATGGAAAGATGGAGGAAGTATCCATCCCAAGACTACCCTCTATGGCTGCGTCCAGATGAGTGCAGATGTGTCTGCAACACCACATACCCACACATCCAGTAGTTCTCTGCACTGCAAGGGAGCAGCGTGGAGGGGTTTATTGACCCCTGGATATCCAGGGATCAAAAAGCCTGTGGGGGGTGGGAAATGGAGCAGTATATGCACGGGAAGTGTGCACCACTCAAAACTGAAGCCTGGCCTCGGGAAGCCTGCAGGACCCCAGGTAAGGCTGCTGGGGCTGGCCCAGTGCTGGCCCCAGCCTCTCCTACCCAACCTGGGGAAACTTGCTGTGTGCCAGAGGGCACGTGGCACAGTGTTACCTGGGGCCAACCACTGGCCATGCAAGGTGAGCCACCGCTAGTTGTCCCCGGGGAACCAAATATCCACACCACGTGCGGACGTGGCCTCTGGGGCTTCTTTAGCAAGTAACTAATAACCAGTCAATCCCTGGTGACTTCTCTTCAAACTCTGCCTTTCCCACTAACTTGCTGTAAAGCTAGATTTACTTCAGTTTGCCTCATGTGCAACACAAAGCTCACAGCTCTAGGGAAGGGACATTGTGTTCAGCGATTTCCTCAGTTAAGGAAGATGTTTTTCCCCTAATCTTGATTGACATTGGATATGTTTCAGATCATAAAGAATGAGTGAAATTGTTGAGTCCACAAGCCTCAGGGCTAGATTTGTGAGGAGAAAAAAGTGTTCTGTGATCTTTCTCCGTGTATTTATTGTTATGAAAGCAATATGCAGCTTCCATTTTCAATCCAGATACTTGCTTGCTTGTTAGCCCCTTTGAATCTTATGTAGACTTAGCTACATAAGGTGATGCTATGTGCAAGGAAGGTTAAAAATGTCATGCAAAGAAGCCCAGATCCTAAAATTTTATATTCTACACACTAGTTTGAAATGCAGTTATAGGAAGCCAAAATGCCACCAAATATACACTGAATAACCTCAAATTTTCCCCAGGTGAGGATCTGGATCAGTATTTTTATAATGACTTCACATTATTGAAAGCAAAGTTCAGCCCCATCCACTCCCAAGTGTTGCCTAATATATTCAAAGATTATGTCCTACTGAAGCCAATAAGGCTGCATTCATTAGAGAAAGAAAGCAGAATCTAATCCTTAGTAAAGTTTAAACCAGATTTTTGTGGGACTTGAAGTTCTCATCATTTTGTAGGGGCTGGAAGAGACCTTACAGCTCATCAGGTCCAGCCCCCCTGCACTTGGGCAGGAAAGGCTGCTGGGGTTAGATGAACCCAGCAAGATGGGTGTCAAGACGCTTTTTGAAGATCACCACCTCTGGAGAGAGCCTGTTTCAAACCCTCGGCACCCAACTGGTAAAGAAGTTTTTCCTTATGTCAAGACTGAAGCGATCCTCATTCAGCTTGTGCCCGTTATTTCTTGTCCTCCCCTGGGGGACCTTGGTGAACAGATGCCCCCCCAGGCCCTGATGTACGCCCTTGATGTACTTACAGGCCGCCACCAAGTCCCCTCTGAGTCTTCTCTTCTCCAGGCTGAACAGTCCCAAGTCTTCCAGCCTCTCCAAGTATGTTTCTAGGCCTCTAATCACATGTGTGGCCCTCCTTTGGACTCTCTCGAGCTTCTCCACATCCTTACTGAAGTGCGGTGCCCAGAATAGATGCAGTACTCCAGCTGCGGTCTCACCAAGGCTGAGTAGAGAGGGAGAATGACCAGTGGCTTACTGACGGGGGGCAGGGAGAGGCCAGGCCCTCCAGGGGTACTCACTCCCCTGGCGGCACTTCCGGTTTTGCCACCGGTGTTTCCAGGCTCAGCGATCGGCTGCTGGGGGACCCCCCCATCCATGCTCAGCGATTAGCCACTGGCAAATCCTGCCCCCCCGGTTCAGCAATCAGCTGTGGACAGAGGGGGGGTGCTAATGTAAGCACTGGCCCCTGGGTGCTGGAGACCCATGGTATGCCACTGAGGATGATACCCGTAGCTTTGCTTGAGATGCCTCAGTAGATGCATGCCAGTGTGCGATTATCTGTGCCAGCTACGGCATCATATTCACTTTGTTTTCTATCACTACACCGAGGTCTCATTCAGATGTGGGGCTAGCACTGCTGAACCTGTGTGTTGTGGATTATTTCTCCTCAGAGGGAGCGCTTCACATTTCTCCGTATTAAATAACATCAGATTGAGGTCTGCCCACCTTGCAAGCCTGTCCAGGTTGACCTGTATTGCCAGCCTGTCTTCAAGCATGACCATGCTCCCCCACAGTTTGGTGTCATCATCGAATTTTGCTAGTTTGCTTTTAATACTTGAATCCAAATTGTTGATGAACATGTTGAAAAGCACTGGTCTGAGTACTGAACCCTGAGGGACACCACTGGTCACCCTCTGCCATGATGACTCAGATCTGTCAATCAATATGACTGGTCCTGAAAAGAAACTACTTCTATCTTATTTTGAGCATAATTGTTTTCTGACTATACCTTCCAGGCATTAGATTTCAGTGGGAGCATCTCCACGAGATGCTTACTGCACATAACACTGCTCAATAGCGTGGTGGTTAAAAACCATGCTAATAGCCTACTGTGCAGGGTTAGGCTAATGCACAGTAGGCATCACAAAAAAACTATGCACCAGTGGTACTTCACAGTAACTTAGTTACTGCACATGTAGTTAGTACTTCTTTAAGCAAGTACTAAACTAAATGCACAGTACTTAAGGTGCATTAATGAACATGTAGACGTGCCCATTGTGACTTTGTTGACTAAACTGAACAGTCCCCTAATGTCAGATTTAACAGGTATTTCCCAATGCAGATACCTGTAGACCATGATCATGTTGCCTTCTCTTCAATCAGTCTTCATGAAGTATGGAGGAACTAATTTTGCTGAATCTTGCATTCACCAAGATAATGGGATTGAAAGAATATAATAAAGAATAAAACCATTTGGGTTTGAGTTTTGTTGGCCATGCTTCCTCTTTTAAACCTATCCTGATAAGCTGAGAGCAAAAAACAAGTGTTCCAAGCAAAAGTATTTATTGTTTGTAAGGCATGGGTCTTCATTTATTTAGAAATTTGGGAGATTTGGAAATCTTGAGATTTCTAGGAGTTGGGTCATAGGAAGACTGATTTAAAATTCAGGAGAGAAAAAAATATATTTTCTCTGGAACTTGCAAAAGGTTCATGAAACACAAAAAAGACCCAACATAAACATGGCCCAACCCTAGTGGCTTTATTAAATCCAGGACAGAAGCAGCTTTCCCAGCCCTGGGACCTGTTTTTATTCCCAGTCAGTTCTCTAAGAGTATCATAGAATCATAGAAGTAGGGTCAGAAGGGACCTTGTAGATCTTCAAGTCTGACCCCCAGCCTGGGCGGGAGAAAAACTGGACTTAAACGAGTCCAGCCAGGTAGTCATCAAGCCTCTTCTTAAAGATCCCCAGGACAGGAGCCAGCACCACTTCCCTAGGAAGTTGGTTCCAGCTCCTAGCCACCCTGACTGTGAAGTAGTTCTTGCGGATGTCTAATCTAAATCTACTCTCTAATAATTTGTGTCCATTGTTCCTTGTC
>NW_017728910.1:20635282-20648337 GCF_001723895.1 Crocodylus porosus | reverse complement strand
TCTTAACCCAGAGCACTTCAGCCTGCCCTTTCTCTGACCCCATTCTGCTGGCAGAGGATGTGTATTGCTCCTTGACATAGAGTGCCACACCCCCACCTTTCCTTCCTTCTCTATCCCGCCTGTAAAGCCTATAGGCCCTAATGCTAACTGCCCAGTCATGGGACGAATCCCACCACATAAAATCTTGGTCTCCTCTAAAGTCAGAGTCAAAACTCCCATTGACTTCAGCAAAGCCAGGATGTCCCCATCTAAGAGTTTTACTCAATGCCAGTAGGATCTCTGGGGCAGGTGGGTGCAGTGGCATGGTTGTACCCCACTTCAACACTGTAACTTACTTGCTGGCAGTTCCCTGCAGCTCCCTATCCCTTCCCCTGATGTCCACCACCAGCCTGGGGGCCCTAGATGTGGGCAGCAGTTATGCGGGGTGCCAGGCTAGGCTGAGGATGGCAGCATTGGTAGGTTGTTCCCCACTTCCAGCCCCTGCTCCTGGCCAGGGTGGGAAACCCAGGGTGACCAATCATAGAGCAAGTGCTGGAAGTAGATTTCACAGATTTTCAGGGCTGGGAGGGACCTCAGCAGGTCATCAAGTCTGACCCCCTGCCCTGGGCAGGAAAGAGCACTGTGGTGAGACAACCCCAGCCAGATGCTTGTCCAGTCTCTTCTTAAAGACCCTCAAGGTAGGGGAGAGCACCACCTCCCTTGGAAACCCATTCCAGATTCTGGTAACCCTTACCATAAAGAAGTTCTTCCTAACGTCTAGTCTAAATCTGCTCTGTCAGTTTGTGGCCGTTGTTTCTAGTTACTCCAAGGGGCACTTTGGTAAATAGGAACCCACCCATGGCCCCATACTGAGCCCAGCACCCCATGCAGCTGCACCGTGCAGCCCCTAACTGGAGCAAGGAAGGAGCAGTCCTGGAGCTTCCTCCACCCCTGGTCAGTTCGTCCCAGCGGCCATGACAGGTGGGTCTGCCCTTCCTATGCCCAGAGGCATGTCCTGCTGATGGAGGGGAAGAGGGACTGTGAAGGGATGGGAAGAGCTGCTGAGTGCCAAAGGAGAGGGGGTGCCAGAAGGCTTGGCAGGGTGTGGGATGGGGAGTCATACCTGCTTTGCAGACTCAGAAAAGTCCCTGGGAGCTGCTGCCACAGTGCAGTCTACCCACTGCGAAGGAGGGGAGGTGGCTGCAGCCCCATTGTCCACCTTTTTAAAATCCTAGACCAGCCCAGGCTCTGGGGTATTCTTCATCCTATGTTAGGAAATGTCCATTGACTTAAGAGGGAGCTAGAAGAGGCCCCTAGATTTAGGGGCCTTCATTGCTACCTTCTCTGCTGTAGCGGATTTAGGGATAATGACTTTTCTATGAACGCACAAGCAGCACATTAACAAATTGAAGGGGTTTGTAGAGAGCCAAGTCGTCTTTTAAAAATAAAAATCCCCTTCCACTCTCTGCAGACACAGCAGGCAAGGGGACAGCCGAGTTCTCCTCACGAAGGTTTCCAAAATGCCTGAAGACCCTCTGATGAAAAGGCCATGTAGTTTTTAGTGCATTATTTTAATCTATTTTTACTAAGCAGCCTGTATGATAAGGTATTGAGGCAGGTCATGGGATGTGCAGAAAGGGAATGTTAACTGAGTTGTCAGAGATCCTGATGTTAGCCTTTCTAAGAAGGTTTTTGCTTTATCCTGGTACAGGGAAAACCATTTAGGCAGAGGTTTACTAATTGTTCCAGTGAATCAATCAGCGCACCCAGGTGAGGACTCGCTTTATTCATCGTTCCCGTCTCCTCAGTTTCAGAATGGACATCTAAGTGTCTGAACCTCCATACTTTTCACTTCAGCAGCTTAAAAGGGACTAATGCTTGCATTGTTGGGGTTGCTTCCCCCCTGCCTGCAAGCTGCATCATGCCAGAACGCGGAGAGCCTTTTAGATATCAAAACTTTCAGACAGTTAAGTTCCTAAAGCAAACACCACTGAAGAACGTGACAGCCCACACACCTTCAGGACACCTACATTACAGGCATCAGCACATGTCAAAAGGGTTTAAGATGGGATAAAACAAATAGGCACAGTTTAAAAAAAAAAATACCAACATGGGGGGGGTTCCTTTTTATTGCCCCCATCTTTGAAGGGGATACAGAGCAAAGAGTTTTTTTGCAAGACCAGGAGCACATAAAGAGCTCGACAAGACACAAGGCAAATCTTCCCAATCCACCTTCAGGCTTAGTGATTTTAAGAATCTCAGTCAATGCTTCAACGAGGCAGCTGAACTGGGCTGAGATGATTCGTAAACCTCGCTTCAGCACTTGGTTTCCCCACTCCCACCTCCTAAGCACCCCCCCCTCCACCCCCCAACACTTTTTTCCCTGAAATAGCTTTCCTAAGGACTTCTGTTTGTAGCTTATGAACCCTGTGTGCTCTACATTACAACCATCTGCTCTCAAACCTTTCCCATTCTTTTGATTTTGAGGCAATGCACATACACAGTTGTCCCCTTAGGGATAGATGGAACTATCCGAATTTGGCAGCCGACAAAGTAAATACTGTACCTACTAATTGTTACACAAAGCTTGTGAAGCCATTCTCGTCTTTGGGCACTGCTGTAGGTGCCAATTGAACAAATAGAGCAGGTGATTGCCTTTGAAGCCTTGCCCAATTCATCCAAAACTACTTGGCCTGACACAGAAAGCTGTTTGGATCATTCATTCTAATCAGAGCCTTTAAGCAGCATAGCTTTCATTATCTTTAGTATTGATTCATGTGTGTCAGATGAATACAGAATGAGTGCCCGAGGGGACTGGGATTTATATATTGGCTAAAATAATATTAAAAGCTAACTGTGAATTGTTGGGCTATTCAAAGAGGGTTTCTTGGAATGTCATAATATAGGAGAATGGTTTCATAATTTGTGATTACTTGCCTGTGAGTCATGTAGTGGTTTTTTGGCCAGATTTGCAGTGCAAGTCACAATGCAATCTCTACGGGAGAGTATATCAGACTATTTTTACAGTATAGTACTTTATTATAAAACCAAATTTTAGGCAAATCCACATCTACCTAATCCACCTAGGTGTTTCTAATACATGCGTTGCTGTATCGGAGCCTACTTATTGCTCATTACAAATGACACTGGAATTTTTTCTTAGATGGAAGGGATACTGCGGGCAGTCAGAGCAAGGCTACTGGATGTGATAAACCAGTGTCCTGACCTGATAAACGTATTTGATTATATTTGTATGATACTTTCCATCTCGCCATCCCAGCATGTAGTTGATATTTGATGCATCTATATATGTAATAAATTATAAGAAGTGGTTCCAAACTCTTCTGATTTACTGGTTGGCTTTCTCTTATCAAACTGCCCTTTAAACAAAACAAAACAAAACCAAAAAACCTCCGAAGGACTCATATAATCTGCCTGCTCAACACACAAAGAAATTATCTGAATTTGGGAATAGCTGACTCTAGTTAATTGGTATCAATACGTATCCAGTTTGTTTCAAGGATTTGAATTGTTTAGCTATACGTGGATTTTTTCTGAACACAAGTTGTCCAAAAGTCTTAATGGAAAGATTTTTGCAACAATGAAGTAGCATCTGGTGGCAGATAAGCGAACAAGAAGAAATGGTCTTAAGTTGCAGCAAAGGAAATTTAGGTTAGATGTTGCAAAAAACTCTCTCACTAGGAGGGCAGTAAAGCACTGGAACAGGTTACCCAGAGAGGTGGTGGAAGCTCCATCCTTGGAGGGTTTTAAGACCCAGCTCAACAAAGCCTTGTCTGGGATGATCTAGTTACGGCTGGTCCTGCTTTGAGCAGGGGGTTGGACTAGTTTGACCTCCTGAAGTGCATTAGCTTCAGTGCACGTTTTTTTAAGTGACGCTTTAATGCACAGTAAAATAGGCTATGTGCACGTGTAGACGCGGCCCATGTGCTCTAATGGATAAAGCACTGACTTTATACTTCGGAGGCATTGTGTCTATTCCTGGCTCTGCCACTGGCCCATGGAATGACTCTATTTCTCAAATCTGTGCCTCAGTTTCCCCAGCTGGAAGAGGGGGATAAAGATGTCAATCTCCTTTGCAAAGCCAACTAATAGAAAAAGTCTCATCATCCAGGAAAAGCAATAAAATACCTTTAGATCACCTGGAAGGCACTAAATTATGGAGTGATACTATCACACCTTTATCTCCCAGCATACATGAATGATGTAAGTAAACATGAACTAACCTAGCATATGTGTGTACTTTTGCCCTCACTGAATCCAAACTATACGACTAGTATGTCCTTTAGCTCAGGTCCCTGTACATCTGGAGAAGCATGGCCTGAGTTCCTGCTCCTATCATAAAATCCTATTAGCCAGAGTTTGAACCTATTCTAGGCAGCAGAAGGTTTGCCTCTGGAGTTGCCTGGGGCCAGGATTTCTCCCCATATGTCCACCGGGGTACAATATAGAGACTGCTATGATGTCTGAGGATAAATAACAATGTTAGGATTTTTACCCTTTCAGCTCAATCTCTTATGAGTTCTATTAATCTATGTTTAATCTAATTTGATCCATATTGCATATGTCTTCTTCGGATCACAAGATGTGGCAGCAATCAAACATCAGTTATTCTGCTGTAAAAAAAAAGGGGGGGTGTGGATTCTAACTCTTGGCTGGCTAATGCCGTGCTCTGCCTTCACCTGCATACCAGTCTTATTTTTCTGCATGGTTTTCATCCTCTTAAGGCAAAAAGCCCAGAAAGTTTAACAAGTTTACACATATCTATAGTGAGACATCATCCAATGGTTTTAATGTTCTAAATACTAGAATGACACTCACGTGGCTTTAAGATTGCTGGACAGGATTAATCGATGGGCTGGCACCGAACATGGGCTGGCGGTCCTGCATTTCTGCACAGAGTTGAAATAAAAGGAGTTGCAGACTTTTGTCTAAAGGTGGGTCGGTGCAAAAGAGACATGCGCCACAACTGGCAGGAGGTCAAATTGCAGGACTGAATTTAAGTCAATAATGCAAGGAACAGTTAAGCCAACGACCAAAACTGTACTGTGCCACTTAAAAGGAAAAGCAAAAGAAAACATCAATGCCTGCCTTTCCCAGAATTCCTTGTTCCATCTACTGATCAGTTTTATGTATTAGACCAGAGGCTCCCAACCCCTGGGCCGCGGCCCGGTACCAGCCCGTGAAGGGTTGGCTGCCAGACCTGAAGTCCAGAAGTGACCGGCATACTGCGGACTGGCAGCCAACTTTTTTTTATACTGAGTATAAAAATGGGTCAGCTGCTGCTCCGCGGTATGCCATTCACTTCCAGACTGCAGTTTGCCAGTCCACAGTCGCTTCCGGTCCATGGACGTCTCTGGTCCGCAGTCTGAAAAGGTTGGGAGCCCCTGTATTAGAAAACAAAGTAACAAAATTTTAAGAAAACTCCTCTTGGATTCTGGGATTATACATGGGGAGATTTCTTTGAAATGTAAGTGGAGTTTCCTAAAACACATCTACAGGTGTGAGGAGCCCAATCACTTTAGGATTAGCTGTTCCTCAGA
Organism: Crocodylus porosus; assembly: GCF_001723895.1. NCBI lineage: Eukaryota > Metazoa > Chordata > Crocodylia > Crocodylidae > Crocodylus > Crocodylus porosus. Next base: position 20,642,797 of record NW_017728910.1, on the reverse strand, counting down.
AAGCTCAGTAATGATCTGAAATATGAAGCTCTACTTGAACTTTTCTACTAATTCAGTAATTACTGCTGTGCCTGAAATGGCCCCTTTCCTGCAATTACTCAACATGCACTTTCAGTCAAAGAGGTTAACACCTGAATTTAGAGTCTAATTAACACCTAAGGTAGACTTTTTGTTTAAGGCTTAATAAAACGGGGACTTTTCCCAGCATAAGATTTCACTAGCCTACATAAGTAAACACATGTTCTACTGATCAGTCCGCTTCTGGTCGTGTCAAAAAGCCGCAGAGGGCAGTGGTCCGAGCAGATCAATGAATCCTAGTATGAAGGGCCACTTAGTATCAGGGCCACGTTTTCAAAGGGACTTGAGCTGTTTGCATCTGCTTGCAAATACTTGTGCACACATCTCACTTTCTCCTGTGACCAGGATAAATGACTCTCCCGGGGGTAAATTCTAGCACCCATACACCAAGATAACACTGCTCAAAATTTTGGCATCCAAAAAACTTGCCCGGCAAGTTGTGCAAGCACACAACTGGAGGTCACGTTTTTGAAAATCTGGCCCCAAATGCCTAGCTGAACTTCATGGCAAACAAATCCATACAAATACATTCTCTTACAGATGTGTTTGAGAAGTAATCCTGGTAGAAATGGATCCAGGGAGGACGGGTCAGGGCAGGTGATCAGGATGGTAAGACTAGTACACACACACACACACACACACACACACACACACACACACACACACACACACACACACACACACACACACACACGAGTACCAATTGGCTGTGCGAGTTACCATAGCCGCAAGTCTCCGTGTAATGTGCACGTCGCAGACGGAGAGAAACAAGAAGAAAATATTCTGAAGCAAATCCCGGGAACCAGTTCCTCCCCCCAGTGTACCAATGACTCCTACTGTAGGGTGGATGGACTGAACTCAAAACCAGCAGTGCAACCAGGGCTGGAGGAGCGGGGCACCAGCCCTGGGCACCAGCTTAGGAGGGGTACCAGAATCAACCCCACCCTGGAGAGTCCGCAGCCCTCCAGCCTTGCTCTTGCAGCAGCAATGCGGTACATAGGCGTGCGTTACTGCTGTAAGAGCAACAGCTAGGACGGGGCATTAGGCACGACCCTGCTCTAGGAGCCCGTGCCCCTCCAGCAGTCTCCCCACCCCCTTGCTCTCCCGTCCCGGGGTGCCAACCCTGCTTATTATGTCTCCGTTAGAAACCGAGGGAGGCCTTCAGGATTTGGCTCTTTGTTTCCTTCATGATGATTTGGTTTCAGAGCTGGTGGGGATGTTTCCTTAGGTCCCGTCCAACCCTATGCTTTATGCTCCTGGGTTTGCAGAGCCTTCATTGTCATGCGGGTTTTCACAAGTAATTTTTTTTAAGATGTGTCGCCTATCTTTTTCTTTCCTTCTATTTTCCTTTTAAGGTACATTAGTTACCATGGAAACAATTATGTCACAGGCATGCGTGGAGCTTAACAACATCCACAGGAGATCTCTACCACTGATTCATATAGGGTGAGCTATTCAAAAGATTTCAGCTCCCATGCAGGCCCCACATGAAGTAGCCTTATTTTCCACAGCAAGGCAAAGCCAGACGCGGAGCGTATTTTGAAAGACTGGCCCATATTTAGGAGCCAAAACAGACATGGAGCTCTTGAAAATCCAGGCGCAGCTGTGAGTACTGATCACTTGAACATATAGTCATGAACTCTATGGAAAATATACCCCGTCATGGCTGGAAACGGTTAACGTGGTCTGGGAAACCAGTTTCATGTTCTGCGACTCCGATCGTGATCACATGCATCTTTTTTGCAAGGTCCATAGCAGACCTCTTAATGCAGGTACGACGCAGTTTGCCTATAACCCAGACTCCGCACAGAGAACATTACTATGCAATATGACATTTAAAAAGATATGGAGACACTACAGTGCAATTACCCCTTTGACCACAGAGCAAACCACAACACAATGTCACATTATCCTCGCTGTTTACCTTCAAGTGTTTAGACAAAAATCTTATCATGTTATAAAAATATTTTCATTTTAAAGCAAGTAATAGAGATACTGCCGTGCAGATAAATGCAAGACTCGGAGCCAGCCTGTGACAGCTTCTTGCATGGGTGGAAAAGACAATAACAACAGCAAACTTCCCTTCTTCAGGCCCTGCAGGGCCAGTTTCACCTACACTCAGCAGAGATGGGGACATCTCTCTCCACACCTGGAATTGCACAACCCACTAAACAGGGTAAAAAAAGGCAACGGAGGAAAAGGCACAGCCCTAAACACAAGTCCACTCTGCCGCCTGGACTAGATGCACTGGTGTGGAGATGGATGACAGCGCCTCCCTACACTTTGCCAAAGACAAGCTCAGTGCTGCTCCTCAAACCCACAAGCTAGCACAACTTAAAAGCATAAAGCGACCTCCCAGGTTTAAAATGAGCCCAACTCATTTCCCAATCTCTATACATGTTGGCCTGACACTCAGTTGCCCTGGACCTTTAACAGCTCTTCGCAAAGTGCCTGTAAATGCTACCAAATCAGAAAGAGGAGGAGAAGTGATTGACAGGCTGCTGGTTGTTGGAAGCATAAAGGAGATCAGTTTTCAGCTGCCACAGAGAAGGACAGGGAAAATTAGTGCTATAGAAGGAGGTCAGCATACAGTTCCTGACAGCTGATGTGATGGCAGCAAAGAGTTGAATTTAAACTTGCTTTAGTATTAATTGTCAGGAAAGGATGAGATCAGTTTATGAACTAAGAGTACTGTGCAGTCAAAAGTTACAAGCCAGGGTTGTTGCCACAAAGTAGCTGAACGGCTTTGCTTTTGCAAAGATTAAACTTCAAAGAAGAGTAGAATAAGATACACAAGAGGTGGCATGTGCTTTCTCTTGATAATGTTTGATTTCCAACTCCAACTCTATCGCACTGTAAATTCTTAACACTGAAGTTTCAACTAAGTAGCTGGTTTATAAGATAAATGACTTGGGGTAAGAAAGACTTTGACCACACACACAAAAAAAAATACAGCTACATAAAAATGGATTGAAATAAATGTGAATAGCAGAGAAAGTTAACCAGTGTTGCAGACTAAGGTTTTGCAGCCTTCTTGACCCAAGAATGTGACTACAAAATATGGAGATAAATTTGGGTCTGACAGGTTAACCCAAGCCTTATAGAAAATGGAAAGGTATCAATGACAGATAGATAGACTTAGATGTGTATGCGCCAAGGCCCAGATCCTCAGAGATATTTTGGTGCCTAGATGAAAACAGGGCATTAAAGAGAAGTGTTAGGCACCCCAATGCATTTGAGTTTCTGGGCCTAAGTGTAGGCAGAGCACTGCGTCGGTCATTCTCTGTTGAAGATGAGGTTGAGCAGCTGGTGAATGGACAGTGAAGAAAAGGGGGGTGATGTTTTCTGTCTTGCTCTACAAGACACCACGTTAAGGCAAATTCTTCCCCTTTTTTCTTGCTTTTCCATGTCCTTTGCTAATCACAAGGGAGACCTCTCTGGGTTCTTTCCAGAACGGTAGAGAGGAACAAATTCAAGGGGACTGGAGAAAGGAGGCAAGCTGGATAAACGTCTGCATTTTCCTTGGGAGATGGTGACTACAGCTGATGGTCCCACCGTGATCTGCTTCTACACTGGATAACAAAAGGTACAAAACTGTTAACCCCACCACGGAGCAGCTTGCAGCTCTCTCTGATAATATATTGATCGGATGTCTAGAAGGCAATAAGCACTCCTGACGATAAGAAATGAGCATAAACCCCCTCAAATAACTCGAACCAGTAGAGAAAACAGTAGACAGCTAGCTAAGCAATATTGATTTTGAACCATGCATCCTCCTGATACTCCAGTCTCTATACTGGCTCTCCAATGGATCACTGATGGTCAATGGTCCTCATCTTTACAGCTCATCAGTCATTTCCTCCCCCTGTGCAGTTATGACCATTCAGGGGTACCAGGAAGTTTTTCACAACAGAAGCGTATTTGCATCCAGGTACAAGCCATTTCTCATAACCAGCTCACGGATGCCCTGCTCTTCCCTCAGTAGTAAATCAGTCATGGTTCACTTGAGTCTAAAAGGCCCACTAGGCACTGGGCTTAATTGTAGTTAAAGCATTCCAGGTTTTATAGCCAAGGGCACACCAGGGAATGAAGGGACTAGCAATCTCTTCCAGCAACTTCCAGCTCCCTGACCCCAATAACCAATGCCCATTGCTAGATGGACCACCACTGTAGGTAAGTCTTTGGCATGAGCCCAAAGTGCAGCTCCAGCTCACCTTTGGGAAACAACAGCCCTGAGCCCCTCTGCCCCTGTGCTCCTTCAGCAATCCCAACACCTCTCCTAAGCACCTCAAAACAGCAGAGACGCGAGACCTACCCAGCAAGAAAGAAAGGCTAAATAGGCAGATGATTTCAAATTACCCAGTAGCAATTATGGACGACAGAATGCAGGTTGGAGGCAGGATGAAAGAAAATTAAGAAAGATTAACTTGAAATCTGAGGTTTTAATTAGACACGGATATCTGTTTTCTATCTGCTTCTGCCCATGGGGAACCTGGAAAACAAATACTCCTGTTTCACTAAGCTCTCGTAGTCAAAAAGCATGGCCACTCTTTAAAAGCCAAAGTATGTGCCAGGTGGGTTATGTTGCAATGGACTTACATTTCCTCGTGGAATGAGCTGCAAACGCAACAACCTGCTACAGCATGTTTTAGCAAAAATACAAAGTCACACAGAGGAGAATAGAATATGATGCCCAAACCCCCAAACTCAGCCAATCTGCTGACGCTTCCCTGCGCAGAAGTGAGAGCGCGTCTAGCAGCTAGTTCAGCATATTTTTGTTCTGAGATGGTGGCTCTGAACAGGGATGCTGCCAAAGCGCTCACATACCCCATCGACAAGCACACATTCACGTCTCTCGTGGTAGCCAAGTCAGTGACTTAGAGAGACGGGCTGTATTTTGCCAGGCAGATGAACCAGGTGCAAATGCCTAAGGTGATCCTCCCTTTACCAACTTGACAATTAGTTGGAGGTGCTCTGGGAAAAGCAGAGAGCGTGGCTGCCCTTGAAGACAAGTCTAGAGGACAGAACGGAGCAAGTTAGTCACTCTTGAAGATTAGACTGAATGTTGACCTAGAAAGTTTGTTCTCCACTCCATTTACTCACATTACCACCGTTAACCACAACAGGGTTCGTACACCCATTCAAGGAGACAACACAGCCTGGGTGTGTGCCTGAGCTGAAAGGGCTTTTGAATTTCATTTTCTATCCCAAACCAAATTCAATGCCATAAGCCTGTTTCTTGATGGTCCTCCGGGCTGGGTGAGCTTGAAGAGGTCTGTGGGAGTTTTGCCTAAAAAAGGCCCGAGTCCTTGGTGCGAGTTGTACAAGGTTTTTCTTCAGTTTTGGTTCCGATAACTGTTTCTGCACCCTGAGGTTTGATTTCATTTCAGGTTCAGGGGAAAGCAAACGATTCAAAGGAGGCATGCTCTGAACAGCGAGGGCTTCGTTCTGGACCCCGCTGATCACGTTCTGCGTGGTTAAGTCCCAAATGCAGAGAGCAAAAGAATCAGGAGCAGTATCCTGAACCACTGGCAGGCATTCGGAGGGCTGCAGGATCAACCAAAATAAACCGCCCTGGGGGTTCGGTATAGATTAACCAAGTTTGTCTAAACCTGAGCTGAAGTTGGCGTGATGCGGTCCTAATAGGCTTCTGTGCTTTGATTTCACCCCACTCGATCTCTGTGCCCCTGAGTTTCTTTTGGTCTTTGTAGGCTAAAGGTCTCCCTTTAGTCTCCCTGGCATATATCTTGGATGGAGGCTCTCTGCACATGACTCTTTCCTGAAAAAGAAAGCTTGAGGGCCTAATTCCCTTGGGTCTCTAAGACCAGTGCTGACCCCCTCCAGAGCTTCAGCCTTGGCAATGCTCTGGGCTTACAGTTCACCTCTTTAAAGACATGTACTAGCAAAAGCAAATGGACAGGCAGGCTTTGCAAAAATTCCTAAAGCCAACTACTCCGTGTTAAATAGCATAGAATATGTGCAGATCCGGACAAAAATAATAAAACATGCACGCACTTTCCTGCACCAGTTTCCTCCCCCTTCTAAGGTTTCCTCTGAAACGGTTCAAAGCCCTTTGGGGCATTCAGGATCCTGGAGCTCACAGCTTCTCCCCCAAATGATGGAATCGGTCTCCCTCCATCCCCCAGATCAGCTTCATTTGACTTCTTTCTGGTGGCGCGGGAAAAAACTGTCCCCTACACAACAAAAGCACACCCCCCTCTTCTGCTCTTGAATGGGAGCCATAAAGTTTTTAACAATCTTCTCTTGTTTGTGGGCTGAGAGATGCATGGTACAACTCTGGCAACGAATGGAGGATACCGTATGTCAAGTCATCCAAAGATCTATGGCAGCTTCATAGCACCAGCATTTATAAGTTGAACAGAGAAGCCACAAATCAGGTTGGTAACTAACTACTTCAGCTGAATTTTTCATTTAACAGGCCTGGGAGTTTCAGAATGAGTTGTTAACTACTCCTGAAAAGTTTCAAGTGAAAAGGACTTCAATAATGCCATTGACATTGTACGAAATTATGAAATCCTTGCTTAGTTTTCACTCAGACCTTTCCTGCACAGAATTCCCATCGAACTCTTGGGACAGCAGGAATTTGGAGTAATGAGTTCAGCATCTAGCCCATCATCACACCCCCTTGACTGAAAAGGTATTTTCTGAATGCTATTGATAAGGAGCAAAAATGACCTTCTGTCTCCTATCAATGGGTTGTTGCATCGCTCTGAAATTCAGACAAACTGTATCTCATGAATGAGGAAAATTAGCTATTAAGCAGTGGGAAAATAGTTATGCAACAGTTATGTTCTGTCCATTAGTCACAAGGAAGATGGAATAGATCCAAACTTAGACGGTAAATTACTCATATAAAATTATGCCTACAGAAAGGCATTTCTCACCTAGGGTTAAAACAGACTGTAAAATTTTTACTTTGGCAGTAAAAAAAAAAATTTAAAAACAGAAAATAAAAAAGGAAAAATGATGAACACAAGGCTGGGAGTCAGGTGGTTCTGGCCTTGTCCAGGGGACTGCGTGTATGACAGCGAGCAAGCCATAACTTGTGCTAAATGTAAACTGGTATAAAGTGTCACAGCTCAACTGAAGGTAATGGGTCTCTGCAGATTTACAGCTACGGAGGAGCTTGTTGTCTATGTCTCATGTTGAACAGGCAAAGCAAAGCTTGTTTAACGCGGGAGTTTTGCTAAAGGGCCCAGCAGAGCCAACGGCAAACATCTGCACAACATGAGTGGGCAAAGCTCAGCTTGCAGGTGAAGGTTAAAGACTGCCATCCTACCCTCCCATTCAAACCCTGCAAATGCAATAGCGTTACTTAAAAAAATATCTGTTGTAGACAGATCCTTTGCATGAAACACGGTGGCAAATAACAAGTTTATCAATTACACGGCCAGATCCAGGATTTCCCGAAGTGGG
>NW_017728910.1:20591243-20635182 GCF_001723895.1 Crocodylus porosus | reverse complement strand
CTGCGGGGGGTAGCTGTCCCCTGCTCCCCGCCTCCTCTGCCCACACCAGCGTGAGAAGACCATGCGGAGAGCCTCTGGAGACTTTTTCAAGTCCCTAAAGCAGGTGAAAATCCCCCTTTCCTTCTTCTTGCTTCTCAGAGGTAGGTCCCATCCCCTTCCCACCCCCCCAGTGCTGCTTTCTCTACTGTCTGGGTCAGGGACGCTCCAGATCCAGCCAGGCTGAGCAGGGACTGGGCTCAGTTGGGGAGGGGACAGCCGCTGCAGGGCAGCTGGACAGTAATTCCCTCCACCCTGCCCAGTCCTGAAGCAGGTGTGGGGAAAGGGAACCCCCATTGACCCCTGCTGCCCTTTTCCCTTGCTCAACACAGCCCAGCTCCCACACCCAGGCAGGGATGGCTCTGGGACAGGGAAAAGGCAGGGAGGAAGGGAGTGTGCCTTTGAACACAAAGTGGAAGGGAGGATGCACTTTTAGTTGTCTTAAGGACTTCTTACTTGTCTTAGGGTGCAATGCCATCCAAAAGAGGGGTGCAGCTGCACCACCGCACCACCCCTGGATCCGCCCTGATCGCTTATGATTGCTTTCCAGATTCGAGAAAAAAGCAATGCCCCAAATTTGCCCACCACTGGCAACTTCCCAGGAGCAGAAAGGTCACATTTCAAGCTGCAAAACTTTGAGCACTCTTCATTTGCACCCAGCAGAGGCAGTTCTGATCAAGATGAAACAATCACATGTTGGGAACTGTAGCTTGCAGAGACCACACCTTCCGGTGAAGGATGAGGGTGGCCTTGGCTGCCTTCACAACTCTGTGGGTTGCTCATGACCTCCCCATGCTGCAACACGGCCCTGTAACGCAGGTTTAATACAGATGTGCTCAGTTCCATGGTTCTCTGCTGCTTGTTCCAAATGCAGTTCAAGTTCATTCTTGTTTCAGTATTGAACATTTCATCCAGGTGTGGCCTCGGCAAAGCTGATAATAATTACGTACTTTCCCTGACCTTTTGCCCAACCTTCCTGTAAACAGGTACAATTTCTAAAAAAAGAGCCATTTTGTAATATAATACTGAGACTTAAACTCTGTTGGGGCTGCCGTGCTGCCCCATTGTGTGTCTAGGAATGCTTTTTACTGCTGCTTTAATGTAGTAAATGAAAGGGTGGGACGCTGGAGATGTAACCGGCAAGACTGCAGATTGCATCTTCTTTTTCATAAGCTGAAGTTGATTGCTCTAACAACAAACAGCTATTATCACGTTGTTCTCTGCCTAAGAATCAGGAAGTCTGGGTGGTGGTAGGTAATGTAGGAAATGATATGGTTAAAGAAAAAAAAAATATGGTTAAATCTGTACAAGTCACATCTGCTCCGTTGACTTACGCGAGATTCTTTCACCGCGATACTTCACCAACACTTCAGATGTTGTTACCGGCTCAGTTCCTTATCCAACCATCATCAACATAAGTGATGTCTCCTTTCCTTCTGACCCTATCCCAGCAGAGCATATCCACAATAAGGACTCTTTTACAAGCTACACAGGCTATACAAAAGGGTGGAAATGCATCCCACTGCCAGGATAGACCACTGATTGAGCATGTGTAACCACATCCCCCATGGCGCTGCGAACAGGTTGTGTCAATCACTCTCTTCCCCCGGTGCCACGTCAGGGCTGCTCATGGCTAGAGGCAGAGGTGGGATTATTGGTCCTGAGGTTCCTCGGTGCTAATCACCAGCTTGTCTCATTCTGGCTTGTAGTCAAAAAGTAGTTGGCACCTTGGCAACGGTGGCAGAATTGGGAGGATCCTTTTTTGCCCCAAGTCTATATTTACTGATACGCTCTCACGGGACTAGGCACTCAGCAGCATTTTGCTGTATGAAGGTATTCAATGTAACAAGCATCATCCCCATCACATAATGGGGCTCAGGGATTGGAAAGAGAGCTACTGATTTACTGTCATTTGGGATCTATATTACCAAAATTGCATATTCCAAGTCAGATCCCCAGTGAAAGGCAATCAGTGTAATGCTACAGCATCCAGTTCGAGGGAACTCTGCCAATTTATACCAGCTGAGGATCTATCCCCCCTAAGCACAACGACACCATCAGTCAGCACATCTCCAGAAGCTACTTTAATGCTGCTTATAGGTTCATTAATAAACGTGCATTTAGAGACGTTGACCCCTCTGTGCCTGCAGGGTAAATGAAGTAGTCCACCACTCAGTCAGAATGGAAGGAGGACAAAATAATGGCAAAAATATTTTTATATATTTTATATACGTCTCCACACTGAACCTCAGGGGCTCACATGAAACGCTATAAATCAGACCACCTGGGGTTCCCCTGTGATTAGTACAGATGCATGCTGCAAGCTACCCTGGAAAAAAAACACATTCTCTTTTATTATAAGGAAGTAATAGGGCATACTCCAAGTCTGCCACAGGAAAGAACAAATCAAAAGCAGGCATCGCACAAAATCAGCTTCTGATGTGTTCATTTTCTCTGGATGTATGTGGTAAGCTGTCAGGCAGGATCCCTTTGCCTTCATTGATCACCGATGGCTTGCTGGCGAGGCGAGGGATATGTGGAACATCCAATTCTAAAGAAACTTCAGCCCTAGGTGAAATAAAATCAAGACAATCATTTTATTTTTGTACCACCCACCCACCGCCACCATGAATTAAAGCATATGCAAAAAGTACTGCCTCCGCAGCCCTGGAAACTGCAGCCCTTTCTCCCAGAGCAGGTCTGGCGTGGACAAAGCTGCCACAGCACCGCCCCTTGCCTCTCTGCTTTTGGAAAGGACACCCTCGAGGTCAGACGGTGATTCAGTCACCATGCCCAGGCAATCCGTGGCCTCTGACATGTTCCTATGCCCTGTTTTAACTACAGAGGAATTTGGGTCAAGTAGTGGCTTTTGGTGTACTGTAAACACAGCTTATTTTGATGTGAAAACCTCATATCTCTTTACCCAGGAGAGAGGACAAGAAAAAAAAAAATCCTTCTTGCACACAATCCTTCTACAATTGAATCCAAGTAACCCTCCTTCACTCCAGCCTTTTACCACCAATTACAACAGTCGGGTCTAGGACAAAACAGACAAGAAACTGGGAAATGGAAAGAAAAAGGACGGTGTGGGGGGAGAAAAATGTCTTGGCAGACTAACAGCCAGCAATGGAGGGTCATTAATGTGTTCTTCATCCTCCTCTTCCTCCTTTTGGCTCTTGCAAGCTATTGAGAAGACTGGCTTCCATCTCGTGCTTATAAAAAAAAGATTCCAGGAGTATTGAGTGAAGTCCAGTCTTGCCTTTTAAACACAGAATAGTGTCGAGTGTAGGCAATTCTCCTCTGCTCTGCACTTTGTGTAGTAACTGAGGCCTCATTACAGCGAAGCCCTTAATTGTGCATGTAAGTCTCATTGATTGCACAATGAGTAGTATCGGTAGGTGCTTAAAATGAAACATGCATCTGCGAAATGCTTTGCTGAATTGTGATCGTCCTCAGCACAAAGCATATGTAATACCAGGCTGAATCACAACAGGAGCATTTTTGTTTCAGAAAGGCTACAGACCGGTGTCTTTTTCAAAGAGGTGCCAATTGCGTACATGCCTCTTCCTACTTTGAGCCAGATTTTTCTATCGGTTACAGCACGTTCACCTTGCACAAAACGTTTCCTTTATTAAGAATAATACATCTGGGATTTCCCCCCCCGAGAGAGCAAATGTGGCCACAATCCTGTCCTCCAATAGTCCATGCTCCTCATCAGAAAGAACCGTGTGGTTTGGGGTTAGTACACAGTGAATAAAAAGGAGATTCTCAGTGTTGAGTACAGAATTGATGCCCAGCTTGGACTTCGGTTTGAGAACGAAAGAGACAGATAGAAGTAAGACACTTGTGTTCCAGCATCCCTTACTGTGCACAATAGAGAGCTTATATCATTTGCAAGTCGGAACATCCTGGTCACAGTATCCAATATGCATTTAATACAGAGGTCTGACAAGCTTTGGATAAGTCCTCACTAATCAAATAAAATACAAGTGATCCAAGTTTTTTAACCACACACTGACTCCCTTCATATGTCCCCCGCTTTTTCTACAGTATATGCTTTTCTGTGATTGTTGACTATTAGTGTAACTTCGTAGTCAATGGCATAGAATTTGGAAAAGGGGATGCAGATGGTGAGGCTCATCATCCACATAAAACAACACATATTTTTCTCCAGTTCGAAATAAATTAGAGCTTTACCAATATGCTAAGGGACTAGAGCTGTATTATTCAGTTTAAGGTTGAAGCCAAAAAAAAAAAAAATACAACGTCATTGAAATGAGTTAAACAATCTCATTTCACAAGGCTGTGAAACAGGAACTTCATTACCAGGAGCAGCTCACAGACAGCAGAACTGCAGAACAAAGGAGAGCTTGATTGGTGGAACATCAAGACCACTAGAAAGAAAACAGGCCCATTACCACTAAGAATGAAGTACTGGAAAGGAATTAAGTAGATTGCAATGAGCCATGAAGTCAACAGACGCTCTCAGCACTGTCAGACTAGAAATGCAGCTGCTACTGACAGGCAACTAGTTTTAAACTTTGAGTGAAGCAGGAATCTAAGGGGGTGCAAGTGTACCATGGCTTCTCCCTTGGATCTGCCCCTGGTCAATGAAGCGTAAGTACATGCAAAATGCCATATCACATCATTCCTGTGGTGGTCCAGCTCGTTCACTATCTCCTCTCTGTCGGCGACCATTATTAGACTCTTCAGAAGAAAGTGCAAGAAAGACCAGAGTTGGCTGGTGTGGGATAATCTGCCCGCTCCCATGGCATTTCTTCTTAATTTCAAATATTTAGAAATTGACTTGAATCCCCAACACATGCGGTCTCTACCAAAATGTTGGTCAATGTTAACCATCATTACTTTGGATAGTCTTGTCATCCATAGAAATACCACGTCCCTTTTTGTATCTGTTAGCATCCAGGAAATGCCTCAGGCAATGAGTTCTGCGGTTTCATTTCCTTTGATTTGGGTTAGAATCTGGCACCTTTTAACACTATTGAATGCCCCATTTCTCTTGAGACACAGAGAGCAGAAACTCGTGATCTACTTCCCCAGATTATTCGTTATGCACTTCTATCTGATATAGTGGTAAGCCCATATCAAGTCCCCTCTCCACCTTCTCTCCTTTAGGCTGAAGAGGCCCAGGTCCCTCAGCCTTTTCTCGTATGGCTTGTCTTGCAAGCCCCCGATCATCATACCACCTGGATCATCATACCATCCTTTTTATAGTGCAGAAGGGGTGGGGCTCCAGGTCTGCACCAGCTGTCTTAAAGGTTCAGAAACCCCTTTTTTGCCCCTTGTTCATCATGGGACCAGGGGCCTCTCATTACACTCCCACACAAAAGACACCTCTCAAATTGGGATGAAAATTAACAATAACAACAAATCAGGTTTTTTTTCAGTAGGTAAAATTGTACAAGCTCTTTTAGGAGAACCAAAGTAGAATGTTTCTGGCCTGTTTGTGGAAGAGTTGTTTCTCCAAGCACCCGACTTCCCAGCCATCTGGATCTCCATCTCCCCTAGGCAGCGGCTCCCGTGTTACCAAGACACCAGCCGTCTGGATTGCCTAGAAATCTAGCAAGACCCGAATCCCCGGTCCTCTTCCAGGCACGTTATCGGGAGCCTGCATCTTGAGATCCTCAGGCTCCCAGGCTCTATCAGATCTCTAGCTGGTGCCTGAAACCCTAGGGAACCTGGACTCCTACCCTCCTGCCAGCTCACAGGCAGAAAAACAGGAGAGGCCAAATCACCACCTGCTTACAGAACTACAGAGATCTGTCAAATGACTATTTTTCAGCACGTGGTGTCCCAGCCATTTTTTTTTCCCCAATCTGCTCTACTGCACATATTATTTTCTACAGTGCTGATTTTTAGATGACCCGATGCATCCCCTCAGGGGGTCGCGCTCTAGTTATGTAAAATACAGGGAGGGGAGGGGGGGGGGGTTCTAGTTCTGTTTTGTTGCAATGAGACGGGGCAGAGGCAAAAACCGAGGCAAGGTTTCAGAACTGAACTGTACCAGGAAGTACCTTGAGGACCTGACCTAGTGCCAGCAGGAAAGTATTTCCTAGCACCTGACTTCTCCTGGTGTTGATTTTTCTATGTACACAATGCAGAACACAGGAGTGGGCAGCAGTAAGCGTGTCATACTCTGTGCTGAAAGAGAAGTCTTTTTAACTCAAAATCCCCCGAGAGGCTAATGGGCTCAGGAGAACACCCGACTTTTGGTGGCAGCATGGGGATAAGCACTTATAATGGTTTTTTAATGAACTCCAGGGGCTGGATTCTCCCTCTGTTGCAGGTCACCGACACTACTGAAGTGTTGCGTAGTTCTGCCACGTATCTGGCAGGAACAGCCCCAAGGTAACGTCAGATGCTAACAGAGTTTTCTCCCCTGGCACTGAATTGGCACAGTGGCCATGGACCGCTCCTTTCAGAGGTAAGAAGCATGTTTTGGAGTTTGTCAGGCGAGGAACTGCAATGGTTTGAGCACGCCAGCTCTTCTCAGGTCTCTTGGGGGGCTCTCAGAGCCGCGTGTAGCGTACAGCAGTGCTGACACTGCTCTCATTTAGAGCAGGAGGTGTATAGGGCCGATGATACTGGAGACACAAAAGATAACTTAATGCCTAATCTCGCCTCTGTGCATTGAGGCCCTGGCCAGAAAAAAAAGTGTTCATGCCAAAGTAATCAACATTACAGCAGTGTGAAAAAGCAGAGAGACGCAAACCTCTGAACGAAGGTAACTTTGCCCGATCCAGTGCAGAATTACCCCTGAAAAACTCACAAGTTGGACACCTTGCTGGGGTAAGGATCTGTCTGCCTGCACCCATCCTGGGGTAGCTGTCACCACCATCCCTGCCACCTCATGGTGGGACACAGTCATAGCTGCCTACCCCAAGATAACCATACGTCTGTCTCTTCCTGATCCTGGTGACGCTTGCATTCGTTAAATGCGAATTGTTCACAGGAGTTAATGGAAGTTACATAGGGGTTTGCGCTCATCTGTTCCAAGCCAGAATGTAAGACAATTGGAATAGGAAATCTGTCCCCATCCATTTTTCGTTAGGGCATTAACGGGGGTTATTGGGCTCTTCCATGGGGAGAATCGGGGCTCTCAACTGCTTCTGTATTCCAGCCATCTGCAAGAAATTCATTTTTTCCCTAAGCAAATTAGTTATGAGGAAAACATCCTGCCTCCCAGCCCATGGCCTTGTCAGACAGTACCTGTCAGAGAGATAAAATCTTTCCATGAATTAAAGGAGGGGAAAGGCCAATCCCTCCTAGTTATCTGGCTGTGATTTACATCACTATAATTATATCTTCATTGCCGTGGGAAATTGAGTACACCTCAAGGGAAATGCTACTAGTACATAAGAAGGTTTCCTTTTTTAATTACCACAAATCTGCTACAGCATCGCTGAACCAATTGTTGCGTATTGGGACAAACTGAGATTAATAGAAAGAGAAGGCTATCTTATAGGCTTAGTTTCTTTAAAACGGGCAATTAATCATCCGAGTCACTTATACAGGATTATATTTGGCCTGGATCACAACACTGAATTACTATATAGACCTTCCTTTTTAACTCCTAGTTTTCTCTTCCAAATCAGTCGGCTGGTGATAGTAGATCCACGGACTGCGCCCAACTCCCGACTCCGGCATAACACTGCCCTTCATTTCAAATGCTATCAGCCAACGCAATCGCTTTTGTTTCCCTGTTAAAACAGTTAAAACTGCCCTAGGAGAAAGATGCTGTTGATTCAATGAACATGCCCCTTCTGTGTGCCTCGTCTTTTTTTTCACCGAAGAGAAAACCTTGTCCTTTTCACCAGGAAAAAAAAAACCCTTTTTGGAATCTAATTTTGTGGCCTGAAGCAATTTGTTTCAGATCAGATATAATTGGCTCCTACCTGTAATGAAGGAAATTTGGGTCACCAGATTAAACCCCTAATTCAGTAACATACTTAAGAACTTCACTTCAATAGGACTACACATGTGCTTAAAGCTAGGCAAAGGCTTAAGTACCTTGCTGTGCTGCAGCTAAAAGCTGGCTTTTAATGTCCCAAGTGTGACTGGCAATTCATTCATTTGGCAAAGACTGTTCATATAATGGAAATATTTTTATTTAACCCCCTCTTCTCTCCCCATCCCTCACAGCTTGCCCAGCCCATACAGAAACAAGCCTTGCTGAGAAGAGTTTTTCTACCCATGCAGAGCACTCCGCGCTAACGGGACGGAAATCCTTAGCTGCTGAAACACGGAGGGCATACAAATGACTGAGCACACCGGCTGCAGAAGGGCCCAATCCTGCTGATCCATTAAGCAAACGTTATCAGGAGTTGCAGTGCTAATGCCTCAGAAGAGTGGTGTTCATGTCCGAGCTCGCATTACCTTTTAATCGTCAGGTAACGACCAAGTCAGTATAAACAACATGTCACCCGTCGTGTCGCAGCTGCCCCCACGTGGTAGCCATCGGGGTATATGTTTGCAGGGCTGGGCACTTGGAGAAGATCACTGGTTCTCAGATCACTTTTTTGTTTTGTTTTTTTTGCTGTGCTGTGACTCGGTACGGGTGTTAAGCTGTCCGTGTTTTAACGCACAGTGCATTGATGGCAAGCCGTGTCACGGGGACCTACAGTGCAGGGCGTGCATTCCACTCTCTCCCCCACCCGCAAAAACTTAACATGAAAGAGAAAATTAAACATAAGAAAACATCATTCAAGCAACAAAAGCACGCCTTTTCCAGGTTAAAACTTGCACATACTTCACTAAGTGAAAGGTTGTGTTGACAAGGCAATAGAGGACCTAATCCCACCTTCCCCATGTACCCAGAACTCCCCTTCAGTTTAAGTAGGGTCTTCCTTAGGCAGCACTGCATCCTTAGCTATCTATAGGCACAGCAACTTTGTGATCAAGGCACAGAAACCTGGATCCCGATGTATGTACATTCAAGTCTTGGAGGCGCCTGCAGTGCTCGTGCAATTGCAAATGAATTACGAACAGACAGGAAGGATTCAACTCTGAATAGTTTTGCTTTTGCTGGTATAACTTTGACCCTTAATGATAGTCAGGGCTCCCCCCCCCCATTCAATTAATTTAACGGTCCAGATTTTTAATTTGCATTTCATTTAACATTTCAGGTTTTTAATTTGCCAGATATTGTTTATCAAATATTCATTTTGGAGGCTTTCACTGTATATATAGTGCACACTCCTCAGTAATTAGTGTGCAGTAAATTAATTCTCTCCTTGCTCCTTCATCAGATATTGGATTAAGAAAGTTCCACTGTACCGACATAGTGAGCTAGATTAGAAAATTCCCATCCATAATACCTTTGTTTAATATTTGTCTTGTATATGTTACACTGCCTTAATGCCTAACATGATAAGAAATGTTACAGGTAGAGGCAGAAAGGCCCATCTGATTTAGGTCAAATCACACATGTACTTGAAATGACTTGAATAAAATCTGGGCGTATAAATTCAGGAACTTCTCAGTTTTCCTGGCAGTTGTCTCAAGAGATCATAGATTCCCCACCGCACCAAAAAATAAAAGGTCCCATAAAGTCCCATGAAGTCAACAGGGCAGTCTGACGACTGCAATGGGCATTAGATCCAAAATAAATTATTGCTTATAGATTTAATAGAACATGGAAGATAAATCATCCATTAAAATATAGTCTTAAAAGTGCATGCACACAATACATACATAGTATTATGTGGGTATTAAGGGGAGGGGGAAGTCAGAACATTTTTTCATAACTGTTTTCACAAAAAAAAATGTTCTTTCCACAAAAACGGACGGCTCCTGGAAGAAACGCTATACTCAGAACCACCTGACCCAAGTGAAGGCATTAAGTCAACTTGTTAGCTCCAAAGATCGGTCTTTTATAAAGGGTGTGGGTGCCCGAAAGCTTGCAAAGAACTTTTTTTCCAACTATTTAGTTGGTCTAATAAAAGATACCACATCTACTCAAAGCCTGTCTGTTAGAGTGTAACCAGGACATCTAAAGTATTAGCAATCCTCCTAAAAAAAACAGAGTTTCTAATCTATATATGGACCCACCTGAGCCATTTCAGTGTCCGACATGAGCAGATTAGGACTGTACTTTGAAATCGAAACCAGATTTTCCAGGTTGTTAGAAAAAAACCCCAAAAAACGTCTTCCTGCCATGACAGGAAGATGGGACTGGAAAGTCTGCTAGGTCTCCTCTACCTTCACTTTTCTACAGTTTTGATAAAGTTCGGCCTCCTCTTAGTTACATGGCCTCATCCAGACCTGCATGAAAACAGCTTTGCTCTTTACTGTAGCAGATTGCAAGGAGTCTCAGTCCCCGCTCCCCAGTGAGAAGGGACACAGGGTGACACTGGGGTATAGTTATATTCTGACCTGAACAATGCTGAATGGTTATATCAGGGGTGGGCAGAGGGCCGCTTACTGGAGTTTTGGCAAGCCATCAAGGGCCACATGACAGGCAGCCAGGGGCACACAAATATTAATTTTCTAATTTTTTAGGGCCCCCCCTGGCAGGATAAAGTGGCCAGGTGGGCTGCATCTGCCCCATGGGCCACATTTTGCCCACCCCTGGTTTATATGGTTATAGTCTGACCAGCTGCTGAATGATGCGAGTGGCAGGCCACCCATCCCTGCAAGTTATTTCCAGTAGTGTCTCCTGAAAACTTTTCAGCTGCTTATGTAACTAAATGGCTCTTTAATTCATTTCTGGTTTGAGGACACATGGCAGTAGGCAAGAATAGATGAGGCAGCTCTCTCTCCGTCCTTGGAGTCCAGACCCTGCTTCAGTCACACCCCATACAGCACCTACAATAGGGTCATACTGGTCTTGAGAAAAGGCAAATCCTCTTTTTACCTTGCGTGCATCCCTAAAAATCCATTAAGACATCTGTTTGTGTCCACCCTAGACTTAAAAGACTAAGTCAGAAAAACCAGCAAGGCAGACGAAGGCCCACTCATCACCCAAGATAAATAATTTGAGGAGATTAAAGCAGGGAGGAAAAGGCACCTAATTACTACATGCATGTGCAAGAGAGAGCAGGACCCGACCCCAAGTCTTCCCCGAGCTTTGATTTTACCCTAGCTAGAGTTTCACGGGAATTTTGTGGAGGCTTCAAGTTCTGACACAAAACCATCCTAACTCTCAGCTCATTAAGAATTGCTTTTAGACACTGGATTATTGCCTTTAATAAAGGGGCTGTCACCTGGGAGAAAGCATGCCAAAGGAGGTCTTCACTACAAAAGACAGCTGCCGTTCGTCGCGGGGAAGGAAGTCCTAGCAGCAGAGCTTGCCAAGACAAGGGAGGTGGAGCCTGGGGCACCTGAGCTGCAGTCCTGGCGAGACACCATTTCAACATGTATTGTGGGTCGTGGGCATTTTAAAAAACATATATGGCTTTTGAGGCAACTGCAGGTTTTTTGTACCAAAAGCAAAATCAATTTTCTCACAGAGAGCGGGCCGTTTTCCACCAAAACTTTGGGGCAAAAGCCAGCTCTCGTCAGAAAAATTTCAACCAGCCCTATGCAAAAAGACAGTAGCTCCACAGTACCACCTTCTCCTGATATACCCAGCTCTCCTCCCTGCTTAGCCATTACGCAGATGCTACCAGAGATAGCATTATAACTGCATTAATTCATATTGTTGTAATACTGACTGCAATGCTCCTTTCCTAAGTATACAGAACATGATGGGATGGGTGCACTTCTAAGGTGCTAGAGTTGATTTGTACTCATCCACAGGCAAGGTGCAAAACTTGCATGAAAACTTTGCGCTCATGCCTCGATACAAAAAGAGGCGGTTGTCCGAAGAATGCAGGACAGAAGCAGCCTCCTGGGTCATTAGATCTAGACCAGTGAGCGTAGCCGCCTGCTGGCTCAGGAAACCACATCCGAAAATCTTGCCTATAAGCATCCCTTAGACCTGATGAGGTTTTTGCACCCCACTCTCCCCCACTACTCCGATCAGAAGCTGATGCCAGAAATGTCCTCCTCTGATAGTTAAAAACAGCCTCCTCATTTCCCATTCGTAACCATCATTTTATATCCATTGGTTCTTGTGCCAATCCCACGCTTTAACTTGCGCGACTTGTAGGTAAAACCCAAGCCCGCTCTCAAAAGTGTCATACTTACAAGAGCTTCTCATGCAGCGACCAGATTTGATAAACAAAGTCAAAAGGGAGGGAGCCTCAAGTCGAAGGGAGTTGAGAAGTCTGACCGCAGGGATACAGATGAAGAAGCTGCTCACTTTTATTGCACAGAATTCATCTGCACGTCAAGATGTTAAACATGTAATGAATGTGTACGCTCCATATTGAAACCCATATTAGGTTTCCTTCGGCTGTCTTAGGGGAATGCCATATGCACAGCGTCTCTCGCAGCAGAGAAACAACCGATTAACAGAATAAATTACTGTAGATGACAGGCACTGCCGATTCATTCTGCAATACCTGGGTTCCCGTGCTCATTTCTACGACGCCCGCGAGTACCCGTTCTGGCAGGTATGTCTGCTTTATGGCCTCTTCATACTCCCACAGCAAGTCACACATGGATTCCGCTGCCTGCCAAAATCAGGATCCAGCTGAAAATAATAGTACGGTAACAATCAGTCATTGAAATGAGCCTAGAAGGCTAGTCCCATTTATTAGGTCCCTTCTCTGGGAATCAGAAACCCAAGTTCAGCTCCTTACTCTGTGCAATCTTAAGCGAGTCGCATCGATTCTGCAGGGACTCAGGCCGGGTGGCACAATTGCACTTAGGCACTGAAGTGCCTTTTAGTGGTGCAGGAATCAGGAGCTGCAACCACGGTATTGTTGCCATCAGTGGTGCAGTGGACACAAAGAGATTGCTATTGCCCGTATTAGTTTTCTGGTTCACTATGTAAAACTCTGGGCAGCATTTTATCACTGAATTGTGAATGTTACATGTGGGTGCACGGGACTTTTGCTGTTATCTAAGGTAAGTTAGCATCTCTGTATTTCGGAGCAAATTGAGGCCTCCCCTGGAATGACAGTCAGAAGTCTTTTTGTCTCAGATCAGCACGGCGACCAAATGCATCCCTGAAACGTGGAAGAGGCTGAATTGTAGCCGGTTTGGGATTTTAAGCTTCACTGCAGAACAACAAGAAAGATTTTTAAACCTCCCTGCTTGCCGTCGGACACCTCCGGGGAAGGAATCCTACCTGATCTACACAACAAAGAGCAACTCAGCACAACTCAGAGACGCTCTCCTGGACCCGGAGGGACAGCTTTTCCATCTCCAGCTCCCTCTGTGCAAAAATGAAGTTTATTTCCTACCTACAGAGACTTTTCACCGTCATTAATTTTCCCCAGAGTCTGATGAAGGGCCTTTGAGCCTGAAAGCTTGTGGGAAAAGAGAATTTTTTGTGATTTGGTCTAATAAAAAGGTGTCATTTCTGAACCAAGAGTTCTAGATTTTTGCAGTCAGAAGCAATGCATTTATGCGGACTACCTGGAAGTGTTTTGCAGAAATGTCAGGAAGAACTGTGTAGTAGGGCACACCCCATATAGTACAGCTTACATCTGCTAAGAAGGTTGCTTGTCGTGCCTGCCTCACCCTTTTACGTATGAAGGAATACTAGTCAATAGCTTCTGCAAGCAGCCATGACGTTACCCGTGCTAAACTCCTGTGAAGCAGAAGTGCTAGGCACCTACTGGAAACGCTTCATCCCTTGGGGTTTCAAGAACAGCATCTTGCCCAAAGAAGACTGTATGCATCTGAACTTTTAGCTGTTCTTCCCTTCATTCAACCTCTAAACCTCCTTAAGTTCATCTATCCCCAAAGTGTGGTGGTCTTGAATGGCTACAGCCTGGGAAGCTGCAGGTAACTTCATCATAGAGAAGTAATGCTAGAAGGGACCTCGGCAGATCACCTAGTCCAACCAGGGACTGAATCTGCAGCCGTGGTGTTACCAACGCCACGCTCTAACCGACTGAGCTGATTTTGCACTGGAGAGAGTCTGTGAGGGCCCGTTGTGACTAAAATGGGTTTCCTTGCCTTTGACTTTCCATCAGGGATGAAGCCTGAGCCCACTGAAGTCAGTGGCAAAACTCCCATTGGTTCCTGTGGTCAGACCGTGGACCTGACTGATGGAAATTAATGCTTTATAACATTAAAGAGACTACAAAAGGGAGACTTTTTTTTTTTTTTTTTACCATAAGCACATTCAGAAGCAGCCCATACCATTAGCCAATTCATTTCTGCACCTTCAGATCAAAGCCACATAGGCAAGCAGGGCTGGATGCGACCTCACAAGGTCATCTAGCACAGCCCCCTGCTTCAAGCGGTATCATCCCCGTCTGAACTATCACAGCCAAATCTAACTGACGCTCCAAAATGTCCAGGGATGGAGATGGAGGTTGTGTGAAGAACCGTAGGGCTGCCAAGAAGCCCTGCGCCTTTACTCATGAAGAGCAGATGTCAAAAAGGGGGAGATAGAGCAGATAATAGAAACCAGATGAACAAGGAAAGCTGCCCAATCCTTTTGTTAAAAGATAATCAACTACCGTTCAGAAAAGGTCACACCGTGGCCACCTGACTTACTGGCGAGCTGTTATTCACATGCGAGTAACTGTTCGCCATCGGATGTAAAAGGAACTCAACCTATCCCTAAACCGCTCCACGAAGCCGCGGGAAAGCAGGTCCGTTACTATGGAAAGGAGCCCTGCGAGCTTGAAAGAAGAAATGACGCAAACACCTGTAATGTTGCATCAAGGAAAACGTTGTTTTCTGTTCGGGACAAGCAGCTCAAAGCACAGCAAAACCCGAGCTCCAGTTAAAAGCAAAAAAAAAAACAAACCCCATAGCGTGAAACATTTTGACACCGCACTCAGGCAACAAGAAATGACATCAGCGTTGCCTTACAATCGCAGGACGACGTTTCCTTTCTGCATGTTTTGAAAGAGACGGTAAAGTTTAGGCTCGTTTTTTCTAACTCAGATATGCAGTTTATTCAGAAAATAGCGTACCGGGAGAAAGGGTCACTGAATGTGCCAAGGGAAAGTATATCTTTTGAATTAAAGGATCGAAAACTCACTCAGGCAGAATGCTGGTTGCTCTCAAGAACATTATGGGAACTAATGAAAGAACCTGATTTCCTGCCTTAAACAATTAAGTAATCAGCTGCCTTTGGTTACCCCTAACAACTTACACAGACAAGGAGATTACTAAGCAAACAGGCTGCAGCATTTCAGAATCCACAGCCAACGGGAAGGCTGAAATGACACACATTCCCAGGGGAGTCGCTACCTTTTCAATTTTAAGAGCAGGAAGTGGGATTATTGAAAACCTAGGACTTGGCAGACATGACAGAGGTGCTCCAACTGATGTAATGTGTACTTTCAAAACACCGCAAAAAATACGCCTTGTAATCTGAAGAACATTTCTTCCCCCACCCAAATTTTCCAAGACTCAATCACCGAGCTCTTGATTTGACACCAATCGCAAGACGCTCACACACGAGGAGTGCACCTCGGGCCCTGAAGAGACGCATAACAGATCTAAACTCCTACAGCAGTACATTCAATCTAAAACTAAGTTGTTGTCAAAGCAATACAGTCGCCCTGCAGGGAAAACGGATAGCGTTAAGCAACTGAACCCAGTTCCGACCACAGGACGAACCACGGGTTCTTTTCAGTTCAGAAAAAGTATTTCCAGGGAAAAAAACGTTTCTCATTTCTTCCGAATTAATGACTTTTGTTGTCAGCACCTGTACAATGTGTTTTATTTCCCATCAGTAACATTAAAAAAATATATGCATTAGCCAGAGAAAAACCCACCAAAATTTGCAACCCAGAGTTTTAGCATTCAAAGCATGTTATACCCTCATCCCACATTTCAAAGGTGCAGTGTGCTTCCAATATGGAATAATCAAAATGAAACCAAGAGAGGGACAAAAATACATATTTATAAATTAAGCGCGCTGTTCAGCTTGCCAAGAGCATCTCTCTAAAGGAGCAAAGAATAGAGCTGGCTAGCTTACTTTCTTCAGGGTTTGTATTTCCCAGTTTCAACTAAGCGTCAGGTATATGTGCAGTGGTAGCTCCATGTACTTCATCTTGTATTTACAGGTCTCCAATTTAAATGGATTCTTATCCCAAATTAATAAAACGGCCTGCTTTAGAAACGAGAATCCAAACCCCATATCCAAACACTCTTAAATTTTGCTGAAATGCCAATCCACACCCTCCTTTAAAGTATATGCAGACAGTTATAAAGCAGACTGACTTGACCGTGTGTGCAAACCTCCCCAAAAACTTAAGGACCGTTCTGTTGGAGATCAAACCACTGAGCTGGAGACTGATTCCCATCAGAAATATGGCCTATTATGAAAAGTCTTCCAAAGTAAATAATATTTTCATAAGAAAAAGATATCGTCCTTTCAGGTCTGTTGGACGGCTATCTACTCCAATTTTCTGGTGCACCGCAAAGAAGAGCAGAGGCCGTGTACCATGCCAAGGTCTATACTGTACAGCTGTAACCTATGGCAGTTGCTCTCTCGTCTCAGTTCATGTGAAAGCAAGTCAAGGAGGCAATATATTACATGCACTTTTATTAAGAAGGGAATTGTCAAAGCTGCTTAACATTGGTCTAACCGTTTCCACTGCAACCAGAAAGTTTTACTATTCACTTGCAGGAAGCCAAGCACTTCTGAGAACCTCACCATAAAACACCACCCTAAGGGACAGGAGAATAAGTGTAGCTTATAACATGGCCATATCGTGCTTTAAGGTCGACATAGCGGCGTTCTACGTCTCTGTCCATGTTAAAAGGGGGCGGCCCACTTTTTGGACGATAGGCATCGCTGGGAAGGGAAGAAAGAACCTGAGAACTAAAATTGAAAGCATGGGAATAAAAATGTTGCAACAACACTCTGAGGTACAGTAAATACTTTCCTACGCCCTACCGAGCGCTCTGTAACCCCTTCTGTGGGTGCGCTTGGTGATATTTTTATGTGGTTAGTAGAACCTGTCAAACAAAAATTTGAAAGTCAGCCAGTGAAAAGAGGTAACAGAGGTATTTACAGTTGAATGAGCGCGAAGAGGAGGTAAAAGAAAGAACATGCGTTCTCGTCTCCCCCCCACCTCCCAAACTGAATGAACACCCAAAGTAAAGAGAAATTAAAAGGGACACACTGCTCCCTTGAAACCAGAATGGAGTACTAGAAATCCAGAATGGAAAAGTGCTTGAGAAATAAGGTAAATATTCACTTGGATTGACTATCATCTACCAAGGCACTAGAGACATATTAAATAAACAGCTGTGCAATGTTGAAAATACTTCCAAGAAAATAAGAAAACCGCCAGTGTTGCCAAAAAGATAACATTAAAAAGGGAAATCTTGTAGTTAGTGATATTTATACTCCAGGAGTGCATTGCTCTCCCTCAGCTGAGACGGGACCGGCTCTCCCACGCTACGTGGCCTCACCGAGTGCCCGCCAGAGCCAATCCAGTTATTCTGGGGAAACGTTTGTTAACAGCACCTGGCTCTAATGCCAGTTCTGTGTTTAAGTTTCCCTTACTGTACCACAACCTCATTTGCACATCTCACACGTATTCTTGGAATCACTCACAGATACAATATTGATTTTACTTGGCCAATGGATGCTGAAGTGTCACGTGACTAGAGAGGTGTAGGGACCACTTTCACTTCACTTGTCCCTTTTCTCTGATGCTTAGGAAGTGCTGGGCATCACGCTGTATGCAGTTCACTACAAGAGACCTGCAGGGAAGGTCAAGCTTTTTCATACTAAGGATGGGATGCAGTCTGAAATCCAAGGCTCTGATCCTCTGATTTTGGGACAGATTCAGCTACAAAGGCATCAATTAACATTTTCAAATCTGGAGCAGCCCCTTAACTCCACTCACACTCTCTCACACACACACACACACTGCTATAATGTTTCACATGGGAGAAGCTGCACTTTTAAAACCCTTCGGGTGCCAAACCCCTGACCTGTGAGCTCACGGAGCACTGCAGAGTCCACGCTCCAACCCAGAACCAGCCTCAAAGCTAAAATTCAGACCTCAGCCAGATTATAGCTCCAGAGCTATATTCATCCACCACCTGCTTGGCTCCTATACGGTACAACAAACCTGTTGGTACAACAAACCTGTTCCCTAAGGTTGGTAAGGTGCAATTTAGGATATAACATCACATGAACTTCGCATTGCTTTCAGTACACACCGTTGACTGACGTTTTCCTGATGACGGCCTCAGCAAGACACAGCTTTGTTCACTTGCTGAACATGCTTTCATCCAAATGGACAGGGTTTGCCATGCCACTTGCTTTTGAACCTCCTAATTGTTTGCACGGTTTGTACAAAGATTCATTATAACTAGATCTGAAGCCCGGGGCTTAGCGAAAGCCACTGTTTTACTTCTCAAGGCAGAGATTTACTTCTCAAAGAAATGCAAGGATTTAAAATATTTCCACTTTTGCTGGAATACATTATAAATAACCATACGCTGAAGTCTTCCCTTCACTTTCCAGTGCAGATTGCAGAAGGTGGAGTCAGCGTGAACTTGTGAGCAGTTCCATTTAAAAGCACCTTGTTCCAGGCTGCAAGACGGTAAATCCAAGGAAAGCTGTGAAGACATGGAGCAACACATCTGGATCATCCTGCTAAGACTTTGTTTCTTTTCTGGGTCACCTGCTAAATCTAGCAGGTTCTTTATGTCCCCAGTCACTAGGATAGGTCTTAGAAGACAATCTGTTTGCATTGGTTTGTTTTTTTTGTATGGGGGCAAAGGAAAGTGGTTGAAGAAAGGTTGTTGGGGGTCACTTTTCTTAACTCATGCAAGCCCCGGTTCAGTAAAGCACTTAAGCATGTCCTAATGCCCAAGATGTGCACTGCTGCACTGGAGCCATTATGTAGGAATCCCACGCAGTAATCAATTAACCCATTTTAGCAGGGCTAATCAGCCTGGGCATAGTGCCATGCTAGCACAACTGAACCTGAGCTAGTGTGTTGAGAACAAGCTCAGGTGTCTCTCTGTGGTTTGCTGATATCTCCTTGGGGATGTCTAACCAATAGCACAAGCTTGTCATGGTTGACAAATGGTTTTTAATTTCCCCTGTCCAAGTCCCTTCCACTTTCCTCCTTTTTCCAATCACGGTGAGGTCTATTGCCATCCTGCATCCCCTAACATGGGCGTCATCTTCAGCTCAGACCTCTTTGTAGTCTCAC
The DNA here is from genome assembly GCF_001723895.1 of Crocodylus porosus. NCBI lineage: Eukaryota > Metazoa > Chordata > Crocodylia > Crocodylidae > Crocodylus > Crocodylus porosus. The sequence continues at coordinate 20,615,920 of NW_017728910.1, read as the reverse complement.
ACTCCGATTCTATCTAGATCTTGCATAACATCTCTAAAATCCAGTCCTACCCATGCACACAGCTGATGCTCCCACCCAAACTCTTGCAACTTCCTCTGGTTTGATAAGTGTGATCATTCCCTACTCAGATTCATCCCGAATGCTGCTGCAAAGACCAGTCTCCTAGTCCTCGCTCTCCCTGTCTTTGTCTCTCTGCACCTCTCCATTGCAACAACCAAACTATTCATCCTCATTCACAAGGCCCTTCCTGGCCTCTCTCTTCCCTTACTTCATAGAAATCACGGAGAAGTAGGGCTGGAAGGGACCTCCATAGGTTATCTAGTCCAACCTCCTTCTGAGATAGGATCATCCCTATGCAAACCATCCCATCCAAATCCACTGTCTAACCTCTTAGCAAAACTGCACTGGCAGCCTTGACACAACACAAGACATAATACCCTAACCCTTCACAGATAAAGCCAGGGGACCGGAGCAACCACGTTCACTATGCAAATATTACTTCTAGCATGACGATTGGCCCTGATGCCAGCCTCCTTCGCCAGAATTCAATTTTGGTTGTATTGGTCTTCAAAAAGTACCTTCGTGCTTTCTCTGATGCTTCCCCTTGTGCTTGAGCTCTCCATAAATGTGTACAAAGCCGCTTCATAGTCCTCCTTCAAATTCCTCCTTAAAATTTCCTTTCATGACGCTTGCAGGCAACTTGACATATAGTTAGGCTGCTCATGCGTTGAGACTCCTGCCTCCTTTGTTCACAATATATTTTCATTGTTCCCTTATACTCTCCCATCTTGGTGTATCCAGTGGTTCTCTCATCGTAGAGGGCAAGCTCTCAAGGTCTGCAATGGTCATTTTGTTTTTTGCTAGGCATCATACAAACACAAAGGCATCCTGGTCCAAGATGAGGGGCTAACAATATCATTTGTGGAACTCATTGCTACATAATCTCACTGCAACAGCATTCAGAAGGATTAAACAAAGGTTAGATGTTTATATGAATAGTGAGAATATCCTCAGTGACATTAAAGATGATACTTCAGGAGATATGAAAAAATGAGAAGTAGGAAGAAACTTTTTCCCTTTGACCTAGGTTTGTCCATAAATGCTTATTATGAATTTCACTGCATTTGATTTTGAAGTATCTGGCCCCATCCATGGGCAGGCAAGACAATAGATTAGGTAGACCACTAATCCAGTAAGTGAATTTCCGGGTGCCAGTATGACCTGGCAGACAAACCAGTAAATTCCACGTTCATTGAATCTGATGTCTCTATTGTCACCGCACTCAAAAACTGAACAGGTCAGGTAGAAAACAGCAGAAAGAATGACAGGGAACTATCGGAGGAGAATACTGCTCTGAAGGAGCACTCTTTGTCTATGGAAAATGGATCTGAATTTGCTTGCCTCTCCTTTTTTCATCATTTAGTGCCTTAAGGAAAAGCTTCCATGAAGAAGCACTTAGTAGGGAGGAATTTGACTATGAAAGGGTGTTGGAGAAGGTGAAGAAGGAGGAAGGTTCAGGCATAAATGGCAACGTGGAAGAAGGCACAAGGAAGCATGAGAGACACGTGCAAAAGAACCACCGACCAGAGGAAAGGGAAGTTTCAAGATGAGAACAAAAATACCCAGAGCCTTCATGTTTAATAGAGCAGAGGAGAACCAGGTGAAAATCATCTCACTTGGGTTTATTCATTCTGGGATACAAATTCATTCTAGGGCAGGACTGCCAAGACCCCCATGCCTGGCCCAGGTCTTCAAACAGGTCTTAGCAGTGGCCAGGGGCCTTGTACTGCCCTTGAACATGGCTAAATATTACCTCCTAAATGAAAAAAACCCAGCAAGACGGTTCCATGCTTCTAAAGATCAATGCTACGTGATATTAAAAACAAAGCCCACATCTTCCCTGAATTATCCAGGGAAGGAAGTCAAGTTCCCCCATCATCCTCTATAACACTACCAAATCCCTTTCACCCTGACCCCCTTGTATTCTGACCCAACCCTCTTTCCTGCCCGGGGCGGGGGGTCGGACTCGAAAACCTACTGAGGTCCCTTCTGACCCTGCAAATTGATGAAATCCATGAGGCCTCACTTACTCCAGAGAAGGTTTTGTGATCCCTCCGTAGTGGTATAATGGTGCTGGCAAATCCTTCTGGGGCAGATGCAACTCATAACAGCAAAGGAGTGTTTGCCTTACATCAGCTCCCCCCAGCAAAATAGGCTATAGCTGGCAACACATTTTTTAGATAAGCCGAGTCTTTAGTAGGACTTTGGGCCGGGGTAAAACTGCCGCGAACAAAAACCAAACAGACAAAATCACCCCCTCCCCCCAACCATCATTGTACTGCTAGAAGTTTAATGGCACTAAGACTTTCAAAACTAACCTGAGCTATTGCCCAGTGCAAAACACATCTCGGGTACAAAGAAACAGAATGATTGATTGGTTGTATGCAATTCATTTGACAGGCATCTGAAAGGAGGCGGGGGGGACTTTACCAGAGCCACGTAACCTGAGTTAATGAAATCATATTTAACTAAGGGTGTGTATTTAGACTTGATCTTACCTTGGTGACTTAGCCATTAGTAGGAATTCATTGTTTACCTTCAGGATTCTTATCAGTACTTAGGCAGTGTTTGCACGTGATTTTCAACCGATTGCTCAATGTGCTCTGTGTTGTACTGTTTTGAAATAAATGAAAACACAGCAAGATCATAGAGGACTAATCTCAATTATCTAATCTGTTTAAAGCTGCGTGGGTTTTTTTCTACTTGGGGCGACGTTATAACTTCCTCTATGGGCAAAACTCTACCTGTTGGTGCCAAACTAGATACTTGTTTCTAATTGTTTAGAACTCACCCTTTCCTACATAGGTACTAGGAACTAGTATTTTCTTTCCAAATCAATAGTCTTAGTACACTTAGGGATTGATTTAGCAGAGGTGATGAACACCCCTACTGACCAGGACTTCTATTGCCTTTGGTGGTAGTTGTCGAAGTTCAGTCCAGGCCCCGGGACTCTTCGGAGGCGGTGGGTAGTTAAAAATGTTTAATGATGCCAAAAATAACCATTCTGAAGATTTTCGGTGGCAATATTACAAGTTCTTTCTGGATGGCAAATCAAGACCAATCCAACCACTAACAAAGAGCACGTGCAGCATGAATGGAGCGCTGGGCTAAGCGGCAATCAACAAAGCAGAGGCATGAAGGAAACAATTGCAGGAAGGCATCTGGCTTTCAATTAGTGCATCTTCTGTAAATAGGGACCATAAGAGCCAAAACATCCTCATGAGAAACGAACAAGCTTAAACCCCCCTGCAGTCATCTCCAGGTTCACACAGACTCTGGGGCTGATATAGGCAATCAGATCCCCCTAAGCAGCTTTGAAAACCTCAGCCCAGAAGACCAACATTGGAGTCAGCTGTCTCCAAAATATCACCAACATAGATAAAAGAAGAATTTGTAGCAACTAAGCAGCTGACATACGCTTTAAAAGACACTGAACTTCCCACCTCCCCCCAATAAAATAGGCTACCTTTTTGCCAGCTTCTTAGGGTCTGAGCCAGCAACTCAGCATCTATCTTTAGGAGTATGTGCAGTATTCAGGGTCATTCACATAAGAGTTCATTTAAACCTGGCTCCTCTCCGTTAGCATGTCCTTCAATCTTGCAATCATTACTTATATTAGCCTGGCACCAGGCACCTTCATCGGGGTCAGTCTCCAGTGCCAGGCACTCTACAAGGAAAAGATGCTCTTGCAAGTGAGCTCACAACATGCAAATGTCTGCAGGGGAAACACGAGTGTAAAGCAGCTCGCTAGAAAAGTCTGGATGACAAGCAAATGATGGCAAGAGGACTGGGGGGGCATGGAGGCCACCAGCAAAATCTGTGCGTATAAGTTGGAAATGCTGGAGTACGGTTCGTGCCGTGGAGAAGATGCGTTCAAAGGTGAATTGAAAAGTTGATGTTTAAATAAATGGCTCAACTCAGCAGCTCTCCTGTTCCTCTATTCAGAGCTTCCTGTGACACGTCCCTTTGAAACTGTCCAGAGGCCAGTTGCTGTTCTAATTAGCCCCAGTCACATTTATCATTAAGACGCTGTGATCCTATGCTACCCAGTGCTTCCCCAAGGTACTATACAATGTATTACGTACCTGGGGAGCCACTACTGAGCAAATAATCAGAATTCAGTGCAAAGCCCCAGCTGAAGCATATTAGAGCAGCAGGAGTTGCAGCAGCACTGGAATTTCCATTACAGGATGTGTTGGTAGGGGACAGCGTGCTTTAAGATGGAGCAGCTGAACGACAAAAAGACTCTGCAGGTCTAGTCAAGTCTTTCTGAAGTCTCTGTACTTGTCTGATGACCATCCTTTTTTGAAGCAAGATCTTTATTATAGCTCCTTTAGCGATGTGTTGGTGCACCGAGTACTGAAAAATAAACAAAGAAGATTCCCCTCTACTCCCCAGCCCATAGCCAGCCACTGCTGTGAACGATCAGGTGCCGTTTTCTTCTGCCATGCTATGAAACGGATATTCGGCCCAGCACTAGAAATGCTCGTAAAGGTTAAGAGCCGGGCTCTGATTAAGCATCCAAAATTTAGCTGCTGGCACAATCACCCGGACCGCTCGCAACTGCAAAGGGAGGCTGTTCTCTAAAAGCAGCTGTCTGGTTACATTGTAGCACGACTTGCTTCCAGCAAGGCCAGAAATGCTTCCGAAAGATTTCTTTCCTCAAAGCAGGCAGGAAACTAGGAGGAAAAACATGAATATGAAAGCTAATGTGAAGATGGAGGGGAGCAAACTCCTCAGGGATAGCTTGCTTAGGCTCAGATTTTGAGCTCAATGCATAGCTGTTCCCAGGACAGCCAGTATGAAAAAAGTGAGGAAATTGTGGAAACCAAACATCCTAGAAGTGGTTTCAGCAGGGCAGGTTTCTTCTCTAAATCCTCACAACTGCACTTGCTTTTCTGTAATTTAAAGGCACATACAAGAATTCATGCACACATGTGCAAGTGAGAGGGGTTTTCACTTGGTATAGCTTATACTATAGAGAGCGGCACTATATAGAGAGCAGCACTATATAGAGAGCCTATGCTATATATACAGCAGCACTTGGGGAGGGTGCAGACTGACTTTGTGGCACACCTGGCAGAACAGATGCCTCCCCCCCTGGATTGGCTGATGTCTATTGGCTGATGTCTACAAGCCTTATAGACAAGTGTGTCAAATCTCCTCCGCTCCGAAGAGCTCCTGGAGATGTTTCTTCTGCAGAAGTGAGAGGAGCCTGTCTTTCTGTAGCAGGAGGTTTCCAGTTCCAGCTTTGCTATTACTATTAAGTTCGATTATGCCACATCATACAGCACGTGAGGTTTTCAGTGACCACAGAGTTGTTGCCATCCATTACTTCCAGCCAGAAAGGATGGGCTAGTACATAAATACCTGAAGCACTAGATAACAATGGGCTCGGGAGTTTAAGAACTCATGATAACTAAGCACATCTTGTGATAATCAAGCATGGGTATGTTTAGCGTGTAAGTTCAGAGCATAATCAGTTTTCAAAAGATATTTGTCACGTTACATTTTTACAAGATGATGAAACAACTTGAAATTCTCTATGTATACAGCTCCCCCCCACACACAGACATATATTAACCCTTCAGTCCAAGACCCATCCTGCCATTGCAAACTAGTGCAACACATAGATTCATAGATTCACATGGAGCTCCCCGGGTTGCCAACACTTGTAATTTTACCGCAACTCTCAAAATCTGGCTGTATTAATAATACCCAACTTCTGAAATTCAGCAGTTGCTTAAGAAAGTCTCAACTTTCATTAAAAAAAAAAAAACAAAGTAAGTTCCTCCTTCTCAATGACATAGAAAAATGCCTGGTTGTTAAGTTTCTCATCTTGTGGGTACCCAACTCATGTTTTTAAACACCAGAGCTGGCAACGCCTCACCCCACCACACACTGTTCCTCTGACCACAGACCTCACCACTGCTTTCCTCTGTCAGCAACCACCAGGATACTCAGCTGACAGCCCATGACCTAGCACCAAGTAACGTTCATCAGAGCCTAAGTAGGGACTTCCATGGGCATCTGTGCATGGGTCTGCCAAGCAGACTCATCTACTGAACAGTTAGAGGAATCCTACCAAAATGGAAATAATATCCTACTGCACTGTATCTATTAACAGAACTAAGTGTAATTAGCTCAGGTGCCATTGGACATATCGTATTTGTCGCACTGTTCTTTCATTTCTCCGTAGGTGGTGTTTCCATATGCACGTGCACACACATGCACAGAAATGCTCCTATGTGTAATTCCGAAGTCAGTAGCAAAAAAGTCACAGCAGTGCTCACCCTGGTAAGTTGTCCGCATGAATCTAATCTCTCTTTTTTGCTGGCTGAATGAGAGGGAGTGCAATTTCTCATGCATTTCTTGGCAAGTGAGGTTGACGAGGGCTGTAAAACGTGCAGACCACGTTACACAAATAAAGGCATAAAACAGCACGCACGCATACACAACAATGGGAACAGGCTGAGAACAGTTCTAAGATGCTGCACAGAAAGTAATTAATGAATTGGTAGAGGGCAAGAAAAAAAGATACTCAGGGCATTCAAGAAAAGCCAAATAGAGCAATGGAAATAGAAAAAACTCAGATGAATGAGTTTTGCTGGTACTAATATGAATTTTCTTATTCCAAAAACTCCTTGTGAAGCACCAGACTCAGGTGATTATTTCAAGAAATGTATCCTTGCTTCTCTCACCAAGTCATTATATGACCTTGAAAAAAAATGCACTTAAGGGCATAAGGCTTCAAGCTGTCTATTGTCACATAGGTACACCATCATAAAAACAACATTTATCGATATCACACCCGTGTCGTGAGGCTTAATTAACTGTACAGGGCTTTAAGGTCCACAGCTGCAAAATGGCAATCTTAATTAAGTTCTATTTACTGCCTATCACATCTCGCCTCTACTTGTGTGCTTATCAATCATTTACAGAGCTGCTTTAGATGCAGCTATTTTTTAATTTTAACTTTTTCTGCTCAAGATTTCAGTCTATGCATTTGTTATTGAGTGCATACAATAAATCCAATTGCTTGTCCACAGTCACTAGGACAGGGACTAGGTTCATTAAAAGAACAATACAGCATTATATTTGCATATGCATTTCCACTGCCAGATCAGCATAAAAAGGCGTTAATGTTAATAAGAATTTGGGCCACTGTAAAAAGCAGAATTCTCTTTGAAGACAACTAGACATGATTGTTATTAGATCAAAATATCTGTTTGTGCCATAGTCTCCATGCACAGGATCATGTTATCAGTTATATTCCTCTAATATAAGTTACATATATCCCCAGTCCGTGTGACCCTTACTGATGTAACTGGCCTTTAAGAGCAGTATTGGCTTTTTGCAATAGCCTCAACAAAGAAACGAAACGAAACAAAAAATGGAAAAGGGAAAAACTGGGTGTCCCAGGAGACAAAGTAAGGGGAAATACTTACCGGCAGCTCGTGACGTAGCACACAAGGGGCAGAATGAAGAGCCCACACAGCTCGTCAGCCGGCTTTTTATTCAATTACAGTAGGCCAATGACGTCAGCGTCAGACGCCGGGTGGCAGAGATAAAAATGGCGGCCGATGACAAGGATGGGGCAGACAGCACAGGTGAGGAGCTGCAGCCACCGCTGGCAGTGAGAGGGACTCTTCCCATGGGACCCACAGAGCCTGGCAAGCTGAGACAGATGCTGATGGCACGAAATAGAGCACCCCGACAGGAGCCCACACAGGACAACGAGGGAGCGGTAGGCATGCTGGCCGGAGACGTAGCTGGAGTGGCACCCGGGAACAGCGCTGACCACAGGTGGGAGTGCCGACCACAGGTGGGACAAGGGACACGGAGGAAGCCATGCCAGGGGGAGAAGACCTCGGGAGAGGCCGAGGGGTTTTACAGCCGGGGCGGGCATCACCGCCAGTCCCCGATGGAGTGACGGGCAGATGAGAGTAATGCTGGAGGTGATGGGTCCGGAGTGAACCAGAAACCCCCAGGGAGAGTCCTGGAAAGGCTAGAAAGAGGGCAGGGAGTGGCTTGTTACTCAGTATTTTGTTGTTCCTTTGTATTTAGTTACCCCGGACGAAGGGGCATAGGGGAAGGGGGCACATACCCCGGGGAGTAAGGCTGAAGAGAAGCCTCGGAAGGTTTACCTTTTTTTTGGTGCATTTCCCCCTGAAGAAAGGGGTGAATGTGAGGAGGGCCGATGAGCAGGCCCCTATGGGTGAATGTGGCTACAGGCCATGGGCACCTAGAGGCAAAGTCGGAAGGCGTTACCCCACAAAGGGGACGAGGCCAACGGACGGGTGGCGCCCCAAAGGAGACATGAGGCCAGAGTGTAGGGGTGGTGGAGCCCCATGAATGACCGCCGGGTGAACCACGGGCCACCGATTACACTCGACGACCAACCCCACCTACTGAAGGAACAACAAGTTGTGGCAGACGAGAACGGGGTTGGCGACCCAGGGGGAAGACATCAACTTAAGTGATGACATGAGTCCGTAAGGCACTCAACGTCTAACAACAGACCGAAGGCCGCCCGAGAGCGTCTATTCGAAGCCCGGAGGTCACACAGGGCTTAAATACAAGCTTTCCTAATGTAAAGATCAAACAGCTCTAACGTACCAGCCAGGCATTACTCTGATGGAGGAAATATAAGAATTTAGAGCACAATGCTACACAGACTCATACTCCTGGTTCTTTTTAATCACCTCTGGCCCAGTTTAAATTGATGGATATTTCGCCACTGACTTCAGGGAGGGCAGGGTTTTACTCTTAGCACTTCAGGTTAAGCCCATCTTTCGATCTTTGCAGAACTGAAATCTAGATAGAAAGAAATGGCAATACACACAGACACACACACACAGATGTAAAACAACTGTAGAGCCATGCTTTAAACAGAACAGAAATGACAGCTACTATAGCACTGCCTTGAAAAATTCAGTGAATGAAACTTGAAAAATACAGAATCAAATACAGATTCTTTTACTTTGTATCTACCAATATACTTGCTCTTCATGAGGGTCCTTGCAGCAAGACAACCCAGTAAAAATCCACAGCTAAGCCTCAATGTGACAGTTCTGAATGATCACAGAAATAATACGGTGGACGCAAGACAGCTGGGAAACTATGTTGTCTGTCAATAGAAAAAGTGAACATTGTCATACTCAGTCACACCTCATCTGTTCTTACTCAATAATTCAGAATAGAATTCAAATGTATTTTCTGCTTGGAGCTGTCAGTCAATGACATTGCAAATGCTATTATAATTTGCCGAGGGAAATCCAGAGCTACAGGAAAAGCCGCCATTGGAAAATAAAAGAAAGAAAGAAAATAATAATGCTACGCTCCATTTCTTTACAAACGCCCCAATTTAGCCATCAAACAGCTATTAAATGTGCCACGATAAACACATTGGTGGGTCATTGATGAGCTCAACTTTGTGAAACATGGAAGGATGTGTGTTTGGAAAAGGATATCACACGGCAGAAGCATTTTGAAGCAACCCGTGAATCAGCTAACCCAGGGAAAAGATAACTCACTTGAGAATGATATAATTACTTTCAGTTTGCTTAAAGCCAAGGAAAAGTTGACACAGCGATTAAAAAGGGAGACAAAAAAAAAAATGAGTGCAGAGAGAGAGCGCGCGCAAAAAAAAAGAGTTACTTTATACTGCCCGAATGCAGGCTGCTCAGGCCTGGGACCTGAGCTTATTTGAAGAAAGATTATCTTGACAAATTGGATAAACATTTTATGCATGACAGGACGCTGATGGAGAGTCTGTTCTGCAAGCACACCTGGTGAGAGTTTGCTTAGTGTGTGCCCAAGGTGCGCAGCTCACCCAGAGTCCTCCCAGGGGGCTTTGTTTGCTGTTTGACAGGTATAGGCAGATCCAAAGCCCAGGCCTTAGTAACAGTTGCTGCAGCCTTAGCAGATGCCTGCTTCCCTTCCCTCCCTCCCTCCCCCAGATAAAATAACTCTTGGCTAGACTAGTCCACAAAAGGCTCCACCAGACTTTAACAAACATTTTGTACTTAAGGAAGCCTGCAGTCTGATACGCCTCGGGCCAATAAAATTGGCAAATGCAAATAGTGGAGATCCCCACCCCTCTGTTGGCTTGCTTGCACAGTTAGTGCTCACCTGAGAGCTCTAGCTGAAAATACTTTCACAGATCTCAGCTAAAATGAAGAAAAACCCCAAGCCAACTAGATAAGCAACAGGAAACAAGAGGCATTCACACCAATCGCTACCCAGGCTCTCCATTTCCCCGTGTCAGGGAAGTTACTTGCTTGAGTGCATCAAATAGGGTACATTGCCATTTTGCGCCCATGCTGCTTAGGCATTGACAACCATGCACAAGACGGGGCAATGTAGGATGAGAGCCAACGTGTCTAGAAGGCGAGTTCTTCATGATCTCGGCCAACTACACTCCGGACACGTGGATTTGTTCTGGTAGCACCAAAAAGTGTAAATGGGTAGATAAATAACTGAACACCCAGTATTTTCCAGCTACCTTTTGCAATTGTTCAGTATGCTTTTGGGAATTTGGGAACAGCGTGTCTGCCCTGTGCATTTTTGCCATTACTGAATATGGCAGATTTCAGAGGAGTGTCATTTGGAAGCCAGCATCCTGCATCATAAGCCTATCAGTCATGGTAACATGGGAATTGCTACAGCTAATCCCCAACACCAAAGGCTTCAAAGGAAAGGGCAAAAACCACTGTATCAGGCAAAGGTGTGGTAACTTATCCCCACTGTATGGGCTTTCCGCAGTCCCTTGCAGTTAGAAGTTAAGTGTGAGGTTTAATCTCTCCCCTCAACATTTGCTAGCACTAGCTCTATGGATATTCTTGTCATCCGTTTAAATGCTCACTCTTTTCTTGAGTCCTGCAAAATTTCTGTGCTCAACAATGAGTTCGATAAAGTTCATCACCTGTCTTGTGAAAAACTAAATCCTTCTAACCTAAATTTAACCCAGATCCAACCACTGTTTCCTTGCCTTCTCTCTTCAGTCAAACTAAGGAGCAATGAGAAGCATGGGTAGGTAAGTCAATCTTAGAAAATACTACTACTAAAGGCCATATGAGGAATCGTTAGGAAGCAGGTTTACAACCGACAAAAGGAAGATTGTTTCCCCCCCTACGATGCGTAACTCACTTGTGGAACTTCTTGCTACACGTTGCTGTAGAGGGCTGACAATTTAACTAGGTTCAAGAGAGGACTAGGCAAAGTAAGGGTGGGTATTAAACCCAAAAGAATGGCTGCAACCTTCAACTGAAGACTCCCTAGACTTCTAAATGCTGGAAGTTGGAAAGGAAGTAGGACAGGACCTGATCAGTCTGGATGGGCCCTACATGACTATTCTTTCCCTTAATAGGGTGGGCGAAATGCGGCCCGTGGGCCAGATGCGGCCTGCCAGGCCATTCCATCCAGCTCACGAGGCCCCTAAAAAATTTAGAAAATGAATATTTCTATCTGCCCCAGGCTGCCTGTCATGTGGCTCTTGAAGGCTTGCCAAAACTCAGTAAGCGGCCCTCCGCCCGAAATAATTGCCCACCCCTGCCTTAGCATCTGCTCTGTCCCAGTCAGAGACAGAACTCTGGGCTGCATGTCCTACTGGTCAGCCCATGGGTCCCTCTCGCTCTTAAGCACTTGGAAAAAATTGAGAATCAGCCTTTGACTTTAAATCAAATAAACCCTAGATGTGCTCTCAGGGCAGCAGGATACTGCTTGAGGTTTGGCCTCAGTGTAGGGTGCTGATCTGTATCTGAACCTGCTTTATACTCAGCACATTAAAAGGACAATACACCTGTAGGAGAAGCAGCATGGTCTGGCAATCAGGAGATCTGAATTTAAACTTGCTCATTTGCTTTGTGATTTGGGACAAGTGACATCATTCCTCTATGCCTCCATTCCCTTGTCTAGAGGAAGACTTTCCAAGGGACAAAAAGGGATTAAGCACCCAAAGGCTGACTTCTTTGAAAATCCCAGCCATTAATTGTTTAGGGCAGGGATACTCTCTAGCTATATGCAGCTGCACTGTGAATTAGAATAGGAGCCTGACCTCATTTGGAGCCTGTAAATGTCACCGCAATAGAAATAATGTACACATTCTTGCTGGCAGCAAATTAGGGATACAAGTGAATACCAATAATTTGGCATATCACATATGACAGGTAGTACTGTTTACTAGATGAAGGCATGACCAGAAAAGAGGTAGAGGATGATGCTTATCACTTGTGCTAAGGAGCTGATGGCATAAATCAACAACCAACCACTTCCTTATCTTGAGTAAATAAATTATTCTTCCTTTGTGATCAATAAAGATGAGCAGATAGGTGCAGCAAGCAGGTTAGGAGGCCAGGTTACATAATGAAACATTCATTCTAGAAAAAAAAAAAAAGATCACCCGAGAGAAAAAGATTAGCAACCAAATACTATGGAAATGTGTTATAGAGAATATATTTTATATATAAATACCGATGTTTTATAGAGGCTACATTTATGGTTCTAGAAAACAGTCCATGTGCATGTGTTTACATACATGCACAACACTTGATAAATTGATCTTGCAAACCTACTCTAGTGGAAGAGTTCTCTCTCAACCACCTCTATCACCGCCAGAAAGAACCAGTCGGAAGAACAAAAAGTCTAACTGAAGGGTTTTCCATCAAGGAAGCCGTGTTGTCAGGGCCGTATGTTGTCACGACATCGGCTTCGCCTGGAGAACTCGAACATTAATATGTATTTCTATTCCAGCTTAGGACAGCAGAGCTCAAAATAAAGACGACAGACACTGGCACTTTAGATACCGCATTCCTCCTTCACCCCATACCAGTACACATATTCCCCCAAGCCCTAGAAGCTACAAACACATACTTGAGAACAGAATCAGGCCCAATCGGTAAGTTATGTCACTTTCTAATGACAGCAAAACAAAGAGGCTTCAATGACTGGAAACAAATATTGTCAAGGATATAGCATGCATGGGGCCCTAGCAAGAAGGTTAATGAGCTCTCAGGAGTAGCGAGGTATCTATATCCTGCCCTTAGGGCATATCTAGCTGATGAGAGTTGTTCTTGCGATGTAATCCTACAGTCTTGCATTTCATTAGTCGAGTGTGTTGTCAATATCTGGCCGGGGTAGATTTTCTCTGCAAACTGACTGAAATGGGATTAGGACACTGGAGCTATTTTACTCAGCTGGATTTCTGTTTGTAGTAAAAGCAGGTTTCTTTATTTGTTTTTCATGCGGTTATAGGCTGCACAAAAAAGTAAGATTTGCTGAACCCAAACTAGCTGGAATATCTTGGAACGACCGCACTTCAGGACACTGGATGCCGAGGGCTTTGCAATCGCCTCCGAATGGATCCTCCTTATGCACCTATGAGGCACCAAAGCATCGTTCTGCCAATTTATGGGTGAGCAAGGATTAAATGACTGTCCCAAGGTCACAGATGGGGAATGAACCCACAAGTGTACAAGACCTAGCGACAGAAGAGTCCCACTTGGTCATCCAGGCCCAACCCTGTCTTCTCTTTCATAGTCACTTCATGCACACAGTGTTGCAACCAGATGGTAAATCTCCCTGGAATGGTTTTCAGTGATGCCACCTCACGCAGCCGGCATGTGCTTTTACTGCTAAACCCTTTCCTTTACATGTATTGAGAAATTTGACTGTTCCTCACAGATGTATTATTTCCCCTTGTCAAGTTTCACTTCATTCAGTTTCAGTCAAATTGCTGGTTTCGTGCTGAAAACCTGCAAAATTCCACGTTGTTGCATTGCCTATTTAAAGGCCACTTTCACATAGAAAATTCAAAATCAGAAACACACCTTTTGCTTGAAATTCAAGTGTCTTTGCAAAATTTCCCAGGAGACAGGTCCCAGGGGTGTTCAGAGTAAAATGCAAACGCAAACCAATTAACACATTCGCCCTCACATTCGTTTTGCATTTCATTACAAGCATTTCCCACACCTCTGGGCTAAACATACACCTGGATAAAAACACAGGAAATAAGCCAATATGTTCAAAAATGAATCTGTAAATGTCATTAACTTACCATTCTCCATGACAAAAGCCGGCCAAGAGCACAAACTATCAGATCCAGTAGATCTGGGGTAAGATCTATAGCACCTAAGGTTTTTTTTTTCAAAAGTAACTTAGAAACACAAGCTTCAGGCCCCTTGTACTTAGGCAACTTTTGAAAATGCTGTCTGTAGAGATGTGTAACCAAGCTAATCTGGCTGGCTCCTAGCTAGTTTAGGTACAGAAGCATCAGCTTCAATGAAGACAATATGAACCAATACCAGACCACGGGTACCAATTCAGATGCCTAGTCCATGTCCCCACCGAAACCTGCGTTATTGTTTCTTTGGTGCTTAAGGGCGCTCGGGGTAGCCTGGGCAATCAAACCCAGTGGCAGCCCGGATAAACCATTTATCGATTTTGAAAGTTTTTTCCATAGCAATGTTGTCCCATAATTGCCCATCTCTATTCCACTTTTTCTATGCCAAATTATTTTAATCTCATAAAAGAGTGTCCAGGGCTGTAATTGCCACCCTCTTTCGTTCCATCGTACTTCAGGGGATATCACAGACTTATGTACAAGTCAATTTATCCTTTATAGTTCAAATGGTCAGGTCCCTATTAGTGTGTAGGCCAGAACAGGATTTGAAGCACAGTCTCTGAACTATAGGGATGTCCTCATTTCATTCCAATACAAGCCACAGAAATGGCATCCTATGAGCAAAACTTCTGAGGTCGCTTCAGGCTTCAGGGCAAGGCCAAATGAAAGCGTTTTACAGGTAGCACAACATTTTCCTTTCTACAGCAAGGAGAGGCAAAGGAAGGACCAGGACCATCTGCAGACACACAATGAAGGATAGGATGCCATAGATGCTGCCAAAGGAAAGTAGGTATGGATCAACATGAGAAAGCTTGAGCTACCTAGTGGGCACGGTCAATGTGAACACCCAGCATACCCTGAGCCGTAAGGAAGAGCTGGAAGTTCACAGTCTGAAGGGGCACCAACGCTTACTGATAAGAGCAGCACAAACCAAGACCAACGTCTACCGGTGTCATTATATCAGCAGCTTTGTACCCCAAATTTTCCATCGCTGGCTTTATCCAAAGGTAACCTGGATTTAAAGGTACGAAAGACAGGGCCTGTGGCAAAGTTGGGCAAAGCCATACCATTTTGGACCTGCTTCCCTAAAGGTCAGAGCTGGTGTGGGCCAAACTAAGGAACTAGCTTTGTCCTGTGACAGAGGCAGGATCCTGACTGTAAGATGCAGAACCAGGACCCAATCCACCAGATTTTAAGTGTGTTAAAATAGGGAGCTTCTCTCCTGCTTTTAACTTCCCTCCAAAAAAAATCACAGAGAAGTCTGTGAAAACTGTACTTTCCTTCCCTCACTCTCAGAATAAGCAGCTCTAATAAATCACTCGCACTGAAGCTTCTTGGCATTATGCTTTGCCCCTTGGAAGCATGATTTCCAATACCTTGAAAAAGCTTTGCACTCATCCAAGAGCAATTTAAGCATCATTCAGTACCCTTGGGAATATCCAGCAGGAGGCACTGGAACTAGTAATGAACTTCCATTTGCATTGAAAAGGTATTTGCTTAGACCTAGAACAGGAAACTAGAACATGTTGACACTGGATTTGCAAAACGTGGAGGGACGAGACAAGGGGAGGGACCCTTTGGTAATCTCAAGTCTCTGCTTTTGTATTTTCCTTCCCCCTTGATGACTCCTGATGACTCTTCATCCGTGGTCATCTCTGGTTGGCTGTTTCTCTGTGGTCACACGTCACGTAGCCTTCCAGGCCTTCTCCTAATTTGCTCTGTTCCCCCAAAACCAGGACTTAGGCCTCCCTGCTCCCTGGGGCCTTGTAGCTGGTGTCACTTATCTTGTGTTATGGGACAGTATGGTTGGTTCCCAGGCTGTGTGTCCTTGTATTAGACAACCCATCTGCTTTGAAGACTGTGATCTTGTGTTATGGCATCCCCCCCTTCAATTCTCAGGCTATGTCCATCCGTTGGCCTTGTCGTGCTAGACAGCCCGTCTACTTCCAAGGCCACGAGAAGCTACGTGTGTGTCTCCCAGGCTCTTTAGATATGCAGGCAACCCCTGCCACCCATCCTGACCCCTTATAATGCATATATCTATACCTATAAGCCAATTCCCCAAAAAACCAGACCTTCAGAGACTGTTTCTAACCCAACAGAACAGGCCTGCGGACATGGAGCTTTGGTGGGGTTCAGCAGCAGGGGCTTCTCCTGCGCTGCGGGGTGGGGAGCAGTGGCAGCACCATCCAGGTCCTAGTATTTGACAACTCTGACATAAGCCAGGTCATTCCAGCCTGAAGTCAGAAAAGGTCGCTGATCCTTGGCGTAGCACTTGGACCTTTCCTGTTGCTCCGTTTCATCAGAGGGAACGAATCCTATCCCTGCGAGCATTTTGTCTCCCCCTCATTTCCTCATGCTCTCCGCTAGGTCATTTCCTCCTTTGGGCAGCACCTCCGCATAGGTAGAAGGTATAACTTATCTAGAACTCTGCATTGCTGGCACTCCTTCAAGGATCAAGGAGCCCATTAGTCCGACGTTGCTGCTCACCCGCCAGCAGACACACGTTAATAAGGGGCCTGATGAAAATGAGCAGCAACAAACTGTATATTCTTTCCAAGGAATATAAAAAGTGTACTTCACTAGTATCATCTGCCTAAGCAGCACAGCAGAATGCCTATTACAGGTCCAGAGGAGAAGGGTTTAAGCAGCCTCCCAAAGTTCAAATTGGTAAGTACTAAGCATGTCACAGTTGCCATCTGTACACACCTGGTCACATCTGCAGCCTGCACAGATGCTACGTGAGGACCTGAGGGAGGTTAAGTACAGCTGTGCAAACTTTTCAGTTCCTGGACCACCCTCTGCAGTTTGGGTCATGTTGGGCGAGCCCAGGAGCAGCTCTCATGTTCAGGGGGAGGTTTGTCTTCCCTAGCCACCTCCTGTTCCAAGGCCTCTCCTTTGGCTCTCAGCCACCCTAAGCAGCTCGGGAACCTGGCGGCTTACACATGCAATGTTCACTTTTTATCTGTCACGGCTGTTTTAAAAGGGCTGACATCCTCCTTTTTCTCTCTGTTGCTGAGCAGCCCCTCTATGGTCCTCTGGGATGAGAGAGGCCACTGACAACTTTTCAGATACACTTCAAATCCAAACACCACCTAAGCAAATATGGGGACCAATATGCATCATTAGCACAAGCCTCTCGGTTTAAATTATGACATTAGTTTGTCATTATGAAGGAGGTTCAGCCACCACGTCCTAAAATGAATATAAAAAGGACATTATAATGTAGATATAATCTCCTGTGTAGTGTTAGCTATAACTGGCATGTTTACTACCTATCGGCCCATATTTGTATCATTCTGGAGCATGTATTTAACTGCATTCCTATTCAGCAAAGCACTTAAGTAAACTTTTCAAACTCCCGTACAGGTCTGCAGAATATGAAGAGACTTAAAGAACATGCTTAAAAGTAAGCATGCACTTAAGTGCTTTGCTGAATTAAGGCCATAAAGCTGAAATTTCAAAAAGAATCACAAAGCAGTTCTTTCCCTCACATATCCAGATTCAACTCTGCTTTAAATTATATCTCCCTTTAAGACAAAAATCACCTAAATACCGTTAAACTTTAGCCAACAAGATCCACTTTTAGATTATTTTGTTTTTCTTTTGCATAAGCCTGTGCCTTTCACATAATCCACAAGCAAATAGCTCTATTCTGTAGATGAGAAATTATAAAAGACCATGTAATCAGCTGACAAAAGAACTGAAAACAACCCCAGAGGAAATGCATAGCTGTTCTCACAAAGTCACAATGTACTGTTCTGTTAGCCTCCCACTCTTCAACCGTATGCTCCTGACATTGCTCGTCTCATAACTGGACGTCATGAATGAGATCCGTAGGATGTTTTCTGGTGACTAATCTTAAAGGGTAGGGACACACTATAACCGCAAAAGAGTGGCTTACTGTTTGCTGATCAGACCCAAGTGATTAATAGGTTGTCCCCCATCAGCAAATGTGATTCATGGTGCAACATGGTACTATAGACTTAAGCAAAGGCCAAGTGAAGAAGTTATTGTAATCAAGAAAACCACACAGGGTTTTCTCTCCAGGTGGTTCAGTGGTTGTAGTCATTTCATACATACATACCTGAATGTTCGGATATTCATCCGTAGACTAGCCAAATCTCTCCGGCTTTATAGGTTAGGCCAGAAGTCTCACCAAAGGAGGCTGTCCCATCAAAATTATAGTATTCCTGGATGCATAAGGAATGACAAAGCCTCATCTTGCAACCCTGCGAGTGCAGACCTTCATGTACGTACAACACAGAGATAACCAATCACACAGGAGTCAAGAGAAAGAAAAATACACGATGCTGCAGTACAAAGATTTTATTGGCAGCAGCCTGGGATTTCCACATAAATCAGACATGACAGACCTAACAAGGAGTTACATACATCATCTCATTTAGCACTCCTTAGTGCTAATTAATCCTTTACATTGAATGTAATTAGGAGTGAAAAAGAAACGTCCCAAACACAGAGAAACATGGGTTTAGTCTGCATTTACACAGCTTCGGCTTTTCCATCTCAGATTTCCTGAGGTTATATAGTAAGTGCTACAGGAGAGAGATGAGGAAGAGTATTTTGGCAGCCAGGAGTTGTAAACATAATACAATATTAACGTCTCAGCTGGGGTAACTCCATAAAAGAAAACCATAAAAAGTATAACAGCTCTTCTGACAAATGTAAGTTCACAAGAAAATTGTACAGAGGAGGAACACCGAAGTTCAGGAACGTGACTGCAAAATGCTTTAAACAAAAGTAAGGGAGGAGGGTCTTTATTACATTGACTTTTCTTTTAATTTAATGCTGGTGTCTTGTCATGTCATCCAATTTGCCATTCATATATGATCACTTTAAGATCCTTCCTTTCACCTGTCAAAACTAGAGTAAATGGCAGATCAAGTTTTTTTTAATTATTATTCCCAAATGACATTAACAGTTGCGTGCAAAGAGATAGGAAACTACAAGGTGTTACTATTGTACGAATATTGGGCATATTTCTGATTCCACTGAAGTTCAATTGACTTTGATTTTAGTGAAGCCAAGATTTCACCAGCTGTATTTAATGTGCCTGATCTTGGTGTGAAAATGGTCCCTTACTGCAGTCCAGCTCCGAGGCGTGTCATGAAACTGTACGGTGGTGCGGGAACACCCAGCAGAAGGAGGTTAAATTATACAACAGGAAGCTCCACGATGGTGACAGAAGGTGCCTTTGTATTTGCCTGCGGGCCTCTGGGCCCAATGTCATTCATATTACTGGGATGTACACAACTTTTGCCAGGATAATGGAAGAGCGCTTTTGCTGGGCACAGGTTCAAGACGATGCTATTCGCTGGGACACCAAAGGAAATATCGGATGCCATGGGAGATGATGCTTTCATCCATTTGGCGTGCCTTTACTTCCTCCACATACGTTTACCTGCTTAGAAGCAGCTGCATTCCACATTACCAGTCCACAGAGACTCTGCAAAGCTTTTTATACTTATTTTTTAAAAATTCAAAAAAAGAGTTATGGGCCTGGCTGTGAGGCAGGAAGTGTCAGACCCGGGGAACAACACTTGGATGGTCTGAACTTTATTTCAAGTGTCAGTAGCATTGCAAAACTTTAATCTACTGGAAAATCCAACTTGCAAGGGCAAACAACTTTTCCAGCCCTCTGGCAGAAGACCCATCTATACACGCTAGGGAACTCTTTCGTCACCTGGTGACTGAACCAATGACTGGAGATGGTCTCCAAGCTACAGGACCAGGCACTGGACATTAGTGCTGGCCAGAAATCTCACTTCTCTCTGGCTCCACCTCCAGGATGTCCTTCATTTGCTTGGCCACCTGGTCCATTTCCTTTCTTCCATACAATGGCCACCCGGCACTTCCTTCCAAGAGAACAGTACAAAACTCCTTTCTTATACTTGTCCATTGCCATGTGCAGTTCACACCACTCTAGTGTTTGGGATTTAGGGTCAAGGAAAAACCACAGGCAAGGCCACACATTTGAGTGCTGGGGACAACATTTGTTCCTGCAGACATAATTTGCTTGGGTGCCAAATTCCAGCTCATCCAGAGCAATATGACTGACATGCAAGTGGTCATTTTGAACACCAAGGCTTTCATTATTTACCAAGGCTCTAATTAATTATAAAGGTTTGGGGGGGGGGTTTTGTGGATACCAACCTGTGGTATGTACTTAACTCTACTTGCTTCATGATTCTTTATAATCAATCTTCACAACTTGACCTAATCACTGTGGTGCCGCAAGCCGCTCAGCAATCCCATGTAGCTTGATACTAATGCAAGAAGTAGAGTTGTACACCTTAGGTAAGAGGTAGGACTACAGAGCTATCTGGAAGGCCAGTGTCCACATCCTGATGATCCATAATGTAGCTGGCCACAGTAACTGAGCAGAGATATTCTTGATCAATTAGCAACTGAGAGACACTCTCAGAAAAACATCAAGTAATGTTGGTGACTAAGTTTGTAACTTCTTTCCTCCAAACCCTTACAAACCCAAAGCCTTAATTCAGCTAAGCGTGCTTGTGTTCTCTCCTGACTAGCACCCCTTGCCCCAGCTTTTAGACTGTATGCTGCCTAGGGGATGTCTTGTCGATGAAGTGAAAAACTGAAGTCCTGACCACCAGGAGTCAAACAGAAGACCCATGGCACTTTTCCAAGAGAAGGGGTGCTGTCAGACTGTGGTGCTGTTATATATACACTCAGTGAATTTCTTTGGAAGGTAAATACAAGATGCTTATCACCTCGGAGCTATGCAAATAGAGGAAAAATTATTCACAAATATTTGTTCAAATTCAAAAGCAAATTTTAAGTCAACTGTATTTGTGAGCCTTTTGTGCTCACTGTGTGCAAAGAGAAGCCCTTAAGTTTCACTAGCACAAATGTCTGTGAAAAGTGAGTTTGACGTCTAAAAGCTTTAATATTCACAGAAAGAGCATTTCAAATGGTATTTTTTATTGTAGAAACTGCAGTTCCCTCTGTACTGGTGGGCTACATAAAATCAGCCAATCAGAGAACAGAAACACGATCACATGATTGAAACTTCCCAAGGGAAGTTTTTAAATATTTGCAATTGATCAACTGTCTGCGACCTTAAGATTATTGCAGAACTGCAAGTAACTCTAGTAATGAGTGCACACATGCATTGTGTCAACTATCTGCAATACAAAAGGCAAACAGTTAATTATGAATTATTTTTCCAGCTCTTGTAGTAGTCAAGTTCTGTATGGAGAACAATATATGTTAACTGCAGTGATTGTAAAAGCGCTTAGAGATATGATCTAATATCTATATTATTGAAAGAGTTATGGTCTGAACTACGCTAAGTTTATTCACTTAAATCAAGTGATAAAAGCAAGTCACACATTAAAAATGTATAAAATTTTCCCCCCACTTTCCAAATACAATGGTTAACAAAATAAACTCTGTGCTTGTCCTTTCATAGTGTCTGATGAAGTGAGCTCAAGTTCATGAAAATTTATGCTATTAGGGCTGTGTAAAATTTCACTAGCTGTTTCATTTTGACACAGTTTCAACCCGTTTTGAGCTCAAAACAACGAAGCCAAAATGAAACAAAGGGCCTCGAAACAGCCTCAAAATGAAACAAGGGCAGTCAAAACATTTCGAGTTTCAAAACTCAAGCTGGGTTTGCCTGCAGGGAAACAAAAAGTAAGGAGAGGGAGGGGGAAGTGGGTAAGGACTGCTCTCATATTGACTGTGTAGCTGGCCAATGACTGTGATCCTTCCCTGTGGTCCCTGCCAATCCCAGAGCTCTGGGGGAGGGATGGAAAAACAGCATAGAAGGCAGCATTGTTTGAACTGGCCTGCTTTCTGCCTTGGGGTCTGACAGCTATTGAATTATCTTCCAGCAGCTCAGGAGCATTAGACAATGAAGGCTACTACTACTCTTGATTTGAATGATTTCCTACTTGCTAGCCTAGTAAGTGGGACTCCACAATAAGTTATGCTTTCTTCTAGACTCCTTTATTATAAGATTATATTCATTGATTTATTATTTTCAATGTTATAATTATATTGGATATTACACTATAGAAATTATATAGGAAGGGAGAAACATTTATATTTTATTTCTATACATTTATACCTTGCAGCATATTACATACATTATAGAATTTATATAGGAACACAGATACATTTATATATTTTTATAAAAACAGGACACTATGAAACACACTATGAAGCATGGTGGAAAGGCAGTTGGCAAGCCTTCAGGGAGGAGCAGAAGAGAGGGTAGAGGGAGAGGTGTAAGTCCCGTCCCACCTCCACCCAAACAGAGACACAGCCTTTTTCTGACAGCAGGGATGAGGCTTCCAGAAGCAGCAAGAAGGGAGCAGTGCCAGTGCCACTGCCTGTGCCCGAGTCTGCATCCCCTCCAAAAGCACCAGCCATAACCTCCCCCCATTACCACCTCCACCATGACAACAAGCAGCAGCACCAGCACGACAGTCTCCTGAGCCCCCATTTCACTTCCCAGTGCCAGAGGAAGAGCTGGATCTGGATCTGAGTGCCCTAGCAAGGGAAATTCTGGGGATGGAAGGGGAATCATCTGAGTTTGTGCTCCACACCCCTCAAGTTTTTCCTAGAGCCAGGTCTCCTTCCCCAGAAGGCACTTCGGAGGAAGCCGAGGTAGAGGTTGTGGAGGCAAGTGGCTCAGCTGAGTCTGCTGCTCCTGTTGCTGTGCCTCTGCCAGCTGAGGAGGGAGAAACCGCAGCATCCACATGTATACCCATACCCCAGAAGCGAGCAGGTAGTGTGGTCTGGGATCATTTGAGCTGGCAGATGATCCCACGTATGCTATCTATCTGCACTGCTGAGCCAGAACCAGCCGGGACAAGGGAACAAAACACATGAGCACCACGGGGATGCTGATCCATCGCCACAGGCACCATCCCCTTGCCCTTGCTCCTCCTCAGCCTGTCACCAGTGGGAGCGTCCCCAGAGGTAAGTCCCCTTCTTGCTCCAAAGCCCCTGTCCCCCCAAAGCAAAGGCAGGCCGCCCTGGAACAGTGGGGGAAAGGTGGACAGAAAGGGAGGCACCTTGCAAGGGTGAGCAAGATCACCCAGACCACTGGGGAGATGCTTGCTGTCAATGGCCATCCCCTTCTCCTTAGTTGAGTGACCAGAGATCAGGTGGCTCATGGCTCCATCCTATCAAGTGCCCGCAAGCACCACCTTCAGCAAGACAGTGGTGCCCTCCCTGTATGAGGCACGCAGGGAGTACTTGAGGGAGGAGCTACACAAGGCAGGTCCGCAGGTGGCCTTACACTTCACCACAAGCATCTGGAGCACATGGGGTGGAGATCACACCTACCTCTCCCACTCAGGGCACTGGTACAACCAGTCAGGCTGTTGGTGGGCTCTCCTTCAAGCCAAGGTGATAGATGAGTCCCACATGGCAACCAAAATCATAGGGGGGGGGAGGCCATGAATCGCTTGGTGCAGGGGTGGCTCGTTGGGCAGGACAAGCTCACCCACAGGTTCATAGTCACTGACAATGGGGCCAATATGGTCAAGGCAGCCCATGAGGCCAACTTTGTTGGCATCCCCTGTGGAGAACACAAGTTCCACCTTGTAGTCAGGGATGCCTTAGAGAGGGACAGGGCTGCTGGTGATGGTTCCAACACCACCAGCAAGCTCATTTGAAAATGCAGGAAGGTGGCAGGATACTTACAACACAGCATCAAGGGGGCCAAGATGCTTTGGGACAAACAGGCAGAGCTGAACATCCCAAAACACAAATTCATGCAGAATGTGGAGACTTGGTGGAACTCCACAGATCTGATGCTCGAGAGGCTGGTGGAGCAACAGAAGGACATCCATGAGATGGCCTTGTTGGGCAGATTGGGATAAGTGGCCCCCTTAACAGAGCTGAGTGGGATACCATCTCCCAGATCTTGGTGGTCCTCAAGCCCTTCCTCGAGGCCACCGAGACCCTCAGTGCTGGTGATGCCCTCCTTAGCCAGGTGATCCCTGTAGTGAGGGAACTTCAGAGCCAAATAGAGAGTTTCCAGGGGATCAATGTTCCTAGCTGAGGCAAACCACTGTCACCAGACATACAGGTATTTCAGCCATCTGTGGAGGCCTTAGATTGAGAGCGTGGTTGGGGGTAGAAAGGTAAGAAAGTTTTATTGACTTAAGAAAAACACAACTACGCACAGTAACAAGACAAACAACGACAGGCAAAAGCAATTCACGTCGGCAACTTATCAGCAGTCCCTCTGATGCCCGACACACAGCAAGCTTCTCTTTCCACAAAGTTCAGGGAGGTCAGGTGTCCCCGAACAACACTGTCTGAGGGGTGCCAGAAAGGACCCTGGAATGCAGTTCATAGATTTCATAGACATTAGGGCTGGAAGGGACCTCGGGAAATCATCGAGTCCAGCCCCCCGCCCAAAGGGCAGGAAGTCAGCTGGGGTCATAGGATCCCAGCAAGATAAGCATCCAATTTACTCTTGAAGGTGTTC
>NW_017728910.1:20554856-20590703 GCF_001723895.1 Crocodylus porosus | reverse complement strand
GACCTACCCGCAACAAACCCATGCTGGCTATCCCTTAGGATGTTAGCCTGGGCCAGTCCCTCAAGGATGGCCTCCTTAATAAACTTTTCTAGGATCTTCCCCAGGATAGAAGCCAGTTCTTGGGCTCCTCGAGGTCCACGGGCCCACTGATCCAGGCAACAGCTAACTAATCTTTTTCACAGAGCTGCATCTTCCTTCTGAATGGTTTTCAAGTACTTCAGC
This sequence comes from Crocodylus porosus, assembly GCF_001723895.1. Taxonomy (NCBI): domain Eukaryota; kingdom Metazoa; phylum Chordata; order Crocodylia; family Crocodylidae; genus Crocodylus; species Crocodylus porosus. The sequence goes on along the minus strand of NW_017728910.1, from coordinate 20,590,481 downwards.
TAATTTATAGCTTTTGAAGTACACTGATAATGTACAACCACTTAGATTCCTTTTTCTTCAACTGTCCTTAGATTGACCAATAGCAGTACAAGCCTTGCATTCCTTTGATAAAGGTAATTGTAACTGCACCACAGAGCCTTACTACTTCTAGGCTTTGCTAAATTTACTAGGCCTTACTTTATACAAGGCCTCACTACATCTTAAGCTATAAGTTGTTGCTAAAAGCCTAATTATAGTTTAATATCTAAACAAATACAGGAAAACACTTAGTCTAATCTTCATAGAGCCTTCAGCAAGCACTTTTATCACACAGACATACTTTTCAGCTGCCACAACAGGCACTGATGAGATGGGTGTAGCAGGGCATCAGGAAATGGCTTGATCCCTTGCAGTCCAATACGATCCATGTGCTGGTTGCCATGTATGACCTGAGGGTAAAGGGCAGCATATGCAGCAGCCAAACCCTGGATCAGTGGATGGAGGTGATGGTAAAGAGAGTCAGGGAGGCAGAATGGCAGAGGCAGGGGGACATGGAAGAGGAAGATCCACTGTCCCATGCTAGCATGCCATCCACCAGCCTGTCTCCTCCTCCATCACAGGTGCTGCCTATGTGGGCCAAGGGCATGGCTTCCATGGTGGGGTCCAGAGGCACCAGACCCCACCATCAGCAAGGTAGCAATCAGGCCTTGGTGGCTGCCTATCTCACCGAGGACGTGGAGCCGCTGCTGTGCGACCCCTTGGCCTACTGGGCAAGCTGCAGCCAGATCTGGCCACTGTTGCCCAGGAACACCTGTCCTGTCCACTGACCAGTGTGCCAAGCGAGAGGGTGTTCAGCATTGTTGGGGATGTACTGACACCCCACCGCACCTGCTTGGATCCTGGTTTGGTGGAGCAGCTGGTGTTCCTGAAGGTGAACTTCCTGCTGCCAGGGTTCCCCAAAGTCCAGGTGCAGATGGAGTAAATGCCACCCTCCTCATTCTGTCTGCACCCATTTCCTTTTTTAATTTTTTAAAAGCCATTTAATACCCCATTCTCAGAGCTGGAGGGGGCACTCACTGCATCACCAGCCAGCAGGAGAAGAACATGTGCCTGCTGAGCTTCCATGCCAGGATGAACTTGGAGGTAGAGGAGTGGGGGGGGGACACAGGGAAGGAGGAGGCCCTAGGTCCTGGGCACAACCACTAAAACTGCACTCTGCCAGGGTCAGGGAGACTTAGTGGGACTGCGGTGCAGCAGCTCCAAGAAATGCCAAAACCAAGGATCCCCCTGGTGAAAGGCAGGTAGGAGGCACCATAACCTCCACTACCACATGCATGCACAGTCCTGGATGGGGAAAGCCCAGACCTGTCACATCTTTGACAGGCCTGAGGCTTGCTGGTTGCAGTGGAGCTGTGAGGCTCCAGGTGAACTCAGCTTAGCTGCCTGGGATGCCAGCTTTTGGGTTGAAAAACCCTTTGTCAGGCTGAAGAAGCACCTGCAGTTGGGGAGGGATGTGCGTGCACGCGTGCTGTTCCTGGATGGAAGGAATAGTAAAGAAGCCAGAGGCTGGCATGCAACGCATGCACGAAAGCCAGTCAGTGAAAATGGAAATGGAGGTATCAAGGGGTGAGGGACAGGCTGGGGTGATGGGGAGGGGGAGGGGGAGGGGGATGTAGCAGCACAGGTAAAAAAGTCAGACGTCTGGCAGGTCGCAGCGTGCCAGAACTCCACGGTGTATATTGAGTCCATGAGTTTCTGTACCTACTATCTAGAAGGCTGATGAAATGCAGTTCATAGGCCCAGCTGTGAAAAGTGCTTTAGAAATTCAAGCAAGCAAGGCTCTGTGACAGTCTGGCTGCCCGAGATGCTGATGATGCTACTGCGCTGCTTACTGTGTTATTTTATTACCTGGTGTCATTTAAAGTGGTGGACCAGGCTGAGGCTGTAGGGGAGGAGGACACCTCACCGAGGCACACTACTGTGTCGTGTAGACGCCCCAGCACCAGCGGAGGTGCGCCTTAACACACAGTGTCACCCATGTCACCAGCTTTGCTTGTCAGCAACCTGAGGTGCAGTTTCCCAGAAGTCCCTGCACCTATCTCCTTGAAACTTGGTGGGCTTCCTGGCCTCAGAAGGGGCTACCATCTCTGCAAGTTTGCTCCAGATCAAGCAAGAAATGACAAAGTTTTAGGCAGTTTTGTGCTCCCCCATTATAGCCTATGGGTGAAACATCAAAACAGCAAAAGTTTTGACAAAATGAAATGAAACAGCAGTTTCAAAATGAAACAAAACGCTGTCCCATCGAAAGGGAAGTGGAAATGAAATGGTACTGTTTTGCACAGCCCTACTCTCCATCTATATTTAGTTAGTTTATAAAAGGTGAATATCTACCGTGCCTTCTGCCTAACAAAACATTTCCATTTTTTCCTGGGTTTTTACGTTATCCCAATGTTGACTTGTGTGTGCTCATGACTGTATTGCTATAGCAAGCAGAGCTGAACCGATCCCATCACATGCAGATTTAAGCTTTCTGGAGGACTATAGAAGCAAACTTTTCCTTAATCTGATGGCAAACAACATGCATTTCTCAAAAGATTCCTACTGTTGACTAATTACTCAGGCTGATGGATGTTTAGCACTTATTTTAGTGCATAATTTTCCTTTAGCTAACATTTGTTAAACCAGAAATCGCAAGCTGACAGGCTTCCATACTTTTGCAGTTGACCGTGCAATTGGGTTTCTACAGGCCAATCTCTTCTCTGCACAATCAGACAAGGCACTTTTTTTCCCCTGAGTTTATCCAACGTTTTCTGTTCGATACATTTTTTCTTTCTTTCACTTATTTTCTAACCCCCAAGTCAAGTGTGTGTGTGTGTGGGTACAGGTATGGGTGTGGGTGCTTTGCCCTTTGCTGATGGAGGAATACCTGCCTGTGCACCTGGGTACCTTCACAGAAGCAGGTGAGCCCTTTCAAGTGTCTGGCACAGTGAACAGGAAGATTATAACTATTATCTTCATGACCTGTGTGTGTTCAAATGCTGAAGCATTGTGCGTCTGTACAAAGGGCTGTTAGTTAACATGAAACACAATGTCTGGCTGTAGTCAAGAATACAGCACAAGTTTATAATTAATGCGTTTAATCAAAATGATCCAGTGCCTAGAGCATTGTTGCACTTAAGTATTTTATGAAGCCATACATGACTACTACTTCAATGGATTGTTTTCTTCCAGAGACTCTGCTAAACAGCATAGATTCGCTGGCAATTTTTAAAAGACTGTTTTCACCAACTCCCTTTACAGAGAAATGGCTGCATGATTAATGATCTTCAGTGCTTGCATAAAAAGCTTGCAATTATAAGTTGGATCCTGTGAGATCCTAAGCACCATCAGTTCCCCCTGGTGTCAATGGAAGTTGAGTGCGCTCAGACCTTTGCAGAATCAGGCCTAGAAGAATAGGTGAGGAGAGCTCACGCACTTTCTGAAAGGTCTAAAACATACAGCAAATGAATGTCTTTAGGGGGAAAATGTTATTAAACTTTAACCAGGTAAGTGGCATAGGAAAGTAGGAGTTTTTCAATTAGCTAACTGTCTCTAGCCTGGAGCTTTAGTTGCAAATGTTTTTACAATACAGCAATATTACAGTCCACATCTGTCAGCTGGAATATTTACAGCTTTCCATTTATTAAAATTGTCAGCACTCCAGAGCCAGAAGTTGGATCTTAAGCAAAAAGTGAAAGGACAGTCTGACATGATGCACAAAAATGAGACCAATGTACTGCTGGTTTGGTGGTGAGTGGACTTTGCCTCACATTAAAGGGTTTCAGTGCAGGATGCAACAATGCAGAGCCAAATGGATGGCCCCATGGTTCAATGAACCTATGCTGATTTATATCATGTCATTTAAACTGAAGGAGGACTGGGTTTTGTTAATTCATGTTTGTCTAGTTCAGCAGTCTCAGGGGTGCTCCAAGTTGTGCCAGCTGTGCATAGCACCAAAGGACTGGAGCTGCTGTGGTCACCCAAAATTAGCCAGGGACTGAAAGAAGACTGGTCTTTCATTATCCAGCAATTCCCTTGTGCACAGAGCATTTCTGGCAGCTCAACCCACCCACCTAATGGTCATGTTGTACAGACAGTCCAGAAGAAATAAGTGCAGCACAGGCCAAATTTTAGCCCAACTCTGTAAAAAAGCTTCAGCAAGGTGTTGGAATAGCAAATAGATGTCTCTTTTCAAAGAGCAGAATACAATTCATTTCATAATTCACTAGCGTGCCCATTTCCCCCCCACCTGCTGTTCTAACCACATCAGCAACCATCTTGACAACACTCTACAAGACTATTACCGGTGGGGAATGAAACATGCGGTGAGCATGGGTACTTTTCATCCATTTGCTTCAGGAGCAGAATTTCATGTTTTCAGGGTGAGAAAGCCAACAATCAGCAGGGCTAAGGAGTCACAACAGCCATGAGGTCTAGGAAAGTAAAGTATGCCAAAATCATTCAGAAATGGGCTAAAATCATAAAGCAGTGAGCAAAATCCTTAAAAAGCTAAGTGTAAAGTGTTTACGCTCTGTGTGTTCTTCCCCAGAAACAACACAGATGCCTTTTTAGATTTTTTTTAAGACATACTTGGATCAGGGCAAACATTTCTTTTGTAATCAGCCCATGCTGACCCTGTTTAGCTTGAGGTCAGCAACCAGTGGCATCTGACCTGCAGAAGTTAATGCTGCAGAACAATAGAAGGGGGTTGGTGAGGTCTTATCCTATTACCTTTTGATACCAAATTAATTGTTTTTCTCTCTCACGATGATTCTCTGACCCTTTCAGCTAGATGTGTTACCAGCAAAGAGCAATGGATTAAATTTAAGTGAGTACATTTCCTAACATTGTTTTGCAGATTTAAAGTTATTTGGGTCTTCCTTTCTGAGCTAAGAGGTTTAAGAAGATGCTTATAAGTACAGCCCATCTGATGGATTGGAAGAAAGAAATTCCGAAATATATGTGAGCATAGGGCAGGGTATCCCAAGATGTCACATCATAAAACCCATGGAAAGGCAACTCAAACAAAGACCCTATTACAGAAAAAAAATAGTTACATATTGACAGAAATATTCCCAGGTAAACTATGGAAGGCAATCCTAAACAGTCACATTTGGTAGTCTTTCCAATTAATGCAGCATTCAAAGAAAAAATTACTTAATTTATAGATTACATAAATGAATCAAAGTGGTGCTAACTGTGGGAGAAATAAAATGGAAAACTGAATGGCATATGAAATGAGATCTCTTGTGATCTCAAATGGAGCTTTGGTGTATCACACCCACATGCACAGTTCAAGATAAAATCTTTTGGTATCACATGATTTAATAGGCTAAGTCCTCTCCTATTAAGCAAAACTCCTCCCTCCTTCTTCCTCCCTGTTCACGTCTCACTTTTAGGTTAGGGACAGAAGTTACACATAAACCAATTTAAGTCAGCAGAAACTGGCTTAAACCTGTAACAAAACAGAAGCCCAGTACACATAAACCGGTTTAAAAATGGCCGAAACTGGTTTAAGATAAACCTGGTTGAATGTAATATCAGACTCAACTGATTTGGGTCAAACCGCTTTATGAAATTTCTGTCCCAGACCCCTTCCTGGTTCAGGTTAAATCACAGTCCCCCAGCATCCTTGCATGCTTTGCAGCTGGGCTGTCTGCTTCAGCAGAGAAGAGTTAGGAGGGGTGGGGAGAAGGCAGGAAACAAAAAATTCCTGATACTGCATGACATGCCACCATGCACAGGTCAAAATGGTGTCCCATGTGCACCACAATATAGATATTAAGAGCTAGATTCTCATTTGATATGAACTGTAATAGCTCCAACAACTCCAACCAATGGCTCATAAAATATTAGGATATGGCCCCAAGATTTTTTTTTGGCCAGCACCATGAGAACACAGCTTGGGATCTGAGAAAAGACTAAAGAGAAATAAACATCTAGATCCCATTCAACTTTCACAGGAGTTAGGCGTTTCACTTTCTTGGGCCTCTTTAGGTAGTCAATAGGACTATTCAAATGCTTAAAGTTAAGCACCATACAAGTATTTGCAAGATCATGACCTAAGATGGGTTTATTTCCAGTAGATATTCATCAGATAACCTTCAGTATACCTTAGGTTGTCTAGTCTTGACTTAGTTAAAAGAACAGGTATTGATAGTTTCTACACATGCAAAGAAAGCTCTAGACTGGGTTGAGTGGGCAGCTCTTTGTGTGCTTCAAGAAATATGTATTTGGTCTCTCTCTTTATGCTACCCACATATCTCCCTGAAATATTTGTTATTAAATTAGATGGCTTAACCCCAAGATCTAGTTCTCTGAGCTTAGCAGAACAATAGGTAATACTCATGCCAGTCTCCAGAAAAGGCTGACCTAATAATACACCATGCAACTGGATGACTAATATTAGACTGGTGACTTTGCCAAGTGGGAATATTAAATAATATCCAAGTCTCTGAAGTGCTACAGACAAGATCAAGATGCTTTATTCCAGATTATTCCCTTAAATAAAAAATAAAGAAAACAACAAAATCCCATCATGCCATAACTGAACACTAAGAGCCAGGTTCAACCTCAGGAAAAACAGTTTTTTTCCATGTTTATACATGAATAACTACAAATAAGGGAGAGGCAAGCTTTCAAATGAATACCTTGCAGCTTATCTCAGTGGTTCTTAACCAGCGTTCTGCCAAGTAAAAATGCCCCATAGGCTTCGTGCACAGCCAGACCAGGAAAGGCTGCAGTTTTTATGCAGTCTTCTGCCTCATAGTCATAAGGGCTATCTGATAAGCCAAAGGCAGGCAGAAGCACCTGCTTTCCCAGTCTGACCCTGAACAGCATCTCTTAGAAACCAAGGTATGTGGGGCAGGTGGAACTGTACCACACACCTGTCTCCAGGAGGAGCTCAGAGCACCCAGACTGACAAGGGTTTAAGCAAGAGCTGGAGCTCTGTCCTGATTTAGGCTTAGCAGAAAGGCCTGACTCAGGAGGGAGCATTCATGATAGTGCCACAGTCCTTCCTGGACTGGCTGTGCAAAAGACTATTACCTGGCCATGGCACCCACACCACGTCACCCTTGAAAGGGTCTCGCAACACCTCAGATCAAAACCAGGAGCCTAGTCAATGCACAATAGCGTAGCGAGCAAAATACAGGAATCTGAATTGCTCTACAGAATACAGGACGTTCCCTATGTTCTACTTAATTATGTTCTCATTTGCAAAAAGTGAAAAGAAAAAAAGTGGTACTGGAATAATGGCAGAAGAGTATTGACATTGTTCATATTAAGAAATTGTGAATGCCATATATATATGGTCAACAGCTAGAGCCAACAAGGGTTAAATAGGCACCCATTTATTTTAAGTTCTCTCTCTTGGGGCATAATACAATGTCTACCTAGTCTTTCCACTGACTTCAGTGGGTGTCATCTCGAGCCCTTAGAAGCAGTGACACTCCTTTTGACTGCCATAGAGATTGGAACAGGCCCTAAGTCAACTGTGATTAAAAGTTATTGGTTGCTAGAAATTCATGTACAAGGGATCATAACATTTGCCCTTCCTCGTCTAGACAGATTGTATCAAACAGTCCCTTTTGTGACACAAGTATTAATCCCACAACAACAGATCATTATATCACCAAGAATATCATCATCCCTTCTCAACTGAACAAAGAGCAAGGCAGAGAGGGAAAGATGCAATTATAGGAAAAAATCTCCAGCTAATGACAAATGTAACTGGAAGACAGCCCTCCTTGAGTAGCCACCTACATGGGACTTGGATAGAGGATCACCAATAGCAGGAGTGAAGAACTAACGGAAACACCAGGAAGCCAGTCTATTCACATGACAAAACAGAAGCTGCAGTCATAGCATCTCTATAAATTGTTCATTTAATTAAGAACTGGGTTAGTTTTGCAAGCCTGGCCCCTTTCATGTTGTTACCCATAGTACGTCACTGTTGTCCATGTGGTATGTGAAACACTTTGCAAAACTAAAGGAACCTTCTGTCGAATCACTAAGAGCAAAAAGTCGTAATTAATTTAGTCAGGAGCAGTGGTGTACGGGTGGCCACAGCACTTCAGACAGTGCTAAAGCAGCATGTCCTGGTCTACCGACTGGGACTCAGAAGACCTGGATTGGTCGTTCGGGTGATTTGGGGCCAGCCCCCTTCAGAGCTCAGCTTCTCCAACGGTAGGGAGGTGCTGACAGTATGGACTCATCTGTTAAGGTGTTTTGAGATCTCCTGATGAAAAGTGGCACATAAGAGTTATATCTCACAATTGCTGCACAACAACACTGTCACCTTCTCAAGACCAGCTTCAGCATTTGGTTAGTTTTTATTTGGATTCACGCAGTGCTTCTTGAACAGCATAAGAATCCATGCAAAACCTGCGCTGAAGGTCTTGGCTGAATAAGCAGGTTTTGATCCAGATCTCTCATTTGACACGCACTTATTTGTTACTACCATTGCAAGAACAGCAATCCAATTTTGACAAATGCTGTTCATGTTCTCTCTCTCTCTCTCATACACACACACACACACACACTCTCCAATACTGTGATCCTTCCTCTAATCCAACCCTCATTCTTCCTGCTGGCTCACCCAATGCCATTTTATTAAAACTGCAGCTCATCTAGCATTCAACTACACGACTTCTTACATGCTTCAAAATAAATCAGTGCATTGCTCCTATCCTAGCTCCCTTGCCCTTGGCTTTCAATTAAATTTAGAATCAGCTATAAAAGGTACAACCTTAATGCATATGGCTCAAAATGACCTTGCTACACCTTTTCTCACCACCTGTGACTTCTTGAGCAGGGCTCTTGTACTCCGGCTCATGGCTTAAAACCTGGAAACACGAATTTGCTCTAAGCTCCTGTGGCAAACTGCAAGTCTCAAGCTGTTTAAAGTCTTTAAAGGTATGTCCAAAGTGAAAGTGCACTCCGCAGAAAGAAATCTGGGAACCTGAATCTGTCAGAGCTCAGAAATAGATTTAAAACCTTTGTGCGAGTTAAATGTTGTTTTCCTCCTTTAATTCTTGCACTCTTTGCACAGTAAATCAGCATGTTTCCTTATAGTGTCTTTATCAACAGCATTACCCAGATTAATAAGGTTATGCTATGCCCAGATAAAATGCCAGCAATACATGGAACTTACCTTTTGTGTTTTTCCTTCCGTTTCTCTTGGGCTGTTGTTGGAGCAGAGATGCAAGCAATGTTGAACTCTTTGAGATATAAATACATTCCTGGCTTTACAAGACCCTAGGGGGCAACAGTGGCCTGACAGGTTAATGTGCGAAGAAAATTTGGTCCTCAACTCTTCCAACCTAAGACCTCAAGGGTCTTATATTGCCACAGACATCACTGCGGATTAGGTGGATGCAGGTGTCTGTATTTTTAAATTACCCAAATATTAAAGTCCATCACTCCTGCAGTTCGGTTTTACAGAGAAGGTGGATGCAGTGATCTTCATGTCTATCAGTGCACAACAGGTGCTGTCATTGCTCCAGTGGGATACTTTGGGAAACCCAGGATAGCCTAGGAAGTAATGTGGGCGACTCAGAAGATGGCATGCCATATGAACCACTGCCCCAGCATGGGCCCGGAAAGCAGAGTTTGAGGAGACATCCAAAAAACCGGCCTTCTGAGAGACAGAAAACATGTCTGTTTGTAGTCCCATACTTTCTAGGGTCTCGGCTCAAGTCCACCTCAGCTGATGATATTCTGAGTTACATATTCCTGAGACGTAAGGGAAAAAAAAAACACATGGACCAGGCGACGGGGGGCTGGATACTTCTCTCAGGACTGCCACTGACCACAGGCATGTCAAAGTCAGGTATGGCACATGTCATTCATATTTTCAATTGAGAATTCAAGCTCACAATTCACTCTACAATCTCACAACTTTGGGCCTTTTTTTTTTTTTTTTTACATTTAAACCCTGCTTCTGCAGGTACATGAGAACGTGATCTTTGCAGCTTCCATTTAATATACATGTTACTAACTGTCATGCTCATCTGGAAATTTGATTTGTGAAGGCTCAGATCAGGAGGCAAATAACCCAAGTGCTATTCCTTTATTTAAAAAGAAAAAATTAAAAAAAAAAACTTAAACCCCCCCCAAAAAAACCTCTCTCACCGTTTTTAAGACAGCTTCCCCAGTTTTCATGGCTTGGGACTGGCAACACTGGGGCTGTCTCTTACAAAACCAAAAACAACCAAGTTCCTCTCTGTAATAGGAAGTGTCCTGGTGCTACTGGACTACAAATATCTAAATTACCCCTGCACTCATGGTTGAAGACCTTGTTCCTAAACCCCCTCGATGTATTTCTACAGTAAGTCAGATCATCATTAGACATGTCAGAGCCAAGTAGGAGGAAAGGGTTTTGTTGCATGTCGTATTTATTCACAACGTATCAATAACCATATTCTCTAAAACACTCATTCTTTGAGGATGGAATTCATTTTTGCAGCCCTCCATGGGTAGGTGAATTAATTGATTTGAGTTCAAATTAGTTTTAAAATTAATTTATTATGTTAACTAAATAGGCACAGTTTCAACATGGGGGAGGGGGGGATGTTAAGTCCATCTAGAAAAGGCATATTCCTCCCCATGCAATTAGCTCAAAGAAACATCAGTTCAGTTACACAGGGGCAGGCTCACCACTATCTAGTAAGCCTTGCTGTCTCACCAACCTGCTCCTAAGGTAGAAAGGGATTTATGTTTCTTATTTTTCCTCTGTTTGAAGACCGGCCCTCTTAAACATGTAACAGCAGTGCTTCAGCAGAGCAGTTCAAGTCATAAGGAAAGACCTCTAGACCCCAATGATAGAAAAGCACCTTACCTGGAGAAGAGACGTACGGCTGTTGTGGAAGCTTCTGTTGAGCTGGGTGAGCTGCTAGGCATGGATCAGCACAGCTGTGGCTAACTAAAGGTAAACTAACTACCCGTTACAGGTAGAAAGGGTGCTCTGCTGATAGCAGATCTGCAGCAGAGAGAACTGCTGAGCTTCTTTAGCTAGAAGCCTTTATTGATTAGAAAATGCACAAGCACCATGATAAAATGCACAAGCACTGTGATAACCACCTGCACTATCACACCAAGAACTGAAGTGGGGACGTTTAGAGCTACATGTGTGGCTTGAGCTAAAATACTAGCTACTTCCAGATACTGTAGCACTTCTATCCCAAGGCAGAGGACACCCTGGCCAGGGCATGGGCATTACTAACCTTTATGCATGCATTAATACTTAGGACTATGAGCAGTCAATGGGTTTATTAATTAAATAAAGGTGCTGGTAGACTGAAAATTTCTTTGGCACTGCAAATGGCTTCCTCTGGTAACACTTCACTGCTTTTTCCAAAGATACCCATATGTCTGAAAGCCCCTAATGTACTAGGGCTACAGTGTGTGCATTAGGGGGGTTGCACTAGTGACTTGAGACAAGCTCTTACCATTGATTGCTAGTTCTGGGCCTGGTCCTGGACTCAGCATGGGAGCACACGTCCCAGAGCTCTGCAGGGGCACGGACTTGTAGATCCAGCTTTAGGATCAGGACCACGGCACGTTGTCTTATAGCCATAGATTTGTCCACTACACAAGAAAGGTGCTCGTGCCCAAATGCTTGCAATTCAAGAATTTATTTATTTTTGCAAAAATCTAGTTGGTCTATTAAGAGATAATCACCTCTACCTCAAGTTCCGATTCCACTGCATAATGCATTTTAAAAGGATTTACTCACAGAATAAAGTTCGTCTCAGTGGCATAAATGTTTGGAAAAAGGACTTTTAAAAAAAAAAGATCTGAGATTCTTAAGAGCCGGGTTTCAGTTTTGTCCTCTGATTTTCCCACTCTATTTTTAATTCCCCATTAGAACATCGTTCCAAAAGATTAAAAATGTAGTACAATGGGGCACAAGAAAAAGAAGATTAGTTCTGAGAGATCTGTCGAGTGCAACACTTAAAAGACTGAGGTTAGCTAAAATACAAGATCTCCTCCGGATTCCAGATTGAAATAAAACACCAAACATTTCTCCTTGGCTGGCAACAGGTGAGTTCACAATCTGGGCTTTGGCTACCACAGAAGCAGCTTCCCTAACCAATTTAGGGGGGTTACCCCCTAGGAAAACTTTTTTTTTTTCTCTCTGTCTCACAAAACATTTCAAATGTTATCAGCTTCAGAAACAACACAGTTTCAAACCAATGGGGAAGGAGCCGATTGGCTCTAAAGTTACCATCCCTAAGTCCTGCGCTCCCGTTCTGTTTGGGGCCATTGTTCTGAGCAAATCATCCATTGAAAATCAAGCCCTCCAGCTCATTATGTATTCCCTGTCTGAGATGACCAGAACTATTTCCTGCAGCTTGGTTTGGGTGCTAATTACCTGCTCAAACACCTTGTAAATACCTCTGTAAACCTGTTTTAGGAGGGAGAACTCACCTTTCCAGGCTACACCCTTATTACATATTCCCTCTTCGGCTTCCTTGGTGCCTGGTGTTTAATTCAGACAGATAACTCAGCTCATGGCCCCTTGCTATTATGAAGTGACAGGCTCTCCCTTCCCCCCACCATCACCCTCCCCCTTCAGGGCTAGTTTGCTACTGGCCAGATTGCAAAAAAAAAAAAAAAAAAGTTTCCAAAAAAAAGTGGGGGACCCCCATTTATTCACAGAGAGGATGGGGGCAGCTTCCTTCTCCTTTCCAGACTTGGACTGTTGACATCTTCGCACTCCCCGCGACTGATCGCCAAGGCCCGTTGTGCAAATACAAGAGCTGAATATGAAAGAAGCTCCAGCTAACGCTGGCCAAAACTGGTCCTCCCTGCCTTTCAACAGAGAAAGGCCCGAGAAGGGGGGCATACAAATCACGCACACACAGTTTGGCTCTTGGGTTTGTACTTGGAAGGAAGGATTTTAACCCACCCAGCAAGAAAGCACTTCCCAAAATGCAAATGCCCATTGCAAAGGAGGGTGAGATGGTAGAATTTCTCTATAATTAGGCAGAGTTTTGATGCTGGGGTGGGGGGGAGGGAAGCTTTTTTTTTTTCCTTTTCAAAAACACTCTTGGGATTATAGGTAAATCCCTGAAGATGATCAACAGTAACATGCTGGAGCCTTGGGAGGAGTTTTCAAGCTCTCTGGCCACAGCTGTAACTGGTATAATCAGTGGAGCTGCACTGATTTATCCAAGCTGAGGGTCTGACCCCATTTTCAGCACGCAGTTTAGCTGCAGCTGGGGATGGGCTGTCTCCCTCTCCACACTTAGATGGGGCTCCTCACCAGGGCCCACAACTAATCTATGCGTAGGGGCCAGCAAGTGAGTAGCAGTCCAGGTTTAATTTTTAACAAGAGAGCATCTGGCATGGTCTGTGGGTGCCACATGGTGGTTTGGTTTGTGTCCCCATGGCACGCAGACAGCGAGGGTTCATTTCCCACTGGTGGGGAGGGCTTCCTGCCTGTGGCCCTCTGGTAGAAGTGACCACCGTTAGGGAGCAAAAAAATAAAATAAAATAAACTTTAAAATGTTGCAAGAGAAAACAATCCTCCTGCGGCCACAGTAAATAAACTAACAGCAGTGGGGTGATTTGCAACCATGTAATGGGCTTTTGTCTGGGTCTATTTCTCTCTGCCTTGAGGGTTTCTGTGTTCCTGCTCTGCAGGATCCCAATGTTTCTCCCCTCTGCTACAAAGGCCCAAGGCTTGAGCCCCTCCTCTGACCATTCACCCCCAATCTTGCCCATGCTGAGGCTTACTTACAGCAGACTGAAGAGTTTCGGTGGGGTGCAGGGCACTGCAATTTAGGATTTCTGCCGTACAGGTTGAATTGCGCCGGGAGGACTCACTGGGATTGGAAATAGCCTTTACTCATCCTTTTAACCCTTTTCTCGCCCGACAGTTTTCAAGTCCCCAGGGCAGCTGTTCCCTGAAACAAACTCAGAGGTGTCCATAAGGTTAAACAGCTCGGAAAGAGCAAGCGGTGGCTCCAGGCAGGCGTTGGAGCCCTGCCACGCTCAAGGCCGCCGGTCGGGCCTACGAGATGCCGAGCACCCTTAGCTCGTATCGGGAACGGGAACGGGAACAAAGGGCACTGCAGAGGCTCGGAGCATCAACCTGTTGGACGCCTACTGTAGGCAGAGGGACGCGTTGTGCTGTTTCTTTGTGTTTTAGTGCAGGACAGGAGGGTCAAGTCTGCTGAGAGGCTGACTGGAAAGGGATGAAAGAAAGGTGCGGGCCCCTATCCGAAGCAAAAAGGGTCTGGATAGTTTTTGGGCCCACTGACTCTTCCTCTTCCTTTCCAACAGGCGCTTTTCCCTGCTGCCTGTGCCGCAGCATCTCAGACAGTTGTACTGTCGGGACTGCAAAGCGCTGCTACAACGTACCTGTGTTGCCTACAGGTCCCTAGGGAGCCTCCGGCCCTGCCAAGGGGCGCCTCCAGCGTGCCGGTGGGGCCAAGCACGTGTGCTCTTGTTGGGACTTGGGGCGAAGAGTATGGGAAAAGGCATTCGGTGATCTGTGCCGCTCGGGAGCCCCGGGGGAGATCAGCAAACAAACAAGCAAGCTGCAACGGCTGATGCTGCTGGTGTTTAATCACACAGCTCAGCGCTAATCAGGATCCGGCGTAAGCAGCGGGCAGGTGTTTCAGCCTTCCCTTCCCTGTTCAGGTTACTGCCGAACTAACAGAAGAGCACACCTCTAAAGGAGGCTGTGACCCGAGGGCCTGACCTGCCAGGACTTACCCGTGCCGGCCTAGCTTTTCACACTAGACATAACCACGCTGCAGTAAGTTAAGGGGAGTGCAAGTCTTTGCAAGATCAGGGCCTAAGTAACCCTTGCTGTAGGGCAGGCTCAGGCCATGCTAATGAGACTGCCTGTTGGTACACAGCAAGTCTCCTTGTGCACAACTGTTGCCCAAGATCTGTTATATGTTTGCACTGTAGTAACACCTAGAAGTCCAAGTCAGGGACCAGGATCCCATTAGATGAGTCTTTGAACAAGCACAGAAGGAAAGCACATCCCCCTCCCCACCCCCCGCCCCCCGTTACAAATGCTTCTCATGTCAATGGCTTGAAAAAAGGAGCCAAGCAAATATATAACATTGTGAATACATTTCTCCTCGGTAACTGAGGACTGATTGACAGTTACCAAACCAGGGAGAGCAATCTTGATTTCTACTTATAACAATTTAAGGGAAAAACCTCCGAGGACCTGCCTACACTGATCTTGCAGCTGTGTTTAAGACAGTTTCTGCTAAACCAGTTTATCACACACTTTTGCTGCCAGGTGGGGATGGCTTTAGAAGGGTTTTGAAAGGACACCAGCAATCTGAAATGCACTCAGGTTTACAAACAGAGCTAAAAACCTACCACACTTTCCCTTCCCGCTTTCCAAATACCCTCCCAATTTTTGCAGCTTAGAATTGCTGTTTTTCAGCATTGCTTTTTATCCCCCACCTCCTGCCACTCACTCCCCGCAATGTCTTTCTATTCCCATGTTTCTGGGTGGAAAACGGTGCAAACTGAAAGAGGAAGTTGACAGAGTGCAGAAAGGTAACAATAAAACTGACTTTGCCCAACCTGATACCAAATGCACAAGGGAAGCAACGTGACAAATAAAGATAACTCTTCCTTCATCTTTTCAGTTATTGTGAGCTTAGAGGTTATTCATAGCGGGAGATAATCGAACGTCACTAAAAAAAAGAAAAGAAAAAGTTGTCTGTATCCCTTTAAGAACACCCAAGACGAGAATTCAGAGGTTAAATTTAAATGTAAGCTGAACAATTTTTTAAAAAATAATAATAATTGTACCTAGCACTGGCTAAAATTCTTCTGCGGAGCAGTTTTTCATCAAAAAAGCAGTTTCATTGCAAGCAAAATGTTTTTGCAGGCCAGTGTCAATTGCAATCATTTGCAACAGGATTTTTCCAAAACGAATTGTTGCGACATTCTCATTTAATTAATGTCAAAACATTGCTTAGACCCCCCCCAACACACTTCATTTTTTTTTATATTCACTTGATGTTATCTGGGGGGGGAGTATTATATATAGAGAGAGAGTGAGAGAGTGGCATTATTGAAACAAAAATATTTCATTGTTCCCAAAGCATTTGTCTTCAAATTCTGCAGGAAATAACCAAACTTTGGCTTTTAATTCTGATTCAGAGTTAAAGCAAATTTTACAATATCAGAATTTCCCGTCAAATGGGAAATGTTTTCCCACCATCTGTAGTTCTAATTCAGTTTGGCTCCATTCACAGTAGCCAGGCAGAACATCTTAGAAACTGGTTTAACGCAAACGGTGTTTGCAGAGGGCTAGGGCCGAGGTAGAGACGACACTGGCAGCTGATCTTCAGCGAATGTACATTTTCATTGCACTATTGATTTTTATACCAGTTAAGGATATGCCTCTCTGTATGCTGCTCCAGGCTTTCGGGCAAAGGGAAGACACTTTCGAAAGGTTCTCAGTGTTGCCTTTAATTTTTTTTCCCGTAATTTCATATGCACCTATCTTGTACAGGCAGAAATGAAGATATGCACATAAGATACAGCTGTGTGCGCAAAGCTGCATGGATACCTGCTCAGTTCACAAAGACGAATGTAAGCTTCTTTCTGCTGGTGTGAAAAGTTGGACTTGGAAAAAATTCTTGCCCCCCCAAAAAAATGTTACTCTCTAAATCTCTGCCTGTAATTGTACTGAATTTCAGTAGCAGGAGTAGTTTTCACTCCGTTTCAACCATTTTTGGGGGGGGAGGGGGTCATTTACATGTGTCCTCTAAGCAAACAGATTGACCTGGACACGATTCAATAAAAGGTTTTGGGTCAGACTCTCTGGCTAAGGGTTTGTATAACACACAGCCAAACACCTCCTGGAAAAATGACAAGGACACCTCCGAGGCCAGGCTCTGTGGTGCAAAGAGAGCTGGGGCTAGCAGTGAGCGGACAGAGTGGTTTAACATGATCAACAGATTAAATCAAAAGTCCTGAACCTGCTTTTCTTAATTAATCGAGAAAAACTCACAGTGAGAACAAGACAGGTCCCAAACAAGCAAATGCAAATCTATCATTTTCATGACAATACACAAAGACGAGCCCCAAAACATCGTTTTAATCTGATTTGATCAGAAATGCCGCATCAGCGATTACAAAATGCCACAGTCATTTTGAAAGGATCTCCACATTAGCCCTTTGCACTGTGGCTCCTGAAAAATAAAACACTGATTTACACCTAAAAATGCTCTAGAAACATCACCGATCTGCTGTATTTTTCTGTAAACCCTTGATTCTACCGCAAGAGGATTTGATTTTTATGACTAAACAAATCTGGAAAAGTTGCGTGCTTCTGAGTTGAATAGATTTAAACATGCGCAGGAGGCAAACGTGGATTGAATTAGCTTTTGTACCCTTCTTCATTCCTTTCAATGATTAGTCTGTGAGCCACCGAGTAACAAGTGTAGAGTTCCTTAGTCTTTCCTTTTCTTGTGGTTTTACTATTTAAAACAGTCCAAGCTCTGGAAGGGGCTTGAAACACCAGAGAGAAAATGAGCAGGGTTATAAACACAGGACCTGATCCCGCTCGCCTTTATCCCTGTGGGGAATCCTACCCTCACTGTCTCAAGAGAGCAAAAAACTTGCAGGATGAAGTCCCAGTTTTGCACAGCGGCGGCATTTATTTGAGCGAGTCAAACGGGCCCTTGACACAACGTCAATGTTTTCCTTTAAAAAGCGGCTGTCAAGTTGGAAGGCAAATTAAATGCACATTTATAAGCCATCTTATTATCATTATGCCCCATTTTGCAAAGGCCAGAGAAATGTCACAGGCGGTGCAGATTGGTCAGATTCCAGGGAACTCTGGTGAGCGGAGCTGTTTTGTTGGAGGCCTTCTATCAGCGGCTCTGGTCACTCCATGTCAGTCAGCCGGACAAACAAACAAACACTACGGTCACATGCCCAAATGCACATGACGGATGCAGATGTGAAGCTGTGAAAGGGCCCTTTGCATTTTAAACACCTGCAGGAATTTCAGAGCCGTTGGAATGCCTTCCACCCTAGTGCCTCCGCGCCCTCCCGACACAAAGAGCCCGATCCCCGGTGCAACCCCCTCTCCCACTAGGGTCAGCTGGGCCTGAAGTCGGCAGTGAGAAAATAGCTCCTGGAATTTACAATATCCCATCCCTGTCGTGAAGGCCGGTGGGGTGCTGACAGCGAATAAGGAGAGGGCTGGTCCCACAATGCCTTGTGCTCGCTTAAGATGTGAAAGGGGCATTCTCAAAATAAGCAATAGGCCATGCTAAAAAAAAAGGAAAAAATCCTCATTACGTGCTCAAAGTTTATGTTAATGCTAAACCATCCATCATTAAAACTCCCCGTTGAAAACGAAGATGCCAACTCCATGCGTGCGCACACGCACAATCGCGCTGTTTTTATTCTCAAATGACTTTCTGCATGGGGAAGAGAATGCAATTTACTATTCATAACATTTTCCAAAGACTATCCCATAGCGCCTCAACAAAAAGGAACTATAACCACCAATAATGTAGCTGCACATTTTTGTAACGTGATAATTGTAACTATACGCATCGTTTTGTTCTCGTGTATCGGATGAGAGTTTCTTTTTTCAAAAGGTTATGCAAAAGAGTTCGCTGCAGTCAATCAGTCTTCAGCAGTCATTCTTTATGAACCAACGTCATTTGTAATGCCCAGCAAAGAGTTAAAAGTATCTTTAGGGCCGGATTCCCCTCTCATTTATAATTATGTAAATCAAGAGAAAACTAAATGAAGCCCTTTTACTGAAATAAATGAAGCTTTGGGATAGGGCTACAATTATTTGCAAATTCAGGTTGAGTTTAGGCAAAAAAAAAAAAGAGGATAACTACAAAATGTCAGAATATTTTGTGCTGATATTTTCTAAACAACATATTGGCATTTTTAATGAAATGTTCCGAGTTCATTTCAAAATGGCATTTCTCTTTGAAAAAATGGCCTGAAGTAAAACAAACAAACAATAAAGGAGTGGTCAAAAAAAATAACCCAATATGTAATAAAGCATTTCATTTTAGCTCGAGTAAAGCATTGCGAGTGATCTAAAATGAAATTGCTTTCCTTTTTTGTTTTGCAAAAAAACCCTAAAATTATGTGGGTTTAGCTCAAGCAATTTTTTTCCTGACTTTTTTTTTTTGGGGCGGGGGGGGTCAGCCACAGAACTGAAAAATCCATTGTGTCCAGCAGGAGCCAAGAGTTCACCCGTAAGAAGAGAATCAGGTTCATAAAGTTGCCTTCGGTCAAATGCTCGTTGGAACACAGCACTTTAAACTTACTAAAATAACAATTCATTGCATGAGAACCCGCCCGTTACTTTTAAGACATTTATTATTTCACTTTTCCACCCAGGGAGGTCTTGTCTATTTTATTTAATTGACCTTATATCAGTCCTCCGGCCAGGGGTTAATTTTGCAGTTCTAAGTGTAAAGGGAACAGCTTCATAACTTCGTCCAGCTCGTTTAATGATTTGTGCCAGGGCTCCAACATGGAGAGCACAGTCACTCCCATTGGTGCCATATCTATTCAATCAAAATAGTGGTCTGAAAGGTTCTGTAACTTATAACTGCCATTGTTGTCCCAAATGAGTAATTACAGCCTGTAGTCAACGAGTACAGGTCTAGCCAGGGGATCAATTCAGTCACCAGCGTGCTTTGTTGTTATTAATTAGTGTCCAAAATGCACCGTTATCGCGTATGAAATATATGAAGAGCACTTCTGGAATGTGCTGCTCTCTAGCTTTCTGTCCTCTGCCGCCGTTCATCCCAGTGACACGCACAGTCCGTTTCACCCGGTGCAGATGCACGGTACTTGCATGTGCGCGTGTGTTTATAGCTCTTGCGGGGAAAGGGGCCGTCAGCTTCCCATCAATACCTCTCTGGCGGGGCTGCAGCCAGAGGCCCTGGGAACGGCAGGCAGAGGTGCAGGCAGAAGGAGAAAATAAAGCTGGTCAGGAACTCGGGCGCAGCCAAGAGCCTGGAAGCTGAGGCTCTTGCCACTAATAGTAGAAACTCAGGTTAATTTTACTTTCTGCTTGAAATCTCTGAAATTTGCACAGGAGCTGTGTGAAAAAAGACACTTGGGCCCTGTCCAGACGAGAGCAGCCGTGCAGTCCGTGGCGCCGCAGAGGGTGCCACACACCACACATTCAGCAGTTCTCCGTGCTGCAAGGGTGCAGCAGGGAGGTGGGGAGGGGGTTGACCCCTGGGTCAAAAAACCTGCACCAAAAAAAAGTGGAGTGGTGCACGCAAGGTCAGTGCTGGCCAGAGCCATACTCCAGCTGCCAGCCAGGCTCCGAGCGGCAGGATCTCTGCCAGGAGGTCCCCAGGACCCCAGGTAAGGCTGCTGAGGCCCTCCCAGTGCTGGCTCCCACCTCCACTACCCCACCCAGGGTAACTTGCCATGCTCCAGAGGGCACATGGCACAGGTGTTCCCTGGGGACAAGGAGCAGTGCACAAGGTGTCCTGCTGCTCGCTGCCCCCAGGTGCACCAAACATCTGTGCCCACGCGCCCGTGACCTTAGGGTCTACAGACGCCAGAGACTGTCTGTATATTGTCATACCCAGCAGATCCACTAGAGGCACGTCACAGTAACTACCTGCAAAGGTACAACAGTCCCGTGGTGACTAGTTGGTTGGGGATGGCTTTTGCCTTAAATGAATTGCATTCTTTTCACGACAGCATTTAGCACAAAAGGATACAGTGCAGACTGGAGCTGTGCGCTACAAGTAAATAATAATAATGGTGGTGTCGGACCTGAAATTTTCTATCAAACACCTGCACGAACAGAAGCAAATCTATCAGGGTAAACAGTGACAATCCAGGGTTCAGTTTCTCAGTTACCCACATTTTTATAAATACGGTTTGCACCACTAACAGTCCCGTTCCTAATACGTGCAACACTACCATGTCCACAGAACAGATCCACGTTTGAACGGGGAAGCCCACATGCAGCTTGCAGGCAGAACAGCGACTACCACGCTTGCTTAGAGCTGATTGGAAAATGGGAGGAAAAATCCAAATATCTGCTAATTTCATTTTCTGCTTCAGGTTTTTGGGGGTTTTTTTCCCCCTTCTCCTCTTTGGGGGGAAAGACTTCTAAATCCTCCACCTGCTCTTGAGTCCACCCACAGCATTTTGAACTTATCACGCCAAAGTGCCTGCATAATACATCCTTCCCATGTAGCCCTCGTTGTCTCCTGGCCCATGTGACACTTTGTTTGCACGCTGATTGACTAGATACGTGCAACGGCCACTCCACAGCTGGACGGCTTGTTTCAGACCCCACCGCGCTCTCCCCCTGGAGCCTGCAGACGCGGCTGAGTGCCTGCTTTTCTTTACTATTCAGAGCGCGTGTACATGTTCAAAGTGAAACTAGCCCAGACCTCGGACCCGCGCGAAAGCAGAGCTGGGGAACCGCCGTGATAGACACTGAGGGCACCAGTGTATTATCAGAAAGAATTTCAGTGTGCTGAGCTGCCCAGCAGCAAATTAGAAAGTTTTGGCTCCCAAGAATGAGTTGTGTTGTTTGTTCCTGCACACTGCAGCTGCTCTTCCCCTCCCCCCCCCTTTCGGTGGTTTATTACACACAAGCTACTAATGAATGGGAGCCGCTGTTTTACAGTACACCACACTTACAGGACTTATCTCTAGGCCTACCACAGAATTGACTGATCAACAGCAGGGCACCACCATCATAATTCTTCCTAGAAACAGGAGGATAAAAAGGGGTTTGTTGAAGGTTGGCTGGCTTTGCAGAGAATCCTGCCTGCAGGGCCTGCTGATGCCATCGCTAGCTGCTATGGTCTTTGGCCTAATAAGGTACAGAAACAAAGATTGTTCACTTGTTCAAGAATACTAAAGTGTCCGAGTGACGGAAAGTGGAGGCAGCAGGGCACACATCCAAGTGGGATTAAGGCCACAAGTGCAACTTTATAGGGCTGACTGGGTGGCAGAAGGAATACCTAATGCTGAAAACTCCTGCTCCAACCTAATTTATGAGATGGTGTTCCCAGGGAGAGGGGGCTGTTGTGAAGAATTAAACTTTGCAATGTGTTCAACTTGTTCTGATAAGAATTCGGGAAGTTGCTTTGATGCTATCGTAACTACTCGGGAACAAGACTAGGAGGCTGGGGGGAGGACGCACACCGGAGGGAGGTTTAAAGAGGTTTGCCAGTACCCAGAAATGAGCTGGGGAGACCTGGACTGCTGCTGCTTTGGGAGCTGGCAGATCATACGCATGGGGTCACACATGCTAAGGGTTTCTGGAGTTGGACCTGCGGGCCTGATCCTGAAAACACTAGCAATCAGACTTAGGAGCTGATTCGCAGCTGTGTCAAGGCCTCTTACACAGATCATGCATAAACCATGCCCAGCTACCCCTCAAAAGGAGAGCCTGCACAGAGCTGGCTCCTCCATCAGGGCACAGGGGCAACGTGGCAGTGCCTGCTCCCTTGCAACTGTACACCCCGGTGGCAGCCTCATCACGGGGTAAAACATAAGGCTTGTTTAGCCTGTGATGAGACCCAAGCTGGTCCCTGCAACCTCCAAGCTGGAGAGCCCCAAAGACCCAGGTCTTCAAAGCCAGGGAATGAGGTATGTTTAAGAGTCTGCCTTTCCTCCACCTCTGTGCCATGGTAATAAGCACCATGCCTGGCAACAAGTGGTTGGAAGACACAGCCCCTTTGACTTTGCAAAACCTGGGTTTCATTTTCATTGCAACCCACAATAGAAAGAGAAACCTCTGTGTTGCTATACGCTTCACACAACTTGGGAGTCCGTCACTGTGGGTGCGATAAGCTGATGTGACAGTGACACACGATAGCTTCTTGCAGCTGGCCCCAAGGGACTGGGAAGACAGGAGGACAGTCACATCCTGACGGGGTATGTTCACATTTGTAAGGTTTAAAAAAAAACTGAAGGAGAAAAAGTAGCTAAGCCTCCAAAGCGGCTTCCTCTAGCCAGTGAAGCTCCTCCTCCCCAAGCTTGACATTACTCACAGGAGAAACAGCTCACAACTGTATGGGAAGGGAAGCAAACAGTTTGCTTTGGGGCCAGCATTAAATGCTACTGACTTGTCTGACCAGCAGAGCTACAAGGAGCAGCGGGACAGCCTGCTCCCTCCCAGGAGAACCCAGGGGACTCACATCCGCGCCCAGCGGTCAGGCCCAGCTGGATTATCCTGGCAAACATGTTAAGGAAAGTACATTTGTAGACCCAAATCTTCCTGTGTGCAGGGGATGTAATAAGAGCAATTCACACTTATGTAGGACTGTCCGTTTTTTAAAGTGGCTCCTTCGGTACCAACACATCCAGCTCCTCATGAAGCACAGTTGGCGTAATTTTTAGCAGGGCTTCTCTGATGAATGTTTCCTCCTTGCTTTGAGTCATCTGCATCACATTAGTGAGCATACTGGACCTGTGATGGCTGCCTGTAGAGATGGGAGATGATTTTAAACTGTTGCTTTGATAAACTAGACCCTGACTGTGTTGAAGATCCCACCACCAGCCCGCAGCTTCAGGAAATTTGTATAGAGGAGCTACAATTTCAGCTTCCCACCATGAGTCAAGTCAGTCAGGGATCACAGCATTGCTGTAGAAAGCCCCAGACAAATGCTTCTCCATGGATTTTAGTAACTTTCCACAATTAGCTAGCCATCCCCCTACTTTTTACTCCTGTTTTTCAGCCTTTCTTGACTGCTGTAATTAATTACGCTCTTACAGGATGATCTCGTATGTGTTTCCAGTATCTTATATTGCATTATAATCCAGCCTGGGAGCTCTGGCATGGGAGTAGGGGATACTACAAGCATAATTAACTACAAGTATTAACTGCAAATATTAACTAATCACCACCACAACCCTGTGAGGCAAGAGTTGATAAGAATATTATCCCTAGTTCCAGAAGGGGCAGAAAGAGGCAATGTTACCTTGGGAGATCTGGCTCCCAGGCTGGTGTTCAGATCCTAGACAAGCAATACAGGGCACAGATAAAATTGAAGCTCCCAGGTCTAACTCATGGCAATTCAAAGAATGCACCATGAGTTAGACCAAACCGCCCAACCCAACAGAAGTTAGCTGTTGGATCAGGAGGGTGGAAGATCAGCTCCAAGTTGGAGCTGATCCAGGGAAAGAGGCTGTGGCTGTGCAGCCTCTTCCCCTAGCTCCACCCCCCACAGCTCTGCTGCTGTCTCTGGACAGGAGGGGGAAGAAGGCAGGGGAGGAAGATCTGTTCTGGGGGTTTCTCAGCCCTGCTGGGGGCTCCAATCCCTCTGCCCCCCACTCCAGTGGAGCTGAGAAAACCCCAGAACAAACCTCCCTCCCCTGCCTTTTCCTCCTCCCATCCAGAGACAGCACCTAGGGCTGGGCTGTACTGCAACTGGAGCAGACAGAAATTAATGAAAGTGCTCCACTTTGGAGTGTCTTATTTGAACCCCCATACAGTAAGAGTCTTCTGTTTGGGCATGGCTTTTGAGTGCTTTCAAGGGGCTGATCATGCCCCAAATGTCATTTCTGTCTGCGCCCACAACATTTAGCCAATCTATTTCTAGCCATGGGAGAAAGAATCTCAAACCACCATTTTTGCAACATATTTTTACAAGACAACAGTGCTGTAGAAATCTTCACAGTGCGTCTTTGTCATGCTAATGGCCTTAAGCTGATAGCTGACCAAGGGCCCCCTTTCAGCTCATAAGTCACTACAGTCTCAAATAACATTGACTGTCCAGGTGTTTAACACAAATTAAAGACCATGGGTGCTTCAGGGGGCTAAGGACAGGCGACGTAAGCAAGTATGGCATGTTGGGAAAACAGAAGCCCAAACCTGTTGAAAAGATATGGTACTGCACTGTCCTTGCATTGTCCTGCTGGTGCTCACACATGTGAAAGGGGCAGAGCCAAACCTTTCTGGTCCTGTTTGGGATATACAGCAGTTGCAGCAGGTGACAACAGCCACCTCCATGAGCCATTTCTCCTTTCAAGAGGATGCCAGGCAGAAGGCAAGGCAGGGTGTGTACAGAAGTCTTCCATGCATGTTTTATAGTGCTGTAATTTAGAGGACTTTTTATAGCACTATAAAGCTACAGCACTCTCAAACATGACAGATGTGCAGTTTTTGGTGGGGAGGGGAAGGGTTCTGAGCCTCCCTGAACTTTCCAGGCCAGGGGCAGGGGGCGCTCTGCAACCTCCTGGGGCTTTTACACTGGTCAGAAATTTGACCAGCATACAGAAATTATTTGAAGTGCTGTAGGTTGCTAAAGTGCTGTAAAATACAGCACTTCAGATTTAATACCTCATTTAACAAGGGTTAATACAAAGCACTGTACCCATTTTTAAAGTGCTGTAAAGCTGTGCACTTCTGTTAAGTCATGGCAATAACGTGCTTTAAATGGTGAAATAAAGCAACTTCTGTACGCACCCTTAAAGAATAACTCATTTGGAAAGGAATACGCTTTCATAGGCAACTGCCTACTTCCTCAGATGCTAAGGGATGGGAATTGTCTGCCTGTCCCCACCTCATGGACGCAAGAGCAGCCATAACTCAGTCCTGTGTGTGTAAATGCACACTGATAATATAATAAACAAATAGGTCTGGACACAAAGGGCGTTTATAGCTGTGCTTCACGAGTCTGTGCGTGCGTGCGTGTATGTGTGTGTGTGTGTGTGTGTGTGTGTGGTGGGGGGGGGCGTTATAACCAGAGTAGCTCTGAGAGCAGTTCTAATTAAAGTGCCCGAAGCATCAAGTGTATCAGCATCCCCACGCTGAAAAATGGCAGCAGGGGCACTAACTAAAGCTTATCAGACAAGCTTTAGCTAAAGTGCCCCCACCACCATTTTTCAGCGCAGGGAGTCTGCCGGAGCACCGTATTCAACAGACTCGATTAATCGATTAATCGAGTCTGCTCCGATAAGCTGTAATTACAGCACATTGGAGAAACCTTCCTGCACATGTATAGGCATTAGGCACCCAAAATGAATAACTTATAAAAATCCCTATCGGTATGCATTTACCTGGCATCCATTCTTAATGTGTGTATACACATGTCCATTTACCTGAGGGCCAAGATGAATGTTCGTATTTTGGAGACTGCAAATTAGACATCATTTTTGTTAATAATCATTTCTTCTAGCTGGTTTATAAGCCTCTGGAAGATCCTTACTATTGCACTACTGACTTCTACTGCATCTCTCAAGTGTAGCCAGGATAGTAGATTGATTGTCCTGTCTCATAAAGCTCACAGGCTTTTAAATACACAATGGAAGATCAAACCTACTCCTGAACTTGCACTTTGCAAAACTGAAGCTTTTTATAAACTTAAAATTGATCGCAACTAATTACTCTTTAAATTCAATAAAAACACTTTTCTTTAAATAAATCCTTTTTTTTTGCAGGGCGTATAACACAAACCTTTGTGCTATTAAGGCTGCAAATGAAATGGACTACAAATTTACTATGAACAAAAGTGAAACTCACTGGTCTGTTCAGTGTATCCTAAAAGAGAGACATGCAAAAAAGTGAGTGAACATCAGGAAAAATGCAAAAGAAATGTGATGTTTAATATTCATTATTAATAATCTAAGAGATCTGTAACATGAGAGACTGTAGTTTCCTCCGGCATAACACTTTCAGTTGAATCACTGCAGTTCACTGAGACGCCTAAACACTGTATCATAGTTCTGAATTGCCACTTAACAAAAGAAAATGCAGCTACAACAAATGATTCTGCTTAAAACTTTTAAAATTACAAAGAAGAACAGGATTTCCCAAAAGCATCTAGCATAACTCATTTGAAACAACACCGCTGTAAAGAACAGCTAGCATCATCCCTTAGGAAAGAGCTACTTTCCAAGGGAAAGTTTTATCGTGTGTGCATCCAGAGACAAATCATGTGTAAGAGCACGCAATTTTCAGCGATGCCTCTTTTTCCCCTTGTCCAGTTAATGTCTTAAACAATAATCATTCTTTTTAACAAGATAAAGCAACAGCAAATGGAGGAGAAACAGACTCAATTTTCCAGGCAGTGCCACTGCCACTTTAACAGTTTTCAACTGTACTTGGTTTTAGTTGCCAGAGAAGCCTTGTTCAGCCTATTTGGGGGCCCCATGAAATGCTGCAAGCACTACTGAAATGAGCACTTGTCTTTTGTTGTGCTGCATGCTAGCACCATACAGTGCTGAGCTGATAAATCCACTTTTTCTAACACAAGCATTTTTCAAACAAAACTACCATGAGACTGATGAGTAATGCCAGCTTGCCAGAAAAAAAAAACCTACATACACAACCTCTGTTGACAATGACAGCTGTTAAATTCCCATATTCACAAAAACGCGCTTGGTTACATAACTAGAAACGACAAGAGTGTGCAGGAGCAACTAAACAGCAAAGGAAGCTGCAAACCAACAAGTAACTCTAGATCACTAGGAAAATAAATCGTACAATTTGGAGGAGGATTGGCTTGCTAGCGACCATTATAAAACTAGCACACTGCCTAGCATACACAAAGGTTACTGGACACTTGAGAACATGCATCATCAATCCCTTTGTAGTGTTGTTTGAACAAAGCTGGTGTGATGGGGGAAGGGAGAATATCTGCACTGCCGGGTATGATATGAAGACAAGGGTAACAAAAAGCCCAAGTGATACTATCTCTCGTGTGTGAAGTGGTGCCTAACCCTAAAAGGCTTAACAATGTGTCTGTGGCAGCTACAGCAAAGCAGGTGGGAGCTCTGTGGTGACTTATTTAGACAGTTATTTTTAACAACATGATGGTGATAGCTCATTATTTGCATAGCACTTTACCTTCAATCATATCAAGGCACTGTCTAAAGAGTGGCATCTGTACTTCTAGTGGCTAAGACAGGGAAACTGAGGCATGAAGTAATTAGCTGTTGGCCGTGGGCAAAACTGGGAATAAGTGGCAAAATGTCTCCAAGTGCACTAACTTGTGATCTAACCCCTACAGAACATTATTTTTTAAAACCATCATTATTTCTGGGGTGGAACCAAAAAAAAAATGGTTCCAGATTAGAAGAAGAGGCACTGCAGTGTCCCAGCCAATGGCATGGTGTGAAAGTGTTGTTACAACACAAAGGAGTTATCGATGCCGGGAAGGTGGAATATAGCTGTAAGTGCCTGCCAAATCTACACATGGCTGAGATTGCCAGAAAAGGGGTTCTGAAGAGGGCTGACTTGGAGATAAATCAACAGGGAAAACAATGATTGTCTGTCTTAATCGCAATAAAAAAAAAAATCCTGGAATTGAGCTACCGTTCACCTAAAGTTAACTACAACTTTGATCCGTTTAAGACAACCCACACTTCCATACCTTCCTGTTCGTGCCATGATTTGTGTTATATTATAATGGATTTTGTAAAGATTTGCTGCATGAAGGGGATGAAGTGTTGCAGAAGAACAGCACGCAGAACCTTTACCTCTGCAAGCGTGCCTAAGTAACAGCTCGACTTCCCTCAAGAGTGAAGGTGACTAATGTGATCTACAGCCAAGCTGAAACATCCAACTAATTGCAGGCAGTAACGTGCCCTTTACAGTGTTTAGTGCCGTGAACTAAAGTAATGCAGCACCAAGAGGCACAGCTAAATCACAAAGGGTCAAAAAATTCAGAAATTAGGGTTTCAGGGGCAACATCAGCTCAGACAGGTTGTAAGTCCTGGTTACTGGGTGGTAGACATTTGACAACAGGGATCAGTCATGAAATCACTGACAGAAACAGATGCAAAATGTGGCCGTGCTCTTGGAACTTCTGGATTTCCTTGCTAGGGACTAAACAACAGCAGGCCTATAGCTGGCAACACAGCAGGTGAGGACAGAGAGAGATGAAGACCCTCCCATAGCTACTGTTGGCTGCAGAAGTGCCAGCCTGTGCTGCACAGGGCAGTACCAGTGCTCTCCCCTGATACAAATCAACCAAAATTGGATGGGGAAGAGCTGGCATAGGCAGAACCATGGTCTTCCTCTACATGCCAACCTCATAGCAAGGGAGCTTGGGGAAGGGCAGAGAAGGAAATGTGGCACCCGTCCCTGAGCACATCCTCCAGGCTCCAGGAGACCTGCCTCTAGTGATTCTCAGAGGATATTCAGCTCTCCAATAATCCATAAGACAGTTGGTAGCCTTTGGTGATTTTGGTTGCTCATCCTATAACACTGCATTCAGCCAGTGAGTGGGTCCAATTCCATTTCTTGTTGTCATGAAATGTTTATTAAAGTATTTTAATGGGTCCAACTACTCCTTACAGCACACACCTCAGTGAAGGGAATGGCCCAAAGGAGGTTAAAATTCCCTGCTTTGCTGCTACTCGGATATGGCTGCAAGGAGTCGCCCACCTCACGGTGGCCATATCCCCACCTGATTGTTCCCAGCCTGGCACCTCATGTGATTTACATCCGTGAATGTTGCACCCATCTGACAGAGCAGCAGCCAGAAGAGAAGGAAGAGCCAAGCATTTTTTTTATAAAAAAGACATGTCCAAATCTGCAGGCTGTTGTAAATTGAGGTAACATTGCAAGGAACCGGAGATCCACTTTATTCCCTGTTCCAGTGATTTTCTCCTATTTCTAATGATAAGGCTGGTGCAAATGTTGGAAGGATTTTGCCCTGTATGTTCCAATGCAATATTTACATTCCTCATTGTCCAGCCCCTGTGCCTTTTGGGAGGGGCGGGGAAGACACAGAGTCAGGCCACAAAAGAGGTAAAGGTATGGTAAACTGTAAGAGAAATAGAATAGACTTTTATAACAGAACTATAATAGACTTTTCTGATTACTCATCATTCTTATATTTCAGTGCCTTTTCTCTAAACCGGGGTGGGGGACTAGTCCTCACTGAGATCTCCAAGGTAGATCTTGTCAGTCTTACCCACGCAAGGAGTCCCACTGAAGTCAATGGACCTTTCCATGTGAATACATTTTACCAAAGCCCTATTAATAATAATAAAAAAAAGAAGTGGTGAGTATTTAATAGTAAATGCACTGTCTGTCTCCCCATCAACTTCAGCACATGCAGATTCAGACCCAAACTGACTGGAGCTCCAATTCTGCCACCCTTGCTCAAATTAACACTTGCCTTTGACGAGGCAACCTCTTTAGGCCAGATGCAGTCGTTCTTAAGCAGACTTTGAGTCCACAAGAATACACGTGTTTCTTTAGGACTTTTGGCAAAGCGAGGTGCTGCTCGGGATAAGCAAAAGCTGCAGAGTCTGGCCTGCTGCAGTCAGGAGGAGCACTTGAAGAAGGCAGCACTGTGTTTTGCAAGTAAGGTTTCAGAACTGAGCCTTTTGAGCCGTCCTCTGCAACACTTTTACGCCTATGCAGCATCTCATTCTTTGAGAAGTCCCAGTGCCTCCAGAGGCTGTCTCAGAGCCTGGCCCTTAGTTACTAAGCATAACAAGAACTATTGAGGAAAACATTTCTGCTGAGGTACATTCAATTTTTTGCCCCCCTAAGAACAGGATCGAGAACTAACATAATTTACTTCCCTCGCACCAGCTTTCAGGTCACAAATAAAAGGTCCAAAATATGCTTTAAGTCTTGTGGTACCTGCACTTTGCTTCTTCACGTTGACTCAGGTGGAGAAGGATTGTCCGCATGAGTAAGGGGGCAAAACTGGGCTTTTGCAGGAATGGTAATAAAAAAGAATAAAACCCAGGGCAAAAATCTGCTTCCTGAGAAGCCCAAAAATCTATTCTTTGCAATCTGTCAAACCTCTGCATCAGTAAGACAACCCCCTCTCTCTGCAATATTCGGTGCTGCTTAAACTCTCTACAAAAATTATTTCTTCTTTGTCAATATGATCCTACAAAATCTACTTCTTCTGTGTAGATACAATCCGAGAATGGTTAGAACGATCCTCTACCATATGTAACCAAATTTGCAGCTCTGTTATTTGTTTTACAAATCAGCAGTGGACTCAGCCTGTGAAACCAGTATACCTTCATTCCACACTCGTTTTGCATGTTACTTAATTTCCTTGTTTAAATAAAAAATTACGTCTATTAAGATGATTTTGAATTTAAAGAATGCTGCGCCTATGAAATAAGTCACTTCCTTCAGTAAACAACTTGCTGTTTTTGGCATGCTAAGAAGATATCCAGGCTGCATAGAAAGCATCTATTTGGTTACCAGCCCGTCTTAGTTACATGCTGGATATCCAGATGCAGAGGAAATATTACCTGAGGTCTGAAACATTAAAAAAAAGCTCGTTTCAATGTGTTAACATGCAGAAGAATTCATGCAAGTAGCACCAGGGAGGGAGAAATACCCCTCGCTGAAGAGGTTTATAGAAGTGATTAGTGCTAATAAAAACTTCCCTCCAACAAGGATTTTTTTAAATTGTTTTTTAATATGCTTTTAATGACCTCTATTCCTCATACCTACCTCTTTGCTTCCAAAACTGTTTGTACTGTCCCCAATAACACTCAGTGGAAAGCTGTCAGTCCTGGCTAAATCCTTACTTAGGTTGGATGCTATGCCTCCGTTAGACAAGGTCAGGAGGTCACAATCGATTTTGGAGGCCACCTGGAGAGTCCAGGCCATGAACTGACTCAAAAAATTTATATCAGAGCTGGAATAGCCCACCTCCCAGGGCTAGGCCCAGCCTAGCACTCCAACTGCAGGATGGGGCCTGCCAGGCCCATCTCGGAAAGAGGCCAGAGTTGTTGACCCTGTTTGCTGACCTCTTCAAACTTCAGGAGAATTTTTCTGGCAGTTACCACGGTGACTGGGCACTCCAAGCTTATCCTTCTTACTGAAAAAAAAAAATTAAGAAGAAAAAAAATGTTAAAACCTACCTTGCAGAGATGCCTATCAAGAATCAAACATGTAAATGTTTTAATTGTTTGCTTCTTACTTGGGCCACTCCAGCATTAACTATTTTATTCAAACCCTACCGTCAAGAAGGCAGTCAAGCTAAAAAAAAAAAAAAAAAGTTTGATCTGGTATACAAGAATGGCATACACGACATGTTGAGTAAATGGCATTTTTTTAAGCATCTGTCAGTGGTCAAAAGTGATGCATCAAGGCTTTTTGTTGGGAAGAATGACATTTGTTGGGTTTTTTTCTGTATCTGTCCAGAAAATACCAATATTAATTCCTGCTGTACAAACTGGGGGGGGGGGGGGGGGGGGGGTGGAGGTAGCTAGATTTGCTTGGATCAGTAGGTTTCGAAAATATTAGACAATGCTTTTTATGTAGAAAACATGTAATCTGTTTAATTTATAATGAATTTTACTTAGGGAAAGGTAAGCGTTCTGGTCAGACTTTGTTACTGGTATGTCTTTAAAGCACCTTTCACACTAATCATGTCACAATTAACATTTACCCATTAGCAAAATATGGGAGGGGGGGAATGGTTTAACTAGGGTATGCCAGGGCAGCAGAAGAATAAAGTGTGTTCATTATTTATAAAACACTGAACAAGCAAAAACAGTGATGTTATTCAGTTGTCTCAACAGTATCACATTATCCATGAAGCTTACACGTAAATGTGTTTTAAACTTCAATACTGGACACAGAATCATGTACACAAGGGAGTAAAAAATGGCACACATATCGGAGAGGGGGAGAAAAAAATCCTACTTAAAGGCTTCTAGTGCCAAGCTGTCAATCAAAATTCCTAGTTTGTTATGAACGACTCGTTTCTGGAGTAGGGTTAAACAGAGGTTTAATGATTGCAAGTTTAATGTTGTTTTGTCTCGCACATGGTTTTGAAGTATATTTGTTGCCGTTGTTTGAAGAGTAAAATATGAATATTCAAATTGTTGCTTAACCGCTGTTATGCATTCATTTAAGGTTCTTCTTCCACTTCTGATGGTGATAAGGCACTGGGTGTAAAGCTGAAGAGGTTTCTCCAACGCCGGGATATCCTTTGGACTCTAGGGGTGAAAAAGGAAGGAGATTTGTGTCTGAAAAGCACGAGTTATACAATAAACTAGAATATCTTTTGTCCCAATTCCATTTTTCATCCGCATTGGATTAAAAAAGAAAAAAAAGCAGCAGCAGATAGGCAGGTGACATAAAAATTAAGGCAAGAATTTTAAAAGCTGGCTTTCAACGTATCCCCTTTTCTTTCCGAACCTAATTCAACTGCTTGAAAATAGTCACACCTAGAATACCATAAAAACACATTTAACAATTTTTCTAGCACGGGGTAATTTTTGTAATTCATAATTAAGAAAACAAACCCCGTCAGGATTCCTTGCCTGAGAGGATTTGTTATAGAAATGACCGGGGGAGTGACGCAATGTATGGACTGTAGTTTTTGGTGCGGAGCGGTTTCATTTGGGTTTGGGCCTTATTTTTTGCGACGTGCCTGCAAGCTGAAACAACGGAGCAACTGATTAACTGGCCGGAGAGAAGAAAGGACACTAGTGTTTGGTACATTTTATTTATTGCATTCTTCGGACTAGCACTGTCCATATAAACATGTGTCTCTCAATTAGATAGCATGGTTTATGAAGTCATGCTCTGACCTAGCCAGGCGGGTGGCTCAGACTGGAACTATGATGCCAGCTCATTCCCTGGTGATAAACACTGACTGTCCTTCCTGCAGCCAGGCACCCCTGGCAGCCTTATTAAAAGACGTTGTGGTTGGCAGAGCGCTGAGCAGGAAATGAGGTCCTCTCCGGTTTAGCTCAGAGATGACTGGAGGTACAGAGAGCTGTGAGCGAGGCCAGGATCTCCTGACTCACTAAGTTTTTCGCTACAGGGCACCTTGCAGTTCTCAGGGGGATCTGGGCCAGCACCCGGCATCCCTTGGCCCCCCACCCCGATCTCCCCCTGACCTCACTGGAGATCACTTTGAGTCGGGAGAATAAGGGAAATCTTTTCTTTACAGGATGGAAAGCCAGGGGCTTTTTCCCATCCAAGAACCTCTGCTCCCTGGCTTTGTGCTCACCACCTTGCCAGCTGGGGAAGGCTTCCCCTGCTCCCTCGCATGCAATTTCCTATACTTTGCATTCTAGGTCTGCTAACTGTGTTGCACCAAACACCCATCTCTGCAGCTTGGGGAGCCCTTTGTGCAGGCTTTCTTCTTCAGACCCTGTCACCTCTGAGTCCCTGGAAATCAGCCAGTCTCTGAGCCCCAGTGGGCAGCTGCACTGGCCCTTCCCGACATGGCACGGGTATTTCGGGCCGTCCCCAGCATTTGGCCTCATGGGCTACTGAAACCCCTGTGCTGGGAGGGTGGCACCCCAAAGGGATGACTCTCCCATGGCAAGTCGCTGCCGGGAGATGGACAAACACAACCTGGATCATTGGGGGCTGAGATCATTGCTCTGAGAAACTGGAGGAGGGAGGTTATTTACTGAGGCAAATAAGCCTCCGGTTGCTCTGGCTTCGCAGCAGGCTGGGGAATGAGATCAAATCCAGTGCAAATCTGTGCAGCACATGGCCAGGATCCTGCCTGCGTCCTCAAGGGTCGGTACCTCCGCGGGCGCGGGCAGTGCAGGGTGAGACCTCGGCTTGGATACTTGCATACAGTGCAGCGGTAGCCCCTGGCTTGAGACGTGCAGTGCATCGGTACACCCCAGCTTGGATCCGGGCGGACAGCGCAATGGTAGACCTCCGCGTGGATACTGTGATGCAGTGTCCTTGGCTTGCATAGGTGGAGTGCAGTGATATACCTTGGCTTAGATATATACAGCACAATGGTGTACCCCGTCTTGGATACCAGAGTGCAGTGCAGTGGTATACCTGTGCTTGGATACGTACAGCACAGTGGCATACCTTGTCTTGGATACCGGTGTGCAATGCAGTGGTATGCCTAGGCTTGGATATACACAGTATGGTGATATACCTTTGCTTGGACACAGATGTGCAGTGCAGTGATATACCTCAGCTGGGATGTAGGTGTGCAGTGCACTGCAGTGGTATCTCTCTGGCTGGACAGGTGTGCAGTGCAGTGGCACACCTAGGCTGGGATACAGGTGTGCAGCGCCATGGCAGGCCTCTGCTTGGGGCGGACCAGCAGGGCCCAGGAAGGTGCCAGTGACGCTGCCCCACGTGCTGGCAGGGGGCAGACCCCCTGGGGGTAGGGGAGCCCGCGCGTCCAGCCGCAGCCGGCGCTCCCAGGCCGAGGCCGGACCGTACGTCTCTGCACCCAGGCCCTTTCCCTCCAGGCCCCCGAGCCAGGCCACCCGTCCTCCCCGCCAGCCACGGGACGCTCAAGCGCCCGCCAGGTCCTGACTTCTCCAGCCACCCACTGGCAGCCTCCGAGGTCTCCAAGCCGGTAAGGGCCGGCTGTGAGCGCTCCGGCCCGGGCCCCGGGAGGCATCCCCCCGCTCCGCACGGCCCCGACCCGCAGCCGCCTCCAGCCGCACGTCGAGGCCGTCCGCCCTTGACCCCTCCGGCCAAAGCGATGGCGAAGCGGGGAGCCAGCCCTCGGGCCAGCGCGGCCACGCCGCAGCGACCGCCCGCGTGCCGGGGCAGCCCGGGGGTATTCCCGCGAAGGCCCTGCCCGCACAGGCTCGGCGGTGGCAGCCTGGGGGCTAGCCACAGGCCCGGGCAATGCCCACGCACAGCCCCGTCTCGCGGGCCGGAGCGCGCAGCGGGCGCAGATCCGCGATGCGGCGAGC
>NW_017728910.1:20550006-20554385 GCF_001723895.1 Crocodylus porosus | reverse complement strand
GCCGCGCTGGCCAGAGCCGGCCGGCTCCGAGCACGGCCGCATTTGCAGCGCTGTCTAGTGTCAGTCACACCAGAAAGCATCCGTCAGCTGCTTTGCTGAAATAACACCTCTGCTTTATTTAGATTTTTTATTTTTTTTAGAAAACACCCTGTTCTCGGGTAGATTCAACCAAGGGGGTTTCTTGTGGGTTTTTCTTTTTTTTAAAAAACCAACAGGGTTTTCTATTTCCAGCTCAGCCCGGACGCAGGGCTGCGGAGCAGTGTCCCCGGGCGGGGAGCTACCTACCCCTCCGCTTGGGTCTCCATTTTCCTATGAAACGGCACCGTGTGTTTGCCAGATTATTATCCTGCTATTGCTTGTGCATTTGTCTCTGATGTCTAGTGTCTGTCATTACACAAAGCGATTTGAAGAGCTAATTTCCAAAGACAGAAAGTCTACACTTACTATAAAAGTCATTAAATTAGCATGACAAGCATAAAGTTCCTAGGTTATAATTTGGTTATCGATCTGAAATCTTCCCCGCTCCCTCCGCGCGGAGGCTGGAGGCTGGGCGCGGCGCCGGGGCAGCGGGCTCGCGGCGCGTTTGGGGAGGCCTGTGGAGGGTCAGTCGCCATCCCCTGCCCCCGCTGCCCACTGCCAGGTCGCCAGGTGGCAAAACATCCGTTGCTGCTCTTCCTCCCCCCGGCCTTGCTGGGGGGTCCCGGGCCCAACAGGTGTCTGTGAATGCGGGGCTGAATCCCCGACGGGCCGCAAGACCCCGCCAGCGGGAGCAACCCCGCGCAGAGGCAGGTCGCCGCCCCTGGGATGAGAAGGGAGGCTCGGGCTGGCCGGCGCAGGACCTGTCGCAGCTCCGCAAAGCTACTCCGGATCGCCCTGCCCCCGGACCGGGAGTGGCGCGGGGCAGCGGGGGCTCCGGTGCCGACCCGCCGGGGTCTGGGTCCGAGCTAGCCCCGGTGAGACGCCGCGTTTGGACGAGACGCCGAGCCGGGGCTCGCCCCAGGAGCTCGCCAGCACGAGCGGAAATCCCGCTCGCCGGGGGCACTGCCCGAGCCGGGCAGCCTCCGGCGGGCTCCTCGGGGCGCTTTGCGCGGGGGGCGCCGCCCCTGCGCAGCCCCGCTCCGCCGGCCCCGTTGTGAGCAGCTCCGCCGACCTGGTGGTCAGCCCTGCCTGCGGTCCCAGCGTCCCCGCAAAAGGCAGCGCCGCCTGGGCCGCTTTCCCCCCGCTGCTGAGCACCTGGTACCTTCGCCACGAGTCCTGGAGTGACCCCACGGGGACATGGGAAAGAAAGGCTCGGCGCATTCCTCCACTGCCTCCTTCCCCGAGTGATAGCAAAGGGACCATTGAAACGCCCGGACCACACGGAAGCATTAATTAGGCTGATGAAATCCATAGAAATGTATGGATTCAGCATAATCGAGTTTCTTCTGCTGACTATAGTTAAGGAATACGTGAGCAGCTGGGAGAATGGAAAGTACTGTGAGGGTGAAGCCATGCATGTAATTGAGTATATTTAACATAACCATTTTAATGATCGGTGATTAAAAGTGCATCTACTTAAATTGTATACCTCCGCAATTTGTCCGTATCAGCTGGAGGAGGCTCACAAAAGAAAAGGTCGGCATATACATTCATAAACAAGAGCCCGTCCTGGCTGCACATGACTCGAGCCGGGATGATAACTGCGCGGGGCAGGCCAGGGCGGGAGGCAGAGAAAAGGGGGGCCCAGAAACCAGCTTCACCGGTGTGATCGTCTTTAAGCGCTGTTTTGGCCCCCTTCCTCTCCAGTACAGTCCCACTAGCAGAAGTGCGTAACAAGCGAGCTTTCTTGTCATCGGTAATTATTGATGACAATTAGATCACTGGAAACAAAAAGTCCCTTGGGTTTATTTCCCATATTCAAGGAGGTGCTGCTCCTGATCTAACGTGATCCCCCCCCAAATACGGTGTTTCCCTGCAAAACGTTGAATCACGGCTTGAACCCTGCTGGCAGTCCCAGTCGCAAACACCCCGCTTGCAGGCTGGGGGGCCGGAGAGCTAGTGGGGAAGCCCGAGATAACGGGTATGTGTGCCCCCCCCACCCATGGGAAATTAGCAGTTGAAATCTGCCAGTGGAGACTCTTCCCCCAAGCCCACGCGCTTGGAAGCCGGAGTTTCTCTTCTCTTGACTATTCACTCTGCCCAGGCTGGATGCAGCGAATAAATAGAGTCATTGTGGAGCCTATACACAAACCAACCCCCCCCCACGACACACACACACACACACACACACACACACACACACACACTTTCCAATCCTTTATGCCTAAAAGCAAGCGGATTTGCAACCGCTTTGCAACGAGGAACCTAAACTTTGCTGCTCCTCGCTGCCGCGCTGGCCAAGCGCACTTGCACCTATGTGCCTCCAGCGTGGGGGGCTTGCTGGGCGGGGGTCGGGGAGGGTAGCACACCCGGGGGTCCCTCTCCCCACCGGGGATAACGGTTTCCAAGCGGCCTTTTGCTGAGCATCGACTTGGAGCCAGAGAAGTTCACATAAGTTTATGGAGAAAAAGTTCACCCCCCCCCCGACTTGCAAAGAACCGCTGGGAGGTGAAATCCATTTGGAGCCAGTCCAGCAGCCCCCGGTTTCCCCAGCCGCCTCCCACCCGCGCGGGGCATGCAACCCAGAGCCATTTGCAGCGAGCTCCGGGGCCCGGGGTGCGTCTTCCGTGCAAGAGAATTTGCAGCCTTGAAAGCATATTTCTCTTCTGGCGATGGTGGCACGGCAGTGCTCGCGCGGGCAAGGGGACGGGGGAGATTTATATCTTTTGGAAAGTAGGACGAGCCAGATGGTAATAGCGTCATTAACAAACAAACTTGGGATCTGCAAGTGAAGCTTGAAATTGGGAAAGAGAGCTGCAGAACAAAGGGGGCTGCTGTTGGGAGAGAAGTGGGGGGGGGGGGGCTTTGGTGCTGGCCTGAGCTAAGAGCCCTTTCTGGAGGGGCTGCGCCTGGCCGGCGCTCGGGAATAAACGGGGCTTTTTCCTCCCCTGTTGTGACTGAGAAAGGACAGAGAAAACTTTTGCAATAGGCAAATGTGGCATTTATTTATGTGTAACCCTTTGTAGTCTCAAGTGTCCCAAATGGGCCTTTAATTCAAATCCCGGCTGGGCTAGGCAGGGCCGCCCCCCCGCCCCCCCCGTTTATTTTACAGAAACAAAGCACCGCTTGTGTCCGGGGCAGGGCCAAGAGTTCAGCGATTATTAATATGATTATTAGGATATTTGGGCCGAAGCTGTTAATAGCGTGGAGTAAATATGACAAGGCCAGACTTCAGGGGCGCAGCAGCTGCGGCGGTCCTGCCGGGCTCCTGCTCGGCTGCGCTGTCCTCTGCCGCCGGCGGGAGGGGAGTCAAACTCTCCCCCGAGCACACGCACTCATGGGCGGACAGGCGCGCGGGGTGAGGCGCCCGGAGCGGGGCGTCCCGCCGAGACGGCGGCGGCTCCGGGCGCACAGGAGCACGGCTGGGCCGAGCCGGGCCTGCCTCCATCGCCAGCGGCAGGAACCGTCCACATGTGGTGCGGAGACACACGCCCCCCCGGCAGGTCGGTGGCGCTTTTGCCTGAGCAAGGACCGGGGGGTCTGCCCCCCGCCCCAGTGCTAAGGGCACTTCTGGCTCGGAGCCCAGCAGCCACAGCGGGGGGGGGGGGGGTCTCATATTTTCCCGAAAACACTGCCAATGTGCCGGCAATCCCCCGGGTCCGTTTTTCCCCCCGCCCTGGAGGCAAGTGGGTGATTATTAAATCGAAGAAGGAGTTGAAAGACGCCTGTGAGCAGCCCCGAGGTGAGAGGCAGATCCCGACTCTCCAGTAAAATCTAACGTGGTGTCTCCCCCCACCCCCCCTTTCTATGTAGTGGAGATCTTTCAAAGCCCCGAGGACTTACCCCTAAGGCATTATTCAAAGAGGGAGAGAAAGAAGGAGAAGAAGAAGGAGAAGAAAAAGAAAAGCCCTGCGACTGGCGGTTTGTCACAGGCAATTGTCAAGGGTTTCAAAGGGCCGATCAAACGGGCTGGAGAGTAATCTACATTAAAGTCCGGATGGCCGTGTTACAACATGCACCTGCAGGGTATTTGCTATCCGTGCCCCTGACCGAGCTACAAATCACCATTAGAGAAAGCTGCTTAAGCTTCCTCCTCGCCTCTAGAAAGACTCTCTCGGGCGACGCCGCTTTGATATTTACCCGTCTTGTTATCGATAAGCACTTTTTAAACCACCCCCCCCCATAAAAGCCCCCAGCCCCCTTCCCCGGCAGGGTTTCCTAGGCGGGGGGGAGGCGGCGGGTGCCCGCAGGACCCCGCCGGCTCCGGCGTGACCCCGCCCCGGCCCAGCTCTGCTCCGGCT
>NW_017728910.1:20545182-20549906 GCF_001723895.1 Crocodylus porosus | reverse complement strand
CGCCGCGCCCGGGGGGAAGGGAGCGGGGTGCGGGTGCGGGTGCGGGGAGCTCCGCTCCGGGACGCGCCCGCAGGCACCGCAGCCCGCATGTCTGCCCCACCCCCATGCAAGGCGGGGGAAGCCAAGTTTCCACCCCCCCGGGGAGCGCTGCCCAGCTCCCTGCCCCCACTGCTGCCTCTCCCGGAGACGCCGGGGGTGGGGAGGGGGCTGCATCCCCGCCCCCGGGCCCGGAGCCCAGGTGCGAGGTGCGGGCGGGCTGACCCGGGGGCTCCGCTCCCAGCGCTGGTGGCGAACAAAAGCCGGGACGGGGACGGGGAGGGGGTGGGAGCCGCCTCTGGCCCCGCGGCCTCTGCTCGCCCCCCGGCCGGGGAAGCCCGCTCCGCAGCGCCCTTAATCTCCTGCTGACTGAGCCGCGAGCGCATCAAAGCGCGCATTGTTCGGCGCGGGGCTCCGGCGGGAGCGGGCCGGGGCCCGGCGGCTCTGCCACCTCCTCTGGGGGGGCAAAATAAATCCCGCGTGGGGGTGCTGGCCCGGCTCGGCTCAGGCCAGGCGCGGATCCCCTGCCTTGAGCCGGACCCGGGCCTGCCGGAGGCTGGGGACGGACGAGGGGGCCCCCCGGCCGCAGGGGTCGAGCCCGGGTCCCGGGCCGGGGTGCGGGAGCCGGGACATTCCTGTGAAGCCTGCCCCCGCCAGCGCTGGGTAGCAACGGCGGGCAAAGGGGTGGGTTTGCTCCGGGAAGATTGAGGCGGTTGCTAGGATGTGAGAACAAAAAATCTTCCCCCGGTCGGGGGGCAGGAGGGGGAGGCGAGGGGAGAGAAGGGGCTCTCGCGTTTGTCACGGGGAAAAGTGCAGACATCTGCTGGAACTTCCATATCTAAGCTGTTCATTTACAGGAGCCAACTTCTGAAATCTCCACAATTAGATCTGCATTGTTCTTTCCCAACAACACTGCCTAGAAAGAAAAGGTCTTCTCTGTCGGGGCCAATCCAACGAAGCGTTTGACGTTATTAAATAATAAAGCGATTGTGATTTACATTGTTGTGCAGAAAAAGGGGCAATTATCCACTGTTATGTTGCCATAAAGATCATATTAACTCGAATTAGTAATCAAACAATATGCTCGCGTTAAAAGTACGGAGGGGGACAATGCGAGTGTTGCTGTCGCATCCTCACTTCTCCTTGTCACAACCGGCAGCGGAACCGCACTCGGAAGATGCGCAGAAGCTGCGCGCTAAAAACAGAAGCGAAGCGAAGCGGGAGCGGGAGCGGTAACGACGTGGCGATTCCCGGCCCCCCGCCGCGAGCGCTCCCGGTTCATTCAGAGCCGCCCAAACCTCCAGTTTACCAAGGCTTGGGGGGGTTATCACTTCCCCCCGTGAGAAACGGCACGGGGGAGTCTCGGCTCGGACGCGTGTGCGGGCTGACTTGGGGGCTTGGGCTGGGTTTACACCGGGCTCCGCTCGTGAACCCCAGCGCCACCAAAATGTCGCTGCAGGCACGTCCCCGCGCTCGAGTCAGTTCACCCTGCCACAATCAAATCATTATTTTTCTTAAAGCGGTTATTAGGTTTATAACTCATTCGCCACTTAAATTTGTGCAGCCGACCAAAGCGATCTAAATAGGCTGGAGTTGCCCCATGAGTGCGGAACGTGAGCGTTAATAAGAAGGATTAATTATGGGTGTGTACATCAGTAGGACGCAGGGGCTATCAAGTAGCACTAGGGAGAGAGACGGTGCGGGGGGGGGGGGGAACCCAAACAGCCTGGACTGCGGAATAGCAGCAGGCTGCCCACATCGTGCTGGCCTCCGAGGGCCCCGATCCGGGGCAAGGACGCAAGTCCGCCCCTTTTTATAAACCAGAGCCAGGCACGAGTTGCTGGAGCTTCAGCCTCGTCCCCGTCAACAGCCCAGTGCTGGCTGATGCTCCGGAAAACAAGCAGGGACCAACCCCCCCTCCCCGAGACTGCATCAGAGATGGAGATGGGATATGTGCGTGCACACGCACACGGATCCTACCTTGTACCTTCCACTGAGATACAAGAGCCATTTCCCTGTGATCGGATTTGACCCCGGGAAACATAAACCAGTCACCTATTACCATCTGCGCCTCTTTTTTTAACGCCATTTATCACCAACACCTTTTGCTATCGGCTGGGGCCAGGGGGGACCTGATTTGCTCGGAGCCCAGTAATGAGCGGTTCGCTGTCAGATTTCCCTGGTTAACAGGAGTGAGGCAGACCCGGCTGTGCTCTGGGCTACAGGAGCTGACGCTATTTGTTACCGCGAAGAAAAAAAAAACTTTTCCAGTGACATGGGTTTTTTTATAAGCAAACACAGAGCAATTTTCCTCGGCGCAATGCATCAGCAAGTATCTCCAAAAGGGTCTAATCTACCTCTCGCAGGAGCAGCCAGGGCTGCTCTGGGATGCTATGAAAATACCTTCTCATTGACTCCTCCGCTATAGGATGAGGAATATTATATGAGGGGGAGAGGGGGGGAGAGGAAGGACACACAATCAATGCGAGCCGCTGGCGGGGGAGTCCGCTCTCCCTCTAAATCACTCCAAATAAAACTCGAGTAACCAAGTGTAACGAGCCAGCGCCTTTTAAGCAGATCGTGGCAAAAGCAAAAAAGAAAAAAAAAGAGGGAAACAAGGCAGGAAAAACCCATCTGCGCTGGGTTAGCAGGAGTGTAAAGTTTTTATCCCTGGATAAAGATAATATATTAAGCCAAAAAGAGGAGACAGGTTACTTCTAACCAGGGATTAATCTGCGTTGGTGGATAGGATTAGACCATCTCATCCATTTAAAAGCACCCCCGTCTACACAGCGTTTCTGATATACAGCAAAAAAAAAGAAAGAAAGAAAGAAAGAAATCGTCCCCTATTAGCAGCACTTGGAAAAGTGCGTTTTATTAATCGAGTTTCCTGGCAATCAAATGCAATTGCTGCTCTTGAATGAGCTGCCTTGCAGCAACCCGGTCCACTCTTTCAACCTGTGATTAAACCAGAGCTGCCTTCCCAGAGAGAGCAGCGCATTTAAACCTTGGTCAGAAATGTTCATTAGAAGCAAACCTAACTCGTGCGACTGTATAGCCATTTTGTGAACCCGGAGCTGTGGAGGGGGTGGGGGGAGCCTGAAAGTGTGAGCTGATGCCATGCTGGCTGGCAGTGTGTGGTCTATTGTGGGGAATGCGCTTTCTCCACTGAACAGAGAGCTCCCCTTTTTTTCCCCTTTCCCCTCCCTAGCACTACTGCACCTGCACTGGATCAGGGAGCTACTGCCATTCACCACATCAACACAGAAGACATCTCTGACAGCACTCAATTCATTACATTTCTTCCTGCTTTTCAAACCAACACACAAAAAACCCCGAGTATTGCCAATCAGTGACAGCGACAAAAAAAAAAAAATCTTACAATACTTGATATTCGCAACTCATTTTTTTTTTTATTTCATTAGTCAGAAAACTCGCTGCTCAGCCAGCGACAACTTTCTTCTCTTTTTTGTTAAGGGGGTGCGGGGATGACGGGCTCGTCGGTGCGAGCCGCAGCGGTGGCCCGGGCGTGCGGGCTGCGGCGGGCAGCCAGGCCGGGGCGCATCACGCGAGGGGGGACTTCGCCTCCCCCAGGAGAAAGCGCCCAAGTTTAGTCAAGATCCATGGCAGGGGATGGGGGCGAGGGCACACACGACAGCGCTTCTGATCGTTGCGGACTGCTGTCCCTTCTGCTTTTCCTCTCCCACCGGCCCCCTCCCGGGGGGTGAGGCCGGCTGGGAAGCGTTTCAGACCGGGCCATCCAGGCAGGGAAAAGTTGTGACAAGGAGCAGCCTGGAGCTGGAGCGTGCGTGTGATTTTTGGTCTCTGTAAAGATCTGCCTTCCAAGCGCGTTTGCAAGCAAAAGCAATCTGTCTCCAGGTCTTGGGCTCGGGTATTTAACTCCACTGGATCTTGGCATCAGCTAATTAGAGTGACCCCGGCGAGAAAAGCTGCTGCTGATTGCTTAAAATAAACGAAGCAGACTGATCCCACGAGCTCGGGGGATCCCAGCTCCACCAGTCGTCTTCCCCCGCTGATCTCCGCACTCGCACACAAATGCCCAGAACACGTCTACTTTTATTTTCAGCGCCGAGTGACGGGTCTTCCCT
This sequence comes from Crocodylus porosus, assembly GCF_001723895.1. Taxonomy (NCBI): domain Eukaryota; kingdom Metazoa; phylum Chordata; order Crocodylia; family Crocodylidae; genus Crocodylus; species Crocodylus porosus. The sequence continues at coordinate 20,545,761 of NW_017728910.1, read as the reverse complement.
TGCCAGCACGTTTTTGTCCCCCTCCCCCCAGCAGCCCCGAACCCCAGTGGATTTTGTTTCAGGACCAGGGCTGGCAGCGTCCTACACCGGGTCTCCAAGGGGCTCCTGCCACCCCTCGGGGCAAGTCTCCCCCCCCCATCTGATGCCTGCTTCTCCCCACTGCGGGCGCTTGCATCTGCCTGGAGCCCAGGGCCGTATCCTTGGGGGCTGGGCCGGGAGGACTTCCAGAAACCCCGACCCGACTCCCAAGCAGGCGAGATGGCTTTTTAAGCGAAAACTAATAATTTCATAACTGATTCCCATTCAATCCGGCGCCCGTGACGTCACGGGGGGTATTAGCATACGAGGAGGGGATGAAGCCCGTGTGGCTGCAGTTGATAAGGTCCCTCCTGAGGAATTCGCTGCTTGTTTTAATACAGTAATTATTTCTCTGTCTTCCGCAAGTTTTGCAATTTGTAAGGGCTTAAAGGACCCCTCAGCCCCAGCCCTGCCAAAAGGACGTGCCCGAGATCTTCTCCTGCGGCGAGGGCCCCGCGACAGCAGCGCCGGGGCGGGCCCGGGCCCTCCGCTCCCGGCCGC
>NW_017728910.1:20538564-20545082 GCF_001723895.1 Crocodylus porosus | reverse complement strand
TCCCGTCTCGCGGGGGAGCCTCTTCCCAGCCGCAGGGCGGCCCGGGGCTGGCACCTCCGGCAGCGCATGCCGGGAGGGAGCCGAGCTGGGTGCCCGGGCAAGGACCCCGAGCCCGAGCCTCCCCGCAGCCCCGGCCGCTGCGCGGGAATTGCCCCGACGCCGCCATCGCTAATTACACCTCTCCCGCGGAGGGGCAGATTTCCACGTGGGGCAGAGGGGCGACGGGGGAGTCGGGACCTGCCCGCAAATCACCGCAGCCCCGCCAAGGGCCCGCACAGCGCAGCTCTTACAAGAATAAAGAAATCCCAAATCCTCCAAGCTGGCTTGGGTGTTGGTGTGGGGAGTTTGTCTGTCTGGGTTTGGGGGGGTTTGCCTCTCTCCCAACTTGTCCCCGCTCGGGGCAGCGCAGGTGCGGGAGAAAACACGCCGCAGGGCTCCGCACGGGCACAGGCGGGATCCATCCGGGGCGGTCTGCAGCCACCCGCCGAGCAGGAAAGCGAAGAGGTTATTAGTCAGGTCTCCGTCCCCCCCCCGGGCTCCTGCGAGCCCCGCACCCGCGAGCGAAGAGCGGCGGAAGAAGAGCCGAGGGCTCGCTTCTCCGCCGAGCCGAGCGGCACCGACCCCGCGCCACCCCGGGCGCCCCTCTGAATCCCCCGCAGGCAGCAGCCGGGCCGCTCACTCGCCGGCCATCAACCCGCAACCAAACCGCCACCTCGGAGCAGTTCGCTGTCAGCCGTCAGCAACTGCAAAGTAAAGGCGGCGGGCACAAAGGCGCTGTTTAATTTTCCCGGTCGGTGTCACGGCTCTAAATGAGGCCCCGGGCCCTGCGCGGCCGGCCGGCCGGGCCTGTCCCCCCGAGGCGCTGATCAGCTCTTTTTAATGTGAGAAAACTGGCAGCTCCCAGCCCGTCAATGGAGCTCCCACAACAACAGCCCTGAAAAGCTCAATGACTCGGGTTTGTAATTACTGCTTCCCGCTCCCCGTCGCAGCTTATCCCTTATTCATTCAGTGCATATTGTCACCTAAGCTCGCTCTCCGCGGCCTGGGGTGGTTTTTTTTTTCTTGTTGTTTTTTCCCCCTGAGCATCTACTACAAGTTTGTGGCAGAAATGAGATCAAATCCTCCCCCCCGGCCCCAAGTGGCCTGAAGCGAGCGGGTCCGGCAGGGCTGGATGGGAAGCCTCCTCCTCCCATGCGGAACAGGCAGGATCTGCTAATGCTCCAGTCGGATCTGGGGCGAAGCAAGCGCGGGGAGAGGACGCGAGGGGCTGAAACCGAGCCCCCGGCCACAGGCAGGGAGGTCCCCGGGCCCCTGGCAGGGGAGCGCCGGGGCCCTTCAAGCACAATACGGTGGCTGTCAGGACGTGTGTGATGGCAGGAGCAGCCCCTTCCCCCGCGGCCCGGCCTGCGCGGATGGGGGACCCGCTCCCCGCAAGGCTGCATGGCTCGGCTCCGCTCCTCCTGCCGCGACTCCTCGCAGTCTAAATAATTAATTGAACCATTGCTCCCTGACCCCTGGAAAGTCCAGTAGGGACCCGTTTGTAGTAATAATACCCCCGAATGAGCTCTTGTCAAATATTCATTTAGTGGTTAATGTGAGCCATTTCCCCCTGGGACAGGCTGTAATACCAGCTTCCCAGCCTTGGCAAGAAACCCTGCTAATCTACCTCTCCAGCCCCGCAAAATATTTGAACACCCCGTCCTTAAAGCGCTGGGAAAAGAAAAAAAAAAAGACTCGCAGGGGAAACTATAATCTTATCCTCGGGGTCATTCCTGCTCGGTGTAAGGGCAGTGACACGCTCGCGGCCGGCGGAGCACGGCGCAGTCCCGAGGGGAGATGCCCCGGGACGCCGGGGAACCGAAGTGCAGCCCCGGCGGCCGCCAGGCATTCCTGCTCCGAGAAGCAATAGCCTCGGGGCAGAGTTTAGTGCGAGCAAATCGCCTGATTATTCACCGTGTTGAACTGGGAATTAGCAATGGTCACCGCCAGTCTCCTACGCGGTAATTGAAAAAGAAATCCACGCCGATCCACGGGTAAAAACCGCGGTTGGGAGACATCTTCCCAGAAGGAACCGTGCCGCCGGGGATCAGGTTTCCACAACAGGCATCCTTCCACCGGGTCCAAAATCTGAGCCGGAGCAATTTGTCAACATTAAGGGAGGGGGTGGGGGGGGAAAAAACAGACCCCAAAACTTGCTGAGTTCTCCCAAGCAGAGCGCGGGGCTCAGGCTCTTTTGTCTCCTTGCACGACCTCGCCTCCTTCTCTGGGGGGTTTCAAGGCCCCCAGATTTCGACCTCACCCCACCGCCCCCTCCACTCCTTTGGTTAGCGCTTCGAGAAGGGCCCGTGGCTTACGGCTGTGAATTGGCTAAGGCTCACGAGGTTTGGGCCGCTTTGTTTTTTAACTGAACTGCAGTATCGATTGGGCCTCTCCCGTTCAGACGGGCACCGAGAGCGGGGAAATGTGCTCCTTGCCACGTGAATAATCCCCAGATGCGTTACAAATGCTGCAACTCTGCGAAATGCTTTTAGTCTTTGCATTAATTAAAAAGGGGGGGGGAGGAGGTTGGTTTGTAATCTAGAATAGCAGTTGTGCTTTCCAAGTACACCACGGGGGGGGGGGGGGGGAGGAGGAAAGAGGTAAAGGCGAGGACAAATCAAGATAACATCCAGAAGCAGACAGTGCTCCAAAGCCCCGTCTCCTGCTCCGCAAATCTGACTTCTCAGGTGGCCACGCGGGAAAGGCCGGGAGGCCGGAACTGAACCGGAAAAATAGCACTACCCCGTAAAAGCCATGGCTGCTCCTTCGCCATTTAAGGGGCAACCGGCACACAAACCCTCTAGGTACGTGTTGCAAGGCACCTGCTCCCCCCGCACCTCAAACCAGGCCTCTCCCCGTGCAAGCCGTGCCCAGCGCGCAGCAGTGCCGCCGGGATGCTCCTTGCCCGGCTCGACATTCAGCGGGGCAGGAGTGTGGCGCTGCAAGCCCCCCTCCCCCCGCGGGCTTGGGGGCCATCCTGAACCCTCTGCGCGTCGAGCTGCCTCCGGCTGGGCCGCACGAGGCGCCCCGCGCCCTGCCCCCCGCACCAGGCCGCAGGCTGCCGGGGCCCGGCCGGCGGCTGCAAGCTGCGGCGGGAAGTGTACAAAGGAAAAGGCTACCTCCGAGAGATGGCTGCGCTCCTCCGCTACGGGGCTGGCGCCACCGCTTCTCTTTCGGCCTGCAGCCGCTGCCGGGACTGGCGGGACTGGGGCTACACCGCGCTGGCCATGTAAGCCAGAAACAGCTGGGGGGTCGGGCAGCGGCGCTTTGTCCCTGGCCTCCCCCCTACCTCACACGCGCCTCTTCTGCGCTGGAAAAAAGAACACAAATAAAGGGGGAGAAAGTTGAGGAAGGCACAGACAAAGGAAGCAGAGCCCCGCCGGCGCCTCCGCCCCGCCAGCACCCTCCGCGCGGCCGGCGGGGCTGCTCCGGCCCGGCCCGACGGCACCACGCTCCGCTGCGGCCCGGCCCGCCTGCCCCCCGCCAGCCACGCCGCTTGCTCCTTGCCTCCGCACTCGCTCCGCTCCTGCCACGCGCGCCCGGCTCACTTGACACCAAGTGCAAGGTCCCAGCTCAGCCCGGCGGCAACAAGTGGTCCCGGCCCCAAGTCCACACACCGCGCGCGGCACACGTGTCCCGGGCCGGCGCTCGCCCCGCGCGCTCCCAGGCCCGCGAGGAGCACCGCAGCGTCCACCGACTCCGAGCCCTGCCAGAGCCGAGCTTCCCGCGCGGTACTTACTTACACCGGGGTGTCATGAACTGACCACACTCAGCTGACTACGGTCAGACCTTGAACTGCATTATTATTATTTTTTTCTTAAAAAAAAAAAAAGAAATCAAAACAGCTCGTATTACAAAAAAGAAATGCAAGACTCAGGCGTAACTTCAGTGTCCATATGTCAAAAATTTATTTATCTCAAACTGTGCATAATGGAGTAAAAACTTAAGTTGAATATGTACCTGTTATAAGGATGGTATTAGTTCAAATATATACATGGACTGTCGGCAGACTGATTTCAAATAATACAGAGCCGAATCTTTAAAATACAACTACGGAAAATGAGAGGAAAAAAAAAAGGAACTTAAAATAGCATCACAATAAATTTACAGAAATATTACAAACCATAAGAAAATATTTCAAACACAGTCATTTCAGCTTGTGTGTGTGGTTTCTCTGTCTCTGTCTCTCTCTGAACAGGATGAATTCTGGAAACAAAAAGGCTATTATAAATTAACAAACGGTATGTGAACCTGCAGTGGCAATTTTTGCTTTTTAACAAGTAAAAAAAATTTAGTACAATCTAAACGTTTGCCCTTTTATAGAAAACCAATTCACTGGTTTGCAAGTACTTATCCTACATTTTTTTGCCTTTTGTACAATTTCTAAAACAATTAAAATGTCCAAATTCTGTAAAATAAATCTCCACTCCTTTGGCAGCTGCTATAATTCAGCTGCGCGGCTCCAAGTAAACTCTACTTTGTTTTTAAAAAATAATTGGCAAATTCTCAAGTGTTTCCCCCCCCATATTAACAATGGACAGTCTGATTGCCATGTTTATTTTGATAAATACTGTACAAAAGTCGCCTGCAAATATTAAAACATTTTTTTTCCTCGTCGCTTTTTGAGTCTAGCTCTAAATATTATTGGTAAAGACTTTTGCAAACTTTCTGCAAAGTTCCTACCGTTTCACTAGAACTTTTTAAAAGTTTTGTGTAGTTTCTTCCCCTTCAGATCTATACAAGCTCCTCGGCGGGGTTGGGTTTTTTTTGTTTGTTTTTTGTTTTGTTTTTTCTGCCCTCCCCAGTTTTCTCTGTACAAAAATAGTCCCCCCCCCAAAAAGTCCAGAATCTCTAATAAAAGTTTTTTTGTTTGTTGGTTGGAGTTCAGCTCTCCTTCCCCCCCCTGCCCCTTTGTCTTACATGTGTGATAGAGGAAGTGTGCCATTAATGGCTGTGCCAGGAACAGGTGCACTCTGATAGTGTTGGGACATATGAAGTCTGCTTGGGGCAGCTGGTTCTGGTACTTCAGCACCTGGTAGGTACATGCTGATCATGTCCCGAAGGTCCCCAGCTTGGCAAGGAGCCCTGGAGTGGGAAGAGGAAGTAACTACCGGGGGGCTGGAGCTGGATTCCGTCTTGACCACAGAGCCCATGGAGCCCAGGGCCATGCCCGGGGTCCCTTGCTGGGAGTAAGACATGCTGTAGGTGGGCGAGCCGTTCATGTAGGTCTGCGAGCTGGTCATGGAGTTGTACTGCAGGGCGCTCACGTCGTAGCGGTGCATGGGCTGCATCTGAGCCGCGTTGTGCGCGTTCAAGCCCGGGTGCTGGGGGTAGCCGAGCTGATCTTGCATCATCCCATACCCTCCGTTGGTCCAGCCGTTCATGTGAGCATAACTGTCCATCCTCTGGTTCACCCCAGCTCCCAAGGTGGCCCCAACCCCGACCCCGGTGGTCATGCTGTTGGTGCCCGGCGACAGCAAGCCCCCTGGCAACGTGTACTTATCCTTCTTCATCAGGGTCTTGGTTTTCCGCCGGGGTCGGTATTTATAATCCGGGTGCTCCTTCATGTGCAGAGCGCGGAGCCGCTTGGCTTCGTCGATGAAGGGTCTCTTCTCCGCCTCGGATAAAAGTTTCCACTCGGCCCCGAGCCGCTTGCTGATCTCCGAGTTGTGCATCTTGGGGTTCTCCTGGGCCATTTTCCGCCGCTGGCCCCGGGACCACACCATGAAGGCGTTCATGGGGCGCTTGACCCGGTCCGGGCTGTTCTTCTGGTTGGGAGCGGCCGAGTTGGAGTTGCCCGTGCCGCCTCCCGAGGCGGGCTGGGGGGCGGGCGGCTTGAGCTCGGTTTCCATCATGTTGTACATTCAAGCGGCTTCTGCCTGGCCCGAGGCTTCCGCGGAGCAGCGAGGAGCAAACGTCCCGAGCTGGACTTTCTCTCCGGCTAGGGAGGGGTGCGCGAGGGGGAGGGGGCTCCCCGAAACACCCCGCGCTTGGAGCAGGAGCAGGAGCAGGAGCAGGGGCTTCCTCTTGCCTGTCGGAGGGATCAGGCCGGTGGCGCTGGCGGCTGCTGCAGCCTGGCTTGGCAAAAAAAAAAAAAAAACACAACAAAAAAAACCACAACCAAAAAAAAAAACCCCCAAAAAACAAACCAGAAACCCAAACTTCTTCTTCCTCCTTTTGCCCCTTTTCTCTGCCTCTCTCCAGCGCTTTCCCTCCACCTCGGTCTTAAAGAGCCAGCAAACTCCTTTGCCCCCTTTTGCAAACACGCGCACTCCCTCTCCCTCTCCCTCTCTTTCTCTCTCTCTGCCTTGACAACTCCTGATACTTTTTTGAACAAGTTAATAGACAACCATCCATGTGATGGGGGCTTGTCAGGGAATAAATGCGCTGGGCCCGGCCAATCAGCGCGCGCCGGCTCCTCCACTGAGGACGAGCCTCTACCCCTGGTTTTGCATGAAACGGGGCGGGGGCTGCGGGCG
>NW_017728910.1:20535050-20538078 GCF_001723895.1 Crocodylus porosus | reverse complement strand
GGCTCCGTACGCCATCTCTGGTGTATGAAGCGCTCCCACGGGCAGGGCCCCCCTCTCGGGCGAGCTGTCTGGACGGGCCCGGCGCGGAGCCTGCCCGGGGCAGCTTGGTGCCACGGGGGACCTCCGCGCGGGCTGCCCAAGCCGCCGGAGCTCAGGTCTGCCGCGGATTAAATCCGGGGCCGAAAGCACCATTTAGAAACACACACATGCGCGCACGCACACACGCACACGCACTCACACACGCGAGAAGGGCGGCGAGACACAACTTGGAGGCTGCCCCGGACTTTCTGAGCGCGGGGGCTTCAGGGATGGGGCGGGTGCGCCCCCTACTGGCAGACGCTCCCAGGCACGGCTCGCTCTCACTTTTCCAAAGAAATGTGTAAAAATAATAAAAGGGGGGGGGAAATAATTATATGTAATCTAAGTAATAAAAAAACAACAACCCCCAACAGTACGGATGCATCTTTTTATGGATTATGTAAATAAATCCTATCGGATTTAATGTGTTTAATTCGAAAATGTACATATCGCCCGTAGATAAGTGATAGGTTAAAGCGGAGGAAAATAGGTACAAATTATGAGATTCAAGCTAGAAACGGATTCTGATTGTCCAGACGCTGCTGAAGCCACGCAACTATTTACTTTGGTATTGTTTACGCCCGGGGCTGCACTTGATAACGTTATTCCTAAAAACACACACACACACACACAAACACACACACACACACACAAAACCTGATGGATAATTAAGTTTGGGGTGGGGGGAGGGGGTGGGGGTGTTTGTTTATCGTAATAAATGGATAACTGATGGCTGGTGTTAGACAAGCAAGTCTTGTTTTTGGTCTCCACTGTAGTTGCAGAAGCAGAATCGGTTGGGAGTGCGTGTGTCTGCGTGTGAGCCTTGGCTGCAGCCAGATTTTACACGCAACTCGATGCATATATTTGTGCCTGAACTCTCTAATAACACACTGAAGAGGTTAAAGTGGCTGGCTTGGCTCTCTGTTAATTGCATTTATCATATAAATAAGCGATGGAAATACCTAACAATTGTGTTATCATGAGTATTTACAGCTTTATTTTAATTAACCGTGTTTTACTTATCAGTGCAATAAACTGCCTCTGGCATATATACATAATAATGCGCTATAGGAAAATAAGATAAAGGTGATAGCTCTTTCACAGTTTGTTCTTCCCCGTTTCCTACGTGCACGTTTCTGGCTCCATAAACCGGGGTCCCGGCTACTCGTTTAAATGATGTAAAAAAACAAGGAGCGCCTTCCTCCAGCTCCAGTATTAGTAACAATAACGACAACGGGCTATTGAAGAAGATCGAGATTTGTAAAAGGGAGGCCTAGAGAGGCACGGTTTAATCTGAATGGATTTTAAAAATCGTTGCCTTTGGTATAATTTATGGAAATGAAAAGTGCTCACATTAAACAAATAGTCCGCAAACGTGCTCAGCGCGGGAGTCCGAGGCGGGTTCGCGCTTATTCGGGGGTGATGAGCTTATTAACGAGAAAATGGATGTTAACGACTTGGATTTGTATTTATTTCTTGTGCGACCCCGGGCTGCACCCACCAATTTCTTCGAAAAGCCCTGAAGATGCAGCCTGTCGGGGCACTGTAAAATCAGGGCTATCTACATAATTTTTTCGCACTGACCTTGCTAGTAACAAATCTAAAGCAAACTGTTAAGCAGCCTGGTGGAGATGGAAGATTGCAGCCTCGATTTTTTTTTTTTTGTCCTTAGCTGCAAATAGAGGTTTAACTTGCAGTAATTAGGTGAGAACTAGCCAAGCATCTTACTATTATGATGCTTGTTAAAAACGCTTCTTTTCTGCATCTGCATTTGAGTGTGTTCCCCTCCACTCTTAATCTTCTTATGGAAATGAAGGCGAGCGGCGGGGAACCTGCAGAGACTTACAGAATGTCCTTGTTAACTGGAATTTCTCAGCATTGCTAATTAGCAGAGTTTGACGACCACCAGTATTGGGGAAAGCTCTGTTTAGCCACTCACAAACCCTTCCGAGGAAGAGCAGACTAATTTTATTTTGTAATTAAAATCTGAAAAGGGCCCTATTTGACAGTTAGGGCTATGAGAGTTTTATCTCCCTGTGAAATAATTACTGCCTTGATAACTCAATTTTCTGCAAAATGTCAACTGTGAGCTCCAAAAGTTTTAATTTCATTACGTTTTTTTAAAAAAAAGAAATCTGAAGACGAAAATGTACAGAGAGATTCCCCCCCCCTTTTCTAATTCTGGCACCAGTTAACTGCACAGAGGCTAAAGTTAGCCCAGGGAAGTTTTGCCAGGCTCGCTGTAACCCACTCCCTGGTGAATCCCTAATGCCACAAGGCGCGTTATTGCAGTACAAGCAGCAAACCCTGGAGGAAAATTGCCCCCCCCCCCCAATGTAGTTCCCGAGGAAGATCTCCCCAAAGAAACACCCCGAGGAAGGTTTCAGGCCAACACTGGTGTTATTCTGGTAAAAGGCTTTGTTCATTTACAACCATGAATAGGTATGAAGGGAGGGGGGTCATGTCCTGGGGGTATTACACAGATGAGCTGGGCTCTGGCGTTTAGGTTGTTGTTGTTGTTGTTTTTTTAAGTACTGCCAGGTCCTGAAAGTCTTTCCAGGCTGCTATTTCACGAGTCAAAGCAGCAACCAGTCCATTCTTCCTTTTTGGCAGGCAGTTCGCCCCGACCCCCACTAACAAGGCTTTAAAATGTGAGATTCGGCTTTCTGCATTTTTTTTTCAGAGAGGGGGACACTCCCCAAGCCTTGGGGGGCGATCTCCGAGCAATGGCAATCAACCCAAATAACGTGCCAGGTTTGGCTGAGACGGGGTCTATAATCCCGAGTGAGGCACCAGCCCCTTCTCCTCGAAGCTTGCTAATCTCCGCACGCTTGTCGGAGGGGGGGGGGGCAATCCGGGGGGTGAGCCGGGCGCCGGACCACGCGTAGCCCACGCTGCTTCCATGTATATGGACCGTGTGTGTGTGTGTGTGTGTGTGTGTGTGTGTGTG
>NW_017728910.1:20532651-20534710 GCF_001723895.1 Crocodylus porosus | reverse complement strand
GGGCGAGACCCCCGGTGCCAGGCCGCGCGACGCCTCCACCCGCGCGCCCCCACTCCCACGGCCCCTGCCGCCGGGCTGGCCCTGCAGACGGGAGGGGGCCGCGGGGACCCCGCGTTCAGCGCGGAGCACCCCCCCCGGCACATCTTGTGACCCGGCTTTCCGCTCCCGCGGGCCCTGGGAAGACACCCCGAGAAACGCAGCCGCGCAGCGCAGCCGCGGTGGCACTGAGACACCTGTCGGAGCCAGGGGCCGCCCGGCCCCTCCGGCCACCCCCGCTCTGGCCGGCTTGCACCCCTGGCCTCGCCTCCGCCTGGGCCGGGGCCTCCCCGAGCCAAGCGACCCTCCGCCCGGGTCCCGGGGGGCGCAGGCCTCGAGCCCCTTTTGGCAGTCTATTTAAAGGGATCTTTCCTTCCGAGTTTTATAAGAACAAATGAGTTTTCTTTTCCCATTGTAGCTGAATGAACTCATGTATATTAAACACAAAACCCTCTCCTGAAGGACGTTAACTGCTTCACTTAAACCCACAAAAGCACGAAAATTCAGAAGTAAAGGTTTCCAATGCCCTGAATAGGTCCCCTCGGCTCTCCCGCTATTGCAGGGCCCGGAGGATGGGGAAATGCTGGGGGGGGGGGGGTCTGAACTGCTACCCGCGGCCGCCTTCAATAGAAGGCTATTGTCTCCCGCTTAAATTTGGGCTGAAACTTTATTTTAGCTTCCCCTTTTCTTTTGCCTGTGTGCGATGAAAAAAAAGACAGAAATCGCCCTCCTCGGGATCATGCGGTGTCCTCCAAATCAACCCGGGGCCTCTCCGGCCCCGATGCAGGTTTGATGGAATTACTGTGAATTATTCTGGCTCCTCCACTGAAATCATAATGACTCCCAGAGAAGCTCTTAGGATTTCAATGGCGATGCATGAGCCCAGCCTGAGGTACTTCAAGGTTGCCTGTCTGCTCAGAGCACCTCGACGCACTCTGGGAGCCCGAGGCACGGGTTGAAAAGTACATTTAAAAAACAAAAAACCCCCCCAAACCCCTTCCAGTGATTCACAGATCACTGACACGATCATCCATAATGGAGCCAAGACGGTGACTTTTATCTCGCTGTGTTCGTCATAGTCCTTAATTTGGAGATCATTGCCAGGACAGACAGTAATGACTCTTTCGGAACTGTTATGATCTGGAGTGACAATCTCTCCATCTCGCCCATGGTCGATTGACACCACGGGCTCGCAAATCCGGATGGTGATGGGGTTTAATTCAGATTACAGGCTAGCGGTCTGTAACGCGCCTGGGTGTCACCGGGACAGGCGCTGAGTACCCACGGGCGCCGCGTCTCCCAGGCACCCAGCGCCTCCACCCGCGGACCTGGAAGGGGCTGAGAACCGGTTCACGGAGCCCGAGGCCGGGGCAGGGCCCATCCGCTTCCCGCGCCGCGCCTTTGAAGCCCGGCGAGGCTGTCCCGACGTGAATGGGCAGCGAAAGGGCAGGCCGGCCTGTCCCATCTGGAGGGGCAAACACCGTCCCGGGGGCCCACTGACCCGGGCACATGGCACGGGCGGGGCTCTGTGCGCAGGCTGCCTCCACGCAGGCCCCCAGAGTACCCCCGTTTGCCCTGGCAGCGGAGCCAAGGATGCTGCTCGCTGGGCTTGCTCTCCTGGGACGCCAGGAGAAAGGCCCTAAGGAAAAGCAGGGCAAGCGCCCGGGGAAGTGGCAGTCCGGGCTGCTTTGGGGGTTTCTTTTTAAATCTCGCTCTCCACTGTCTGTGAGTGTGTTTGGGGAAATGCTGGGAAACGGGCTCCCCCCTTCCCCCGAGCCAAAAGACATTCCTGACGCTACCGCATCAGGTGGGGGACGAACAATAGCAATTTATATTTCACCGCGTCGTCCAGATGTAGGGCCAGATCCTAAAGCCACAGACTGCTCTGGCGAGCAAGGCTTTGCAGAATCGGGCCCTCCGAGTGAGCCAAGGCTCCGGGGCTGGGAAAGGAGCCCGCGTGAAAGAAATCACCGCCGAGTCGCGACTTTAGAAGCCAAGTTTTATTCCTGGGAGGGTGAAGGGG
>NW_017728910.1:20531294-20532551 GCF_001723895.1 Crocodylus porosus | reverse complement strand
TAGAGAGCCGGGTCTCTGGGTAGCTCGTTTCCGTGGAGCATCTCCCCAGCGCTAACTAGAGAAATAGCAACAAGGGGAATAAAAGGGAATTCCGTCGTGCTGCCATTCTGCACCGTGCTCAGTCCAGGATTGCTAGGCAGAGCAATAGCTTTATTTTAGGCGGCTTCCTGCAGAACTGCTTTATTAGAGTGGAGCAGACTGAGAGGACGGAGAAAATCTCCTCCGTGTTAGAAACAAGAGCATCTTGAATGCCATCTTCGGATCATTTCTCAAGTGCGAAGTTTAGTGCGAGACTGCAGTCGCTGCGACTCACTACATCGAAACACCGATGCCTCACAACTCCCACCCCGGCTGCCAAGTGGCGATCGAAAATAACCCCAATTCGGTACAAATAATTTGGCTTCCACTGGTGTGTCTTCTCAAACGCCAGACGCACAAACTGTATCAGCTTGCACATACAGACCTGAGCTAGATGGAGTTATGCGGAGCTGAAAGATAATAAATCGCGAACGGAGCTAAAAGTTGGTTAAGAGATGCAGTGGCGAGTCTTTTCTTTATGCTACTGGGGATTTTTAAGCTGACATCCGAAAAGGAAAAGCTCGCAAATGATCCAGTTAAAATACCACCTCTTCCTCCTCGCCACATACAGCGATGGTGTTAAGGGATATGTCCTTTTCAGATTTTAAAACAGAATTCAGGAGCATATTTCCTTCAGTAAAACCCCAATCTAAGACGCTAATTAAAAACACCACCTATCTGTACGGGGCTGCTTTAAAACAGCCTGGGATGAAAAAGGAAATAAACGCACGTGCAGGGGAAAGTCTTGAACGTTTTGCTAGACTCCACAACACAAAGCATGTGGGGTAGGGGGAAACCCCGCAATGATTATTCTTTCGTTTAATAATCCTACCAAATTTATTTGTCTTTGAATGAAGACCTGGCACCCCAATAACATAGACTAGAAAATGACGGCGAGCGGCGTCACATGTGTGCTGCTAACACGGGTGCGCGTGAAAGCTCTGTGCAAGGGGGAAAGAAACGCCAACACCCGTGTTTGCAAACACTGAGGGTGCCAGGTTCATTTTCTTTTCTTTTTATTTCACCTTCTTTGGGTTTGGGGATGGGCACAATTAACGCGGGGAGGAGAAGGATTTCTTCCCCGGACTTCTGCTGCGGGTTATTTGCTCGCCTTGTGCTTTTCCGATTCATCTTTTTTTTTTTTTTTTAAAAGAGATCAAAATCCAAACTTTTTTTTTT
>NW_017728910.1:20520769-20522713 GCF_001723895.1 Crocodylus porosus | reverse complement strand
GGATTTCTAGATGTTTTTTTAAAGGTCACGGAGGGGGAAGCCTGTGAATGTCAAAGTTGGGCTGCAGCTACTTACATGTCCATGCCAGCTCGGGGTGTCGTGGAGGACGGGCGGTGTGATTGGCAGCAGCCGGCGCGAGTCCGCGGGCGCGGGAGCGGCGCGCAGCCCCGCAGGGGCGACCGCTTCGCACCGGACGGCGCCCGTCGGAGGGAGCTTGCTCGTCCCCTGCTCCTCTCCCCTCTTCTCCTCCTCCATCCAGGACAGAGAATGAATCCATCTCGGTTTTTCTTCCCCCGGCTCTCCTTCCGATTGCCTACACATCCTCCAAGTCCTAGCCCTAGCTTTTAACTGCGGTCCCTGGAACAAGGGGGGGAGAGAGAAAAAATCGTTTATGGCTTAAAACATCCAAATGCCTGATTTGGTGTGTGTGTGTGTTATAAGAATGCACCCACAACAACAAAAAAGTCACTTCTCTCTTCCCCACCGTACAGCAGAAGAATAAGAAAAAAGCTTTATATTTTTGCAGTGGGTATTCAAAGATAATTTGATGCCATTGTTTCTGCTACAGATGGTTCTTTTTAATACAATAACACTGCTCTTTGTGCATACTACACACAATAAAAATCGAAAGCGTTCTCCTGAATAACCATTTTGTTCTCGCTTGTATAAGGCCAACAAAAGCTGCCGTGAGGTAATGGGCTCTGTTTATTGAAGCCATAGAATAGCGGTTTGATAAAGATTTTTTTTTGTCATATAGGAGAAGGGGGGAAAAGAAAGACCTTGCAAGGTCGAGCCGATCTCTTCATATTTTTTTTTTTATTATTATTAACATATTTGTATCAATACATTTATTTCAGCTGCAGCTGCAGGTCGCCCCCTTCCTCCCCCTTAGCCCTCCCCCGCCTTCCCCCACCAGCCCAAACATCTGTTTCTTTGAATTTGGGGAGCTCCGCAGACGAAGCCCTGCCTAAAGAAATAACCCGCGAGTTGGCGAGAGAGGCGAAGGCGGGTCAGCTGGTGCGGGAGGACCGGGGCTGGTGTGTAGGCTAGAGATGTGTGTGTGTGTGTGGGGGGGGGTGCGTGTGTGTTTTCCCAGCCCGCCACACACACACACACACACACACACGCACGCACACACTGGTGCTCGCGGCCCTGGGATTAGCGGAGGCGTTTTGCGGAGCGCGCTGCCACCTCGCCCCGCGCAGCCCCCGCGGAAGGGCCGTGCCCGGGCTCCGCGCAAAAGCCGAGCCGTGTGCGGGCGCCCCGGGCTCGGCCCCCGCTCGGGGAAAGGCGCAGCACCCCGCCCCCGGCGCGGGGCAAGCCCCCTGCCCCGGCCCGCACCTCGGGCTCGGGGCGGCGGGTGCGGGGCAGCCCCGGCCCGGGCGAGTGCTTCGACAACGGGGCTCCGCGGGGAAGTTGTTAGTCAGCGCCTGGGTTTGTCTGCCCTTCTGTGGGCATGAATGCCCCGCTCCCCGGGGCTCCGCGGCCCGGCCTGACAGTAATCCACCTCCGTGACTTCTGCCCTTCGTGTTTGCGGGGAGCCGGGCTCACTTGTAGCACGACGGCAGCGCGGCGTAATCGCTCTCAGCTCCCCTGTCCTTTCACTCGCGGCCTCGGCCCGAGAAACCGTGCCCCGCTGCGGGGGGGGGGGGGTGCGCCTTCAAACTGGACTTTCCCTTTTTTATTTGGAGGGGGAACGACGCCCCCCGCCCCCCGGGGCCTCTGCAGGCGGGGGCTGCCCTGGCGGGCGCTGCTCACGAGGCCCCAGCACGGCCCCCGCCCCGCACGTGCTCGGTGCGGGGTGCTGCTCGCTCGCGTCTCCCCCCCCGCGTCCTCCCGCGGGGCGGGCGGCACACGCACACGCAGAGGCGCGGGGCACGCGGGCAGCTGAACCCGCAGGCAGGCAGCACGCAGCTGGGCCCCGCCGCGCCCGAGCGCCCCCCG
>NW_017728910.1:20503441-20519728 GCF_001723895.1 Crocodylus porosus | reverse complement strand
CCCCGAGAGCCCCTTTGTCCGACAATATGATGCTTTAAAACATTTCAAGAAATTAAAGGTAAAGCAGGTCCACAAAAGCAGCTTTTGTAGGGCTGCAGTAATAGCCCTGCCCTTCTCCGCCTGGGAATGTGTGTCACCATTTCAGAAGCATCTTCCCAAATCAAGGCAGAGTTTTGAAAGGGTTGTCCCCCCCTTGATTGCTATGACATACCTGAGAAGCCTCGGTCCTTTATTATCACCACACATTCTTGGCTAGAAGAAAAATGCTTGCCACTAGTTGCTATGGTTAGCCAGGGTGTCAAACATAGCTCAAAGAAATGTAGCCCCTTGCTGCAGTGCAATGTTTCCCCCCGGGGAAAAAGGAAGAGGGCCAGGATCCTCTTACATTGTTCAAAGCTTTTAGCACACTCGTCCCAGGTACATGACACTTTTGTACAACGGTGTCTTTAGACCCAAGAGCCTCGTCTCTTTTGATATTTTCGTGTGTACGTTTGGGCTCGTTTTACAGACTGACACATCAGCTAAAGTTATCCAGAAAGTGAAGCCAATTTGTGATATAATCGAATGCATCCCCATGATGAGGAGACTCTCCTTGTATTAACACGAAAACGCTTATGGATTCATAGCCCGTGGCAATACTAATGAGTTGGACAGTCTCCAGACAAGGGTATGCGTGTACACTATACATTATCTTTACACTCTACATGATCTTTACAGGCATATTATGCATTATACACATAACACTTTTCATATATGATCTGTAAACATCCGTGACATCTAGCGTTATACCTACCAAGGCTACACATGCTTATCATAGGTAAACACACATAAATCCATTAAAAATAGGTCAATACTTTAAGCTAGATTCTGATCTAAGGGTGCACTGAGGAGCTACTACTCTTAACAAAGCACCCTTCTGGTCTTTTATCAAAACATATACTTTCCGTAAACCACCACCATTATTACTATTATCAGCAAGGAGGAAACAGGAAAAAGAAATAATGGACCTTAGTTGGCCCTTTCTGAGTGGAGTCTGGAAAGCACATCATTGCCAGGGCCCCATTGGACCATTTTCTGGGTCCTAACTTGATGAAGACACAAGGGGTGCGTCTACATGAGATGCTGACTGCGCAGTAGCCAAAAAATACTGCGCAGTAGTGCTTCACAGCATGGACAGTGCTAATATGTTACTGTGCAGTATTATTAGGCTACTGCACAGTAGTGTCACCTAAAAGATGTTTGCTGGTGCTACCGCACAGTAACTCTGGTTAGTGCACGTTTATTTAGTACTTGCTAATACAAGTACTAAATAAATGTGCTGTAATGACTATGCAGTAGCGCCTCGTGTAGATGGGCCCAAGATGAACTTGGAGAGGGTTTAAATCTGTGGTCTCTTATAGCCTTCCCTCCCCACATCACCACAGCCTCATTCTAGTGACATCTAGTTATCTTCTACATGCATTTTCTAAACCACCATCCACAGTATGCACCATAACTTTTGTCATGCATCTTACATTTAACTAAAAGCATCTTGCTTTAGAGAGCCTCTCACAATGCTTTGACTATTTCCTATTCACTGTTTTTCAAGGACTGCCTTTATTTCAGACACTACAGGGGCCAAAAAAACCCATCAGGGACTAAGCTGGACCATTTGTCCTCCGAACAGGTTAGACACCACAGGGGAACCCTGCTCAGTTATGTCAAACTCTCCATCGGTGCTGATCATGCAATAGCACCTTCAGCACTCCCGATGCCTCCAGCCACCCAGTTGAAAAAGGCTTGAAGGAGTATCGGTAACTGAGATGAAGTATAAAGGAGCAATATCCAATGGGACCAGAATGCATCAGATCCATAGCTGGCACTAAATTAAAAAGTAGACGGTGGCCCAGGTATCAACCTTGTTGTCAAGGCACAGTAACGTATAAGGGAGATGTATATACAGGAGCAGATGACTGAAATCCAGAACACCCCAATTAGCCTTACTACTTATTAAAAAACTACTATTTATATTATGGTTTTCCACATGTTATTTTTTTTCATAGCAAATCTGTAGGACTGTATCATATAAGTTTTGCTCAAATCACCCAAATCAGCACTGACCTGCTTAAGGTCAGAGGAATGTAACTTCAAATATTCATATATTAAAAATATGTATTGTTATTTTAATAGGCACTGTCGATAGTTTAATTTGTATCTGTATTAAATTAAACATATGGTGAACAGGGTATAATAGATTTTCTATAATTTAGCTGCCAATGTGGCAACAGAAGCCAGTTACTCTCACCAGCAGACTTGTCAGTGGTTTGTTTACTAGCTTATTTGAATTAAA
Source organism: Crocodylus porosus (assembly GCF_001723895.1). NCBI lineage: Eukaryota > Metazoa > Chordata > Crocodylia > Crocodylidae > Crocodylus > Crocodylus porosus. The sequence continues at coordinate 20,517,399 of NW_017728910.1, read as the reverse complement.
ATAAAGCTTCGCTTCTGCTGACTGCACATCATTATCTATGAGACCATAATCCTGCTAGCAAATCCTATATCTTCCAGAACTGGCTCTTTTGTTTGGGATTACTGAGAGCTTAGCCTATAACAAAGAGGAATAAGGCATCCCTCTCATCCTCGTAATTAAGTGTGGGGAGTAATTTAGAAACAAACCCAGAAAGATGTACAATTTGGAGTTATATTTCTATACAGCACAGAAGAACAGGAGAGGCCAAACACTGATTATGTTAACAAAATGTTTAAACTATTAAACTTCTGTCCTACAGGAATCCAGCTTTTAAAATTTAATAGCAACTATCAGAAGATTTTAAGTTGCTTTACACAAGAGTAATTTTTTACCCCTCTAAAGGTATGCTGGAAAATTTGGATGGGGCTTAAAAACGGTAGACTATTTGAAAGATCATGTTTTTATAAATATGCAATGACACACACACACTTTCCAACAAGTCAGTTCTACAAGTAAAGAGCATAACGTAATGGGTTAAGAAAGCATTTTATTTTCTCAAATTCTGCTACTGATTAACAGTTCTTAAATAAGAGCAGTGCAGAGGAGAGACTTTGAGCACGCTTGATAAAATGCTCTGCTGAAAAACGATGGATTTGTATTTCCTTTGGAAAAATAAAAACTTGAGATTGCCAGCGTTTTACATGCACCTTAGATATAACTATACTTCAAAGGAGAATGGGGTATATTTTAGCCATTCAAAACAAACATTCAACGCTTAAATTTAGATCACCAATATGAAGACTGTGAACCTGGCTACCTTCCCGTCACCCTATTTTTTCTTTGCAATGTTATACACAAGTTGCAGAATTTCACAGCTATGTCATGAGAAAAAAAAAATGAAAAAAAAAATGAAGCCCTCGTAGTACACAGATAAACCATGTCTATTTGCAGAGGACAAGTAAAGACAGGGGTTGATTTATAAAAGTCTTCAACATTAATTGTCACAGATGGGAATTCTGAGGATCTCTGTGAAACCAAACGAGGCCCTAGTGAATTATAAAGCAGGTCCTTAGACTTTAAAAACATTTAGGCAAAGTGACAGTTCAGAACATCTGTTACCCTTCTGTCTGAGTATAAACTGGATGTCATGGAGTGCACAGCTGTAGGCATTTTCTGCTTCTTTTTGCCAACATCTGTCACAGCAGTACAGTAATATAGGTAATTATCAACACCTCATATAAACTGTTTGCTATTTTAATTTCTGAATAAGTAAAATTAGTATTATCGCCTTTGGCAAAAAAAAAAAATTGAGAAAAAATATATATTTTCCCTTTTAAAACTGAATGACAGAACTGATCTGTTTGAGAGAGCAAAAATTCAGACAAAAATCTTTACAATAAATACAGGCCTTAGAACAACATAGAAGACTTAGGTGAGAGCAAGTTTAAATATTTCCCCCCTCTCCCTCTCCCTCTCCCTCTCCAAAAAAAGGACATTCGAGCCTCATCTGTCATAAGGAAAGAAGATCAGTAACAAGAAAAGATAGGAAACCATTAATCATCTATGGTTTTTCCCATGCAAAAGGAGCTGTCAAATGATGTATATTTTACCACAGTAACAAAGCCAAGTGCTCATCAGTACCAAGCAATTTTTACTGTCAGTTGGTCATCCTTTATCAACATCTGCAATAAGAAAAAAAGATCACCTTGCAATGATGCAAAGAACTTCAACCCCTCTGCCTGGTGATGAACTGAGCATGGTAATTACCAGTAAGATATTTTGAAACTGAAACACACTCCAGAAATCTCTGAACATTTGAACAGAAAGGGTACAGAAAGAGACAATCTTCAAACAAGGAAAAGGCTTTCAAGCCATCTTTTCAGAACCATACTTCATCCTCTCATCTAAGAGACAGAGGTACCATTCTTATGAACCAATATCAAGTACTGAAGATCATATACTTTATCATAAGCAGCACGGCTAAGATTTTCAAAAGTGACAGGTGATTTTGGTTTCAACTTTGGGCACCTAACTCGATACACCTTACCAGAGTCTGAGGGTAGGTGCTTAAGTGTGTCTCAAAACGTGTATCAAGTTGGGCATCCACAAAAATGAAATGCTCAACATCATTAGTCACTTTTCAAATTCTTGGCCTGCACATACCCAACGCCACAGACATTTTCCCAATGCGCCACCAGTATGTTAGCATACAGTATGGAAAAGAAGTTGGAAGAATAAAACAATGCGCCCAAGCAACAGTACTACAACAGGGGAACATGTCTGTCTAAGTCTGTAAGTCAAGCATGAGCCTAGTGGTAGGAAATAATCTTGCTGCAGTTACATTTTGCTCTCTCCATCTAAATTTTTAACAAAAACCATGGGTGTATGTTTCTGAAGTTATTCAAATTCCACATATTTCATTTTCTCTTAAAAAGAGGGACAATGAAAAGTGAGGAAATGTCCAGATGAAAAGAGAAAAACTAAAGGGGAATAAAAGGGAGAAGTGGTAGAGACTGTGAGCTGTCCCCAGGAAAAGACAGCAATGGACAAGAACTGGAGTGGGGGAAAGACAAAGCAAGTGCAGTTGAATTGGCGAGTCAAGAACTGGTGCCATTGGATAGCTGAGAGGATCAATGTGTTGAGCATTTTTTATCTATTTCTTTTACAGGGAAGTTATTCTTTCCATAGAAGCTTCTTATATTTTATGCAATCTTGATTTATCTGGAGCTGGAGCTATTGGAGGTAACTGGTATATTCAAGACTACATCCAGCTGACCTAACATTTAAAGCCAGTGCTGGCTGTAGTCTTGCATATACCAGTTGACTCCAAATCTTAGAACCCCACATCCAGATCTCATTCCTCCGGCTCTCTCTTTTCTTTCTTTCCCTTTTCCTGAGTCAAACCCTCTAAAATTCTCCGGTTTCTCATCTTCCACTTTGGTTCCTCTGCACATACTTCTTGGCCGCTCCTCTGCAGTGAATTCCCCATAGCCTTCCAGCAACTTGTGTTGCCTCCTCCCTCTGACAGACATACTATGTTGGAAATCTTAGGCCCGCTCCATATAGCCGGGAGCCCAGCACCCTGGGAAAGGCAGCGGGATGGCAGGCAACCTCCAGCATAGGGGCAAGCCTAAGTTTAGGATGCTAGTGGCCTGCCAAAACCAGCTTGGGAGCAGTGCAGTGAGGGCTCCTATGCTTTCAGTGAATCAATCCAACTGAGGTTTCTCTTGCTTGCATTTCTCTTGCTTGCATGTTGTCAAGTCAAATGAATATTGTACCCCTTTGCTTTGTCACGACCTTTGATTTCAATGGAAAGTTGTTTTCAAACACTAATTTTAACCCCCCCAATAAAACTCTCTTGTACATCCCCATCACTCTGTTATCCAAACACAGTTCATTAACTAAGATTATTTGAGCTACTGAACATCACATAATAGGAGATGTTTTCCCATACAATTCATCACACTACTAATATTTATTATTGCAGTCCATTGCGTCATAAATACCTTATAGTCAACTTGTCTCAAGCAAGTGCTGTATAAACCCAATTTTATTCAGTTTGATAAATATATGGGGGGTGGGAGAAATCCCTAAAATCTGAAGGGTTCCTTGCCATCTTCATTAACAATAACAATGGTGGAACAATCTATTAACACCCTTGCATACAGCAAGATCTTTTTAAAGGCATGGGGATGTTCAGTTAATAGAGTGATCTGATTGGCTGAACACTGTTAGGTGTTTTATAAGTGATATTTTTTTTTAACAAGCACACAAAGATAAGGACTTTAGCCTTGAATGCTGCCAACTAACAATATATCAGCACACAGAAAGCTAGTGCTAAATGTATTTATTAAAATAAACACTTTAAAATACTCTGCTTTTCATACAAAGTTATTATCTTACAGTTTGTGTAAAAGGTACTTTTGTAATCAATGGTATACAATCAGCTTCACATACGCACGCAGACACACACAGACATACCCATCAGATTGCATGGGGCTGATTCATCTCATTATGTTCTGTAGCTTAATTCTCTAATTCTTGTAGCTTCTGTTGGAATTCTTCCAGATCAGCCCTTTTTTCTAAGATGAAATCAAAATACTTCAAGGCCACAGCTACCATGTAATACAATCAAACCCAAACACTGAACACTCTCATCGTCGTGTTCCAATAGTGCCAGGGCCATAGGGATTCTCTGGCATTTCTAGACTACTTATTGCAGAAAGGACAAGAGAAATATGTTGCGGATATGCGTGAGTTTTGCAACAGTCAAAATAGGCAGCAGGAGCCAGCTGGAGAATTCCAAGTGCTGCAGATTTTCCCAATTCCTGCCCAGGAAGCTATTCACTAGCTATTAAATGTGTTAATCGTTTTGATACATTTTGTTATACTAGCATAGATAAGGGAGGGGAAAACTAGGGAACAGCAAGATTGAATATACTCACAGACTATGATTTTTTTCCACTGAAACTGAAAGTAGTAAAAAAAATAAAATTACTGGGTGAACTGGGTGAGCAGGAACATTTTAATGATTAAACCTTGTTAGTTTAGCTCACCATTACTTGTAAGATCATCCTGTTCTTTACATTTTTGCAAGCATTTGGATCAGTGCCCATTTCTTAATAAAAATATTAGATTGCTGTAAAACACTACTGCAAATTAGACTTAGCAAGCCATCTCCTTCTGAGACTGTTGATACTCTTAGGTATGTCAGCATCCTTTCATGCAACTGGTCAGACTGTATTTTTCCTTTGCCAGGAGTTGTTAGCTAATGCCTTATACTCTTACAATGTTTGTATTTAAGCCAAATGTATAACTATGAGCCACAGCCCTGCATTGTTTTTACTTATGCTAATTACTCCCCGGAACAAAGTCCCTGTTTTGACTATCAGAAGGGTTATCTTTTCAGGAATGAGGAATGCTTCATTTCAAGAATAGCTTAGCCTAAGCAGAAAACATTATGTGCCTATGGATCACAATAAACCACAAACACTCTAGAAATATATGGCACTGACAAACAAATGGCAAACTTGAACAGATCATTTTTTATGTGGAGCAGTGTTTCCAGGAGTGGTAAAAGGAGGTGACTATTTCTTCCCTTATCTGGGTGGCACTATTATCTGGAAGTCCTTCCGGGGGCTATGTTGTGTTTCCTGCCATTCAATAAGTATATTGGGACCTCTGCATAGTTAATGAAGATATGTGGGTAGTAATGTTTTCAATAAGCTGGTGACATTTAGCTCTAAGAGCTCTATTGCACCTGACTCAGCATATGCTGCATGTGTCAGCCCTAATGTCTCCAAGAGATGGGGACATAGAACAGCGTTAGGTAGCTGAAGCCATCTGGATAAGACTTAAGTGACACTAGAGGCTCGTAGAAGCAACTAGAAAATATGGTGATAATGATTTCTCCATTCTTGAATGAGGCTGTGTATTTCTGGTATATGCATCACAATGGAGCCATACAGTGGCAGTGTCCTGGAACACTTTTTACCATCTATACCCATGCAGAAGAGGGACAGGAGAACTGTGCTGGCTAATTGATATTTTTTGCTTCTGTAATTTATGGCAGGGGCTGCATGCAGCCTTAGAGGTAGTCTTTTTCACAGCTGCAACAACTAATACATTCTTTTTCTCCAGAAAATTGGTACTGGGAAGGCTCCTGTAAGCACTTCAGTATGTATCTGCCTTTAAGCATGCAGATAGTTTTACTGACTTCAGTGGGACAGCTCACTTCCATAATGTTGTTTTCAGATTGAAGCATTGATGGGTAAAGATTTGGGGTAGCACATGACATTTTTAAGCAAAAATCTGGGGTATTATATTACCAAACACTAGAAATTTATGTTTCTACACTTCTTCCCAGACTCAGCCATATTAATCATTTGAAAGAAAACACACTGAATATCACGTAGATAAGTGTTCCAACTTTGGGGAAATGTTATAATCCAAATACAAATTCTTGTTACTGTCTTGAGGAAGCAGAGCGGTAGATCACAACTTGTATACGATCAGAGGCATAGCAGGGTGGCTCTGTGTCCTGAGCAGTGGTGGTTCTGCCACATGGCTAGCCCTTATTTTGGGGCCTTATTACTGTACTAATAGGAAATTATATAATTTGTGAAAAGTGTCAAAGAATAGCCTTGGACAACGAAGTACTTTTTTCACAGACAGACTGAGTGACCTTCTCTTTGCTGCTGTAATAATATGGGCTATGTCACGATCTAGCAGGGCAACCTCTAGGACAGTGATTCTCTACCGGGGTGTCACAGCGGCCTGGCATGCTGTGAGATACTTTTAAGGATGCTGTGGGATGCTACACAATATTACCGCCGTTAGGTGTGCAGATACTTATACAAGATTCACAAAATGAACCCAGAGATTTCAAATAGGAATCCATAGTGTCAAAACATTCGGACCTATTGTGGCTTTTCTGAGTTCCTTGCAACAGAATAACTGCTTTATTATGTGTCCGCACTCAAGAAAGGAGTGAAAGCTAAGAGCAGGCATTTTCTGAGGGGGCCTCAGGTCTAAAAAGGTTGAGAGCCAGTGCTCTAGGGCAGTGGTCTCCAAACTTTTTTGATTGCGCACCCCTATCACTAAAAACTTTTTGAGCATGCACCCCCAATGTATGGATATTTATATAAATAGAAATAGAAATAGAAGTTCTCATATTTTCTTCCCACACCCCAGTGGATCATCTTGTGCACCCCACTTTGGAGACCACTGCTCTAGGGAATGAGACGGTAGTTCAGTCTCTGTCAGCTGTTCAGTGCAATGATTGTCAACTAGGGGGGTGTAGTACCCCGGGGTGCCTTGAGACCCTTTCAAGGGTGCCACGCAATGTTAGCTCTGTTAGGTGTGCAACCTGATTCACAACATATACCCAGCAAACATACATACATACCATATTGGAAAAGGGTCAGCCATTTCAGTGGCCAAGTCAAACAAGACATCATTATCTCTAACTGGGTCTTGCTTTCCAGTGTTTGTTAATCCACACACAGGAAGCGAGGGAACAGATTTTTATCATAACCACATCTAACTAAACTTAGCCATTTACAGATTCTGCTCCCAGAAGTGCCAAGAAGCCTCACCTATTAATTTCAAAGGGTGGTGACGAAGCTTGGCAATTCACGGTTTCAGGCATTAAATAGCTTTAAATATAACTGTGCTTATAAATTGAGGCTAAATACAGGCATTCAAGAAGACAGTGGCAGAAGTGTTCTAACTTTCAAGCTCTACTCTAAGCGCCCCCATTTAAGTCAGGAGAGAGCAGAACACGTTATCCACGGGGTGGGGGGGGGTGTGGATTTGGAGCCTGCTTGCACAGCCCGAGTGCAGCAGGTAGGGGAGGCTCTTGCATGCTTCCCAGTATGCCCTGGGCTGCCGAAGACTACGGAGCAGAGCCAAACAGCTTAGCCACCCTGAATTGGCTGGTGGGGTCACCATGCTGTCCCATGTGGTCTTGATGTAGTGGCTTATCTCGGCCGTAAGTAATTAGTTGGTTGCCCCGTGCATGCCTATCCACAGCACCCTACGCCCACCAAGTGTACGTGTCCCCTGGACACCTGGGTTCTTTCTGTGTGCGTCTTTCCTGGATGCCTGGGTTGTGTGCATGTGTGTGCATATGGCCCAGATGCCTGTATTCCCCCTGCTGCCCCCCAGTGATACTGGGGGCCCCGGCCCCATACCACAGTATGCTGCCTGGAATTGCAAAGGCCTGGCTGAGTCACTCCTCACCCCAGTGGACTAGAAGCCCCCCCAAAAGACTAGGTCCAGAGGGCTTTGAGTGCCCACGCCCTTGCTCTGGGCCATGGGTCTCCTGCCACAGGCTCCTTCAGCCCTGCATCATGGGCACTGCTGCCCACAACCCACACCATTCCCCTTCCCCTCTCCCTCCCCCAACACACCCCCTAGGCACACACTGGGGTGCGGAGAATGTGGCGCAAGGAAGAGATATGCCCCAGTTTAAAATGCTGGAGTTGCCAAACTTTTAGTGTGTTTATTAAACAAAACCTGCGCAGTGTTATCCACTCCAGGACTTGGAACCTTCTTCTCAGTTAACATTGAGAGAGTGGGTCAGTCCTCGGGCCCGCATTGTTTAACATCTTCATCAGTGACTTGGACAAAGGGGTTGAAAGTGCATTGTCCAAGTTTGCTGATGACGCCAAGATGTGGGGCAAGGTGGGCACACTTGAAGGGAGAGAGACGCTGCAACTAGATTTAGACAGACTACAAAAGTGGGCAGATGAGAGCAGGATGGGGTTCAATGTGGATAAATGCAGGCTGGTGGCTGCCTACAAACTCATCAGGGGAGATCATCAGCAAATACGAAGAGCCCTTTTCGCCCCAGCACCACCTGGGGTGCCGAGGAACAATGGTAATAAGCTGATGGAGAATAGGTTTAGGTTAGAGATCAGGAGGCAATATTTTACAGTTAGGGTGGCCAAAATCTGGAACCAACTTCCCAGGGAAGTTGTCCTCACCCCTACCTTAGGCAAATTCAAGAAGAGTTGGATGATCACCTGTCTGGGGTCTTGTGAACCCAGCATTCATTCCTGCCTGTGGCTAGATGATCTGTTCAGGTCCCTCCTGACCCTAGCTACTATGAAACTATCCCTGTGGGTCTCTTGGGCATTACATCCCAGGAAGGAGTCCCTGGAATGGGGCTTGCCATGCCAGGGCAGATGGTTGGCAGTCTGCCCTACCACTCCAGTCCAGGAAGGCAGTAGTCTCCCCATGGGAGGTGGCATTGATTTCACTCAGGGGTGTCGTAGCTGGATCCCTGTGTATTAATTCCTTATCTCGGCACTGTGACTCTCAGCTCCAAAGCGGGGCATGCAGCATCCCTCAGAAAGCAGCTGGCCATCTGTAGACCTCATTCTTGGACCTTCGCGGTGCATTCCTGGGTCTGGGTATTTTGTTCAAGTGCTGCAGCACTGCAGGTACAAGAAGCTGCTAAACTGCCCATTCCAACCCCGCCCCACTCCCTCGAAGGTGCCCTTTGGTCCTCAAGTCACTGGCATCATCTACACACATCTCCCGTGCCCTGCAAGTGTCCAGGCAAGCATCCTGGATCCAGTGTCTTGGGCTCCATGACTGGGCCTCCCACACACAAATGCGGAGCCTGCAAACAAGGGAGACAGAGGGATATATGGTGAGTTCCCTGTCCAGACCCTTTCCCCTGCCCGGGGCCAGAGGCCATGCAGCTTTTCATGACCCAATACTGACTATGGCACAGAATATCCATCTCCTGCCTCCCAGCTGGGAAAACCCAGGCACCTGGGAGCCAGGTGGGCTGGGAAACCCAAGCATCAGGGCCCAGAGGGATGACCCTTCACCGGTTCTCTGGAAGGAGGGAGTGGGGAGGGGGGCTTGCTAGGGAGAATTCCCATTTCCCATTACACCTTACCTGCAGCAGTGCTCATTCATAGCTACTCTGCTCAACAGCATCCAGAGGAACTCCAGCAAAAATGCGCAGTTTCACCTGTGGGTTACACCTTGGCTGTGGGGCTCAAAAAAAGCTTTCAGTGTATATTGGGGCCTGTCTGGGTCAGGATGTGTGTCAGATGGATCTGGGTAAACATGCTGGCCTCTCTTGGGAAAGAAACATGACCTTGAGGGACGGGGTGGTCAGTTGTCAATTCTACAGATTTAACCACTCAATGTAGCACAAACCGATAATCCTCCAACAACAGCAGTGGGAACTGAGCCTGGTGCCGTACCTTTGTTCCAGGCCAGGGGCACGGGTGTTGTGGGGGAGGTTGTTTGAGAGGCACAGAGTCAGTGAGGAACATCAATAAATCAGTATTGTCAGTCATCTACGTGGACAATCGAAGAGGCAAGAGCACACTGAATATCAGAGTATGCAACCCCAGCCTTCCCCATGAGCATACCCCAACTTACCAAGGAGTCACCTTAGCATGTTCCCTCCCCTACGAACATCACGTCCAGAAGGTCAGCAGTCAAGTCTCTGAATGGGTATCTGCCTTAAGATGCTTAGCCAGCACAACAAGGAGTGCCAACTTCAAAGCGCACAGAACCACCGTGTTTGCAATAGTATATGCCTTAGCACACAGGTGACTGGTGCCTCCTGAATTGGGGGGGTACTTCCCCCCCCAACTGAAAAGTCAGTGACTGGGGGGGAGGTCCCCCTGTGGCAGCCAATCCTGCTGACCTGCGACTGGCAGCGGCATGCCACTGGCACTTCCAGGCACACTGCTGACACATCTGGGTTGGTGGGATTGGCTGCAGAGGGACCGCTTCTCCTGGCGCGCTTCCCAGCCAGCACTCTCAGGCAGGGCACCAGCGCTCTCAGGGAACATGTGCACCCCCATGCAACCCCTATGCATTGCCACTGCCCCAGCAGACCTCTGTGCTTGTGTAATGGTCCACAAATTGTCTCACTAAAAAGCTTAACAGTGTGCAGAGACTCATAACAGGCTGCCCAACTTACACGTGCACAGATGAATTTCCTGCACTCTCAGGCATTGGACCGAGTGACATAAGAAGACAGACTCTAACCGCTCCCCTGCTGCCAGGTCTCTAGGCTCATGGAGAACTTGGCAAGCCAGGTATTGTGGTCTTGTGCACTGCACTAAATTTAGGTAAGGGGAGCAGGGGTGATGAATGGAAATGAAATAATCTTTCAGAGTAATCAGATCTGAAATTTATTTCTACAGCATTTTATACCAACACCAAAAAAGTTCCCCATGGGGCACAACCTTGACAGAGAAGTGTGGGTCAAGCTGAACAGACTAATATCTGGATACAGACGCTTCAGAACACCATTGCACAAGATGAACATTTTGGATGGCCCCCCTGTGTGAATCCTGTGTCCAGCAAACAGCACAGCACTTAACTGAAAACTGCAATCTTTGCAAAAGCCCTGATGGGGTAGATGGAGTCTGTGCACTGCGTGATAATAGCAGGCAGCAGCTCATAGCTGGTTAGCTGGTTGGAGGGAACACAGGGGGCAGCGGGCTTGGAAACAGGGGCTCTGCTGACTCTTGTCACTGACCGCTCAGGGGCAGGGGCAGGCCTGACGGATACTTGGGCAAACCGTATGAGCTCTGGCTGAGGCTAGAGTGCTGCCCTGGGAGGGGGGCTGAGCGGCACCCCACAATACTTTATGGTAAGTTGGCAGAATGTGACCTACCACAAGTCACAATGGAATCTGGTGCAGAAGTTCATCACAGGGCTCTAACCTACAGTGCTGAAGTCTGATACCACGTCCATCCAGGGTTATCTTAGAGCAGGATCTGCCATTTTTACAGTGCTCTATGTACCCTGACCATCTGTTCAGTTATGGCTGTAGAGCGCTTTCTGCACACCTACCACACAACTTCTGTACATGGCCTTACACTCTAGAGCAACATATCCATTAATCACATTACAGGTGTGGTCTACACTGTGGATTTGTTAGGACAGCTATCCTTGTATAAGTTTACCATCCATCCATCCATCCATCCTGGTGCACATGCAGTTTTGACCACCAAAAATGTCCTTTTGGTAGTGTAGTCTACTGGTTCTGTGAGGAAAATAAACTATGCTGGTATACCATGCTGAGATAATAGTAGCTACATACAGGCTTTCATGAACATAGAATGTAAAAAAAAAAAATGGGTATCCCTAACTGATGCTTTAAAATGTTCCTACTGTAAACCTGGCTATGGTCTATCAGCATTTCCCTTTAGAAAGGAGTATGTGATTGAGCCTTAACTTGGTTTTGGAGAAGAAATCTAGCATATAGGTGTTTTAGGAACAAGAGAGATTATTTTCAGACCATGTAATGAACCATGTCTCTCTGTCTCCTTCAAAGCTCATTAATGGCTGGTATAGTGGGGAGTTTGGAATCAGGACTTCTGGGTTCAATTACAAGTTTTGCTACTAACTGTGTGACTCTGGGCAAATCATTTAACTTCGGCATACCTTAGGGCATAAGAATTTTAATCTCTCTTTCCATGGCGTTTTGAGATGTAATTCATTAATGCTTACAAAGGGGTTTGAAATCCATAGATACAAAAAAGTATTAAGTGCAAATACTGTAACAGTGATTTAATCACTTTTATATACTCCTCTGACATCAGTGGGCTTGGCCTCTTTAAATAAGATGTCATTAGCTCATTACATGGTAGTTGGAAGAAACTGTAGCGTATCTTTTTCAGATGCATTTGTGAAAGCCATATAATTCAGATTAAAATACTTATTGCACAATTTAATTTGGTGAAGATTAAGACCCTAAACATTTCCCCTGCCCCCCAAACACCCCGATAGCCAAAGACAGTCTTCATTACCAAGCAACAAATGTATGTCAAAATATTAAAATTAAAAATCACACTCAAATTACCTTTAAGTAACTTTGGAAAATAAAAATTGGGATATTATGTGTAGAGGCTTATACTTTGTTTCTAATTGAGGCTGGTGTAGACATTAAAGATCTGATCCTTATCTGAGGTCATCTAATGCACCAGTGGTTCTCAAGCTTTTTAGACTCTTCCATCATCAAAAGCATAACCCTCTTTATATCACACACCTGTGCATTTGTATCTCATGTGAATAAACACATCTAAGGGCTTTATTTTCATTTTTTAAATTTCTTTTTAAAAAAATTTCTGATAAGGTTATCCTACCTCTTCAAACACCATGCAGAAATGTTGCCCATATTTCTCAACCAGAAACATAGTTGCCTCACTGCATGATTACAAAAACCACAGTATGCGGGCAAGCAAGACACCGCTTTTAGGTCAGAAGAACTCTGCCTTCTTGCATCTCTTGTTCCTATGACAAGTAGATATTAGAAACAAGTGAGACTTCCTATTAATTTTTCTATCTGTCCCAAAGCAAAAATGTAATTATGCTATTTTCTTTCATCAGACAAACACCTCTTTGCCCCAGGTCTGGGGAACACAAGATATTTCTAAATCATTTGCAAATGGTTTCACATTATATGATTTCTTTCCTGGATATGCCATGTATATAGGGCCTATTCCCAAAGCACGAAATCATTATAGCTGTACATTTGTTATGCAAGGAGGTGGGGGTGTTGTCAGAAGCAGCGGAGACTATGCCCTGGTTCTGGAAAGGAAATCTTTTTGTGGTCCTCTGCCACCCACTGGGTTGTAAGGAATGTGGGAATAAGAAAAAACATGTTCAATGGGTCTGTACCCTGCGCTGATGGAACAACATGACCACAAATCTGAAGACGCTGCTGCTCCTTCATATTTAGCTGTATCTGAATGTGGCCCAGATATCTTAGACTTCGCTTGTACTTTGGAGAAGGATTTCATCTTCCAGTTCATGGTACACTTTGATTTTACTTAGAGGTCTGGGACTAGTCCTGTGGAGCATGACAATTAGCTAGAATTAATTAAAACGAAAGAACTAAGGCAAGTGAAAAAACTAGTTTCTTCACAGTGAAAAGGAACAGTCCTTCTGTCTGGAGTAGCAATACAAAAACATATATTATATTCTACTAATGACTACCTGGCTGCAACTATTTTGCTCAGCTGACACTGGCATTTACTCAAAAGTGAAAGGAGATAAACAAAATGATATTCAAAATACATGCAGCTTTTAAGTCCATTACAGCGCTGTCTGGTGGTATCTGGCTCCCCAGATCATCTCTGCCACTAATGGCCAGAACTACCCACACTATGAATTGTCTTGCATGTGACCTGAAGCTCATATTCTGGGTTTCAGGGTTGGATTAGGGAACTGCAGGGCCTTGTAATTAGGTAGCTAGCTAACTAGATAAAATGAAGGTGAATATGAATCAGTGAAATGAGAAGGGAGAAGACAAAAGAATGAGAAGGCAAGAAAAAGAGAGTTGGGAAAATTGGAGGTGGATGGAGAGCAATCTCTAATTGCTGTTCTGAAATTCAGCAGTCTTACAATCCAATATACAATGACTTCATTTCACTAACCAGCTCACATACTGTGTTTGTAAAATTATATCAGTGTTCCTAGATCGGGGT
>NW_017728910.1:20501203-20502406 GCF_001723895.1 Crocodylus porosus | reverse complement strand
GGCCTAAAATACTGAACTTCAGCATAAGCTGCATCAGCCATTTATTTACCCAGCCCTTTGGGGGAAAAAAGAGAGTAAATTAAGGGCTGGCATTTGTGGTGAAGAATGGTATGCTATGGATTTGAATTTTATGACTTGTTATTGTGGTTTGGAGGGGCAGAGAGCTATACAAAAATATTTTTGATCAATGATAAAATTATCTAGAGCTTAGGATATTCCATATGTTAAAAACTGAAATAAACATAAGCAATAAAATTAGTGTCTGGCTGAAATGGAGAAGGGAGAGAGTACAGTGGGAAACCTAATAAAACACAACCGCTTTCTCAGCCCTTTCTCCCAGATCTATTTTGACATTTTCATTTTACATTTTTCTTTCAAGCTTTCAGATAGCTTCATTCTTACACCAGCACCTGCTGGTATTAAAAGAATTTTGAGAGAAGAATGATCTGGAAGTGGTGAAACATTAGAAGAACACTTGTCGATAGTACCTTAGTATTTTTCAGATATAATATTGGCCATGTCTACTCAGGAAACATAAGTCAAATTAAGTAAATGTGTGAATTCAAAGTACATTAGTTAAAGCAACCCTGTGTGAATACTCACAGACAGAAGTAAAATGGCCTTATATGCTTCAGCATAATTTGTTTTAGTTCCTTTTCCTAGTTGTTTTTAATAAATCTGTTTTTTGTTAGGCTTAATACTCTATGGGTCATTTCATGTTCATGTCCCCAAAGAGAAAGAACTCTGCCACCTAAAATAAGAGGTGCTAAAGTGTAAAGAGTTTCTGGAATGTATACGTCTCTCGGGCTAGGGACAGAAGTTACACATAAACCGTTTAAGTGATCAGAAGCTGGTTTAAACCTGTAACAGAACAGAAGTTCAGTGCACATAACCTAGTTTCAAAATGTCTGAAACTGGTTTAAGATAAACCTGCCTGAATTTAGTATCAGACTTTTAACTGATTTAGGTCAAAGGGGCTTATGAAACTTTAATCCCAGACCCCTTCCTGGTTCAAGTTAAATCAGAGTTCCCCAGTATCCCAGGATGCTCTGCAGCCCTGGGCTGGGCTATGCTGTCTGCTCCAGAGAGCAGGGCTGGCCCTGCCCCTCTGCTCCCTAGACAGATCAGTGAGGGCTGGCTGACAAGGGGGTGGGGTGGGAAACCTGGCTGGGGACAACAGCTGGGTCTTTCTGGGGGTGGGAA
>NW_017728910.1:20495330-20498967 GCF_001723895.1 Crocodylus porosus | reverse complement strand
GTGCTTTCTTTGTACTCCCTATGTATTTAAAAAAGGACCTCTTGTTATCTTTGATCCTGGTCGCTAGTCCCAGTTCTGTCTCCTCCTTAGCCTTCCTAACAGCCCCCCTACAGTCTCAAGCAATGGAGGTATAATCCTCCTTGGTGATGGCCCTTCCCTTCCTTCAGGTGTATGCCACCCTTTTAGCTTTCAGATGTTACTGAATGCCTTTGGTGGAGCCATGGGGGCTTTTGAGCACTCTTGCCCCCTTTGAATCATGTTGGGACTATTACCCTTTTTTCTCTTGTTGTTTGGTTTAGTCCATTCCATTTTATGTTAGACTAAGTTGTGTGTGCTTTCACTGTGTTTTACTGGGCTGTATCTTACCTTAAGTGAAGATTTTTGGTTGTTCTTTGTTGTGTGCTTGAGGTTGCAAATTGCTGTGTTCAATACATGCTCACGTCTGAGAAAGGACTATTCGTGTTCAAGCTCTTTTTAATTCAATGCCACTACCTTTTTTCTCACCCACCCCCTCCTCAGCCTGGCAGCAGCTGCCCCCCTCCACCTTCAGCTGGGGGGATGCAGAACTCTGGAAGGCACTGCCCCCACCCAGGAAGACCTGGGGTGGGGTCTCGTGCAGGCCACAGTGGGTTTAAAGCACCCTTCCCATGCCCTCAACCCCTGGGCTGGGACCTGGCCACGCCGCCTCCACTCAAGGGTGGAGGGGGGAGCCTTAGAGTTTCAGTCCCTTCCCTTTGGCAACGGCTGGCAGCCGTGCACTAGTATCGCCCAGATTCTGGTCTGAGCCACTGCAGACATGTGGCTGCATTACCCGAATCAAAAGGAAATGTCTGTTCACTTGCTTCTCAGTTTAATTTCTGCAGCTTAGACTAACCTGCAAAGACTGAATCAATTCAGACTCTTTTTGTATAGCTGTGCTTAACTTCTGTCTGAGTCAGGGCATATGGGAAAAGGCACTGCCAGTAACTGTGATGGTTGAACAGTCTGCAGTTTAGGATTCCTTGCTGAAATGAGGCACTTACATGGTAATGTCTGGGAGTATGCTTTTCAAGATCTCTAGGTGGCTGGGAGACCAACCTGGTTTCAGTTACTCATGGTTTCATCACCTCCCAGCTGCAGCATAGCAATGAATTGTATCTTGGCATGAAGACATCAGTCCTCAGGAACTCTAATGAGTACAGAATGCAGCAATGCATTTCCACAGCAACATGGATTCATGTGAGCACATCAAACCTACCCTCTACTCTCTACACTGGCTTCCTAAAGAAAATTAAATCAAATCTCAACTTCTATTTTCAAGGCACTCACTTGCTTAGATCCAAACTCCCAAACAAATTACCAGAAGCTCTGGGGCTAGGGACTCCAGTCCTCAGGCACACTGCTGTCAGGGCAAAGCTAGCTCATGCAAAGGATGGCTTTCTTAAGGAGAAACAGCAAAGCTATGGAACAAATTCCAGCAGGCTTTAAGACTCATCTCAATTATCACCGTTCTCCATTCCAAGTGAAAGGCATATTTTTTGACCTTGCTTCCGACAACAAATAAAGCCCACACAACAAATATACAAATAAACTTAAAAAGCATAATAATCTAAGATAGTGGTGCTCATCAACTTTCCCCAGCAGGTAGGATGGGCAGTGCCTGATATGACCATGGGCCAGCTGTGGCCACCACCTGGCCACAGGGAGGGGGCTGGGGGGCAGCCTAGCCTGAGCCTAGCTCCACAGGGGCAAAGGGGACTTCACCTGACCCTGTAGCAGGGAAAGAGGACTTGACTCAGCTCTGTGGGGGGAAAAAGGGGTGTAGCCTGGCTCATGGTGGGGTAGAGGGCATGGCACTGCCTCAAACCAGACCCATGGGGAGGGGGAACATGGCTTGTCTCGCAGGGGGCAGGTGGGGAAGGAGGAGTGGCTCAGCTCCAACCTGGCCACAGGGGGAGGGGGAAACAGCTTAGCTCTCACTGGGCACGAGGACTTTGGGAATTTGGCAGGGGGGAGGGTAGCTGTATTAATAGCCACTGCTCCCCAACTGCCAAATTTCCAGACTCATTGAGAGTCCTGTTGGCCACAAGTGGCCCACGGGCCAGAGGTTGAGCACCCCGATCTAGGAATACCAATATAATAATTTTACAAATACAGTATGTGACCTGATTAGTGAAATGCAGTCATTGTATATTGGATTGTAAGACTTCTTGTTATGCATATAGTATCCTCATATAATAGGGGCCTGTGGGAATCCTTAAGATGGAACCAGACAAGCAATCTCTGAGCTAACACTTGGGGGACAAATACAAGACAATAAAGCAAACTATTAACTTTGAGGATCTTAAGTGGCGTTTTCAAAAAGTTGCAAGAATGCTTTACCAGTGCTGGAAAATAGCAAATTAAAGGACTAAAAACCAGTTAAAAAGTGATTTAGTTTCTTGGTAGCAGGTTGAAGAAATGGTCTGAGGAGTTTTTAAAAAAGGGAGAGAGAAGACTTGTGAGTTGAGGAAATAAAACAGCCTAGCCAGATGTTATTAGCTTCAGGAGATAGCTGGTAGGATCTGCATGGTTGCATACCTGATGAATCAGACATGAAGAGGGTCTGTTTTATTGTTTTAAGGCCCACTGTCTCCTAAATATCTGGATCTAAATTAATAAAACTTTGTTTTAAGAAAGCTATTTGGTAACAGTTTACTAGTGTCATCTCCTATGAGGAAACAGGCCTGCCAGGGGTAAGACTGGGAGAATTGTCCATTGTAGTCTGGGAAAGTTAATGACCGGAAGCTCAAGGAAGGGCACACTTGCAGAGACCAGGAGGGGCAGGGAGGCTATCAGCCCAGTAACTAGGACAATCGCCATAGGTCCAAGGGAATATTGCATCTTGTGCCTTTTGTGACAAAACCCTAGGGTGTCTGGATGCTCCCAAAGATTCGCCCTGGGTAGTATAAACCTATTGGTCCTCTCTCTGCTGAATGGGTATTGATTTGCCCAGAAATCACAACTTACCACGGGTACTTTGGTGAAATAACACAAAAACAGAAGGCTTTATTAAAGGAAGAACAAATGGTGTATATATATATATAAAAATCGCATGCTCTGACAACAGAGTATGGTAAAACAAAACTGACAAAATCCTTACCTTACATTCAGACTACCGCCAAGTCCTCATAAAATTTCCTGTGAAAACCTCGCTGGGTCAAGCTCAGTCACAGCTATCTGGGGACCTCTCCTCTCCTCACAGGGAGCACCCCCAACCCCATCAACCCCAATGGTCACTGCCTCCAGAACACTCCCCATGGCCTCCACCCACCTACTGCAGCCTACAGCAGTCCTGCCTGCACATCCATGACACCTTTTTAATCAATTTAGGTTTTTATGAGCCCCTATAACTGTATCAGAGAACCTAAAGACATTAGTAGTTTATATTTCCAACATCCCTTTGAAGTAGAAATGCCGTTATTCCAAGTTCAGACATGGAGAAATAATGCGGGGAGATAGGCCAATGGAATTGATCAGCAGAACTATTATGAAATAGGTATTACACAATAATTTAATCTGCCGGGAATAATTCCCTCAGGTGGATATTCTATTCCATAATTAAACTGACTTTATTCCAGAGTCATTCATCTGTTTCATGAGTACAGTAATTATAGAA
>NW_017728910.1:20490897-20494957 GCF_001723895.1 Crocodylus porosus | reverse complement strand
GCACCTACATTGAACACCTTCAAGAGTAAATTGGATGCTTATCTTGCTGGGATCCTATGACCCCAGCTGACTTCCTGCCCTTTGGGTGGGGGGCTGGACTTGATGATCTTCCGAGGTCCCTTCCCGCCCTGATGTCTATGAAATATATGAAATCATAGCAGGACCATTCCCAGCTAAATCGTTCCAGCCAGGCCTTAAAAACCTCCAAGGATGGAGAGTCCACCTCTCGAGATTACCTATTCCAGTGCTTCACCACCCTCCCAGTGAGAATGATTTTCCTAACATCCAATCTAAACATCTCTTGCTGCAACTTGACAGCATTGATCCTTATTCTGTCATCTGCCACCACTGAGAACACGTCTCCTGCTGTGTTTCTGTTAATATATGCAGCATATATTTGGAATATATTTTTATATGAAAGAAAGTTCCTATAAACAATTGGAAAATAGTGCAAGAATTTAGTTCAGTGTATATAATGAAACATTTTTGAGATTTTAGAAACGTATGTGCACAGACACACATATCCTCTATATACTTTTAATAAAAAAACTTCCTTTGATGGAAAACCTGCAACTATATGCCAGTGTCCATATACATTTAATTTTCATTAAATTCTTGCTTGTGTTTCGCAACTGAGGCAGATGAACCTTTAATATCGCAACAGGTTTTTCCCTCACTGAGAAGCTTGGCAACACAGAAACGTAGAAGTTGGTCTCAGATGATCACTTCACAGATTCAGCATGAATGACTTTTCATTTTGATTTCAATAAAGCTACAAAAAAGTTGAGGTTTAACATGAAAATTGAAAACTTTGCAATGTCTGAATCCCTCAAAAAGACAAGCAAAAGCTTGAACAATATTAATGTTTTTAATGATTGAAACACAAATCTGCGGGCAAGCCAGTCTACATTATAGGAAGAGGCAAGATTCACTGGTTTGGCTGAGTTATGCTGGGGACAAAGCGGGGTAGGGGGCTGGGGGTACAGGTAAATAAAGAGGGACTTAAGCTACCTTTACACTTCCAAATCTACAGCCCCATGGTTTTGCTCTGGCAACCAAGAACAACTGAAGTGTAAGGACTTCCCAGTCAATCCTCCTCCTCAGCAATTTGTGCTGCAGCAGCAACTCAAGAAAGAGTAGTTTAGTACCAACCACACCTGTTTCCCACCATGTGGGGATTCCCCTCACACAAAACAAATCCTCCAATTGCTGATTCTAACAGCTGTGCAACTATTTTACACTACTGGAAAATGTGGCTCAATTAGTGCAATATACCTAAAACTTTTATAATAAAATTGAGATGCAGTGGGAACTGCTGCCCAGAATAACTGGTAGAGCTGCAGATAACAAGCAAGCGCTTCATTAACCTTCTGATTTCTCTTGCAGACTGATCATATTGCTACACTGGAAAAACTAGGACCCTGTATTCACGGACAGCACAGGGAAGGGGATTAAACACATTTGGGCCCTGAAGACCATTCATTAAATGGAAAAAAGGCACTATTTTTATGGGGTTGGTGACCAGGTAGTGTATGTCCAAGCCAAACTGTAAACCCCATTTTCTATTAAGACTTTTGTTTTGTATTATGTGCTGAACACATGCCTGGCCTATTCCAGACAGTTAATCTTTTCTAGGAAAGATTTTGAACACTTTAAGAAGCCATCTAGCCATTACACCAGGGCCATCTATTCAGTCATCTCTCAACTCCTGGCCTACCATTATGGAAAAATGAGGCTTTCATACACAGCCTTGACTGAGGAAAGAGCTAGACTGTCTCGTCAGCTATATGAGAAAGTGTAAATCTGAAAATGGGTGCTAACAGAAAGGGAATGGGTAGGAGACAGGAGAGAGATAGGGCAGGAGGCAGCCTGCCTAGCCAAGGGTTATCATACTTCTCGGCTTTCCTGGACATGTCCTCTTTTTTGGTCCTCTGTCTAGGCAGCTTTTTGAAATGCCAAGCAAATACCTGGGATTCTGCTCTGCCTCTGCTGTTTCCTGGCACTTCTGGTTTGCCCGAGCAAGGAGTTGCTTGGGGGTGGGGCATAAGTGGAGAAAGAAAATATTATGGGGGGGGATGCTAAGCATGAGCGTGTGCATGCACACCCTCTCCCCAGGTAAGTCTATGTAGGGAAGGGGGAGGGAGGAGAAGGAAGGGGTGGAGGGAGCAGATTGAGGCCCCCATAGTGAGGGAGGGAGTGGGGCAGGGGCTAGGGTGAATGGGGCCCCAGGGCCAGGGCAGGTCATGGGATGACTGGAGCCTTGCAACTTGTCCAGAGGTGTGGGGGGCTCCTGCCATTGCACGCACCCTGTGGGAGGCACAGGGGGCATATGCCCCCTGGATTTGAGCATGGGATGGAGGCTGGTTGCCGCTATGTGCTGGGCTCTGTGCCCCACTGCCACTGCCTTGGGACCCATATGACGCCATGTGCCTGTCGCCACTGGCTGCGCTGTGTCCCCTGCCCACCCAGTGGCAGCAGGCACATGGTGTTGTGCAACTCCCACAGCAGTGGCAAAGGCAGCAGGGCGTGGAGCCCCAGCCCACAGCAGCAGCCTGCCTCTGCCCCATGCACAAATCAGGGGGTCACGTGCCCCCCTGTGCCTCTTCCAGGGTGCATGCAGCTCAGGGTGGGGGTGCCATGGAGACCAGCCATACTGGCAGTGTGCTTGGCAGAGCAGCGCAGGCGGCTGCTCCAGAGTTGCTGGAATCTTGTGGTAGGGCCAGCT
This sequence comes from Crocodylus porosus, assembly GCF_001723895.1. Lineage (NCBI taxonomy): Eukaryota > Metazoa > Chordata > Crocodylia > Crocodylidae > Crocodylus > Crocodylus porosus. The sequence continues at coordinate 20,492,232 of NW_017728910.1, read as the reverse complement.
TGCTCCAGAGCCAAGGCAGAGCCACAGTGTGTACCCAGTATGCTCTGGGCAGGGGTACACAAGCAGGGGATCATGGTTCTGCCCCAGCTCTTTGCAGTGGTGACAGCCTGGTCTGGAGCCGTGACCTCCTGCTTGTGTGGCCCCTTGGGTCTCCATGGACACCGGCCCAAGCCATGAGGGCAGGGGTGGCTGGGAAATGGAGTCCGTGGCCAACTAGATCTGGCCCATGAGCTGGACTTTGCCCATCCATGCTTTAGACCCATTCCTGCAGCAGGGGAGAGAGGAGACAAGAGGTGCTTGTAGTAGTGACAATTTTCATCCCATTTTCGCCCCTGAAAGCACTCTATGGTTAGATCAAACAGAAGTGCACAGCTGCAGAGTGCTTGAAAAGGGCCTGATCCTGGGAAAATCTGAATCCTTACTGTATGAGGTAAAGAGGGGTGGGCAATTATTTCAGCTGGAGGGCCACTTAATGAGTTTTGGTGAGGCATCAAGAGCTGCAAGGGTAGCCCTGCCCCCTGGTCAGCATTGTGTGGTGGGAAGTCCCACCCCCAACCCCTAAACTTTGCCACCAGAAGTGTCTCCCCTTGGCCAGAAAGTACTCCTTTGGGTGGGGGGGGGTTGCTTGTATATTGTGAGGGATGTGTGGGGTGTGTGTGTAGTTGGGGGAGTATGTGGTTGGGGAGTATGTGGAGTGGATAGGGTGCAGGCAGAGTGTGTGGCGGTGTGGGAGGTGTGTGTGTGTGGGTATGGTGCAGGATATGTGTGTGGGGGTTGGATGCGTGTCAGGGTGTGGTTGAGATGTGGAGTGTGTGGGACTACTGGATGTGCATGTGGGTATGGCAGGGGTGGGGTGTGTATGGGGAGGGGTTTGGAGGGTGTATGGAATGTGTGGTTGGGGTGTGGGGTACGTGGGATAGTGTTGGATGTGTGTGTAGGTATGGTGGTGGGATGTGTGGGTATATCTGTGGATATGTGTTGGTGTAGGGTATGTGTGGGTATGGTGGGGGTTGGGATGTGTGTGTGAGGTGTGGATATGTTGGGGATGTGGGTGTATGTGTGGATATGTGTGGGGGTGTAGGTGGTGTATGTGGGTATGGTGGGGTGTTTGGGACAATGTTGGGTGTGTGTGCATGAGATGTGGGTGCATGGTGGATTTGTGTGGGGGTGTAGGTAGTGTGTGTGGGTATGATGGGGTGTGTGGTTGGGGTGTGGGGTATGTGGGACAGTGTTTGGTGTGTGTGGGTATAGTGGGGTGTATGAGGGGGTGTGATTGAGGCATGGGTGGGTTGGGTGTGTGCGTGTGAGAGGCTCCCCGCTGGCTTCCCCCCGCCT
>NW_017728910.1:20486215-20490402 GCF_001723895.1 Crocodylus porosus | reverse complement strand
GGATCCAATGAGCTGGTGGGCCGAATCCAGCCAGAAGCCTGTATTTTGCTCACTCCTGTCCTAGAACAAGGTCCCTCCACTCCCTTTCCCCCCTCCCATTTTGAAAACAGTGCTGGGGCTGGGAAGGAGGAGGCAGGAGAGGGGGTGTTGCTAAGGGAGACCAGCTGCAGGGTCACAGCCAGCAGCCAGATTCTCCAACTCCCCAGACCCAACAACAAACTTCTGTTGAGTCAGGGGAATGTTGTAACTCATAGAGCTTCCTGCAAAGTGCTATGAGTTACAATGAGAAGCTGCTCTTCTGCCCGTGCCTAAGGAGGGAGTGTCTCTAGCTTTTTGTTGTTTTGCAAAGATCTATAACACTTTAGGGTAGGGAAAGAAATTACACATAAACCAGCTGAAGTGACTGGAAACTAGTTTAAACTTGTAACAACTTATGTTCAGTGCACATAAACCAGTTTCAAAATGGCTGAAACTGGTTTAAGATAAACCTGGTTGAATACAGCATCAGACTTGACTGATTTGGGTCAAACTAGTTTATGAAACTTCTGTCCCAGATATCCTTTCTCCAGTTGACCCCACCCTTCCCTCGAGTACAGAGCTGCCTCTGGCTGCTGTGGCAGAGCTACCTCTGCCCTGCTAAGCTTACTGCTGGCTGTGATGGTGGACTACAAATCCCAGAGGCACCTGGAAGCAGGAAGAGGAAGTGATGAGCAACCCTGCAGAGTCCTGCTACTGTGATGCTGGACTGCCAATCCCAGAGTCCTCAGGGGCAGGAGGAAGAGGAAGTGCCAGAGAGCTGTGCTCTAGTGCCCCCTGGCTTCTGGCCTGAGCCACTGCAGGCATGTGGCTACATTTCCTGAATCAAAGGTCAAGGCATGTCCAGTTGTTTCTCAGTTTAGTCTTTGCAGCTTAGACTAACCTGCAAAAGCTAAACTGATTCAGCCTTGGGCTTTTTGACTCCCTGTACTTAGCTATAATGCTTTATAGGAGTCAAGTGTTTGTGGTTAAAAAAATCCTTTGCTCAGCTTGTGAACTCTTGTTCCCATCCTATTCAGAGATACAGGTTTCATTTTAAATACCAACTTTTCATAGACAACTGCTTGAATTATTTGTGTGAAGCAATAACAAATAGGTAAAAATAACAGATGGAAGATGATTTGTTTTTTAAAAAGGAGAGTTGGATTTTAACCTAGGGTAAGGGGAGGAACATATTCACCATTAACTGAAGAACATTTTTCATGCAATAATGTGAGAAGACAGCACCATTAATTAAGGCTCAGTATTACCACAATTGGGTGAACTGAAATACTAAGAGGTGACCCTGTGGTTGGCCTTACATGGGAAACTGATCCAACCGCTGCTGAAATTAATGGAAAGGCTAACATTGACTTCCATGGAAAATTAATTTGACCACAGACTGCAGGCAAACTGAACCCGACCCATCTTATATTCTTCCGAAAAAGCCAGTCAAAACTGTAATCCTATTTCCCTCAGAGCACCAGGACAGTTCAGCCTGGCAAGGACAGTGAAGCTAGTAGCCAGTCAGAACGGGAAGGGAAGAGACTCAGTAGTGACAAGAGAATAACCACCTTTCCGGTAGGATATAGTCAAACCAACATTGCCGATAAAAAAGAAAGGTTCTTAGTTTTCTGTTTGTGATTACATTGTTTTGTCACTGCTGTCAGGATGCTCCTATGTAGTATATGCTTCTCTCATGTCTCTGGCTTGTGTGCTTCGTTTTTCACTGAATGGAGTCTAGAGCAATTAACCACTCATTCTTCTTGTCTGTTCCCTGGGTTTTGTGCAGTCTCTCTCATTGACTACATTTTGGCAAGTCTTTTAAGTTTTGGGCCTTACCTGCAAAGGACAATACGCACTGGCAGCTTTCCCCCTTCCTCCCTCCACCCAAATCCCTTCTGTCGATTTTCTTCAGCCTGTGCTTGGGAGATGACAGTATATATATTTGTACACATGAGTAAATATGCTAATATGATCCAAATATGGACTGTGCAATCAAATTACCATGAGTTCAGTGCAAATGCTTTTCTGGGCTACTTTTTTCTAAAAATAAAGCACTCCAGTTGCAAACAATTTATATCCAACAAAATATTGTCTGAATCAAACATGCGTGGCAGACTTTTTGTTAATTAGGAAAGCTTTTATTCTTAAGCTTTTTTTTTTTTTTTTCAGGACCAATTGAGGCTTTGGGGTTGATTCTCTGCTCTGAATGTTCCCTTTCTTCTCACTGACATTAATATGATGTACGAATGAATATAGACTGAAATATAAACGGACCCTTGTTGCTTAAAGCTCATGGAACAATTTAATAAATTGGTACACAGCTGCTGTTTTTTCTTTCAGGTTTGAATTTTTACAAACCTGCAAGAAACAGGCCCAGTCTTGTGATTTTAACCGGAGTAATGATTCCTTCACATGAGGAAAGGATGTAGTAGTATCAGACCCACAGTTAGTTAGGCATGACTGTTGTTGTAGTTGTTGTTTGGAAAGCATGGAGTTGTACAGGCATGAGAAGAACAGGTTGTTCACATTTAACAAATGGGTTTTTAGAACTACCACAGTCCTGAAGGGAAAACGTTTCTTTAAATAAAAAGAAGAAAAGATTCCTCCATTATTTTTAGATAGCGCTTATCATAGAACCCAATGCTCTAGAAAGCAAAGCTTAGTCAATGCTTTTCTTCCTGTCAATTTTGTAAAATACCCGACCCCCTTGCAGAAGGCTGAGTCCGGGTCTTGTTCCACATGACCTTTCAAAAATTGTTCCAAGCTGGGAAGAGAATTTTTAACAGAAGAACAGAACAGACTGTTACTTTTTATTTTTGCTTCCCTTATTTACACTAAGAACAAAGCCAAAGGCAGAATAATTGATTAGGGAAAATGATCCAGCAAGGGACAAATAAAACTGCCCCACAGAAAAGAGAAGTGGAAGGGGGCAAAAAAAAGAGCTGAATTTTGATTCTCTACTTTGTAATCTTCAGAGTGGCTTTTGTGCATACATTATTAGCAGGAACTTGACCCCTAGTGGAGAGGCGAGGTTTGGGAACGTATGACAGAGCAATCATGTTTTACCCAATGAAACAATGTGGAACAATGTGTCAGCTGTTATCAGGGCCATTGCCTTTAAACGACTCTGCCCAGATGCCCATTGGTGGAAGTGGGTGGACGGCTTAGGGACTGAAGCCTGAACATTATTCAGTAGGAGCTCAGGGGCCAAAAAGGTATCAGAAGCTGTTTTAAAAAAGGAATGTAAGATAGACCACTCCACTGCCAGAAGCAAGATAGCCAAGTCAAGGAAAAACAGAAGATTAAAATCAACTCAGGACTCTCAGGGATACTGATGATGGAGGGGAGGAAGGGGGGGGATGATGACTGTGTTCAGGAAATTCCTTTACTCAGTCTGCATTTACTTGCTTCACTGCCATGTAGCCCATGAAGACAGAAAATTAAAGCTTGGCAGTCAAGTAGGTGCTGGGCCGGGGAACATGTCTAAGGGGCTGTAGCCTTAGATATGGGGGGAGAGTTGTTGCAGTAGTGTCCCACTGACCAAGAAAAGTGGCAGAGAAGGGGGCTGCCGGTGGGAGCGCTCTAGACTCTTGGCAGACTCAGAGTTGGGAACAGTGGCCAACCATTACTCAGACCTGCGGGGCCTATAAGTATGTGGGTTCAGTTGCTGGATGCAGTCAAAGCAGACTGGTGTCCATCTGGAGAGCAGGAGCTGACCAGGTTAGGACAACTGGAATACCATATGCACTCAATTCTAGACGAGGCCCCTCTCTCATTTAATTTGAAAAGTCCCTCGTCTTAGAATCGAGTATGGGGCCATAGCCACAACTGCTGCCTGCCTCCCACCCCTGCTGCCTCTGCACCCCAACCCTCTCCCTCACCCTGCAGCATCTGTTCCCTGGCCTGCCACTCTTCCTCCTCCCTTACCTTTGCTCCACACCAGCAGGCTCCCTCCATGCTGTAGCCCAAGCACTGAGCATGGCCCCAGCCTGGCCCATAGCAGCGGTGTGCAGCTGGCACAGCTGCTATGGGGGGCTGGGCTGGGGCCATGCTAAGTGCCCGGGCTAGAACAGGGATAGAGTTTGCGAGTAAGGGTAAGCGTAAGGGTAAGGCGGGGAGGAGTAGCAGAGGATGGGAGGAGGGGGAAGGAGAAGCAGAGGCTTAAA
>NW_017728910.1:20451871-20486085 GCF_001723895.1 Crocodylus porosus | reverse complement strand
GTGGCAGGGAGGCAGGCACAAGCAGGGGTGAGCTGCTTGACCTCCCCACACCACCTGCTGCCCCTACTGCCTGCCCCCCTGCAGTGGTGCGGGGGGGATGAATTAAACACAGCTCTCCAATAATTAGATTCTATACATGGAAAAATTATAACAAATTTATGCATTTTCCATGTATAGAATCTAATTATGGGGGGTCATCTTATATTTAGGGCCATCTTAAATTCAAGTGACTATGTTATCTATTGAAAGGGCAAAGGGTACCTAAGCCAAGATTGCTCTGGTTACCGATAAAGTTACAAGAAACTAGTGTAGCAGTGGAAGATCATATATGTATATATAAATGCACATGCACATGTGTATGGAACAAAATATATACACTAAAATTTAATACGAGTGTTTGCATAATGAGAATAAAAATGAATCACAACCATCTCTCCTTGTAACAATCCATTAAGTCCTATGAACAGATACTACAGGCGGTCACCCGACTTTAGACTTCAGCCCTGGATTAGAATTCATGACTTTGAGTTGGTGAACAGAGCTTTGCTTACACAGCAGATATACAGTACAACATACATAAGAGCCAATCATCCAACAGGACTGATAAGATGATTTTTTTCTCCTTTTCAATACATCTCAAAGGTGATGACAAATAATACATGCATCATTTTCTATGGCTTGACTGTTTATTCCCAAAGATGCCAGCAAAGCTGTCTGGATGATACAGCATTTTGAACCGGTAGCCCTTGGGGCTTCATGAAGCAGCTCTCTATTTTTCATTAATCTCTTTTTCCTAGTACTATACATTTGCAAAGAGATGCCATATGGCACTTATACAGAGAAATCACGTGGTGTTTTGCCCTTTCTTTTTTTTAAATTTCAGTTGCTTTACATTTCTCAAGTTGCCTTCATGGTTGATGAACAAAGTCCTTAACCTCTTGAGTGCTCGTGGACATCCACTAGACATCCACCAACATGACACTTGTGCTGACTTTTGATATATACTGGATGTCAAGAATGCTACCGTCATTCACTTAAGCAACTGATTTGCATCCAGACATTGCTGGGGAACATGAATTGTAGCAACAAAGGGTAAAGTGAATATAGAACGTAGCTGCTTTCTAATGTATGAAAAAATGAGTTCTGTTTTGGTACCCAGTCCTGAGAAAGATAGAGAGCTCAGTGCATGGTGTTATGATGGTTAAAAGTGCATAAGTAGAATTGAACTCTAAGATAAAGTGCACTTTTTATTGATGAAATCCTATTTACATTTATTTTTTCAAAAGAAGCTGAGTAGCAACTATGTTATGTAAGCCTCTTCTGCTATCTAAAGAATATAGCTTCACTAGCTTTATGCAAGTTAGAGTTTCCTTTTTAATATTACTGTAAATTTGTTTTCAAGAAAGTGAGGCATCAATAGCATTAGCTAGTGCCAGAGGTAACAGGGATTTGGGCAAGCATTTAATTTACTGGGAATGTTGTATGTTAAAAGACCGCATTAGATTTTTACACTTTTAAAAAAGACTGCATTAGATAGAGTAAAAATGTTAAGTGAAAAGGGTAGAATTTACAATCTTCCTTTTCCCGTTGTATTTGTTAGTTTCTAAATGAATAAAACATGACTATCTTTAGTTCACTTCAGACTAAACTTTGCAAAATACCATGGGCTTCATTCATGCCCATAAGGATTTGCCCGCACAATCTATCTTGAAGACCATAAAACTCACATGTGCACATCATAATGGGTTTTTTTGTGTGTATAAAGGTAATCATTTGCATATTCAAACATGGGAAAGTATTTGTACATATGCAAACTAAGGTTGAGTCGAGGCTCTTTTGAAAATCTGCTCCATGGTATCAGTAGTACAAGAGTCTCCCTCTAAACCAAAAAGGAAAAGAACCCTTGATTTTTAATTATACCCCTGCTCCTAGAAAACCTGAATGAAGAGAAGCATTGCAAGTCTCCTGACTAATAGATTCATTATCCATGGGTACAGAGATGGGGGCTGGGCAGTATAAATGCCCCATCTGAAGACCCCATGTGGCCAGAGAGCCATATCCTCACTGGCTGAATAGCACTACGTAGATAGAAAAAAGCTTTCTGTACCAAGGGGTTTCCAGGTGACATTCTAGCTTAGCCCCAGGTAGAACATGCACCAGTGATCCAGGCTAGAGGTAGCAATTGTGTCATATTTCATACTGATAAACATGTTCCTATTCTTGAACTATATATATATATTGACTTTTCATGTTCAGGCAGGATGTCAGTGGCAGTTGTCTGGATGTACCCAAAGCAAGAATGATACATGTTTAAGTAAGAATTAAGTATAGCTCTGATTCTTCCCTATGAACTACAGCCACTATTGTATGACTACAGCTCTGGATGACTGAAACACATCTGGCCTACTCTGGGTCACAGTATTTCAGAACTGGGATTACTCGAAAAACATTTAAAATGACTAATTTAATATCAAAGATGAAGCAGTAAACTCTTCCTGTATGGCAAAAGATAAGTTTAACCTTTCTCGGGTTTCCTTATTTATGCAGACAATTGAATACAATTTCTGCAACCCCAATTGCATTTCTTACCTTTATTTAAAAAGAAAGAAAGAAAGAAAGACAGAAAAACGAAGTGCTGCAGATAAATTTGCTTTCTCCCCACCAGGATGCCATTTACTTATCTGAAAAAAGGTAGATAGCATGCTGTCACTGGCCCTGGCACATGACCCTGTCACATGGAATTTAGATTTGGATGCCTACATTTCAGGATCTAAGGGGATGATTATCAAAGGTACAAAGGACAGACAAAATTGTAACTCTTCTTAATCTGTATTTAGGCCCTTAAATAAGTGGTCTAAATTTGGCTGGTATTCTACATATCTAATAAACATGGCATTTATTCAGTGGCCTAAATATGGATTTTCAGATGCCATATTTGAGGTGTTCAGGTTCAAAAAGCTTGGCCTTCCTTGCATGCAACCAGTTTGATCTAAAACGACTCGATCAAGCCATAAAGGCTGCAAAAGGATTCTCGATGTTAGAAGAGGTATGTAGGATATAATCTGGCATGAGCTAGAAACTGGTTTAACTCCAGACTATCTTGTTCTCTTAGAATGAATAGTAATTAAAACCTAACAGATAAAATGATTTGAAGACAAACCAACACATTTGTCATACAATGGTTTCTGAATTCCTTAGGACTCATTTTGCCCATCTGGCTTTAAAATTGAACCTGGAGTTTCCAAGACACAAGCATTTAGTAATATTTCTATATTAATGCACAAGTCCCAATTTCAAGAAGCTGCACTTCTTAAGTTCTTCCTTGCTTACTATTGAGTTCAATTCAAGCTCTGTTAAATCTATAAAAATCAATATTGAGTATATGTATTATGTGACAGTTCCATCTAAAAGTATCTACTATAGAATATGGGCCAGATACAATAGAGCAGCCAAGCACATGTAATTTACCCAACAAATCTAAAGCACTCCCACATTGATTTTTGCAGTTTTGTAGCCCCTAGTCACTGAGCAGAGAAAAAATGGCTTACTCATAGAGCGTACTAGTACTTGGGGCTACACAATGTTCATCTTAAAGGCTTGGATTCGGGGTTGTCTTTTTGTTACCTTTGCTGATGCATTTTTAGGTCATTTCAGATATTTCTCCACTCAGAAATGTTTACTAGTATGGCAAGGAATTAAAAAGGATGTTTTAAAATGTTCCAATCTGTTGACTCTTCCACCCCACCCCCAGTCTATACTGTACTAATGTAATATTTTAATGTTGTTTTAACTATGGCTAAATGCAATTAGCTTAAAATAAGCATGAATGGAAAATTATTTAAACCCCGTTGTCTTAGTTATATATAATGTATATAATTTAGCAACTAGAATGAAATGGACGCAGAAATGCTGTTGTAAAATTACAATTATAATTTTAGAGTCACTGTGAAAATAATGTGCCTATACATTTGCAGATAATAAACTAAGTAGCATAACATAATTAGATTTTAAAAATACTTTTAAACCATAAAAAGATATAAACATATTTATAAATTCATGTTTATCAAAAATAATAAATGGGAGCATTCCTCACTACCTATTAGAAGAAGGCGTTATTCCAGAATTGTCACTTAAAAGTAATCAATGCAATTTAGATTTTTTAAAATAAAATCAATCAGAGATTAATCAGAGATTCTACTCGCATTTGGACCTGGGCAGTAGGCTATGAAATATGCTCAGATTAAATACTTGAAACCCCAAACTAATAAAAAAAAAATGCCACAGTATCTGAGCATATCCAGGACTTAAGCATGTTGCATGTCTCGAGCTTTTTTCTATTTTATTTACTCATAAGTATCATTAATACCAAAGATCAACAACCTTTGGTGCTACACATGTCACTCTCTCTCTTCAAGTCTTTAGTAGTTGCATGCTTATCTATTTCAGTCAAATGTATTTCTTATCGAAAAAAAAAAAGAGTGAGCAACCTGACAATACAGTGTTATCGAATTTTTTCAGCTGAGACCCACATGTCATTCAGCATTCAGACATGCTTGTGCTTGATTGATGGATGGGTTTGTGACAAATAAAACTAGGATCAACAGCTTTGCACCTTTTCCCCCATCAGGAACCAGAGTAAAGCATAACTCCATAACAATGCCGGGATTAGGGATGCATTAGCTCTCCATCGACCAAAACCATCCATTCCCATCAATACTTTGCACTTAATAACCTGAAGCTATGATAAGAAAACAAAAGAAGGAGAAAGGGACAGGAGAAAACAAATCAATAGAAGAAGGGAATGTCTGAAAGATGCACTGTCCAAATGAAGAAAAATTTTTGCTGAATTGCTAGGATAATGCCCCTTGACAAGAGAACAATGTACTGTCAAGGTTTATCAGGGAGGAAGCCAATTGGCAGTGTTAAGCACAGGTTTGGCATTTGAGTGGTGGCACTTACTGCAGCTGCAAAATGCCAACACGCAGATAATACATACAGATATTTGTTCAATATTTCCAGGCTGTCATATATCCTTATGGAACACAACTACATTTCACAGTATTCTGAAATGGATACAAACACAGGGAGTGAGCCTACTCCCACTTGAAGGAAATGGGACTGGCACTGGGGCGTGGGGCAGCACTTTGGGCCAGAACTTTGTATTACACAGAATATTAATTTCCATTTGTAAATGCAGTTTTTTTCCTTCTATTCAGTACTAACTTATACTTTATCTGCTCTTAGGGAGATGATTTGAAAGAGCATGAACTCAGGCAGCCTTCTGACAAAATAGGCCAAGAGCGATCTTGTAGCTTCATAACCCACAGGAACCCACACGCTGGCCCCGAGGCCTGATGGGAAGGAAAACAACTCGCTGATTAACCTCTTCATTCTTGCAGGGACCAGAACAGGAGGAAACTCGGGGCTTGATTGTCTTGTCTTCGGAAATAGAAGACCCTATTCAGAAAGATAATGCTAAGAAACAGCTTATCCACTTGATGGATTCTTCTTTTACTGGTTGAATCCCATGCTGTCAGCAAATGTGAAGGGAAACTGGGGAAAGTGTTTCCCATACTCCATGGTCCAAGTCATGGTGATCTTCTCCCTTTCTGATCTAAAGGCACCAAGCCAGCCCTGGTGTTAGCACACAGCTCCAAGTGCTCAACCGCGCTGCTTCTGTAACAAGTCCAGGAAAGACTGCTGTTTTTCCTGTTTGTTCTGTCCGACCTAGGTGGAAAACGTTTTGCGTCCCCATCCAGGGAATGCTTGCACAATCATCCCATCTTTCTTTACTAGAGTATGTTACACTTGTAGTCCTTTATTACCTACTCATTCTAATGAAGCATTATTAAACTAAAAGAGAATAATTAGTGCAGAAACAAGGGAGCTGGATTGCTGGATTCATAGGTTGACATAATTATTTACTCAAATATCATTTATTCAGGTAGAGCGCTGATATCCTATAAAGTGCAAGCTCCAAGCTAAAACCAAGCTATTATAGAGGACCTCCAAGGCTTGAAAACCATAAGAATAAGAAGGAAGCATTTCAGTATTTCAATGCTTTCTGCACTGTAATTACCTTGGGTCTACAAAATCTGATATGATACTGCTGCTGATGTCCAGTCATGAGGATTCACGCTGTTTATACATCTAAGGGTCCACCCACGGGCCTTGATTCCCCTTATACTAAGCATTGTACAAACACGGAACAAAAAATAAATAAAACAGATCCTCCCCCAAAGCAAACCAGCTCAGGCATCTCTTCTTCCAGGGACCCTGCACCATGTGCACACCCTCAATCATCAGAGCACTATTCCTCAACCTCATTTACAGTCTTTTCTACACTGAGGCACAGCAGAGATTCAGTTTTATCTCCCCACTCCTGGGAAAGAATGGGGATACCTGCAAAGGTTATTTTTTTACTATAAAGCATTACAAAATGTACAGCCAACTCTGTTTGGCATATAGCACTCCCAAGAGCAAAAAGCAACAGGAACCTACCCTTCCTGGTTTATTTCTATCTTCATTAACTCAGAAAATATGAGCTACAAAGCTGCAATGTAATGTACACGGCATACAGGAGTTTGTAAAAATATGAAAGAAGTATGGCAAGTGTGATATATCTGGGGGGGAGGGGTGCTGTGCTGACCCTTTTCCTTTTATTATAGACCTTTGGTTCAAATTTAGCTCAGCTATAATCTAGAGCTACTGTGTTGTATCAACAAGTGTGAAACAGGGATAGTGACCTCTCTCCTATACTATACAGAAGCCATGACAACTGGTGCATTTTGAAAGTCACTGCTCAGTGGAGAGGAACGCCTCCCTTTCTAATCCAAGATTTAGTTACTCCAAGTCAGGACATAGATGTCTGAGAAGAATGGAGAAGCTTGACTTGTTATTGGTCATATGATAACTGTTAGGTATTCTCTGTGGCTATCACAATGTAGCCCATTTAATAAGGACTAAGTCCATACCATACCATACCATGCCATATCATACCAAGTCTTCTTAAATTAAAAGAACTTTAAAAACAATCAGATTTGTCAGTTTGCACTCTAAAAACCTGACCCATTGGGTTTTTTTCCTCCAACACCCAAAGAAATGATTACATATTTATTTATAGAAATAATTGAACTTCGTCTCTGATTTGTACTTTATTACTGGGTCTTCCTTCTAAATGGAACGACTTAAACACTGCTGCAAATATACACTGAGATAAAAATTTCTCTGTTGGGGTTTTACCTTCTGCTTCTTTTATTTTTGTGATAACTATAGAGAGCAAGTATACTAGCGGCACATTTAATATTTCCTAAAACAAATAAGGAAAAAACAATCACAACTATTCTGGTATAAATCCAGGTATGGATTCTCTTAGGCCAGTATGAGTGCTTTAGATTGATCCACAGGAATAAGATACCTGAATAAGTGTGGCCACGCAAGTAGTTATTTAAGAACACCTATTGGGCTTTCCATTCATGCCCTACCTTGATTCAAATGAGCTTTCAAGTGTAACTAAGCTCTTATACTCATCTCTTTTGGGGGTGAGGAAATATACCACGCAATTTATATATCCATTCAACCTACCAATAAACACAAATGTTTGACTAATACAACCAACTGCTCATGAACAATCTACCAAGCAAGACATGTTCATGGACATTATACAATGAAGTAAAAAAATGTAAGAAGATAGCGATCCATTCCACACAGGTTAATTTGCCCTCCCACCTTTATTGCACATTTTCAAAAACTGGAAAACTATGCTTCAGAACGCAGCCTGAGCCTCAAGGCTTTGAATCCCAACATGACAAATTTCAGGCTCTGGTCCTCCAACTTATTGCACAAGGGCATATCCCTGTATCTGCTTGAAGCCATACCAAAGTCAGTGCAGAGATACCTTCACTTGGAGCCAACCGTGGGAAAAGGTTTTTTATGGTCTGCGTATACAGAACGTACAGCCAAAGACTGAAAAGTTAATTGAGTCCCAGAAAGGTGATGTTTAGCAATGCCTTCATAAAGCAGAAAGCAGAGACACACACTCAGAATCTGTTACCCAAACACAAACTTCAAATGTACATTTGTGTTAAGCTTTTCAGTAGCCACGAGTAGTTCTGGACAGATTGCTAGTAAAAAACTGGATGGGTGCTGGAGAGGAGATGGCTGCAGAAAAGGGCACTGAACTTGCAAGGGAGATGCTCTTTGAGGTGTGGAGTCATTGGTGAGGGAGCTTCCCAAGGTCTTCCTGAAGACCAAGAGAGAAGGTCAGCACCGCAAACACATGGGCACTAGAAGACAATAGTTCTGTGCATTTTAAGTCGTCAGCACGAGAAACACCCCAACAAGGGCCAGGAGTCTGTCTTTGTGAACTGATTCCTGTGGATAGGTTAACCAGGGGAGTCCTGTATCTGCTACATGCCTGAGCCCTAACTACTTCCAATCTATCCAGCAAAATAATTTGTCCAATCCAGTCCCTATCAAAACCAATCAAAGCTGGTACCGTCTACCAGAGTATACATTTTATAGCTGTTAAAAAAAATGAAAAAATCCCATGGCATAAACCAAAGTGGCTCTGACTAACACAGGCCATAAATAAAAACTCAGTACCATAAGAATGCTAAAAGTACCATGTGGTTTTGATGTGGCCACTGTCTAGAAAAGAGCCAATTTTCAGAACTTCTCACAGCTTTCAAAAAAAATTGCCCTGGCATTTTCCCTGCCTACACAAGCCAACAACCATTTAGTTTCACACACACAAACACACATACCCTCAGCCTTAAAAGTCCCATTTAAAATGCTTATAACTCAAATCAATTAACAGATTTACTCAAAATTTCTCAAAAACAATCATTCTCTTTTCCTGGAATAATTGCTGCAAATTTGCAGAGAACACACCATATACTTCATACGCAATAAAGAGTTTAATCTCTGCTTTAAGTGCAAATCTCAATGCAATCTTAACTATGGAGCAGCCAGGGCACTTCCATAATTAATTGCTTCTGTTATTTATTTCATACAAGCAATGATAATGATCTGCTTATGATATTATCATTTTCAAAGCCGTCAATCATTCCCTGAACTGACTTCACGTAGAGAATGAACAAGCAAGAGGAGATAATCAAGATCCCAATCCTGCAGTGACTTGCACGACTCCGAGGATGTAGAAAGGCTGCACATGAGAGCGCACAGGGGCACACGCCAACATTTTGGCACAGTTTGTTCACTGCGTGGCAATCTTCTGCTCTCAACTACAAAGGGAAAAGGGGCAAAGTGTGGGTAGGGAGCAAATGAGATCAGAGGCTGGATTAGATGAGTCTTTACTTGGGCCCCACCTATACTCAAGTGTGGAGTGTCTTTAGGACAAGCTGTACTCCACAGTGGTAAAAACTGGAGATATCCATCTGCAGCAGCTGCCAGTGAAAAGCAGAGCATATGCTTGCTAGCTGCTTTAATTAGCAGCTTCCCTTCCTGAAGCAAATTCAGAACTTGGTCCCAAGCTTTTATTTTGCTAGCTATAATATTTTACTGCAAATACCAATCTAACATGCCAAGGCTGCTGGTGGTTTACTGTGAGCCAAACTAGTTTTTTTATTTCTGATCTGGTTCAATTCTTACCCCCTAAAGAATTGCACAGAAGATGGCTTCTCAACTTACCTCTGTCTACCAAGTTTTGCCTGCTTTCTTAGAGGTTTTCTACCAAATCAGTGACCCACAGCTGACTTGATATCTGAAACAAGGTATGAGATTCGCTTGCCAAGAAACCAGACCAATATTTCAAACAATCTGGAGGCAAAACAAGCTGAATTCCTTTCTCCTAACTGCTATGACTGGTTTATGATACTCCTTTGAGTGTCAAGACAACATTTTGTTGGCATTTTAGATGACTTGGGTTGAAATAGGTGTTACTTTGATGCAAATGTCACGGGGTTATAAACATTTGACCACCGTGGACAAGAAGCTAACCATCTCCTCTTTGCTGCCATACTAATAAGATGGACGTATCTGAGTGCCTTAAACCCCTGCTGAAGTCAACACGGTGGGCAGACAGTTTGCCAGATATTCATAATTGGTTTTTCCTCAAAAAATATTCTTGAATGTCCTGATGCAACAAAAAATTAACGCACCATATAATGTCACAATTAGCAACTGGTTTAAACTGCGTAGGCAAGCAGGGGAAAATTCCTCTTTGTGCAAAAATTTCTCATTTCTCAGGACCCAAGAAGTGATTCTGGACATGCAGCTAGGAAAAGTTACCGTGTTTGTATTCTCCTGCTACGTTTGTTCATTATCAGGGTAAGCATCAGAGTGCATCCCTACATTAAAGAGCCAGAATGCAAAACAACATTTTGATAGTCACAGGGCATGGTTTAGCAGCTTACAATATATTAGCCAATTGATCTGTAAATCTTCATTTTGGAATCAATCTTTTTTCCTTAGTGTTACTAAATGCATATGCTCTAGAGGGTTTGCCCAACTTCTGAAGGACATGTGCCTATAATAGGCCTTTCTCATCTCTGTCTTGTTAACAAGTATATAAATAAGAGAAGGCTTCAGTAATTGGCTCAGAGTTACTAATGAATTAATTAACTTCAGTCTATTTTACCTAACCTTTAATAATACAAATCTTTTTTTGGTCTAGCAATAGGCCTGACAGGCTGAAAAAACAGACATGCAGCAAAGCTCTTGAAAATTAATGAGAAACGAGGAAAGAATCAATGTACATTCTGCTTGCAGAGAACTGACACAAAAAAGACACAATAAACCATGAACAAACACAGTCAGTTTAAAAAATAGGTTAGAAAAAGTGGGCAAATTCAATTATAGAAGTAATTAGAAGATATAGGGCAAGGCTGCCTTTTGGGACTGTGCCAGAAAACATGAATTAATAAGAGTGAATAGAAAGCGCCCATGTAGTAATTAAGAGGCAATCACCTATGGCAATGAATACCTGAAAACAGGCTGCAAACTATTAATTCAGTGATCAAAAATATTTTTAGATGATTAATATGGCAAATTTGTTTTAAAAGACTAATTTCTGGAAAGATATCAAGACAATAGCACACTATTTGTTCCTCTGGCATTTATATAGCTAATTAAATTTTATAATTTGCAACAACATTCAGCATTATCTGAAAACAGTAAAAGCAATATTTCCTCCACTAATTCTTTATTATAGTGGCTTCAAAATCAATAAGTTAAGACTAGCTCAACTTCTTTTTTTTTAATATACAAGTACCCAGCACTGATTGCTTCGTTTCTTCAAATGATTTTTGTTGTTGTTGTTTGTTAAAAAGATGCCATGCATCAATTTTACATATTAATTTTCAGCAGCTTAGAATTATTTCTCTACCTGAAAAGGAATTCAAACTATAATCCACTAGATCCTAAGCACCAGCAATGTTCTTTGATGCTTGTACAGCCCATCAGGCAGGCTAATGCATGGTCAATAGTAGCTATTCCTACTATACAGCACATCCCCTTCTTGGGATTCATAAATGAGAAAAATATGAGTGAAATATGCATTATAATATAGACAATAGTGAGCATGATGTACTAGTGCAAGGTGGTATACAGTTTCCTTTACAGTCTTGTAGCAAACAATGTAAGGGGTGACTTTTTATTTATTTTTTTAATGTAAGACCTTTCTGGCCTTCATTTGCAGAAACCAATCTTCACAAAAATTAACAGCAGTCCTGCACACTCTGAAAAACACTTATTGTTACTTGTGCTGCCTTACAGGACACAGAACTACCCTGCAAAGCAAATCTTCTGAAAGGCATGCATTTGGGAAGGATAACAAAATACGGAGCAATCTTTTTAAGCTCTACTTCTCCAGCCCTTCCACATGATAGACCGCAGATATTTAGTTCTTTTCATTCGTTTCGTTTTAAAATGGCAAAAGACTAATAAAAATAAAGATGGAATCAAGGACGTGAGAAGCAAAGAGCAGAGGTTGATGCTGAGTGTCAAAGCGATTGGCTGAATGCAGACTAGGGCTGCAGGGGTACTAGTATGGATATTACCAGAGTGCTGAGAAGTCCCCGGGACCCCACGGTGCCAGGCACTTTACCAGCACAGAAAAAAAAGAGGGTCTTTGCCCCAAGTCATTTTTAGGCTACTTGCCTGACTTACAACGATTCTGAGGAATGGCTGAAGGCATGCAGGTGTTGCCTTCCCACACAAGACCAACGAACTATCTAGTTCAGTAGTTTTTAACAATGGCCACTTACCTGGTCTTTTACTGGAAGCATGGCCATATTAAAGTAGAGGCACTATAGACCTGTGTGTAGGGACTCGGCTCCCATCTATGCACCTTGCTTGTTCCCTGAACTTAGACATTTTGCATTAGAGTCACTGAGAAAATGGATTAACTTCACTGGAAGCAGGGACCAAAACCAAAGGTTTGCTCTGTCGTAGGGCATTGTCCCATAGTCAGGCTCCCTTTTGCCTGTGGCCCTTCTCTCCCCAGACTTGCATTCTTGATTGACCGGGGGCCCCACTTCAACAGAAATGGAAGGTACATCTGTACAGTTTAGTCCACACCTTGCTGGTTGGGATGCCTCCCTGGTTCAAAGCCACTCAGGCTTCAGTATGCCTAGACTCCTGACTTGCCACTTCCTGAGCGAGTTTCCTAACCACTAACCTATTAGGCAAAAGGTGGGAGGTTGGGCTTCCTCCTCCTCCGTTATCTGTCAGTGCAGTCTGCTAGTAAGGCTCCTCCCCTGAATGATATGAAACCCAACAGGACATCTCTCCTCTCAGCAACTTAGTGCTGAATCATCAGCTGATGGAAGCATGTTACGCCATCCATAAGCCTCCCATCAACAGCATGGGAGAAGCAGGTGTGCATCGCCCAGGAGCAGAATAGGATTGGCCCCTGCTGCCTCGCCCCAGGATGTGAGAACGATGTGCCACTGCCCGGTGCGACAGCATCACTCTCTGAGGGAGCACTAGACTGTCCACTGAGAGAACGTGGGGCATAGGCTCCTTTGAGATGGCATAGCATCATCTCGTCTAAGGAAGTGTCGAAATCTGAAGCAAATGGCAAGCTGAGCTAAAGACACCTCAGAATCAAAGTAGGGTTTAGACTGTTGTTTCTTACGGTATAAGCATCAGCTCTTGATCTTCAGAGCTCTTGAATGTAATTCACAATTCTGACACTGCATTAAAACAGCCAAATTAAAATGCTGTCTTTAAAAAGTACTAAGAACATGCAGGATGTACTTTTCCCACTAGTAACGATGTGTGCTGGATTTCAAGTTGGGGGATTCATGTACTGTTGCATGGAAATCAGGCACCAAAGGATTTTTCATCACCGTTGATGAACACAAAGCTGTGCTTTGAGGTATTTAATCCTAATTGGGTCCATCTACCCATCATCCTGTGGTGACATGGTGATTACATGTGTCTACACATGATCGCCAGCTATGTTGCCATAGAGGTATGCTCCCTGGGTATAGTATGCATCTATGGCAACATAGTGGCAAAATGTAACCGTACGCTGCATGCACAGTGCAGTAACCACCCATACCGCGCCATGCTTTAGTCCTTCCAAAACGAAGTACTAAAGCAGGGCACCATAGCAACGTCACTGTACGGCGACATGTAGATGCCCCCATTCTGTACTTGCTGTCATCAGAGAAGCGCTGCCCCCCAGCGTGAACTCATGAGACAAGCAAAGCTGACAGATTTGACAGCAATAAAAAGATCGTAAGCAAAGAATTAAATTATCTTGGAGAGTTATTTTTTTTTAATTAGCAGTCTTTAGAAAGGATTCAGCCTTACTTTAAAAATCAGGTTAGTCTCAAAACATGGATCCTTAAACACATGCCTTCGCTTTAATTAGGCTAACCCTCAGGAATTGTAGTACACGAGGCAGATTCTTGCTTAAGTCAACTGAAGAAGAAGGAGCAGTACTAGCAGACACAAGACAGGCCCTGATCTACTCTTGCAATGCTTGATCTGTTTTTCAGTTGGAAGAGGGCACCTGCAGACCCAAGGATTGCAGCTTCTGCATGCCTAGGCACAAGGTCCTCTTTGGACCTGATCTCCCAAAACGTCTTCCTGGATTTCAAGTGGGACTCAATCAGGAAGACAAGGCTGCCTCCTCCATTTTATCCTTTCTCCTGTTTGTCAAAAAGGAGATAAGCAGTCCTGAGCCAGTTTACCTGGACTCTTAACATTTTAAAATCAAAATGTCTTTTAAACCTAGCTAGTAACCTTCCATTATGCTGCTATAAAGCTTCAGACACCCTAAGTATTGACTCCGACGTACACTATGAATCAGAGTGATGTTTTCAAAGTCCCCTCCAATAGGAGGGCAAAGGACCAGTAGTTTATCCTTCGTAGTGAAATAGTCACAAACTGTGCATTTCCTTAAAAAATGACAAGGGTCATTAGAAAATAGTCTAGGGTCAGCGACAAACATAATTTAAATCCAGTCATCTGGTCAGATTCAGTAATAATACTGAAATGATACATCTTGAGCAGTAAATCCCTAAGGTGCCTGGCAGAGGTTAATTTATTGGTGCCATGGAATTTCATTGCTGATTCCAACAATCACATATCCTGCCATGCCTCACATGCATGGGAGAAAAGGCAATTTTGGGGATCAGGTATCAGATCCCAGCCATGCCATTTCAACTTCCCAGACCATGTGAACTCTGCAGTTGTCAGGTGCGGAAAGCCCACCAACCACCTCTGCTTGGCAAGTTCAAAGCCACACACTCAGGAGCTGATTCCCCCTACACAGCAATTGCAGAACTCTGCACTTTCCTGCCACGGCTCAGTTTGGCTGCAGCGGTGCCTGGCAAACAATGCCCAGCAGCCATGGCCTGCCACGTTGCACATGCCTGGCCCAGTCCGGCCCAGTCACCAGTTTTGTCCGTGCCAAGGAAGGGGCCCCTGGGCACGGGCCCAGCTGGCCCATGCATTAATCTGCTTATGTTGCTGGGGCTGCCACACTTCAATGCCAACACCAGCTCATTGTTGGCAAGGTGAGGCAGGGCATATCATTTGTTCAATATAAGGCCTCATACAAAGCAGCCACAAAGATTCTCTACATTATATGTGGAACATCTTTGTGGCTGCTTTGTCCTTTTTATAGCACCATAAAATGGCTGAACAGGTGGCATGTTGTCATTTACAGTTAACACATTAGTCGTGCCATAAATGTCATGCCTGCCAGGGGCTTTATCCAGGTAAGTGTGAAAGTCCAGTGGCCATGGGAATTTACCTAAAGAATGATATGACAACATGGATCAAACCGAATTCTTATAATTAGGATCATAGGAAAGTAGGGCTGGAAGGGATCTCATGAAGTCAACTAGTCCAACCTCCTGCTCAAGGAAGGACCATCCCAGTTCACTGTTGGTCTAACCTGCTCTTAGAAATTTCCAGGGACAGAGATTCTACAACTTATCTAGGTAGCTCCTACCCCTAAGAATGTCTCAAAATTAACCAGATCCATAAAACAAAACTGAATTCACCACCACACAGTACAGCACAGTTGGTTGAAAAATGAATATCTATCTATCTAACGACTGGTTCCACATTTATATATATTTTAAATTGAAACTTTTTTTGTGTGTGTAAAATGTTTCAGGAATTTTTAAGAACTTTAAATTTTTACTACATATAATATAAAAATATTATTGTAATGGCTACTACCTTTGTCATTAATTACTGGGGCTTTTGATAAAACTTTCAATAACCTTGAAAATGTTGCTTGTAGATATTTTAGTACTTTTTAAAAAATAATGACATTTTTACAGAAATAGAAAAGTTTTGCAACGTTGACAAATTTGTGAAAGCTTTTGGTTTTCAAATAGTATTCTTAAGAATTAAATATATTTTTAAAAGTTTCAACCAGCTCTACTGTCTTCTTGGCAACTCTTGATCCTCTGAATCACAATGTGTGGACAAGAGATCTTCCATCATACCAAGAACTTAAGCGCATATGTCTAGGAAAGAGTATGGAGGAATGGAGGCTGCCCTAGACCTACCACCCCACTTTAGACAATCAAGACACAGTCCAAAGGCCAGACTGAGTCCAGACATTCAGGGCCTCAATGGTTGTAGCTTCTTCCAGAAAGCAACAGATTAGAGCTGCTGCTGACTGCCTAATGCCTCAGCAAGGGTGCATTTCTGTCAAGGAGATGTCCCTTAGCCTTTCTCCAGTCAAGGAGTACCCACAAGGTAGTGGGGACTAAGGTTTTGAGGCACACTATACTTGCCTTATTCTGGAGGTTGCAATATTATGGTATTTTATTGGAGCTACCCCACCATAAGTAGCCCTACCGCATTGCTACCAAGACCTCCAGTCAGATGCAGTTTACAGTCATACCCAGGACCTACGCTATTTAGCTCTATCTAGCTCCGCTGTACAATACAACTAAAATGAAAGTGGGCAACAAAGTCACAAAGGAAGTAGCAGCAGGAGTTCCTGTAGTAGCTGAAAGGAGGAATCAGGGTTAAAAATCCATTTGTAACCCTTTCACCCAGTATTTAGCTTTGCTGCGGAGACTGTATGTGGCATCAAAAGTGACAGCTTTCCAGAGGCTCCTGACTCTAATGACAAGGCCACCCACAGCCTCAGAAGTGGGGATCTTGACAGGCAGCAGTTGAAGGACAAATTTCATTTGATGTTTGCTCTGTGATGGCCCCCAAATAAAACTCCTGGTCTGATGAGAGTGAATCTGCACATGGATCCAGATCTAAATTTTGTAGCTGACCCAACCTCCATAACCAAAAGGAACACAGAATATTTTCAAGCATGAACCCAAACCCTTTCATTTTAAAGAAACAAAAATACTCTCTTATAACTGTTTAAGCTGGACTGGACAACCACAGCAGTTGTGACACATGTTTCATGTTCTTTATAAAATTTGGGGCACTGCTTATAGGCCAGGATATGGAGTTCATAAAAAAATGACTCTTCTGTTCTTTCTTCTCCATGTCTCGGGGTGACCTGGTGGCTGCCTATAAGTATATAAGGGGTGTACATCAGGATCTGGGGGAATGTCCATTCACCAGAGCACCCCAAAGGATGACAAGGTCCAATGGTCACAAGCACCTCCCAGACCCTTTTAGGCTGGACATAAGGAAAATCTTCTTTACTGTTCAAGCCCCCAAGGCCTGGAATAGACTGCCGCCAGAGGCAGTGCAAGCACCTACTCTGGACACTTTTAAGAAACATTTGGATGCCTATCTTGCTGGGATCCTTTGACCCGAGCTGACTTCCTGCCCCTGGGGCAGAGGGCTGGACTCGATGATCTTCCAAGGTCCCTTCTAGCCCTAATGTCTATGAAATCTATTAAATGTCCTGGGTCCATCCAGCATGTAACTGCTTCCTAAATACTGTTAAGCAGCCCTATTTTTCACCTTTCTGCTACTGTTGTCTGATACCTTATGGAAGGACAGACAGATATTGGTTTTAGATATTTGCTTTGGCCTCCTTTTTCCTGCGCAGGGCAAAGGCAAGAAGAAGACATGAGAATTTACCCCAGCCCATGAAGGAGAAGAGAGATGCCACAAAAACCATAGTAACTGAGAAATCAGGAATAGGGAAGGTTTCTGTGGTGCTCTAGCCATTCCCTCCTCTGTGGCAACAGAGTCTGCCTGGCTTCTACTGCCTGCCTGCTCCATGCCCTAGACTTCTTCAGCTGACACGGTGGCCAAGATCTGTCATCAGACGGACTTCGTTATTAGTGTGTTAAACAAATCAACCAGTTGGGATGAACTAGTGGATGTTTACCGAAGGTAAGAAAATAAGGCCCGAACATGCTGCCACTGAAGTCACCAGGAGTTCTGGCATTGATTACAATGACAGTGAGATTAGACATTGGAACAGGGGAAGATCTTTTCAAGCGGTCACTTACAACTCGGGGGAAGCACTTGTGGTTCAAACCTAACACTGAAAGATGCTTGAGATACAGTGAACAATTATGCATTGCATAGATTAGTCAACACAGGTAAAAGCTGCTGCCATGAGTAAGCAGCACTAGATACAATCAGGTCACCTCACTTCTATTTCAACCTGGTTACCGCTGTGAGGTATTAAGTTTGTGCCTTCATTTAAGCTGTGCGCGCTTCCTCTGAGAAATGGTGCCACGAGCCAGTACAGAATTGTGAAGTAGTTTTTCTTAATTACTAGTGAGACCTTGACTCTATCATTGTGGGGGGCGGGGGGGGAATGTATTAGAAGACAGAGTGGAAAACTCATGAATAAAAATGCCATTATTCTACAACATCAAAGTGTTGCAAGTTGGGTAGAGTTACTAATAAACTTGGAAACATCTTTACATTGAAACATTAGACCTTCCAAATCAATGATTCATAGTCAAATTGCAAGCATATTTATACAGGCATTTGACCCACGTGCCACAACAACAAGCCTGAGCAAATGACAAACTAGAATGATGCATTTCCTGCTCTGTTTGATTAGTTATTGGAAGGCAAACAAAATAACAGAAAAAGGAAAACTAAATGCACGAAACAATGGACATTTCCTTGCAATATGCACTCGATGGATGCCATCCAATGAATATGATGCACTTCACGGGGAAATTTCCTGCTTCCTTCTTGTGCATCATCTCTATACATATTAAACTGTTTTTAGAAAGTACAATGCACCATAATCTCTTTCTTTCCTCAACTCCAGTCTTGGTCACCATTTTGCTGTTGTTCTGCAGAACAAACAACATGCTAATTATTAATAATACACTGTATCCTGATTGTGCAAAATTCCTGCCATGAACACCAATAGATCATCTACTGGTAATGTAATTGCTTCCAGATAACCAGATTGTATTTTAATCCACAGTGGTACCAAATCCTATGCACAATCTACAGATTGCATTTAAATTTTGCATTAGCAGCATGTAACTATCAAAAGACATACAAGAGAAGCTGCTAATTTGTTGCTCTAGAAAGATTTCCAGTACAAATGGCCTATTCTGAAATTCAACAGCATTGCTGCTAACATCCTTACAGGAAACTCTTACTCTCCCAAAGCAAAGTAGGATATTGAATGACAGCCATCAGTTAACTGGGAAAGATGTGTGATAAATACAGAGACAAGTGGTACCAGATTGAAGTGGGCAATGTATTAATCTTATCACCACACTTACAGCCCCCTTACTACTAGACTTTTTTTCCCCCATTGATATAACAAAAGCAGCATCTAGCTACTGAATGGAATATTCTGCCATCATGTGTCTGAAACATCCTTTTAGGTTTCCTATGTAACTGCTACATAAAAAAAGACAGAGAGAGAAAAGAAAAAAAAAAAACAGGAGGCACTGTTAAGTATTCCAAATACATAGATATATCCTATATTGACGTATATAAACATTATATTGCATATTTTACTTTTTTATTGACTTCACTAATTGCCGGATAAGTAGAAAAAACAACATCCTAAATACATAGCAGTTTCTTTTTTATGCTTGGATAGCTGACCTGTATAAAAACACAAACTCTCACAAACAAAACCAACATGGTTATGGCTGAATGCCCAATGTTCTTATTACTCTGGCAACTGCTTAGCCCACTGTCTGGTTCGCAGTTATAATTGTTTTCGGGCTGAATTTTATTTTTTGCATTTGATTTCAATGTGTGTTTACGTCTTATCTCTGCAACTAAGTGAACAGCTTTCTCAGATGCAATCGTCTGAAAAGTTTATTTTCCATTAACTCACATCCACAACATTTCTCCTCAATTTCACGTAAACTTACAGTTACGCTGAATATTTGTTTTTGCTCTTATAGGAATTATTGGCTACAAAACCAATAATAAACCTTGAAAATTCTTTAGTTTCATACGGAGAATTTTATCAAATGTGTATCGTCAAGTTTATTTAGCTATTCATTTTCTATTTAACTTTAAATTCTTGTCCTACAGTATAAGACATTTAAAAAAATAGGTGACTTCTATTTAATCTTTCATTGAATCCCTGTCCAATTAGCCCAGAGTGATTTTTTTAATACATATAAGTATTTACAAGCTTAATTAATAATGCTTTTAAATACAACTTAAAAAAAATCCTCCTAAATCCTTCTTGTAATTTATTTTGGAAAGCGAGAGACACATAAAAACAGAGGTCAAAAGTTACAGTGGATAATAGCTGATGGTTTTGATAATGCTAATTATATATTAGCAAAGAATAAAGGTAGAAAGGAAAATATGAGCACTAAAAGAAAGATAAACATCCCAATGCTGGATTTAAAAGAAAAAAATAAAGAAAAACTTTAAATGTCTTTGTAGCTCACTGTCATAAATCAAAGACATAATGAAGCCTGAATTAAAAATGTCAGTTTCTGTGAATGTTGATAACTTGGTTCTTTGTTGTACAAGTCAAAATGTGTCTGTTTGATGGGTTAAAATGACAGTCTGAAAATGGGAGAAGCTGGAGCTAAAAAAAGAAGGAGAAAAAAACCCCCCAAAAAAGACTTATAAAAAGTAGGCCCGTAATGTAGTACTTTAAGGAGAAGACCTGTAGGGTAGGAGAGCCAGTATCTTTAGGAAGTAACCAAGCAGCACTAAAAGGTAATGTCCATGGCCAATCAAAACTATTTCTCTAGCTGCTGGGGCTCTTGCATCTCTGTCTTCACACTAGACTGGAAACCCTTTGTACTAATTGCCAGACTGTACCAGATTTTCTGGTTCAGTTCCATCCTATAATTGACTGACAATGATGGGCAAGGAAGGGGAAAAATTCAGGCTCACCACTGCAAGCAGAGGGTCAGAAATGGTTTCATAGGGAGCACATCACTGTTTGGCACTAAATGCAGGGTTAAGCAAGCATCATCTGCACTTTGGTCTAATTCCTAAGTTAAAATGGGATAGAAAAAACATATTCAAACTGTATCGGGATGCAGGCAGCATCTGATAAGCTAATCTAGCCTCTGCAAAAATATTTCATAAAAGGGCAATGCATGCAACTGAAGACTGGGCTCTAATTGTGGATAGGTTTTAATTTAATAGTTGTGAAAGTATAAAAATGCATCAACCCTAAAACATGCTTGCTTCATTCACGATAATATTTGCTTATAAAGTTTCTTTTCCAAGCAATTCACACAATTTAGAGCCCTATGCAGTAAGAACAACCAAAGCACAATACCATTTGTAACGGACAAGCTAGTCATCTCGTAAAGCACCGGGCAATCAGCAGTATGAAACATTCAAACATATTTTTAACCACTTTTTAAAAATCTGCATCATTTTAATCTCTGTGTGTTTCATTACCGTGCACTAAGTGTAGCTCGATGCACTTAAGTACATAATTTAACATTACTGAACTGGCTTGAGCATATCTTTCTAACTGTAAGACTAATTTAATACAATTTAGAAAGAATGCAAGCGTTGAGTCAAAAAAATGGGAATTCCTTCAAGAGTTGGACTAAGGACAGTGACTTTCTGACCACGGGTCTTCTTTACTCTCAATTGTTCTCCGCCCACTTTATTTCAAGCACGCAGCACCCCCAGCAGAATAGCCCTCAACACGTTTAAAGCACAGTTTGCAGAACCGAAGTAAAAAGTGGAAAACAAACCATCAGTTATGGCCAGGCACTTCAAAACCCCCCTTGATCAGAGATATGCTGCTAATAAAATGCCCACAGGTCAAACGCTCCCCCCGTACTCACGCTAGCTTTGGAACACGCACATTTGCAGCACACCTGTGCTAACAGCACCTCTTTGCACAGGTCACATCGCCTCCAGGCCAGTCTCTAGTTACAAGTCAATTACGGTAGAGGAAATGCGTATTTCATTCAAATCAGTCCTCACCTATTCCTGGCACACTTCTCCTCCCCCCCCCACCGAATGGTTACATTTTCCTGTTAAGCTGAAATCTGCGGCTCTCTACAAAAGTTACACAAGTGAAATGCTGCAAAGTTTCAGAACTAGGCCAATAAAGTTAGCATCTTACAACCACAGACAGCAGAGGAGTTAGGCAAATGCTTACCTTTCAAACCCTGAACACAGCTGTCTTTATGAGGCCTATACCAGATGACAAGTCCTGGGACTTTCTCAAACACAGGACCCATACAGGTGAAATTCTAATAGGTGGTAAACACCTGAGAACAGGACAAGAAAACTATAAGAAAGAGGAAAGCAAATGAGTAAAATGTCTTCCCACAGCCACAGTCAGCTCTTGTGTATGGGGAGTTACGAATGCACTGGCTATAGACTTTTGTCCAAAGCTGTAGTTTTTTTTTTTTTTTTTTTAGTGAAGCTAGATTAGTTCATACAAAACTCAACAATACAGCACTGAAACCCATTGTTGATATTCAACATTTTTCACATAGCGGAACAGAATAGACAATACGGTATCTAGGAAACCATGGGCTGGATTACAAACTGATGATATCTCATCCTTCTGGAGGGCCTGTAATCCTTTTTATTACCTACCACAGGATAAAAAAAAACAAACCCCAACATAAATCCAGTATAAACCACCCCAAATCAATAACATTGCAACACTTAGCAAAACCAGAATTAATTACATCTTTTGTGTAGCCAGCTAAAACAAAAAAATAGTTGCAAGGAATAGATGCCTTTTGTACAATTTTAAGAACCATTAAAAATAATACAGGTTTGGTGCCAGCATACTCCAGAACTAGCTTTCAAAACAATTTCCTAATTATTTGCCTAAAAGAAGCGCTGCTGCCTCCCCTCAGCCTGATATCATTTCTTATAACACTTTTGCAACTTAAATGTTATAAAGCAGTTCATATATATCATACAGCAGTGCAAGTTATTTTCTCTCCTATAAATAACGTTACACTCGGCTGGGATTATTATTGGATGTTTAGTAACACCTGAAATAAATCAGATTGGATCCTGACACTCTGCAAAGAATTATTCCAACTCAAAAAAATCAGTTTGAACTCTCTCCTTGTTCCCACTCCTTTACCACTATAATTCTGCACAGACTTAATTTAAAGATGCTTCAACAGTGACTATAATTTAATCTTGAAATGCTCTCGCTCATCAATGTAATTACAATTGAATGGTTTATCTGTGTTGCATTTATTCCTCTGCTTTTTTATCTTTTTTTTTTTTGTTCCAAGCTCATTCCATTTTTACATAATCCAGTTCCCATATTTTCCTTAAAACCCCAAATAGTCTAGGTAGCCACAGAAGTGATTGTTCCTACCAGTTTCTTTTCATCACTTCTGCAATTGACCAATTGACAACTGATTGATGGTTATCTTTTCACTTCAACAATGAAAGAAATTACCATCACTATAGCTATGTACAGTAAATGCATCCAGAGTAAATTACATGATTCTAAAATTCTCCTTAGCTCACTTAGTAAAACATCAACACAAAAAGTTTCTTTTTTGCCTCTCTTCCTGTACTGCAGATTTGGCCTTTCCTGTCAGCTTCAGAAAAGAACTTGACAGCTTCTTTAAAAAGAGGAGTATAAAAGAACTTGAATAAGGGATGGCACAGGGCCGGGCTAAGGCTTCCATTCTCTGCAAGTGGCTATTCTTCGCGCTGAAAAAAAAAATTAGGCATGTGAGCACAGATAAGCTACATAAGAATACCCCAAAGAATATTCCCAGTGACCTTGAGATTTTGCTGCTATTCCTTAACCATTCTGTGTTGGAACAGCCTCACAAAGTCTGAACTTTCAAATGACTAACTTATTTCGAGAATGTGCAGTTGATTCTTAGTGCAGAGGGGGGAATACTCCCACAAGTTTAGGGGGAAAAATGTTTGGCACTACAAAATAAAGTATGCTCACCCTTGTATTTCTGCAGTCATTGAAGTTAAATCATTTTTTAAAAAAAAGTGTCAAAATTGCATCGCTCTCCGTTAGTGCTGTCCAGATGGATAAGAGTTTTAATTTTGCCTAAGACTGCCTGGTCAAAAAAAAAAAAGTTTGAATTTTTTTATCCAGAATTCTTTAGCTCCAGCATGGGAAGATATTGAACAGTTTTATCGCTGTACAAGTCAATGCATTCTCGATGGGTTAAATACACTGTTGAGAAAGAGAGTGAATGATTTATTGGGCTTTAATTCCCCCTCTGAGCAGAGCTGTAAAACACAAACAGAAATAGGCTCATTGTCCTTTCAAAGGCTCTATGTATCCTTAAAAATGTATTCTTTTAAATAGAAAAAGATAGCTCTCGCTCTATTTTGGATGCCCAAAGAGATTATTTAGTGTTGTAAAAATTTAGGGGTTTTTTACAGTATAAAAGTTAAATCACAAGTCGATCTTTCTAGTCCAAATTACTCTCGTTAACATTTAAAAATAGTTATGGTGGGACAATAACTGATCAGGGACTTTGGACATACAGTTTCTACCTTGTCCCAGCTTTTAGCTACAATGTTTCTGTTCCAACCAAAAGATCAATCTGGTCTTCCCATTTTTGCCGTTATTATCTTCTGGAGTTGTAGTAACACACTTATTTATTCCCCCTGCCCCCCACTTCTCCCAAGTAGCCCGGTGGATAATAAGGGATAGGGAGGCTCACCCTCCTCCGAAGTATCAGGCATAGCTATGACTGGAGTAGGCTACTGACAAACAATGCGTTAGGCCCGGTCTGACAAATCCTCCATTCCTACCTGAACTTCCCTCTGAACTTCTCTCCCTGAATTTACAGTTTGCAGATGTGAATCCATTCCTGAAATGCTGCATCTAATTCTAGTGTCCTGACTTCAAAACAGTCATCAAAAAATTTTAAAAGGTCCAGGAATATTTAAAAAAAAAAAAAAAGATAAACGCCGTGGTCTGGGAAAATGTTCTTAATACTGAAAGATAAAAGGAGCTCCATCAACTTTAACAGCAGATTAAAGGATAACTTGATTATGGTCTACAAGTATCTACAGTGGAGAAAGTTTTCAGGAGTAGAGGGTTTTTTTTCCTTCGTCTAGCAAGCAAAGGGATAGCAAAACCTAACAGCTTCAAGTTGAAATTAGGACAAATTCAGAGGAGAAGTAGGGAGAATGTTTTAAAAGACAAGAGTAAATAACTCTTGGCACAATTTATCAATGAAGTGGTATAGAGACTCCTCCACCTGAAGTCTTTAAATCAAGGTTGGATCTCACTCAGGAAGACATGCTCTAGCTCAGTGGGGGCCAACAGCAGGCAAGCCACAAATTAGCCCCGCACTTTCCCCAGGTGCCATGCCAATCCCCTTCCCCCGCCCAATCTGTTACTCTGCTTTCTGCTCCCTACCTAATCTGCCTCTCTGCTTTCTACCTGTGCTCCTGCTTAATATGCTGCTCTGCTTTCTGCTCCCTGAACTACCTTTTCCCCAAGTATTTCCCTGTGTTAAGACCAGAACCAGTTCAGATGATGCAATCTTTACCAGTGTATACTCAAGTGTTTCCAAGCCCTGATCCTTTACATTCTTCACTTAAACTTTGCATGCAATGTGTTAAATATACTAGAAACAGCAACAATGGCATAATTTGAATGCAAGTCATAACATTCTATTTATATAGACAAACGTTAAAAAAAAGTAGCGGTCCTCAATTCTCCCCTGTGGATATAGCTGGGAACAATGATTTTAAATGAGATATTTATTCAATACTTCTTGAACAAAAAAACCGAACTGGTCAGGGATTATCTTCTTTTTGTGATATACGCTGAAAAAGTCCACTCCCAGAGCTGCACAGCAGATCTTGCTATTAGTATTTTGCTCTACATGCTCTCTGTGGCAGATACACCAGCACGACCAGGTCACCATGCATTCTAGACATGCAGGCAGTCCAGAGCACTTGAGACAAGACCCTTGCAGATATACAGAATATGATACCTTCCTAAGAAATTCCGAGAATTGCAATACCTAATGTCTTTCAAATTGAGAAGGGGGTTTGTGGGGAAGGCAGTGGAGAAGGGAGGACTAAAACTCTGCCCAGTCATTTAGGAAAATTCTGGATGACTATGTGGCTTCTAAGGGGTCACGCTTCAGTCCCAGAGCTCCTGTCCAGGTGTTGCATCCCCTCCAGGCTCCACTGCAGTGGTTGGGCAGGGTGGCACAGCCAAGGGACCTGGGGACCACTGATACAGTGCAGCGGAGGGGCACCTGCAGTGGTGGGGTGGGGGTGGGAGGGAGGACCCATGCAGTGTAGCGGGGACCATGTGGCATAGTGTGTAGGGAGTAGGGACATTTACATGATGTCCTAGGGGAGCAGGGGGGTCTGGGCAGCATGCAAAAGTTGGACAGCTCTGTCTTGCACCGCTGACATTTCAACCAAAACAAGGCTTACATGTTCATTTATTTCTATTTTGGAAAAAAAATATTCCCATTTTCCAACTGGCACGAGAACGGTCCAATCTAGAAGTTAGACCAGAATGTTGAGGTTCTAATCTCTGTTTCTCTGCCTTGTTGCCAGCCTTGGCCATGTTCAAGGGGCCTAAACTAAGCTGCAGAAGTGTTGCTAAGTAGAAGGCCCAGAGCTTGTCTCTGAGTGACTGCAGCATAGTGTGAACTTTTGCAGATGTGACAACTGGCTTGGTCAGCAAAGGAAAGGAAGCCGTCAAACAAAATTAAGCAAAGGACAAGGCCTGAAAGGATATAAGGGAGGACCATTAAATAATCCAAATACATTATAGCATAGCTTTATTATAAAATATTTGTAGTAGTGATTGATGGAACCAGATTTATTTGATGCTATTTTGGTATAATAGGTATATTTTATTAAGATGCTTATTCATAGATTCATAGTTCATTTTTGTTAAGATACTTAGACAATTTGTAAAAACAAAACAAAAACTGCCTCGTCAGAGAAGGCCATAAAATAAGTTAAAAACCCAAGGAGATAAGCAACCCTCCCTCTTTCTTTCCCAAAGATATAAATGCTAGACCAGGTGTGGGCAATTATTTGGGCTGGAAGGCCACTTAAGCTCACTTAGTGAGTAGTTGCAGGTTTGGGGAGTGGTGGGGGGTGCTGTCCTGGTGCAGTGGGAAGTGGGGGGCAATTGATCCTATCTGGCCCTGGTCCCATCTGCCCTGCACCTACAGCTGGGCATGCCAGATAGAGTGGGTGGGTGGGTAGGCAGAGTCTTCATAGAAACCACCCTGGGATTCCTGCAGGCAGTGTGCTCAGCTGGGCAGATGGGGCCACAAGCAGGCAAGGAGCAGTGTCCAGGAGCAGGGAGGGTGGGCAGGGGCTGGGGTCAGGACTGAGGGGTGGTGAGAACACGGGGCTGGGACCCGGGGCAGAGCCATGATCTACTCCCCACGTGTCCCCGCAACAGGTGCTGGTTCCGCAGGAAGGGATTTGCGGGGAGTGGACTGCAATTCTGTCCCAGGCCCCAGCTTCATAGTGTCACTGCACCATGATCTCAGCACCTGCCTACCCATCCTACTCCCAGATGCCACTGCCTGCCCACCTAGCCCCATCTCATCTGCCAAGCCAAGTGCTCCCTGCCCACGGGAGTTCAGCCCAATCTCCATGGAGACCCCACCTGACTGCCTGCCTGCTCCATCCGGCACCCCCAGCAATGGGTGCAGGGTGGAAGGGCCGGGGTGCCTGGCAATGGCAGCTGGGCAAAGTCAGCCACAGCCATGGAGGCCGCCAGGAAGCCAAGTCTGGCTGCAGTGCTGCTGTGCACCTGGGGGAGACAGAACCAGCTGCACACATCATGGCTCAGCCTGTCCCCCAACACCTGGACCAGGTGGGGCCAAAGGATGCACTTCAGGCTGGACAGCATCCCTTGGCGGGCACAGGGAAATTTGGAGAACTCAGCAAATTCAAGAAGACCTGCTACCAATCTTCATGCCGCCCTCCTCCTGCCTCTTGAGGCTCCCCAGCCAGTATAGGTGAGAATCATGTTGTGCCATCATGAATGGCCAGACAGATTTTGGGATAAATGTTTGTTTTCATGTTTTAAGGTGCAAGCAAATAAGAGGTTAGGCTGCAAACCTGTTTCTGCCTCTTTATCAGTAGTCTACCCACAATGTAAACTGGGTAACATACTCAGTAGAAGAAAATATACGTATTTCATTTTATTCTTCCAACAATGTCCAACTATAATAATAGAAAAATACTATATAATGATCCCTTAGTCAGCTGGATTACTTCTGGATAAAGATGACCCTTGGAACGTGGCACTTTGGCTGCAAGTACAGTTGTAATCTGGACACTGACAGTGTAAAGCTACATTCAGTTTGATTTTTTTTGGATGCCACACCTGTGAAAAACCTAAGATGTTAAATAGCTTTTATGGGAAGAAGCCATACCCAATTGGGTGCAATGGAAGATACTGGCCTGGCAGCCTGCTCTGTGCATGTTTGTGTGAGCATGAAGTGAGGAGGGGCAGCTAGGAAGGAAGAAGAAAAGGGAGAATCAGCTTCAGATGATGAAAGTGGACACTTTAAAAATGTTTACTGTGCTAGCAAAATAAAATGATCCTGAGAAGCACTAAATCCTAGTTCCAATCCTAATGAGAACACACAGAGTTAGATAAGCATTTTTAAGAACAAAACTACAACATGTTCTATATAGCAGTCTTGAACACTCTAGCTGAAATACATACTAGATAAACTACCTTTTTTGGGACAGTTTATCTATATCTTTTGGTACAGATTTCTGTACAGCTTATCTAATCTCTATTCAGGGAGTTAATGTGCTCCCCACCAAGAAACAAGTTTGTGGAATGCCTTTTTCCAAATGAAAGTCTTTGAATACAGAGACATTCAAAGATAATACACAGTATTTTTTTACACTTTTATTTAAGTATAAACATTTATTTGTTAATCTGAAAGTTGGTTTCAAGACCTACACAACCTATACAACTTATTATGGAACTTAACCTTAATTTTTGTAACTCTGAATTCTACTGCTTTGTAACGGAAAGATATACTTCAATCCTGCTTTACTTCATCAAAGTGTCAAGATGGTGGCTTCCTGTTTATTAATAATACCTTTTATTATATTAAACAGTCCCCTATCATCTACTTCACGGGTTACTCTCTTATGAGCGACAGGAAACTTGAAGCCTTTGGTAGGGCTCTGGACATCGTTTTTCGTTGTGTAGAAGTAGTATAACGCGATAGACCCTGCTTACTACAGGAGAACAAAAGAGGCACTCTGCTTGGCAGCCCAGTTCCTGAAAGAAAAGGAACCATGGTAGGAGGAAGATCATAGATTCATAGGGAAGTAGGAATGGAGGGACCTCACCACATCAACTAGTCCAGCCCCCTCTTCAACGTAGGCTTATCCATGACTAAACAATCCCAGCCAAGTGTCTGCCCAACACGGTCTTGAAAATTTCCAGGAATGGAGGTTCCACAGTTTCTCTAGGTAGCCTGTTTTAATGCTCAAAAACCATCATAGTCAGAAAGTCCTTCCTAATCTCCAACTTCAATTTCCTCTGCTGTTTCACTGCTCCTAATCCTGATACCGTACAGCCACAGAGAAAAGCCCATCTTCACCCTCCAATCTAGTTGCTCTTCAGGTATTTGTAGACTGTTACCAAATTCCCTCTTGACTTTCTCTGCTCCAGACTAAATAACCCCAGCTTTTCCTCAAAAGTCTTGTATCCTGGGCCCCTAACATTTTTTTTGTCGCTCTGCACTGGACTCTCCCCAGTCTGTTTGCACCCTTCTGTAAATGTGGGACCCAAAGCTAGACACTACACTCCAGGTGAGGCCTCACCAGTGCTGAACAGAGTAGGAAAATCACTTCCCTTGATTTGCAGATGACACTTCTGGTAATACAACCAGTATTCTGTTGGCTCATACTCAGTTTATGGTCTACTGTAACCCCCAAGTCCTTCTCTGCAGTACTGCTGCCCAGACAGTCATTCCCCAGTCTGGTTTTTTTTACATTAACAAGCTAAAAAAGTAGACAAGATGAAAGTACTAGAAGATGGATAGTCCATCCCAAGTGCAGGATGTTTCACTTGTCCTTTTTTAACTTTATCTGGTTGATAGCGGACCATTTTTCCAGCCTGTCCTAGTCATTCTGGATTCTAGCCCTACCTTCCAGCATCTGCAGCTTCACCCAACTTGGTGTCAGTCACAGATTTGCTAAGTCCAGTTCCATTGTCCAAACCCTTAATGAAGATGTTGAACAATACCCAACTCAGAGCAGACCCCTGAGGAACTCCACTTGATACCTCCTCCCAACTAGACATTGAGCCATTGATGACTACTCATTGATAGGGGTCTACCTAACTTGAGCAGGTAGCTAGTCAATTTTGCAGGTAGACTGTGGGGCCTGTCACCATTTTCAGGCCTTACTGTGACTGGGCCTCCCCCTCCCCCCATGCCTCTGATTGGCTGAGGGCTGCCCCACCCCTCACTGCTGATTGGCTGCAAGGGTTCTCCATCATATGACACCCACCCCTCACTGCTGATTGGTTGCAAGGGCTGTACATCACGCAGCCCCACCCAATAACAACAATTGGTAGAGATGTCAAGGGCCACGTGACAGGCAGCCCTCAGCCAATAAGTGGGGAGGGGTGGAGGCTGTGGCCATCTTGGGCTCCTCTTTGTGCTGGCAGCCTCTCTTTTCCCCCCCCCATTCCCTCATCCCACCCAGCAGGCTGTGCGGCCAGGGGAGCCAACATTTTATTTTCAGTAGGTTTTTTCTTTTTTTAATGCATTTTGCAGATGTTGTTCCATTTCATGGGCAGTGACTGATTTTGCGCTTTCTGAAAAATTGGCAAAATCATGATTTTGGTAGGTCCCTACTCATTGAGCACAATGATCCAACAGTTGCATATCCATCTTATAGTACTTTCATCTTGTTTATATATTTTTTAACTTGTTAATGAGAATGTTGTGGGAGATACTGTCAAAAACCTTGCTAAAGTCATATTATATCACATTCAGTGCTCCCAACATGCACAGAGCCTGGCACTATCATTGGAGTGGAGAGGGGCAGCAAACAGGGCAGTTTGCAAGTCAGTTCACCACCATATCTTTGAAGGGAAGCCTTTAAGGTAAGCTTTTTCCTGAAATAAAAATAACAAACCTACGTATCTTTAGTGCACGTAGCTAAAACTCAGCAGTTAGACTAATACTTAAGTCCCTTGTTTAACTAGCATCTTGAGAAAGTGGGGCGTTCTTGATGGATTTTTCCCAGAAACTCTCTCTCTCTCACCTTCCTTCACTGTAAGCTTGGTGAGAGGAAGCAGGTTAGTAGGAAAAAGCGAATCTTTCAGGACCAAGGAGCAGCAAACAGGCTAACTTACAGGGGACTTTGCTAGGGAAGGTCTGCTTGAAAAGAGGGACAGGAGGAGAGAGGAGGCAGATTTAAAAAACTCAGAGAGATGGCTGGAGGACATTGTAATGCCAGTGCCACTGCCAGCTCTTCCTCTTCTTGCACCTTTGAGGTGTTTATTCATCCAGTAGTACCCCCCCGCCCCCCCCGCCCGTTGAGGCTTCCACCTGGGTCCTGGTTTGGCACTGTGGAGGCTACAGCTTGCAGGTCCTTTTAGGGACAGCTAGGTGGGGGAGTGCTTGTGATGCGAGCAGTATCTCCTGGTGATGTCTCTCAGGAGGCAGGCAAGAGGGCTACAGGAGGGGTGGTGAGATTCCAAAGCATCCTCTGCCATGAGGACTTCATTGATTCAATGCTAGAGGAAACCTCTAGGACTGTGGAGGAAGGACTGTCAGAGGCAGCACTAGAGAAGGAAAAGGACATGGATTCCCCAGAAGGTGAAAGCTTGTTACCTCTGGCAGTAAGCAGAATCCTTCATCCCCACCTGTAGCAGTTTGCCTGGAGAACAGATATGGAGCCCTAGCAACAGAGGAGGAAGAGCAGGTTCCATTGGTGGAAGAGGCCAGACCAGACATCCCAAAGTTTGGGAGGATTGAGACTACTGCCACCAAAAGGAAGTGATGGGTGATTAGAGACTCCCTTCTGGGGGGCACAGCAGCATCCCTCTGCCAGTTTGACCTGTTGTCTCAGGAGGTCTGCTGCTTGCCCAGTGCCTGGATCTGAGATGTCACAGAAGGATTATCGAGACTTGTCCAGCCCTCTGACTACTACCCCATGCTGCTCATCCACGTGGGAACCAACAATACTGCCAGGGACAACCCTGAACAGATCAAAAGCAACTACAGGGCTCTGGGTGCAAGGATGAAGATGACAGGGATTCAGGTGGTGTTTTCCTCTATCCTTGTGGTCATGGGGAAAGGCCCAGGCAAAAGTGGACACATCCTGCAGATCAATGCATCGTTGCACAGATGGTAATGCCAGCAGGACTTCGATAATGCAATGTTGCTCCAAGAAGAAGGATTGCAAGGAAGAGATGGCATCCACCTGACAAAGGAGGGAAATGCATGATTGAAGATAGGTTCACTAATCTAGCGAGGAGGGCTTTAAACTAGGTTCACTGGGGGGGATGGAGACCAAAGCCATGAGGTTAGTGGGAGGTCTGAAGGAAGAGTAACCAGGAGGGAGCAACAGGGAAAGCCTTCTCAGGATTCCTGAGGCAGTAGGGCAGTTGGCTAGTTACTGCAGGGTCTGCACATGAATGCAGGAAGCCTAGGTAACAAGCAAGAACTGGAACTCCTTGCACAGTCACAGAACTATGATGTGACTGCAACGACACAGACTTGGTGGGATAGCTTGCATGACTGGAGCACTGTCATGGATGGGCATGTTCCCTTGGTGCCATAAACTGTTCAAGAAGGACAGGCAGGGGAGAAAAGTAAGAGGAGCTGATCTTTATATAAAATAGCTGTATGATTGGTCAGAGCTTCAGGATGAAACTGGAAACAGACCTGTTGAAAGTCCATGGGTTAGGGTCAGAGGGGAGAGCAACACGGGTGATGTCATGGTGAGTATCTGCAACAGACTATCAGACTAGAAGGATGGGGTGAATGAGACTTCAAACAACTAGTGGAAGTTTCTAGATCACAGGACCTGGTTCTCATGGGGGAGTTCAATCACTTGACGTCTGCTGGTGGGGACAGTACAGCAGTGTGCAGGCAATCCAGGAAGTTTTTGGAAAGTGTTGGGAGCAACTTCCTGGTGCAAGTGCTGGAGACGACAACTAGGGGCCATGCTGTTCTTGACCTGCTGCTCACAAACATGGAGGTGGTGGGCAGCATAGTAGTGGAGGGCAACCGGGGCTGCAGTGACCACAAGATGACTGAGTTCAGGATCAGAAAGGAAGGAAGAAAGGACTATGACATTTTAGCTATTTTATTCAGGTGTTCAGGGTACAAAAATTGGCCCCTCTGGGGTCCAGGTCCAAATTACAAAGCAAAGACAAACAAATCACCATCAAACCAAGAGCACCATGCCATTACATTCATAACACCACATGGTGACAGACACCTTCGCAGTATTACACATCGTGCCTAACATGCTGTTATGTGGTCGGGACACCTGGGTACATGGTCGTACAGACCAAAACCCCGTATAAACAAATGATTCCTACCCTGCTGTATCCAATAGTACACGTGACAAAATCTTCAACTTCCCACACAAAGGAAAAAAAAAAAGCAAAAGGCAGCCTGGTGAGGGCCCAGGACACAATGCGAGCTTGGAGTTGCAGTCTGCCACCGAGCCTGCCCAGTCACCCAGACCAGTCATGACATCTGAGTACATATTGAAGATGGCTGTTCTCCACATGGCACAGCACCCCCTCAGGGTATCATCTGAACCAGTCCTAGCAAGCCAGCTGCAGCAGCTCTTGAGAAGGCCATCTTGGCCTGACCCAGCAGAAAGGTGGTCAGGCAGATGGCGCCCCACTTGGCTACCTCATACAGGTAGGAGCACATATAGGTGTCCTCCGAGAGGCTCCTGCCCAGCACCCACAATGGTGGCTTGAGAGCATTGAAGAGCAGCTGCAGGTGGGGACAGTTAAGGAAGGCATGAAAGAGGCTCTCCTCAATGCCCCCAGAGCAGAAGGGTCAGGCCATTGAGGCAGCTGGGTCAAAGTGGGATGCAAACAAGCCAGTGGCTAGAATGCCATGCAGCAACCACACTGCAGGTCGCCAGTCTTCTTGGCAGTTGGCGGCTTATACAGTGCCAAGCTGGGTGGGTCAGTGGGGAATCTGGCAGCCCCAGGTGCCATCACCACAGTATATTGGGGTGGCCTGCCAGCACCTGGGCATGGTGGACGTGAACCACCCATGCGTACAGGCTTCTATGAGGCAAAGAAGCAAAGGGGCAACCTGTGTCACTGTTGGGAGGCACAGGGAGCATCAGCAGGGTTCCAGGCCCACCGGCCAGGGTGACCGGCAGCAGGTGGAAGGCCTTGCTTGGGGCATCCACAGTGAGGGGGGCCTTGT
>NW_017728910.1:20436033-20451256 GCF_001723895.1 Crocodylus porosus | reverse complement strand
CACTGAGGCTGTGCCACAGCATATGCAGCAGTGGTTCAATTGCTAGGGCATAGAGCATGCCTGACAGGGGGCAGCCCTGATGGATGTCCCTGCGCACGGGGAACGGGGCATAGAGCACTCCATTCACCTTAAGCAGACTGGAGGCGTCTTGGTACAAGATCCAGAGGGCCCCAGTGAAGAGGGCCCGAAGCCAAAGGTCTCCAGAGTCTGGAAGAGGCAGATGTGGCCCACTGAGTCGAAGGCTTTCTCTTGGTCTAGAGAGATGAGGCCG
This sequence comes from Crocodylus porosus, assembly GCF_001723895.1. Taxonomy (NCBI): domain Eukaryota; kingdom Metazoa; phylum Chordata; order Crocodylia; family Crocodylidae; genus Crocodylus; species Crocodylus porosus. The sequence continues at coordinate 20,450,985 of NW_017728910.1, read as the reverse complement.
ATGTCCAGGCCTAAGAGTTCTCTGGTTGTGAGCAGGTCAAGCATCAGGAACAGGTTGTCTTGGATGGTCCTGACCGGCATGCAGGAGCTCTACTCAGGCCCAGTGACAGAGGCCTTGACAGTGTGGAGGCAGGTTGCCAGTGCTTTGGCCAGAATCTTGTAGTCCGTGCACAGCAGGGAAACCAGCTGCCAGTTCTTAATGCAGCTAAAGTCTCCCTTCTTGGGCAGCAGCAGGAGCACCGCTCAGCAGCAGCTGATTGGTAGGACCTTGTCGGCAAGGCTCTCCTGGAAAACGCACAGGAGGCAGGGACAAGGAGAGGCCAGAAGGTCTTGTAGAACTTGACAAGTAACCCATCGAGGCCTGGGGCTTTGCCAGAGGTGGGGCCAGCCACAGTGGCTGCCAGCTCCTCCAGAGACAGTTCCCACTTGAGCTCACTGGCCGCCAGGGTGCAGAGATGCGGCAGGCCCTTGTGGAGTTCCCACGTGGTCTCGGGGCAGGACGGCTCAGCCACAAATAGGTCACGATAGAAGGTGATAGCATGCTCATGCTCTTCGCCCAGGTCTGTGATCACCCAGCCTTCCGGGGTCTTGAGGTGATCCAAGACTTTTGCTTGCTGCCCGCCACCACTCCAGGTTGAAGAGCAAGAGGTTTGGGGCATCAGTTTTTGCCAGCTCTTGGGAGTGGGGGCAGATCCTCACTCCACGGGCCGTGCTCTCTGCCACATCATGCAGGCATTTCCTGTGGAACTGGAGGCTCTCACACAGTGCTGCGTCGCTGCCAGCAGCCAGCAGGGTGGCTTCAAGCTCTACCACATCTTCCTTCAGCTCTCAGACATGGCGGTGAAGTTCATTCATGCCCAGCTGGGTGTATTGCTGGCAAAAAGCCGGGATCTGTACTTTGCCCACATCCCACCATAGCTTCTAGGAAGAGTAGCTTGCTTTTGCAGCCTCCCAGCCCTGCCAGAAATGGGCAAAGCAGTCCCAGAAGTAGGAGTCTTGGAGCAGGCTGACATTGAAGCACCAATAAGGTGCCTGCACACAGGCTCTGCCGGGCAGGGTCAGTTCCCAGCAGGCCAGGCCATGATCTAACAGGCCCAAGGGAACGATGCAGCCACTGCGCAGAAGTGGCAGATGGTGCTTGGTGATTTAAAGGCAATCAAGGCAGGCCATGGTGAGACCACTGGCACTTGTTCTGGCTCAGGTATACTGGTGCATGTCAGGATGCAGTACTTGCCAGACATCGACAAGGTCAATAGTCTCCAGGGCAAGACTGCAGCTTGCAGGGTGAGGGCAGGTGAGGCTCAGGCCCCATGCGGTCAAGTGAGGTATCAATGGTGCAGTTAAAGTCGCCACCTATGAGAAGCAGGTCATCTTCCTCACTAGAGTCATGAAGGATGGCAGCCTAGATCTAAAAAAAATGACCGTCTCCTGGCCATCAGTGGGTGTGTAGACATTCACAAGTAGCAGGTGTTGTTGTGCTAGCGTGATGCGGACCGTCAGCAGGCAACCAGGGATGATCTCCCACATTATCACCACGTCAAGCTGCAGCTGCGGTGATAGGAGCGTCATGGCACTGAAGTTGGTGCCATGGCTCAGGAACAAGTGGCCTCACCAGGCAGTGTGCCAAGCTACCTGGCTGAGCCCATCACAATGCATCTCCTGGAGGAAGGCGATGGCCAGCCATTTCTGGCACAGGAGCTCCAGGACAGCTTTCTTTTCACTGGATCTTGACACTTATTGATTTAAAAGTGCCAATGATTGCGGCTGCCACTGGTGTGGGTAGAAAAGCGAGCAGCCAAGAGCAGAACAAGACAGCAGAGACAGGTCAGTTAAAGCCTATCATACCCTACACTACTCCAGGGACCCTTCCAGGCCCTCCTCATCTCTCACCCATTGTGCAAGCTTCTTCAAACAGTAAGCCATCTACCAGGTGCCTAGATCTTGCTGCATAAGTTTGGCCACAGCCCTGGCAGCCTTGACAAAAAGCGTAGGGTCTGCCCATCACTAGAAGATGCACTCTGCTACATTCTTCTGTCCTTTGGTCTGCTTCAGAAAGGTCAGGAGACCTCCGTAGTTGGGGGCGACCTGGGCAGGGGTACACCAATGTGCACTGGATGTTTCTGAAAAAAGAGCAGCAAGGCTGCACCCCAGGAGGCAGTTCACCTGAAAACACAGTGTCTACGCCCTCAATGTCCAGACACAGTAGTGTCCTTTCATTGTCCAGGTGGAGGACCAGCTCCAGGACAGTGATCTTCACCTTCCTGGGGGGACAGAGATCATCTTGCGCTTGAGGTCACTTGTGACACTCAGAAAGCTTGATCTCCATCTCACTAGCTTCCCCATACAATCCAGTAAGCTGGGACACAACCAAGAGGTCAACAAATCCCTGTGCTGCCCCCTGAGTCAGGCCTCCAGAAGAGAGACATTCTGTATCACCTTTACTGCCACCCGACTCTGGAAGCTGGGAGACAGGCAAGGGGTTGGTGACCCCCACCATCACCTAACCCACCTCTGAATCATCCCTGTCTATGGCCATGTGCAACCGGGTCGGCAGTGGTACAGCTGGAGTGGGGTCAGGCTCTTCACTGGGGGCCCACCCAGTGCCCGCCAAGTAGGGTCCTGACAGGAATGGAGTGTCCTGAGAGGCCCCCTTCATCTTCCTCTCCTTGTTCTTCTTCATGGTGGGTGGCCTCCCCTTTGTAGGAGATAGGCTGGACTGTTTCCAGCTCGCCCCCCCTGGGGTCGGCCACCTCAAACAAGGCCACAGCAGAAGGCGGCTGGGAGGTGGCACGAGCCCCATCATCTGACAGGGTCCTGGCACCACAGTTACTGGCCGCCCCAGGCGAGGCGGGCAAGGGGCAAGTGGAGGCATCAGCCCTTCCATCTGGTGGGGTCTTTGCACCAGTGGGGGGGAGGTGCACCATAGGTGGGACGGGCAGGGGAGAGGGATGAGCAGTAGTCTAGCAAGTATGGCAGAAGACCAGCTTGGCTTAGCGGGGAACGCTTCAGTGAGATGAAACACAAAAAGGAAGCTAACTAGAAGTAGAAGCTTGGACAAACAACTAGGGAGGAGTATAAGAGTATTGCTCTGGGATGCAGGGATGAAATCAGGAAGGCCAAAGTGCACTTCAAGTTGCAGCTAGCAAGGGACATGAAGAGTAACAAGAAGGATTTCATACAAGTATGTCAGCAACAAGATGAAGATCAGGGAAATTGTGGGTCCCTTGCTGAATGGGGGAGGCAACCTAGTGGCAGAGGATGCAGAAAAGGCTGAAGTGCTCAATGCCTTTTTTTACCTCAGTCTTCACAGGCAAGGTCAGCTCCCAGACTACTGCACTGGACAGCACAGTTTGGGGAGGAGGTGAGCAGCCCACAGTGGTGAAAGAACAGGTTAGGGACTATTTAGAAAAGCTGCATGTGTACAAGTCCATGGGGCTGGACATGATGCAACCGAGGGTGTTGGCTGATCTGACTGCAAAGCCACAGGCCATCATCTTTGAAAATCTGTGGCAATCGGGAGTGGTCCAGGATGACTGGAAAAGGGCAAATATAGCGCCTATCTTTCAGGAAGGGAAGGAGGATCTGGGGGACTACAGACTGGTCAGCCTCACCTCAGTCCCTGGAAAACTCATGGAGCAGGTCCTCAAGGAATTTGTTTCTAGGCACTTGGAGGAGAAGGTGATTAGAAACAGTCAGCAAGGATTCACCCAGGACAAGTCATGCCTGACTAACCTAACTGCCTTCTATGATAAGATGGCTGGTTCTGTGGATGCAGGGAAAGTAGTGGACATAATATACCTTGGTTTTAGCAAAGCTTTTGATATGGTCTCTCTCAACATTCTCATAAGGAAGTTAATGAAGTACAGGTTGGATGAATGGACTGTAAGGTAGTAGATAGTAGATATGCCATATGGCAGGGCTAGGATTTAGAGACACCTTGACAAATTGGAGGACTAGACCAAAAGAAATCTCATGAAGTTCAAGAAGGACAAGTGCTAAGTCCTGAACTTTGGACAGAACAATCCCATGCACTGATACAGGCCGGGGACTGACTGCCTGGGCAACAGCCCTGAGGAAAAGGACCTGGGGATTACAGTGGGCAATTAACTAAATATGAGCCAATTGTGTGCCCTTGCTGCGATAGAAGCTAACAGCATAATGAGTTGCCTTAGTAGGACTGTTTCCAGCAGTTCAAGGGAAGTGATTATTCACTTCTGTTTGGCTCTGGTGAGGCCACTGGAGCACTGTGTCCAGTTTTACCACCCGCCCCCACAGAAAAGATGTAGGCAAATTGGAGACAGTCCAGCAGAAAGCAATGGAAATGGTGAGGGGGCTGGGGAACATCATATATGAGCGGCTGAGAGAAATGGGCTTGTTTAGTTTGGAGAAGAGAAGACAAAGGGGATTTAATAGCAGCCTTCAACTCTCTGAAGAGGATGTAGTTGGACTGGTCTCAGTGGGGGCAGATGACAGAACAAGGAGCAATGGGCTCAAGTTGCAACAAGGGAAGTGTAGGTTAGATATTAGAAAAAAAATGGTCACCAAGAGGGTAGTAAAGCACCCAGAGAAGTTGTGGAATTTCCATCCTGGGATGTTTTTAAGACCTGGTTAGACAAAGTCTTGGCTGGGATGATCTAACTGAGGATGGTCCTGTTTTGAGAAGGGGATTAGACTAGAGGACCTCCTGAAGTCCTTTCCAACCCTAATTTTCTATGCTTTTGTGAAATCAGTTTGGTCTTGCTATTACTTGCTCTTGGTGGATCCATGATGGCTATTTCTGATCCCCTTGTCTTCCCTTAGACACTCATTAGAATCTTTGAGGACTTGTTCCATGATCTTTCCTGGTATCATGGTCAGGCTGACTGGTTTGCAGTTCCTTGAATCTTTGTCCTTTTCTTTCTTAAAAATGGACACTATATTTGCCTTTTTCCAGTTATCTGGGACTTCTCCCAACCCCCACAAAGAGGATTGCTAGTGGCTCTAAAATTACTTCAGCCATTTTTTTTTTTTTTTGTATTTCAGGGTGTATTGCATCCAGGTCCTGCCAAATTGAAAGCATCTAGCTTTTCTAAGTAATCCTTAACCTATTCTGCCATTACTCTAAGTTGTTTCAAGTCTTCCCTATCTTTGCTGCCAACTGCACTTGTCATTTGGTTGCTGTTCCTATTTATGAAGACTCAAATAAGAAAGGCATTAACCGCTTCAGTTTTCTCTGTATTATCCATCATTAGATTGCTTTCTGCATTCTGTTAGGGACCTGTGGTTGCTTCAGTCTTTCTCTTACTCTTGACATATCTGTAGAATCCCTTTTTATTGCCTTTTAAATCCTTTTCCAGTTGCATCACAGATCATGTCCTGGCCTTCCTAATTTTCTTCCTGTGTGCCCATATAATACTCTTATGACCACATTTCCACTTTTTGTAGGATTGCTTTTTGAGTTTCAACTCATGGAAGAGACCACTGTCTATACAAGCTGGCCTTCAACACATTTCCCATTCTTCTGTTGCATCAGGATAACTTGCTCCTGTGCCCTTAAAAAGTGCCCCCATAAAGAAGAGGCAGCTCTCCTGGGCTCCTTTACTCCTCAGACTTGCTTTTGCAGGCTGGATATGTTCATATGGATGGAGTCACTGAAATTACTTGCTATCATTCTGTAAGATATAACCCTAGAACAATTACTGTTTCTTCCCTCACTCCCATAATTACAAAATAATGCTACTGAAAGGGGAATGAGGCTGCTGGGACCCCACTCCTTCTGCAGTTTCCTACTGATTTGTAGGAGCGTGAGGAGGAGGGACCACATTCCTTCTGCAGTTGCCTACTGATTCGATATAGATGACAATATGGCCTACATATCAAAATCATCTGATGTCTCTTCTTTGCTACTGACTGTAAGGATTAAAATGTGTTGATATATTACAGAGGGGTTTTCATGTTGTAAGATGTTAGTCAGGATTGTTCCACACCAGAAAAATAATTTAAAATGGAAGCCAGACAACGCTCTCATGCTCTCGTTAGGAGGGCTGCTTCACTTGGTTGCTACAGAGCATTTTACATAAGCAAAAACCCAGTTACTGCACCTGCCCTTGATTTATAAAGTTGTGAGGGGTAAAAAAAAAAAAAAGAAGTCATCTCATCATTTTGATGTGTAGGCATGAGCTAGCTCTGCAATTTAGGTCTGTTCTTTTTCAAGCCAGGGGAGAAATGTTGCCCCGCATCCCCTGTGTAAACCCAACCTATGAAAGCCTTATATCGATTAAAACATTGACTCTTCAAGTACTTAACATATAGGGTTAGTTCATGTGGAAAAGATGAAAATTATATAGTAAACAAGTGTCCAGAAGCAATAAGAAATGCACCGTGTCTTGGTGGGATAGGTTGGTAGCCATTACAATGATTGCTCTTAAAATAAAACTGAGATCTAAAATGCCCTATTAGGAACACACATGTCAAATGGTTAGCCCTACAGTGAAAGAATGCTACATTATGGCTCTAACAATATAAGCCTAGGTGAGCCAAAGCAGAGGTTTTTTGAAAATGCAAAGCTTTATATGAGTGCTAAGTATTGTATTATCAACATTAACGTCAAAGGTTCTATTTGCGTATCCAGTCCCTTTTACTGACACCTACCATCAAAGACCAACTTCTTGAAATGCTGTATTACTCAGTGGATGATTTTTTAACATAACCTGCTATTCTATAGAAAGTCAAAGTAGCCTGTAAAGTTCATGCAGTACCTGCAGCTTTTTGTTCTAATAAACTAGCCTTTAAATATTCTTAAATAACTTTAAAAATAACCTATGCTTAAAAACTCCCCTTTCTGCTATTAAAGGGTAGAAACTACAGATGCAGCTGGGCTTCCTTGGCGAGATGATTCAATAAAATATTTTCATGACCTCCAACAATGCTTCCTTATCAAATGCCTGTGTGCTGTCAAAATGGAAAGGCAAGGTGACAAAAAAAATGTAAAATCTCTGGAAAGATATCCTTTCCAAAACTAGAAGCACCAGTAAACCTTACCTGATACCTCAAAGCTTTGTGTGAAACTCAATATCCCCTCAGTTTGTCCAGTTTTACCGTGAACATGTTCCCCCACATGGACAAGTGTGGCTTAACCCTAACAGTCTCAAGCAAGTAATATACTGTTTATTTGTGGCTCATCAGTAATATTCCAGTAGTATTTCCTAAATAACTGACATTTGCAGAATGTAGAATCTAGACTCATAGAAAATTTAGGGTTGCAAGAGACCTCAGGAGGTGACATGTAGTCCAACCCCCTGCTCAAAGCAGGACCATCCCCAACAAGATCATCCCAGCCAAGGCTTTGTCTAGCCAGGCTTTAAAAGCCTCCAAGGATGGAGAGTCCATCACTTCTCTGGGTAACTCATTCCAGTGTTTTACTACCCTCCTAGTAAGCAAATTCTTCCTAACATCTAACCTCAACTTCCCTTGCTGCAACTTGAGCCCATTGCTCCTTTTCTGTCATCTGCCACCACTGAGAACAGTCCAGCTCCCGATGTAAACTCAGATAGCGACTGGCCAAAACAGGTCCTTACAGTACAGCATTTGAGGAAAAAAAAACAGGTCCTTACATGGGCAGCATTTGAGGAAAAAATAAAAGCTACTAACATTTTGAACAGTCAGATTCTATCCTTGACCTTGTATTATTGAAACGTAACTAAAGGTGGGAGATGATAAATCAATACTAAGAAATGGCATGATCCAAAACCTAATGAACTGAAGTTTTGGATAAAACTCCCTTTTGCCATCAGCGGACTTTGAACTGGGCTATAATTTATTCAGCCACGGTATTTGTCATCCTAAGCATCCTAGTATCCTAAAATACTGAAAGAAAATTTCAGTGTTTTAAAGAGATTTACTTAAATTTCACCATTGTTTTCTGAAAAAATTTGAGGAAACGTGATTCTTTGGATAGTCCTTTTCACACGCTGAGATGCACAGAAGAGTGACTATATTGTTAATGTCTATAACTGTTATAAACCAGATTAACAGTTATAGTCAATTAACAGAAATTAACTCATATTTCTGAAACGCGGCTGTATTTCTCTGATTCAATACATTTTCTTCATATTCAAATACACCTGAGATGGAAGCAAACAGAATATTGCCCTCTGCCAAATGGTGATAATATCTGTTTATTTCACAGGGGCATTGTAACTTAGATTTATTAATATTTGTGCGAGCAGTTAGATACCCTGTTGAAGATGGCCTGGACAGAAAACAGATACTCCCCATATATATCACTGCCAAAGTAGCTGCTCTTTACTCCAGCTGTTATTTCTACCTCAAGGTCCTCAGCATTCTCAAGAGGCCCGAGGAGGACAACTTATAAAGCTGCTGACTCAAAATAAATATGAGGAAAGCTGATGTTTCATTGTGACAAACTGCTTATTACTTGGGTTTGAAAGTGCCACGGTTGCTCAGGCACCAGTCTTTCACATCCCAGAACTGATGAGGTCATAATGATGAGCTCAGCAGGAGATGAACATGCTATGACAATACCAATGAAACCAGCTGCCAAATATGTCCGTTTTACTCCCTGTCTGAACCGGCTTGGACGTATTCATAAATCCTTTGAAAGAAGTTGGGGGAACTGATAGCAAATTAAGAGGCAGTTACTTTTTGACTATCGTTTGTTGTGTTTAGGAGCATGAGTAGTGCTGATGTCGTTACCGAAGATTCAGCAATGGCAACAGCTACTACGGAAGAGAGAGAACATCTTCCAGACATCAGCAGTTCCTTCAGGAATTTAGCATTTTGTTGTGTCGGCTGCTTTCAAAGAAGGTATGTGTGGATGCTGTTTAGTACAATGACTTCTCCTGTGCCACAAATATAATGGACTAAGGTATTTAAACAAACAGTCCTTGTTCCACAGATGATAGCATCAAGGACTACTTAGTGTGAGGATGGCAATCAAGTGTACTATTTGAAGTCTGTGTGGCTCTTGAGACATTGTAATGTAGGATTTAGGCTGAGATACAAGTTTTTACAGCTGCCATTTGTTCTCAGTTCTTAATTCCTAATTTCCTTCTCTGCAGAACAAACTCAAATTCTGTGAAAAAGGTGACAAAAAAGAAAAGAAATCAGAAAATACCCCTGGCTGATAAGTCTAGCAAGCAGGAGTGTCCTGAGAATGGACAAGACTACCACGAGCCTTTGCATGAACGTGACCATGGGGATGCTTTGCTTTTACATTTTAAGCCATACAACAAGGAAGTCAAAAGCAATTTAAGTGCTGTGCCTGTAGACAATTGCCACAATGAAGAGAAGCAGGAGGAAAAGCACCTACATGGAGTTTTCCTAAATATGCAGTATAAGAAAAAGAAAAAGAAGAAGAAACAGGATCACGTCAACGTCTTGTGCCCAAGCACAAGTCTTATGAGCCCCAGGTCTGAGAGTAGACCTTACAAAGAAGAACAAAACTACCACCACGCACGAAACTGGGAGCAACTACCTACAAGACCTGTGCACCATGGCACATTGTCCCTAGGAGTAACCTTTGAAGAAGATCAGCAAGAAAATGTGATTTTTGACAGTGCTCCTTACAAGGAAGAACAGGACTACAAAAGTATACCAAAAAAGGAGGAGCAAGAACCTAAGAGACACGTGAGGACTTCATCCTTGGAAGTAACCTATGAAAAGAAACAAAGCCAAATGAGCTCTGAGTCTGAGGGTGCATCGTACAAAGAGGACAACTATGGAGGTGTACTGTACGAGAAGGAGCCACAGCCTATGGGGCCAGAATCTCCGAGTATGTCATCCCTGGCTAGAAACCTAGAGGATGAAGAGCAGGTAAGGAAGGAAAATACTAGGAGCTTAAGAGTAGTCCTTCCACATTATGAAGAATGTAAAAAGATGGGACAGCATCACCAAACCAACTCGATCCCAGTCGTTCCCTGTGATGACAAGAAGCAGCAGCAGGATGCACAGAATCAGCTGAATATTATGCCCCAGAATGACAGGGACAGGGAACTGCAGGATGGACACAAGCCACAGACGTTCATATCCTCGGGTGTGCCCCATGCAGAGGAAGAAGAGCAGAAGGTACAAGATCTCCTAAACACCACAGTCCCATGTGTGTCCCAAGACAAGGGGCAACAAGAAGAGAGTCAAAATCTCCTACCTATGCCGCATGAGAAAGAGGAGGAGATGAAACAATCGGAAGTACAGGAACCCCTGAGCTCCGTATCTCTGTTTGTGCCCTATGAGGAAGATGAGCAGGTCGAGGAAGGGGAGAATCTCTTCACCTTCTTGTGCGAGTCTTAAGAGGAAACCAAGCAAAAGTGACATAACCACCTTGGACAGACCTGGCCTGCGGGGAGCAGAAGACTCAGGAAGGGCATTCATCTCTGTATGAGAAGGTGGAAGAAATACAAATTAACTGAAAACCTTTTAATTGAAAAGCATAATTTAGAGAGGAGAGAGAGTAAAACAAACTGCAACCAATAGTTAAATGTCAATTGATTCCACAGTTTAATCCCTACAGCAGTATGGTAAAGTATTAAAGGACCTGTACTGCAGGCCTTTGGCACAGACGTATTTCTGTATTAGATAATTAAAAGACCAGCATTTTCAAAAGAGAGTTCCCTGAAGACACACACATAAAATAGTGATCTGATTTTCTATTCTGAACAGCTGTAGATCCCATTAATGTCAGTGGAAGCTGCAAGTGCTCAACAATTTTAAGCCTCAAGTTAGGTATCTTACTCCGCATTAATGGCCCTAAATAAGTGCCCTTGGTCTGATTAGAGCAAGCACTAAGGACAATCAAAATTATACATGAGGCTATTACACAGCCAGCAGAACAGCTAGAACATACAACAATGATGAAATCTGAAACAGGGACTAAGGGCATGGCCCTGCACAAGTGAAATCAAAGGGACTTTTCATTCAGTTCAGTGCATTTCAGGATAAGACCCTCAGTAACTTGGCCACTGTCACACAGATAGTGAATGGGAAATAAGGCAATGCAAGCCAGGTATTCTGGCTGCCAGTCTGATGCTTTTGTCTATTAGGCTCTGATATTTGCCTATACAAATGTGTATATGATTGTTGTCCTCTATACACAATACATAACACAGAGGATGAGAATCAGTCCTTAAAATATGATCGTATCCGAGAACACACCTGTTACATCACTATAAAGAAGATATGGGGTGTCTTTTTAAATACATTTTAAGTATTAAAATTCATGTCACTATTATCACATACTAATGCAAACAAATACAGGATAAATGGGAGATAACACCCCCCCCCCCCCACTCCGGCACACTACGTGGGTCTAGGATGCATAAGAAAAGTTGCAGCAGTTGTTTATAAAACCTCTTGAAATCTAAATTAATATATTTCTATTTGAAGACTCCCAGTTATATGTGTGGGGATTTGTTTGGATTTTTAAAAAATATTTTTACTTAGTTGAAAAAAAATTGCAGGCTTGCATTGCAGAAAGAAAAAAAATACCAACTATATTTCCTTGACTTCATATTGTCACCTGCCGGGTACTGACTGAATACTCATTAGATTTCTTCAGGAACATTTCACATCCCTGGAGTGTGCCAAGCAGTAGCTATAAGACGAGATATAAGTGTATCATATGATGTGTTTATTATGGCCGTTTCTCTGTAGCCGCTACAAGGGAACCCCTTTGAGGCTAGATAAAAGTTTGCCAAAAATAAAATTCAAATATCCTTTTAATCAAAACAAGATAAAGAGGAGATTAGTGCCACCAGTGTCAACACCACCACTTCCAAAACATATGCTCAAATAAAACATGAAAGCTTCAGGGGATTGGGTTTTGCAAGCTTCAGTAGCTTACACTTCCTCTCCCCTCCAACTCTATGTATTATTAAAATGCATCAGCTGATGATGTGTTAATGACAAGCTTCATTCTCAAAGGACTCCAATTCATTATAGGGGCACCATCAACTTAGAATTCATATCACTAAAAACAAAATCTGTTTAAAAATGTGTTTATGTATTTTACTGATATTTTTAATTTTTATTGCAATTTAAAAGATCATATAAAAAGCACCCATCTGTTTTTTTTTGCAGATGCCTTTGACATTATTTAAAGTAATTGAAAAAACCAACAACTCCCTGAGAACACCCTAACAAAATGCTATTCCCATCATAACCCAATAGACACTATTTTTCTGCATCAAATCTTCATTTTCCCACAATTGCCCAGATGATTAAAACAGAAACAAATTTTATATCGAATCACTTTCCCCAAATCCCAGTCTTTCTTTCCCTTTTGTTCAACTGAATAATGAAAATCAATTACAAGTTTCACTTTTACTTATATATATAAATATGAGCACCTTCGGTTTCAGATTCTTGCGGAGAATGTCAGAGAATAATTTGCTTAAAAATAACTATCTCCACTGGAACATTATTAAAAGAATGGACATATTTCCATTTGTCCTTTTGCAAAAACATTGTTTTTTATGATATCCAAGGTTCAATCCTTTAAAGACTTATCAAAAAGCCTAGCTTCTCACTTACCAAGAGAAATGTAAAACAATGAAAACTAGAGACAAATTAATCAAACATGCGGACATGTGGTAAAATCAGTGGGAGTTTGGCTTGATTAAAATTAGCAGGATCTGGTCCAAAAGTCAAGCAAAGCAAGGAAAGAGATGAATCCAGAAAAACTCGGGTCAGAAGATCCCCAAAGTTTGGAGGGTGTAATAGGGCGCCTCCTCGGGGCCACTTTCCCTGCGGCCTGCCCACCTGTTCCTGGGCTAACCACCCGCGTTCTTGCCTGCCACGCCTTGCTGTTCTATTTAATTAGAAGATGGTAATAAGCGGGAGGCTATCCATTTTCTGCCCTGATGGCAGGGGGTGCTGTCTGCGGCTCCCTTCCTCCCCCACACTCCAGCCCAAGCCTTGCAGATGGCATCACGATGTTCTCACTGTCACCAGCCCCCACGCTGGGCCCCAGAATCCTCCTGACTGAACCCCAACCTAGAATCCTCTCATCAGGCAGTCTCATCTGCCTTCATGTTGGGCGGCATAACTCCCTGACCCGCTCCCCCTTCCGGCTGTGGTCCCCCCACCGTGACCTTTGGCTCTCTAGCCCTGGCCCACCTCCGGGCCAGTCGGGACCCCAGGCCCTCAGCTCTTGGACGTTCGTGGTGGGCCCCCGGCCCTTTGACCCTTCTGGTCCTGGCCCCAGCATGGGCCAGTCAGGGGAAGTTCAGACAGGCGTTGAGCCTATGTCCCTTTCCTCCCTCTGAGGGTCCACTCTCTGGGCCCTCCAAAACAAGGGGTAACCCACCCGGTTGTGGGGGCTAGGGGTTAAGGCGCCCCGACCTGCCTTTCACCGGAGTGGTTACTGGCCTGGCATTTCCTGGGTGCTCCCGCGCCACTGAGAGCCCCACCACGCCACCCACTCCCGGCAGGGTGCAGTTTTAGGTCGTACCCAGGACCAGGAGCCTCCTTACCATCCCCTACAGCTCCTCCCTTATCTCCAGATGTTATCAGCAGTCCTCTGGCCAGGCGACGTTGTTGCCTGACCCCCAGCAGCAGAACTGCCCTGATTATATAGGCAGCCCTGAATCTCAAATGGCTGTCCTAATCAGGCATCTGCCGGCTGCTGCCTTCGGGCCCTTAAAGTGGCAGGGACCAACAGTGCCCTGCCACAGATGGCTTTGGATCCACTGCTCTGGTCTGAGCCCACCTCTAATGAACAGCTCTTTCTATAACACTGCTGCCCTTTCTATCTCCATTTCATATGAAGAGTGTTCAACATTTAAAAAGTGACCTAAACCTCTGTGTAATTTTGAGAATCTTCTTAGACTAACGGCTAGATTCATCAGGATGTTTTAGAGGCCTGAATATTTTTAAAATCTGTCCCAAAGTGACGTAACTGCCTTCCATTCCCAACTTTAGAAAAGTTTCCTTTCCGCAGTAATACTCTATAAACCATCCAAATGATAACATCAGAAATTAAACATAATGAATGTGAACACAGATAGAATTTAAAAAAAAAGAAACTTCAGGCCCCAAATCAGACTTTATGGAAGGTTTTGTATAACTTTTTCCCCCCGGCTTTCCATTTTCATAGATGTGCAGGCTTCTACTAAGGATTAGGAATGGAAATTCAGACAACTTCAGAAAAGTTTACTTTTTATATGTCTTACTCTAGGCAGAGGTGGAACGCTCAGAAAAAATTATCTTATGAGGATGTCAGCTTCCTGCCCGTGGCAGGGGGTCAGACTAGATGATCTGTCTAGGTCTCTTCCGACTCATTGATTCTATAATTGATTCTATGATTCTGCTTTTACAAATCCAAGTAGTTCAGCTCATATAGAGAAAACTGTTGTAGATAATCTGATTTTGGCATTCACAATTTACGGTTCTCTTGTCAACGATATAAAAAGCACAAGCCTACCATTGTGAAGGCTCATAAGGCTTTCATCAGGTTTGTCTCTAATTTTCTAGCGTTGTCACTTACTACATTTGCAAGACACAATTTTAAAGCGATGCAGAAAACAACTAGCTCATTACGCTAACATGCAAAATATTAGTTTAATGCATTTTGATACATTTTGTAGGGTTATATTTAAATTCAACAATGGAAAGGTTAAAAGCAGTTCTGAAGCTGAGAATAAGAGTTCATCAGAAGAACACCACACAAGATTACCCTAAAGACAAGACGTGTCTGCGAAGACCAAAAATGATATATTGTTGTGATTACTATTGTAACTTGAACCCGTCTATTTTCATCTGAACACTATGGGAAGAAGGCTGGCAGAGTTAACCACTAGGGCTGTGTGAAGCTTCGGTCCCTGATTCAATTCAGAGGAGGTTTGGCCTGATTCAGTGGCCAAATCTCTGAATCCAAATTGAATCAGACCTTTTAATCTCTCTGAAATGAATTGGAACCCTTTGAATCAATTTGGAGAGATTTGAAAAGATTTGGAGATTC
>NW_017728910.1:20433060-20435933 GCF_001723895.1 Crocodylus porosus | reverse complement strand
ATTAGATGGACAATGTCATCAAGAAAGTAGCCTCACGGTAGCCAGGAGCCAGGCTCCCACTTTTACTTAGCTGGGCCCTCCCTCTACCCTTGCTGTGCCGGGGCTCCTGGCACCCTTAAAGAGCGTTATAGACAGACAGACACACACACACACAGACTAAGCCTTGAGGACCAAGCTACAAGAAGAAGGCGATTGGACTTGAGGCAACAGCAAGAGAGCTGTGCAAATGAGTCCCAAGAAAATGCCGCTGTGAGAAGACAGTTAGATGCACAATGCCGCCAAGAAAATTGCCATCAAGAAAGTGGCCATTCATCCATCATTCTTGATGGGCAATTTGCTAGTATTTATTATATACATATAAGTTGTGATGACTCCAGCTCTGGCAGATGTTGTGGGGATTTAAGATCAATGCACAAGCAGAATTTTAGAGATCATTTTAAATACTAGAGAAACTGGATGCTCTGCAAAGCTATTCTGTGGTGCTCTGAAACTCCATGGGAGCACAGACTTAAGCCATCTCCCTCACTCTGTATTACCACGAGTTTCTCTTTCACAGCCTAAATGATCTAAACAGGTTTCAAGTGAATACATCTTCTAGCAGAAACAGGGCAATGTCCCCAGATAAAATGTGCAGACACGACCCCGTTGCAGATAATAGGGTTTGGAACAACTCAGGTAGCAGTGTCTGGCAACAGGGACTGTAGGAATCGAACCTTGAAAATGTTGGCACCGGTTTTTAAACTACTCAGAGGGTGTTATGAACAACAGGGGGCAAAAATAAATATTCTAAGAGAAATTCACAGTGCCCTTGTATGAGTAAGGGATTTTAGCTGCCCATAATCAGAATTCATACATATTTAATAAATAAGCCGAACATTATTAAGCCACTTCACCCTTTCATGTCACCATTACTAATGCTGCCCTGTGTGCCTTCAGACAATAATATAAATTATAGGAAGATTTTTGTATTAAATACTTTACAAAATACTAAGAAAAGGCATTACATTAAAGCAAAGCGGTATTTCGGTGAAAGCATAGTATTTTAATACAACCTCTAATTTTCACTGTAATGAAATGAAAAATGAACCGGGTGAGTCACTTTTCCTCTATGAAAAAGACCAATCAACACAGATGGCCTTTATTTTGGCATACGTAGTGGCGCTGATCTGGTACCAATAGTTGTCTCCCAGGATAAGTTTATCACTGAGCATACTGAAATCCCATATTGTGACCATGGTCGAGCCACACTCACCAGAACTCCTCGTCATCAGGGTAGGAAACGGATCTGAATATGGGGCTGTCAGTCATGAATTATCCATGATCAAAGTCATTATAGTCAGAGAATCGAGTTCAAACTAGTCTCTCTGAACAGGTACACTAAGAAAGCTATTGAAAGACTCTCTGAACAGGTTTTCTATTCTTTTCAAGCATGTTTTTCCCAACACAGCATTTATGTAAAGTACAGCATTAAACAAAAGCTCAAAGCACAAGCTGTTTTTCAAGGAACATGACCCAAGTAAAGCACATACACCTCAGGAGTTCTGATAGAAGGGCAGAATCAAAGTGCATAGCAAAAGATTGATAAACTACTTCACTGCAAGCCACGTTTTTCTTTATATCTGACAAGAAATTGTATAGCAGTGAGAAAGGACTGATAAAATGTATACGGTAAAAGAAAGTGGGCTTTTTTTGGGAAGAAATGTGATACAAATGTAATCGTTTGTTGTGTGAGCATTTAGGGTGTTGTTTATCTTTACAGAGTTAAAGAGCATCTATTCGTCTTGACATACTGGGTATATAAAGCTCAAGGCTTTCTCATTTCAAAGAAAAGTGTAGGTATCTGCAAAATCATGGTAATTCTTTCATTACCAACAGGGCTGTGAGAACTCCTTTAAAATCCATGTGTCTGAGTCTGACAGTAGAAAAAGCTACAGGAGGAATAAACAGGTCAACACAGTTTACATGGCCACATTTAAAGCTAGATTCAAGTGCAAGCAGTCGCTTCATGGTCTTTGTTCTACTTGCTAGACTCTAGACTCCATAATCATTCCCCATCTCCTATTTTTCACAGACAGGATACTATCCTACATGCAACATCAATACGTATAGTGTGCTGATGGGCCTCAAGTTAACATTTATTATTTGCATCAGACTAATACTACTATATAGGTGTTTCCCAAACAGGAAAGAGGACCAGGGCCATACTTCTTTTTTCTCACTCTTGTGTAATTCCACTGAATTAAAGAGATTTTCTTGATTAGCATGAGTCTGAAAGGAAAAATCAAACCCAACATTCCTGCACCGAACACTTTACAGGCCTACTGTTTTCAGTGTTGCCAATGGTACTTTCTGGGGTGGCTCGGGAGGTTGGATGGGGGCACCTACACAACCCTTTGATTCCTGGTCCAACCAAAGTTTAAAACCAACTGCCTGGCAATGACAGCAGCATTTCTAGTCAGGCAGTGCCATGGGAGTCAATTGATTTCATGGCTCATCATTATCGGATCCCTTCTAAATTCGTTGTTCTAACACTCTCTTCTTTTTAATGGTCTTGATGTTCCACCAATCAAGCTCTCCTTTGTTCTGCAGTTCTGCTGTCCGAGAGCTGCTCCTGGTAATGCAACTCCTATTTCAGAGCTCTGCAGATTGTTTTTAACTCACTTCAATGAAGTTATATTTGTTTTTTCTTCAATCTTAAACTGAATAATAGAGCTGTGCGAAGCTTCGGTTTGTGATTCAATTCAGAGGAGGTTTGGCCTGACTCAGTGGCCGAATCTCTGAATCCGAATCGAATCAGGGGACCAATTTAAAGGTCCAAATCAATTCAAAGCTCTCTGAATCTTTGGAAAAGATTCAGAGACCTTTGATGATTT
>NW_017728910.1:20417068-20432188 GCF_001723895.1 Crocodylus porosus | reverse complement strand
AACTGGGGGAGAATCTCACCATCATTAAAAAAAAAAAGTGAATTTTTAGCATTAATCGTGGTAGATCTAATCTGGAAAATTTGTCCCAAATGAACCTTAAAGCCTCAAATATCAGAAAGTAAAGTGAAAAATAATAATGTATAATTACATTTTAAGCCAATATAGAACTTGTGAAGACCCATCTTAAGATGTTTAACAACATAAGGTGTGCAGTATTTCGAAGCTTACAATCTTGATAGATATACAAATACAGTTTTTTAAATTACCTCAGTGGCTCAGGAGGACTTCTGCCTGAAAAAGTATTCCCCATCCCTCCCCCTGTCCCCATCCCCTCCCCACCCAATTCAGAATTCCAACATTTTTTTTCATCTAAATTCTCCATAAAAAATGGTAATTATCCTTTAAAAAAAACACCTGCAAAAGTTTCAACCAAGAAATAAGGTTTTCATACTGTTCATCAAAAAAAACTAGTTGAAAACCCAATTTGCTTTTTAAAATGAATTTTGATAGAAACATTTCCACCAGTCCTAATTAGAACTTAGTTTTGCTGTAGGGAAAAACAGCATGTCCTTCTGTTTTAGCATTTGTGCGAATCAAGCAGTTCATTCAGTAATCCGTAAAATAACATGGGTATGTTCTGCTAAGGATCTTTTCCCAATGTTTTAGTCACTTTAGGTACAATATGTAATAACATTAATCTGGACAAATAATCACCTCAGATATATGTTCTGCACAAATGTTCTTTTTTAAAAGGTATTAAGAACTATGTTGCCAATATCTCATGTGAGTGTGCACATGTTGCAAGATCCATACATTTCACTGCTTACCCTTTATCTTGCAGATTTATTTAGTAATTGAACTAATGAAACAGAAACCCAGCAGTTTTTGGAACGCAAACTGCATTATAATAACATAACTATAAAATATCAAAAGAATCAGGTGAATACATATGAATTCTTTTCAATCAATAGAAATATAATACAACTGTGTATGGATATTATCTGGCTTTCAATGTCACAGCAGTAAGTTACTGCTACAGCTTGTTTTAAAAAAGTGTTAGATTGTGTTCCTCTGCTGAAAAGGTGAATCATGATGAAACCATTACACATCCCAGATAAGTTTTACAATACCACTGTTCCTATGCTCCTCCCCTTCCTTTTATCTAGAAGTCTCAAAGCACTTTTCCAAGACTAATAAACAGGGCCTCCAAATACACTTTATTCTGCAGAAGTTGAAAGGCAACCAGAAAGTTGGTGCAACTACTACTTTATAGATAGTGTTCATTATAAAACACATATTTCTAATTACTAGGGGTGTGCAAAATGAGCCATATTTGATTTGGATTTGGCCTGAATTGGGGACAGTAATTTGATTTGTTGATTTGGATTGCTGTGCCCGATTCGATTCGGCCGAATCCAAATCTGAAGTTTCGACGCCAATCCAGAGAATCAGCAATTCAGCCATAGACAGTTTTAAAAGTTTTTTCTACATACCACGAGGCACCAGGCACAGCTCGTGAATGCTGCGATGCTGGGGTGGATGGAGCACCCTAAAGAAGTGCTGGGGAGGGGGCGTATACTTGGAGGCAAACCTGGAAGTGGACTGGAAGTACTTCTGGTCCACTTCCGGGTCCACTGCCAAGCATGTGGGGGGGGCCCCCCATGCTCCCCCAGGCTTGGTGATCAGCTGCAGGGGGACCCTGGGTACCCCCCAGATCCAGGAGGCACCAGTTGCCAAGCCGGGGGGGATATGTGGGGGGGGCCGGTGTGCTTCCTGGTGGACCCGGAAGTGGAACAGAAGTGCTTTCGGTCCACTTCTGGGTCTGCTGTCGGGCACGCTGGGGAACCCCCTGCACTCCTGTGGGATGCTCCATCTGCCCCAGCTTCTCAGCATTCGCGAGCCACCTGCTACCTTGAGGTATGTGGGAAAAACATTTAAAGCTGTGTCTATGTCTGAATTGCCGAAGCTTTCTGACTCTCTCCAAATTGATTCAGAGGCTTCTGATTTGATTCGGAGAGATTAAAGGGTCTCCTAATTCGATTCAGATTCAGAGATTCAGCCACCAAATTGGGCTGCATCTCCACCGAATCAGATCAGGGACCGAAGCTTCGCACAGCACTACTAATTACTGTGGGGGCAATTAACTTTTTTCTGGCAGGTGATGGGGCAATGGGCTGAAGAACCTATTTCCCATGGAACCAGCCGCCAAAGATTTCATCAGCCAATATGATAATGAGCTATTTCGGTTGAAATGAGCTGATTAGGTCCCCCCCCCCCCAGCTGCTGTTCAATTAATGAACCACTTTTTAAAATTTCAGAATGAAGTTCATGAATCATCTTTTTTTTAACTGCAAACTGATAAATGAATTCAGCCTTTTGGTGACACAAACAAAAATAGGTTGATTTCCAGGTCTGGAAGGAGTCAGTGTTAGCATTTGATTAAAAAAAAAAAGCAGTGTGAACATTAAATATTTCTATATAAAGAACTAATAAAATGCAGATGAGGAAATTAACAGCTTGTAAAACTTAAAGGTGCTGCAAAAGGCTCTTAAATGAAGGGTTATAGATCATAAGTCATTTAATTCAAATAATAAACTGTTGTTGTCAGTGAAAGATCTGATACAAACTGATTTAGATAATACAGAAAAATAAACATACAATTTGACAGCCACCCTGGATTTATAGAATCATGGGATTAAATGCTTTCCACTTATTCAAAGAGGATTAGTCAGGATACATTTATTTATTTAAAGCAGATCTTTTACAGAACTAAAGAGTTTACAATGATATGGAAAATAGAAAATCCATATCAGCTTTAGCTTCTATCATTCAGCCACAGATGTGAAACAGCTTACAATCAAATATGCAACATACTGTATTAGCAAAAAAAAAAAAAAAGGTACAGAATAATCTTAAACTAGTTAATCATGGGAACACCACATTGATCATGCTAAATATTTGTATACACTATTTGCACTGAATGGCAATAAATATTGCAGGTATAAACAGTACTTCGGACACATTCATAAAATAAATCCAATCTCTGTAAAAAAAGTGCGAGTCTGGACTAGTGCCACTGAAATCAGTGCAGCTAAGATCACTCAAAATATATACAAATTAAAAGAAAATATACTATGAGAAGGAAGATCTATGAGTGCTAACAAGAAAAGACAGGAAGCCACAACTCCTATATTCTATCCTCAGGTCTGCCACAGACGTCACTGAAACTCTTTATTCTTAAATTCACGCACGTGTAAAATGGATAAACTTCTTACCACGTAGAATTTAAGGAGTCTCCAGTCATATTTTTAAAGTGATCAAAGGTCTCTCGGGGATAAGCTTTCATTTGTACTAAGACATGTTTACATCACTCTGGCTGTGCAAAAGGCCTTCTTAAAGTCCACTTCCATGACCAGAGTGGTATAAAGTTAGCTTAACACAGATGAATAACAAACTGTCTTTTTCCTGATGCTGAAATGCTAGTAATTAAACATCTAGGTCACATCTAACAATTAGAGACAATGAAAATAATCAAGGTTTCAAATTTTGTTCACGATTGGATCCAAACATTGTAGAGCACCTAGCAGATTTGGGCCCTTCTACTGATGGCTGTGGGCACTATACAAAACCCCCCCCCAACATATTGTATGTATGTTTATCCCAGGTTATGACATCAAATGGATGGCTGTGCATTTTTTCACTTGACTCTTTCCTATGTTTGAATTCAGCTCCTATCTTGACATTTTCCAAGCTATTCTTCATTTTCAGAAGCAGCAAAACTGATGCTATAAGAGTAACTTCCATCCAACATTTGCAGCAAACAAATGCCAGGTTCCAGAAAAGCTAATACTAGGAACCACCACTACAAACTGGGTTTGTTCCTCTTCAGAGGAAGGAACCATGACCTCTGTTCCTCCAGCCTTCAAGGCCATCTTATCGTCAAGAGGATATGCTATATTTTAACCAGATGTACTACTTAGCAGTAATTGCTATCTGCCTCTCTTGCATCTCCCCAGAACCAGGGAAGTGAAGCAAGGATATCATGACAACACAAACAGCTTAGTTCAAGGAAATGAATATCTGATGAATTATTATTATAATTCATATATAAATGAATAAATCACAGCTTAGTTCAAGGAAATGAATATCTGATGAGCTATTATTATAATTCATATATAAATGAATAAGTCATGCCCCATGCCTCCACTGAACTCGACTGCATTTAGTATTACTGTCACTATTGCTTATTGCCATTGTTAAACTACCATCCTCCAAGGACAGTCACTGCCAGGAAAAGACTGGACTGCTCCATTTCTGCCCATTCCTAGGACTAATCCAGGTCATAGTGCCAAAAAAGACTCCATATCACTTCTTTCCAGCATTTGACTAAGTAGATGCCTCCACTTAGAGCATCTCTAGTAGGTTACCTAGCTAAGTCCAAATTGAAAGAGCCGTACAGGAAAACAAGACTGATGTAAGCAACCAGATACCAGACATGTATTGCTTACGCATTGCACAAGGCCAACTCCTACAACCTGGACGTGAAGAAGGCAGCACAAAGCCCGAACTAAAAGTGACAGTGAGCAAAGAAAGTATCATCCACAAACAACAAATAATATACAACTTTGTCAGCAACAAAGCACCAAATTTACTTTTCATCACAGACTTAGCTGGTGGCAGTAAGTTTGTCCTTTATTAGAACATCGCATCCAAAGCAAATGCCTTTGGTTAACATAAATTCGGTCATCTAGCAACAGAAACCAGAGGAAAAGCTAAGATAGATTTTAGGCTAATTTATAGACTAAACACTAAAGGGTTCATAAAAGGATTTAACTGATATTTTGTCAGTTTGAGGGTAGTGAAATATCTGAAACTTGTTACCTTGGAAGAATCCAGCATAAATTTTGACGAGGAAGCAGATACACAAGTCACAAAACCTCATTTGCTGTTCCAGGACTTTCACAAGTCAGCTCTGGTTAGCTTGTCAATATTTAAAACTGTCTCAGACAAACCATCACCAGGTTAAGGCTCTTACCACTGCTAGGCCACAAGAAAGCCACAGCCCTAATTTGACTATAAGGACTTTTAAACTGTCTTAATTCCAGCATATGTCACAGGTCAGCAGCACTCCATCCCCAGGAAAAGGAGTGATTGACCATAACTGTATGCTAAGCTTGACTATCAGTGCCTCCAAACAACTGCTCCCTTCCCATTTCTCACGCACAGATTTTCATTCTCTGCTGTTCTGCAAGGGAGGCTGGACCTGATGATTTGTAAGGTCCCTTCCAGCCCCTAACAACTATGAAACCAGGGAAGAGAGAGGAGCAGAAACTCAACGACCATTAACAGGGAACAAAGAATGAAACAAAAAGGGAGAAACGTTGTGTTTCAACAAGTTTGCGCTATGGCTGTGTTACAGATCATGAGACTTCTTGAGCATTTATACACATGCCCGAGAGGCAGGGGGTGCTTTAATCAGCAAACCCCGCTAATTAAAAGCACCCGAGTGTCACGTGTATCAGCATCCCCATGCTGAAAAATGGCAGCAGGGTGCTTTGAACTAAAGCTCATTGAACGAGCTTTAGTTTAAAGTGCGCTGCTGCCGTTTTTCAGTGCGGGGACACTGATACACGTGATGCTGGAGGCTGCTGGAGCAGGTTAATTTCCGCTCTCCAACAGACTCTATTAATCGAGTCTGCTCTAATGCACTGGATTTACAGCACGTTGGAGTAGCCTCGCTGCACATCTACAGGAGCCCTTTGTTTCAACCTTCACTGAATCTGGCAAATTCTGCTGCAAATAGCTATTCTTGGTGGCATATTGCTTCATTAATCCTAAGCTCCTACAGTTCGCAAGAGAACTGAGGCCCAAGCACTTCAGGCAACTACCATCTTGCTTTCCTGAAAGATCAAGGACATTCAAGAAGGCTTCTCAATCAGGATGCATCCATTTGCTCAATACCATTCAACCCACAGCCTGCCTATATTTCTTTTCAAGTTCAATACATTCTGTCCTCAGGAAGTACTGGATACACTAAAGGAGTCAACCCAAGACCTGGAAATCTTTCCCAAGTTCTTCTGGGATGGTATATGAGCCATGAGTAACTGATGATATTCACGACCTCTTTCAGGAAAGGACTCTTCCCTTGTTCTTTTAAACACTCACTAATGTACCTGCCACTGAAGAAACTCACCCTGGGTACTTGAGTTCTAGCATCAAACTTTCTGTTCCATGGGGAAGCCACCCAGAAACCAACTCCAACCTCATCTACCTGACACAATGTGTTACATGCAGCCCAATCTGGATTCAGGCCAGGGCAGAGGCACTTTTAATGTCATGGATAGCTAAAGTCCTGCCAATGGATGGGGAGCAGGAGCCATTCCCATCTTCCTGGACCTCTCTGAAACATTTGGTACTGCCAGCCAAATGTTACTCTGTCCAGAAAAGTTGTCAAGGATAAATAAACTACAATGGTTCAAGTCCTTTCCGCAGGAACAAACGCAGTAGTAAGATCAGTTCAAGAATGAAGAACAGCCAGCTGAAGCTGAACCAAACCAAACCAAACCAAACAAAAATGCTGGCAAATTGAGGAAGGTGCTTTACAGAATTTGCATCCACGGCTCATTCTCCTTTGACTGAGGGAACACACCCATCATCACTGACGTTCATGCATAGTTTGAGTGCTTTGAGGTTTCCTGATGTTGTCAAGTTCTCCTGTCACCATATATCCACGCAAAGCTTTCTACCACCTAAAAGTGGCTAAAAGGTTCCAGCCCATACTGGCACAAACAGTGGCTTCACTTATCTGCATCTCGTCTTCCATTTGAATGGCAGCAAAGCAATACACCTGGACATTAATTAGGAAGCTTATACTAGTTTACAGAAAGTTGTGGCCTGTCCTCTCAGCAGTACCGGCTACCACGAGAACTTTACACTGTCCTCTGTATTTTATACAGCTCCTCACAGAATAATGAAGTTCAAGGTCTCAGTCCTTATCCCTAGGGCACTCAATGCCATGGAGAGCCAACATATCTAAAAAAAAAAATTGGCTAAAAATGCAGGATGGAAACCAGGGCTGACACAATGGAGCTTTCTATAATAAAGGCATAGCTTGTCTGTGCAGGAGAAAGCATTCGCAGGAGGTTGAGCTGAAACTGTGGAACAAAATCCCATAAGACCTCCTTGCTGTTCCCTCTCAAGTATTAGGTAACCTTCATTAATCTTGCCCTCTCTAACAAACAGATAGTAGTAGATATATTCAAAGCAGTACTAAAACACAGCACTGCACCGCAATTCTCCCCTAGTGAGAAGCTGAATGAGAATAAGCTACATAATAATATTGCTTATATACTCCTCTGATGATAGTTTGATACATAGAGATAAGAGCAGTCAGAGCCTTTATAAAATACAACTTTTCTGTTTCACTTTTTCACTAGTATTTGTTCATACTTTGTCTTCTGTCCCACTCTCTTAATCACTCTTCCTTTTGATTTTCCTTTCTCTCCATTTTATTTCTTTCTTCTCTCAGATCTGTTCGACCTCCATCCCTGTATGTTACTGTATTCTCTGTTTCCTTAACATCTTCTCTCATGGCACTGCCTTTCGTCCCAACGAAAAAAGAAATAACTAAAACAGGATCACACAAAACACATCCCCGTCTTTATAAGAGTAGAGTAAAATCAAGACTTGACACTATGCTGTGGTGCTATTCTCATTACCACCAATACAAGATATGGAGACATTGGACAAATGGTACTGAGTTAATATGTGAGGGAGAGAGAGGGAGATCTAAAACAGCTACTCTAGTATTGTATGGGTCCACTCCCATCCCATGGTAAATGGAAACTATATTGAAGCAGTTGGCCATGAATAAAATGGGCTTAATTTAATGAGACGAGAATAAGCTTCCCCAGTTTAGTTTCAGAAGTGGACACAAACGACACCTACCACAAAACAGGCAATGTACATTAAGCTCCCTCCCTCCATTTGACTGGTCAGGTTTAATCATTTGTCCACATTGGGTGCACCTACACATGTGCATTACTGCAGAGTTGGCTAATTAGCTCCACAGTAAAAGCATCACTGTCTACATGTGCCCTGGTATTAGGGCGCAGTAAATTAACTCCAACTTTGGGTTCCATCATTAAACTAGCACAGATGACTTCAGTTGCTACTCCAGATGGACACCAATTTTTTCGGTGGCATTTGGCAAAAGCCTTTTAGCTCTTACTGTTTTTTTTTCTTCATCTGAAAAAACATTTCTATGAACTAACTGCATTCTGTGATCACTCCTTAAGGCCAAGCTTTAAAATTAAACAATTTGATCATTTACAGTCACTGAAAGCAGCCTGTAGTTGGTGTACCTGTTCATTCCTCTCCCCCCTCCTCTCCCAAGAAGATATATTAAGAATTTATCTCTTCTCAGGAAAAAAGTAAATAAATAATAATAAAAAAACTTTAAGACAGTAAAGACATCTTAAAATCATTAACACAATGGAGCAGCTGTTACTGAGTTTATTTGATGGGTATATCCTGTCATTAGGGAAATCAGGGGCCTCTTCTAAATATCTTTTTTGTTTGGCTGCTTGTCAGCTCAAATACTGATCAGGTTCTCTTACAACCACATTATTTGTTTGCAAAAATGCCACTGGAAAAAAAACTTTAAGTAACAATTTGAGTTCCGTAGATGCTCCAGATACACATATGAAATCCTAAATTTGTATAGATAGAGAAAAAATAGCAGATGATACAGGGGGGGCATGGGAGGGAAACTTCAACGATGATTTCAGAGACTGGTGCACAAAAGGGAAAACTAATCTGTTTAGAACAGGTTGAACCCTGCAATTCGTACCAAATACTGAGATTGCCAGAACTGGGATTTCATCTGCTAGAAGGGTGTATTGGATCAATACCTAAAAGTAATCCTCAAAATGGAGGGTAGGAGTGAGGAGTTGAGTCACAGGGTGGACTGTATGACAGAAGGAACCAACAAAGAGGACCTCGGGACACAAGAGAGGAGGCCCCCCCCCCTCCTTTTTTTTTAAAATCGACTGTAGACTGATGCAACTCACAGCTGACTGGAACAATAGTGCTTGCACAGCAAGCTGTGAAAGCCTAAAGAGAGACTCTCTCCATTTTCATCTTGAAAAATCCGCATCCAAATGCACCATCTGCCAAGTCCTGCCCACAGCCAGTGTACTGTTGGTATCTTTGGGTATTCTGGATTTCTCGAAGCAGAAACAGTGTGCAAATGTCTTTTACCTTGCTATAGTAAAAGTCCATGGGGGAATGGAGAGATGCATCTCTGTGGATGTATGTGTATGTACACACATGCACATATATGCACAAGCACACGAGCTAAAAACCAGACTCAAGCCCTAAATTACTAGTTTAATATGTAAATCCAGTAATTTGTTGGCTTTAGCCTATGAAGAACGTTAATTTTATGGATAAAATCCTGTTTACAAATTATACATATGCTAGGAACCAAGAAAAAAAAATAGCTGGATGACACATGATGGTTGGTGATTTAACTAAAAATAGGCTTGCATAGCATTATGAAAGTCAAATATTCTCCAGATTGCATTGGGAAATTTCTAATGGGAGGATTCTTACTTTGGACTATAAACTCTTACAATGGAGATCTCAGAATCTGCAAAGAAGGAGGGGAGGAAGGATAACACAGCACAATTAATATAGTTATACATGCACATCCATTTAGTGCTATGGAGGTTGCTATTTAGTTAATTTACCAGCTACCATATGTAGCCAAGAGGGAGAAAGAAAGAAGAAAGGGGAAAGGAATAGTTTAATTTTGGTTGTACTTTATGTGGGGAGTCATGATTTATAAGCATTGCTGGAAAAGGTATGCTTTTAGAACAAAGGCCTGAAGCTGGAGAGAAAACGGTAATGGGGAAGTACAGGGAAAAAAGAAAGGCAAGAGATGCAGGAGATAAGTTGTACAGGACTCTGAAAAGTGAAGGTGAACAAAGACAGAGAACATGTTTGAAACAGGGATGGACGTGGAGACAAAGGCAGATGATTTTTGCAGTATTTTCTTTGGACTGAAGGGAAAACAGAGAGAGGCAGACCAAAGTGTGCGATGTTCTAGAGCATCAGCTCAGTTTTTAAAATGAAAAGTGAGAGACTGACTCAAACAAGTTAGAGCTTAGGACTGGATGCTGGAGCACCTCACCTTGACATTCGCCATCGGTGTGCCATTTAAGTGCTTCTTGGGAGACAACACTTGAGACATCCAAATTCATCCATCTCTGAGTCAATATTTTAAAATCCAGATTCCCAAGATAAAAAGCTACCGCTGAACATTTATGTCATCTATCTCTTTCCAGCATAAAATACCTTCTTCTTAAAACATCCTTTTGAGAGGTTCCAGACTCACTGCCCTTGAAAACGCCACCGCATCCATAGCCTAAGCAGACCAATGCTAACAGCTATGCTAGCTTTCACACACTTCCCTTTCCATGGGCCTCAAGTCTTGATCTCTGAGTAGCATATTCTCCCAGCCAGGTAAATATGTGGCCTGATTACTTATAATCTCAACAGCAGCATACAGCACCAGCCCACAGCGACCCTGGCAATAGTTGTGCTTATTAAAAATCAGAAGAGGTGCACGAAAAATCAAGAGGTTGAGTTTGTTTTACAGCAGGCACTCCTGCTTTCTTGGTCACAAGCAGCCAGAACAAGTGAGAACAAAACCCAAGGTACTTTCCCCCCGGAGTTGCATTCCTTTCGTTCTAAAAAGACTATTCACCTTTTTGCAATTATGCTTTTGATCTGACTTCATTCAGCATATAACACAGATTGTATTACGCAGAAGTTTGATGAAAAAAAAGCAACCCAGTCATTTATTGAAATAAAACCCCTTATGTCACCACTGTTTGCAAAATACTCATTTGATAAAAGTGTTCGAAAGAAGCTAAAGATATCAACAGAACTCACAGATCCCGGCTCAGATTACACCACTGCAAATAATCGAAATTCATACGCATTATCACTTAAGTGAGCATTACGGCTGTTACCAAACCCTACACAAATATTCAGATTTTTGTTTTTCCTGTCATGCTGAAGGTTATCTCCCCAGTTTCTCTGAAAATTCAGGTGACAACCATTTCCCATGATGCTTTAAGGGCTGTCAAGCTGTCCATCAAACTGTCACCTGACCAATCGTTCCCATGGTTCTTTTAGACTTCTAGTATGATAAATTGAAAGGCACTATTATCTGCCTGTTGTGAAGAGGAACTGCTTAGGCTTTGATAAGATATCACTAGTCCCAGGTGAGAGGATGCTGACAGCACATCAAGACAAGAAAACACATGGAAACAGTGAACATAGGAGCACAAGGTTTACAAACATCTGTTGTCATTATTTATTACCCCTTTCCTTGGTTTTACTGCGATACTTGTTCTATGTCAGTTCAAAAAGAGACACTTTCCCTTCTAGGCAGCAAATCTTAGCTGCTGCTATTTTTAAATCAGTTAAAATGAGAAGTATTTTAAATATGAAAGATATCTTTAATAGAAGGTTGTGTTACCTACCTTTTTTTGATACAGGCGTCTTCCACCACTCTATTTGTAGTTTTCTATGCTTCTTCGCAAAGTGCAATTATGCCAGAGGAAATTGAGAAACCCTGAAAGATATGAAGATTTTTTTTTAAGCTCAACACTTATTTTTCATTGATATCTGTATGCACTAGGAAGACCTTCAATTCACAGATTTTCTTGCTGATAACTCTGATCTCAGGCTTTTGATGAATGCCCAAAGTTAGCTTAGGAGATCTCAGAGAGAAAACAATATGTTGTTATTTATTGTGGGTTGTTAAGAATAATTAAAAAACCCCCAGAAGTTGGTTGCTAACATCACCACCTTGTGTACAAATATTTTTTTGCATGCAGTTTGGTAATGTTATTAAGCAGCACTATAATTTCATTAGACAGCAATACAGCACCTCGATTACAGAGAAGAACATTTAAATAATTTTGTAATTCAAAATCTGCTTAATTTTTAGCCTTTTGTGTTTGTTTAACCATATTGTTACACTCCCCTGCACTGTGATTAAAAGCAAGCTGCCACGCACAGTGAACAACTCCTATTCACTAGGATAAACACTGAAGAATCAATGGCACAGTAGTTCAACAGAGTAATAAAAAATAGTTTCTAAAGTACTAATAAGGGTAAGATTCATAATTACAGCATGTACAGCCAATTTCTAAAGCCTCTTTTCCACTCAGTGACTCTTTTGAGAAATCAGCTTGCTACATTTAGGGGGACTTCCCCCCAAAATGTTCCAATTTGCTCGTATTTAAAATGTAAAATCAGCATTCATCCCCGCCCACAGAACAGCCCTAATCAGCAAGTATATCAAGGTTCTCCATTTGTCAGCCAGGTGAAAAGGTACCATGGTGAGGCATAGAAATGCTAAACAGTGAACTCTGTAATGTCAAGTGCATTTAGACAGGACAGTTTCCTCCATCCCTTTTCAAGCAGGAAAGTAGATTTAGTCTCAGTAAAGATTGCAGCTGGAGTGGAAAGACAAGAGTGAAATAACAAATCAGGTTCCCACATGCCAAACAAACAATTAGAAAAAACGACAAGGGGATCTTAGTCTTGCTGTGCAAAAACACTATTATCTTTGCTGTGGTTCTGGCAGAACAAGCAATGCTACGTTCTAGGCAACTCTCGACGTGAAAAAGCACAGTCCCTCCCTCGCAGAGCTCACCACGGAAAGATAAAGAACCAGTATGGAGGAGTGCAACATAGAGAGCGAGAGCGGTTCAACGAGCGAGCAGGATGGTGATTGCCCACATTTGGTAATAAGATTATAGGAACACAGTATCTCTACCATTCCCCATTGGCTTCACAGCAGAAACAGGTCTTTGCGAGCAACTTGAATGCAGAGAGAGAAGATTTTTAAATGCATCCATACATCGGATGGAGGGGGTGTGGGAAAGCCACACAGGTGAGCGTGGAAAGCTAACGAAAGGTTGTAGAGGAGAGGAATCAGAGGACGGGGCATGAAACAGGACGAGAGCACGTAACGGGAGGAGACAGCTAATGTAGGACTTTGAATACGTTGCGGAGAAACTTAGATTTGATGTGGGAGAGGGTGTGTCAGCAGAAGGACTCAAAGATGGGGTCTGAGGCAACCACAACATCTAAGTGATCTGAAAAGCAGTTTTTTTGCATGAATTGGTAGGGGCCACACGAGTATTGGGCAGGAGAAAATGATAAGGGCCTGAGTAAGGATTTTGGCTGTAGGGATCACATGAGAAGGCAGAAAAACAAGATGTGGTGGAGGAGGAAGGAGCAGGATGACTTGAGGGAGGAATCTAGCACCCCTCACATTTTAGTGCAAGTGAAAGCGGGGTGAGGCTACTACTACGTATTATAGTTCATTTGCCTTGATTAGTGTTAAGGCACTGTCACCAAAGTATTTAGGTGTTATGCATAACAATCTACTTATCAATCTACTTCAGCTAGCAGGAGAAGCAGCATGGATGAATGCTAGGTCTGCTTTCTGCAAATACAACCCATTAAGATGCCAGACAATATACAAGTGAGTCTTCAGCAGTGGGTTCTAAAGTACGGTAGCAATAAAATCCCGTCCTTCTACTGAAAACTTCAGTGTTTTTATCCTCCTCTGCTGACTCCAATTTCTTCTATACATGGGTCACTTGAAAACAGAAAGGAGACATGGATTGCACTAGTCCACAGAATCTTTCATTAGTGAGTTAGTTATAAGCAGCAAAGAGCCATTAGAGAGAATAATGCTCTCCCCCTTTCACAATGGTCTGCTCGCAGCACTGCTGCTCTGGTAAAACTCCCATTGCTTTCAACGGATGTTGCCTGCATACAGCTGTTGAATAAGGAACTAAACTAAATGGAAGGCGTCTAGTGCTGACCAATATCAGCTGCCTTTTCTATTTGTTATGACCTTACCTGCTCCCCTGGGTGTAAGGGGGAGACACTGCTCAAATATATACACACTGTTTGAGATAGCCAGCACATGCTTTAAAAACTCTTCTAATCTCTATTTCTGTATTTTATTCACAAGGACTATCAGCACCAAAGCCACTGCTGAACTGGAGATATGTAGGAATCATCCACACACTTTGTAAAGTAAAGTAAAAAAATCCATCTGTTATGGATCAGCATCAGTCCAACGCCACAAGTTGCTATTTGACGTCTGAAGAAAAGAAAGCAAGGCACCTGATAGCTGTTACATTCAAGATGTGGTTAACTGGTTATACCTCTTAAGTAGGAGATTGTGGGAAAATAAATGACAACAGGAGAGGGAGTGAGGCGAGAAGAGGCAGGGCAAAGGATAGAGAGCTGGTTAATGTTAGGCTGAGAAAGGGGTTAGAGAGAATGGAGTAAAACGAGAGGTGCACCATGCAAAGACCCATTATTAAACAGAGTTGCATCTACTTTACGTTAGAAAAATGTTCATATAAGAAGTATTAATATTTGTAAAACTTTCTAAGGATTAAGATTACTTATCTGCCACAGGTGCTTGCATGACCCTCATTCGTATAGATTTGTATGTCTCTCATCTCTCAGTACCTCAAAATCTTTAATGCATTTATGTTTTTTACCCTTTTTCAGTACGGAATTACTGCCTACAAATGCAGGGACAAGATTCAGAAATATTCTTGGCCTGTTCAGCATCAATGGGAGCTTTAGGCTTTAGCAATGGGATCCTCAGACTTGTATAAGGGTCACAATTTAACCCTAAATGACTTGCACAGTCACACAGAAAGCCTGTTACAGGAAAATTAATTTAGCAATGACCTGGAAGATGGGAGAGAGTGCTCCCTCAGCAGGTCTGTGGATGATACCAAGCTGGAGGGAGTAGTAGGTATGCTGGAGGGTAGGATTCAGAGAGACCTCAGCAAACTTGGGGACTGGCCCAAAAGCAATCTCAAGAGGTTCAATAAGGACATGTGCAAAGTCCTGCACTTAGGACAGAACAATCCCATGCACCAGTGCAGGCTGGGGAATGACTGGTTGGGCAGCAGCTCTGCAGAAAAGGACCAGGGGGTGACAGTGGACAAGAAGATGGATATGAACCAGCAGTGTGCCCTGTTGCCAAGAAGACTAATG